>NC_050595.1:15216250-15840000 GCF_013368585.1 Megalops cyprinoides | reverse complement strand
GTTGTGACTGCAGATGCCCGGCAGCTGAGGCCAGTCTTGCTTGGCTGCTTGTTCTACAATACCTTACACACACACACACAGTTGACATTTGCTCCATCTCGTGAGTTAGCGGGGCAGTCTAATTCGACAAACAATTACTGCTCGCTGCAAACAACACCGACCAGCTGATACTGATGCATTGATCCAAGTGGTGGAATGGGGTTTTTTGGTGCATTGTTTTAGTTCCCAGTTGGTTTTCTTAGCTTGAACCAGGTTTAAATGTAAAAGCATAATCTTATTCATTTTACTACCATTATGACAATCATGGTGACAATGATTGTGATGACAATCATATCACACCAATTTCCCAATCATTATGTTATTACTGTTTTCTTTTTATATGATTATATTTGATTGGAAAATAGTTCTGTTTTGTGCATGATAGATTCTGGTGAAAATCAAGCCCTCTGGAAAACCACTTCATTGAGCTTCTTTATAGACAGAATCTGACGGTTTAAGAACTGGTTTCATACTTTTCTGACCTCAGAATATTAAAATACTGAATATTTCACTAGTACTGATCTTATAAGCAGCACCTATAGACCAGGTGTAAATATACTTATTCTTCAGTGAAACCTGGGTGTGAGAGGTGAGAAATCCTGCTCTGAAAACACCACTGTCCCTACTGACCACACAGGCCCTGACAGATTGTTAAACTGGAAGCCTCAATCCCCATCGCTTACATTTTAAAGCACACTGAAAATGATTAAATAATATGACATGCATTTTACTTTATATTTATCTGATGCTGATCCCTTTTTTCATGCTTCAGGAACACAGACACATAGTGTTGACTGGAAGCAAATCCTCTGTGTGCATCATAACCCATGTAAGGGTTAAGAGCTTCATTCAGTGAATGATTTGTGCTGTTTGCTGGGTGTTTCAGGGGTGTGTTTCCTGAAAAAAAAGGGGGAATGTGTCTATGAGTGGAAATTCGCTTTAGGTGGCTGGCTTGTGCTGATTCTGTGTTGGAGCAAGAAGATGGTCAAGTGTTCAGCCTCTGGTCATATAACGGCCTTTAGCCACTCAATACCTCGAGACTGTGGGGAGGGCCTGCTAACAAAGGCATCCAGACCACCATGATGGTGTAGTTTTTCCTTCATCAACCCCTGGCCTGCAGGCACATTCTGAGGGGAAAGGGGAATTGTCTGAGCTGGTTCCAGAAATCGCAATGGTGCTGGAACACCTGTGCCACAACCAACACTTCTTCCACACATGAATGTCCTATCTCCTCTATAAGGTCTCTCTGGCATACTACAGCAACCCAATACAACACCACTGTTCAGGAAACACACATGAATGCTAATTCAAAAAGTATGATATCTTTAGCAGAGAAGGTCATGGTTAGAAAAAAAAAATATGGCTTGATTTAGGTGAAGCAAGTTACAAAGGGGACTCATTTGAGTACCATTCACATTAAAAGTATATTATATTCTGTGGCCTTCAGCATCACACATATGAGTGTGCAGTAAGAACAAGGAAATGGCATGTGGAACAGAGTGTATGGGCTGTCTGTGGAAATCAATGAGCCCAGGAAAGGGTGCTGATGTATCAGTAAACATCCCAAATCACTGAAACTGCACTCCAAAGAACAGCACCTACCCAAAACTTCAAATCCAAATTTATAGTGCTGCTGAATTTCACTGCTTTGCTAACAGCAGAAAAAGGAATTGCCTAGGCTCCGAGGCAATGTACAGCTTAATATACACCTTTATCTCTTGTCCTTACATTGTTATTTCACCATGTAAAATGGCAGGAAACACAGAGGGAAGACTACTGATTGATATAGCTGTGTTTGGTTTTCATCTCACAACACATTCATGCATCAGGCAAACTTGATCTAGTCAAATAATGTACGCATCAATATTTTCAGAAGAAACATGATTTGAAAAATATAGATAAAAATAAATAATTGATAGAATAAGAATTAAAGGATTTACAAAGTTGAATGTATGACTGACATTTTTACAAAGAAAATATTGTGGCAACAGAACAGGTAAATGTTTTTATGGGCCTAAACTAGATGGAAAATTGCAAAACAGGATAAAACCACAAATGTCCACTAATTAGGTAGTGATACTGGCTGCTATACCTCTTGAATCATATTTAAATATGTGGGATGAAACCTATACATGTGTGTGTGTGTGTGTGTGTGTGTGTGTGTGTAGGCCAGAAAGAGAGAGGAGTGAGTGTTATACCTTGCAATATTGTAAGCTATAACTCCCAAAGCGTTCCAATCACTGTGCTATCATTTGTGTTGACATGTTATACATATATAGGACATTGTTATGTATGAATAAAAACAGACAAAACACTACCTTCTATTCATTACTAAAAGTTAGCCTTACATTCATAACTAAAAGTGAAAATTGCTGTTCCAAATCCAAACAAGGGCCCAAATGAAGGAACCCTCTGGGGCTCAAAAGAAAATCTAATATCTTTACCTTATATAATAATGTGAAAATAAAATGTTGCTATCTAAATGAACACCCTATCTGCTACTAAGTGAAGACATATGTATAATATGTCCATGCCACTGCTGTTCTCCTATCCTTTATGCTGCACTCTATGAGGTAACACAAGATGTACAGAATTCTATTTCCAGGGATATATACAGTATAGGTCTACCTCATTTTCAGGCCAGATCCTTCAACAAAAATGCCAATTATCCACACTCTCGTTTATCTTCATTGCACATGCCACAATTTGTTCACAACTGTGCAACATGCACCAAGAAGTTCAGCAGCCTTAATTCAAATATTGCTTCTCCGCCTCCTGCCAGCTGAATTAGTCCTATCACTTAGCCGGGCAGTTGGCAGCGTTAAACCAGCTTGCATTTTAATTTGGCCCTGAAGATACTTATTTCATTATTGATCAACTATAATGCTGAATCAATGACCACCTTGTTACGTGGGCCATTCGCGTGTAATACAGTGATAGCACAGCCCAGAGTAACTCATTCCCATTCCAAAGTGACTTTACCATAAAATCAATGCCTGTTTGTTACTGATATGAGGGGGAACTGCCGTGAGATGGGATGTGAACGAGATACAAGAAAGGAATATAGTCAGAAAGTTGAAAACACACTCAGGCAAACAATTATCTTTATACTAGTAATCTGACAGTCTGATACAGCCTAGCATCCATTATAGCCCTATGTTTTTTGTGATCGAACTGGCTGTGAAGGAGTAGTGAATTGTAATTTTTCAGTTGTTAGATTCTGTAAATTTAAGAAATTGACTGGCAGCATGACAATGTTTTTTCCATTGTTTCTAATATTATGTTTTAACCCAGTACATAAATGGTATCGAAGATGGTTATGACGGATATTGTTCTGTTCGTTATTATTATTATTATCATTATCATTATTATTATTATTGTTGTTGTTGTTGTTGTATTGTTAAAATTACTATTATTGGTCTTCTCGTGTGCCAGCATACATTATGTACATGCATTATGATTATAATGTGTATGTCTGCAATTGTCAAAAAAACACCATTTCTAGCTTTCAAATGGCATTTGGGACCGATGGATGCCAATATTAAACCAGCGTGGAAAGACAGAAGGGTGAATAATCTTGCGGCGCTTGACTCTGTTTACATTGATTAATTAGCGTGTCCAGAGGCATTTGTCTGGTCTGGGGAAGAAGACGGAGAAAGAATATCCTCTGGACAATCGTTTTTAAGCGAGACCTTCCAACAAAACCGTGACGATTTCACTGAGGGTAGATGTGAGTAAATAACGGTGAAATAATCAGACCCAGGGCCGCTAATAAAACACTCCAGAACCCCCCAGGACGGACAGCATAATATTTACCAAAGCAGTGTTGAGAGTGCAGCGAGAAGGCCATTTGACACCGGGCGCTCTGACCTTCCAAATCAATTACTGCCCGTGGCTCCCGGCAGCTCCACAATTTAACCACAAATTCTCTCTTTATGGGCTCCTTTTTAAAGCTCTGCCTTCTCCTTTACACCTCTGCCAAGGCAGGCGAGAATAACTCCCCAAAGAAATTAACACAGACGTGTGTAGAAGTCACCAGTAGCTCGTAAGCACGGAGCTTTGTTATGTTGCTGGCGATTGCAGATGCACGGGCAGTCCAGTAGGCTATGCATGTGCATGCCCTTTTATACGTTTTTAGCTTGAAAGATAGATTTTAAGAAAAGCAACCCTAAAATCCTTATTAAAATAGCCTCTCTTCCCTTGTGTGAAGAATCCTTTACATTTTGAAAAATGTATATTTTATCTCAGATAACTAAAATTAGTTTGAGTCACCGTCTTGTAGCCTGAACACCAGCAGCACGACACATCATCTGACTTCATTTCATTAAGGAAATTTTAAGTTTTAAAAGTTTAAAAAGGAATTACATATTAAAGGAATAATGGTTGATTCCATCAACAAACAGTTGTGCTCTTACTACGTTATGACGCTTTTTCTTTTATGTTCGGTTTCTGTTTCTATTATTACTTAAGATAACAAGCTTCAAAATTTGAGCGCCAGGGACAATCAAATGTACCTTTATATGTTTACGGTTTAGGGTTAAGACAGATTTGATTTGGGTTAAAGATATGTTGACGTCACGTGATGATTTTTATGGATGAGTAGAGACCATATATTGTGTTACTGTTTGGTAAGTATCAATTATCAGAAGAGCGAAATACTATATGCGCTAAATGTATTGGCATGTTTCAAAAAGTAATGTATCTGAAACCTGTTCAAAATCCTTACTTTCTCACCCATGCTGGCAGAGTTTGTCTGGTTAATACGTCACATACGGTTGGTGTGGTGTAGCTAATTAGAACACCTTTATTCCGTTTGTCCCAGTTTCATCTAAAAAGAAAAATTAATATGGCACTAAGAATTATTTTCTTCTGACACTTGCCTTTATCTCGAGCTACAGTTTATTTCAAAATAAACTTATTGCATGTGAAAGATTCAACCTCTACCGCTTTACAAACACATGCCGCGAAATTACCCTTATTTAACTCAGTTGAATCCAATTGGAAAGCGCACACTATTAATTATTGAAGAGGCCATTTTTGGCCGTAAACTATTTTAAAACAGTTTTACGTTTCAGGTAAGTAACAGCATTCTTAAAGTGGAATAGACTACTGAACTACTTCTATCTGCATTTATGATTTAAAAGCTATTGCGAGATAGACCAGGCTATCTTAGGCCAGACTAGGTTTGGTTGAATAAGTGAAGCAGAGACATGTTAGATTTAAATCTTAAAATACCATCGTCTTTTCTTAAAATAGAAATTGGAATAGCAGTATACTTTTGTAACCTTTGAAAAGTTTGGACTAATGATATTTAAGATGCATAAATTCCAAGTTGTCAAAATAAACTGCAAGCTTTCAATAACGTTTCTCTTCAATAATCCGCAAATAAAAGGCTTGTTTATCAAAGCAGTTAAGAAAATGCGATTTGGGAAAGCCTCTCTCTTTCTCCCTGCCCCCTCCTCAACAACCCCAAACATCAAAGGTCATTAATTGTGTTTTCTTTTCAAATCCGTTGTCACCGCAATTAACAGATCTTGATCAGAAGAGCCCTTTAAAATTGATTCCATGTGTGATAAGGTATGTGTCACTTGTTTTCTGCCGCCTTGGAATTATGGAAAAGATCCAAATGTGTAATTTGAAGAGCCTCTGTTTGAAAGCCTTTGATCTCGCCTTTTCTCCTTGCGCTTCACGTCATTAGTTGTGTCGTTAGCATGTTGTGTATTGCATATGGAACAGCACTTTAACAATACGTCTCCTCTTGTTTATTTGGATGCTTGTATCACGGAGCTACACTATATTCTGCGTATTTTCGTGAAACAAACTTACAGAAATTATTTAACGAGTCCCACGGAGTTTAAATGTTAATTACAAAATGACAGCGCAATGGCTGCTGCTACGGAAATTAAGACTCAATGACATAAACAGATGTTAATAACGAATGAAAGAATACGGCAGTAAACAAGGTTTGCACTGCTGCCGCAAAACGGTACCCTAATTATTAGCCAAATAGCTTACTTAGGTTTATTACTTTCAGGAGAAGCAGTCTTGTATTAACAGAGGTCAGGTTATAGTACCCTAACAGTATGAGCAGCAGTGATAGTGATAGACTATTATTATTATTATTATTATTATTATTATTATTATTATTATTATATAGGCTAATACTGAACTTGATTACATCTGAGCCTCAGAAGGCGTTGGCGTGTCACAGTTTCAGTCGTTATTTACTGTTCTCTTGTTTACTATAGTTCATTCAAATTTTATCGAGTAGAAAATAATGCTTCAGTCAGAAGGGATCGGGGACTGCTCGTTACTGAGTTGCTATGTCGTGGAGAAAAGGGCTGTCTTAATGTTTTTATGGCTGTGCCAGTTTCCCGGCCCTGTGTGAAAGTGTTAAGTTAGTGCATGTGTGTTTGACTGGGGTAATAAATCAGAGGTAGACCTCCGGGCCCTGACAGGTCTCGGGGATGAGACACGTGTCAATCCCAACTCGGAGCGCTGCAGAGCGGACACCAACTTGGCAGACACGTCGCCCGCCTCTCCCATTTATCCACACACCAGGGTCTACCTGCCGCTTCGTACTGAGCGTAAGCTCTTTTCAAATGCTTTGCAAAAATATGTCAGGCGATTCTTACACGATATCCCTTCCGCAATCTGAAAGTAGAAATCGTAAACAAAGTAGATCCGTTTTGATATAATGTAGCCTAAACCTATTAAAATTGCAATTTGCCTGTCGTACATAAAACGTGTTTTGTGAGTTTAAATTCTCTTCTTATTCTCACAAACGCACAGTGCAGTGTGCGATTACTTGGCCACGGATGTGCCTGGATAAACATCGCTGCGAGATCCGCGAGTCGGTGTCTCAGTTTTATTGACTGCTATGTAGTGATTACCATTCCGTACGGATTGTACCAGGCAACCGCTGGTAATTAATAACCCCATAATCCCTGCCTCGGTTATCAACGTCACCAGTCAAAATGCCAAAGCGTTAAGCAGCAACATCAGATTTTTACATTTAATTTATAGATATTCGGCGAAGAATATATGATAAACTAAAACAGTCGTTGTTACAATTCACAAATAATGATAATAATCAGTTGAAAAGAAGATTAAAGGTTTAAATAGCCACATGGTTCCAGGAAACTCGATCAGATAATTAAAACCCAAATGAAATAGTTTAGATTTAATCCCGTTGTCAATATTGCTTGAGCCTCAATTATATCGTCAAAATAAACTATAGGCATACAATTCTTAAAGTTTGCCCTTGTTTTGCGAACGATTATCAGACGTATAATGCTATGAAGACTGAATGTAATACGATTATAGATGTTTCCGACACATTTTAATATATTGATTCGGGGAATTTCAATTCGGATTTCTGCTTTGTCCTAATCCGTATTCTTTACAACACTTGGGCTTTATCCGGTTTATCCACACGATCTCTATCAGGTTAATCATCTGGAATGCTTTTTTTCATTCCCCTGGAAATTAAACGTTTGCATAGACAACATAAATTTTGTATACATACTTAGTACGTCTGTATAATCATGCATCATACATTCATGATGAAAGCACACTCGTTTCTAGGTTTTGCATTATTTGTGTTATTCCGTTAAAAATTCTATGAAAAATATTTTAGTCACAAATATAGCATCCTTTTAGATAATAATAATAATAATAATAATAATAATAATAATAATAATAATAATAATCTTAGTTGTAGTCCAGTCTAACAAGAAACCAGACTTTCAGTATTACCCCGGTTTCACCGCCTTCCTGCAAATTCAAAAGTAGCCTATAGGCTATTATCTATAAATATATTAATTACAAGATATTCAGAACTTTCGTCTTTGACGCTTATAACAGGTATTTATTTATGTTGTGTTGATAAGTTTTATTTTGTTTGTTTATTTCCCTCGGTCTCACTTTCTCTTTCGTGTCAAATTATCACTTGCAACAATTTGGTGTCTCACATTATATGTTAATTGGCTCTGATCTGCCTACCACTGGTTAGTTGTGCACATAACATAACATGTTAATTAAATAATGACGCGTTTTTCAGAATATTACAAATATTCATGAAATGCCATCCTAAGTGTGGGCTATTAACACGCACTCATACACAAAAAGTCAAGGCACACACGTGGGACGTTTGTAATTTCAAAAAAAAAAAAGTCAGACATTGAAGACCTCTAAGAAGTTAATCACTTCGAAAGAGTAGAATATTTATCATTTGCGCAGATGACCACAAATAGGGAATTAGCGCTGCAAACGGGGCAGGGCCGAAGCGAACAAATAACAAACGCAATGATTGGCGAGTCATAAAATGAGATTTGAAACCCATTCAAATAAGGGATCGCGACGTCAGTACACTTATCTGTAGGAAATACAGAGACAGTGAGAGAGCAGGCTCCGAGAGAGAGAGAGAGAGAGAGAGAGAGAGAGAAGCGGGCAAGCGAGTGTGCATGTGGACTGGGACTTCAAAATAGGAGGGGCGTCTGAACGACTAGAAATGTCAATCAGAGCTAAGAGTCCCAATAATCTAAGGCAATCTGTAAGGACCTGACCTTAGTCTATTCAGATCAATAGGAAAGTGAGGGAGGGAAGCGCAATCGGATCGCTTACACTGGCTCTGTATGAGGAAATATAGACTTCCCTTAGAGTTTCTTGTACTCATTGTAAAGTGGATATTGTAGCCCGTACCAAGAGGGCGACTCTGCGTTTTTTGTGACTATAGAAACCTTTTTTCTACGACCATGTCTTTTCCGCAGCTGGGATATCAGTACATCCGACCGATATACCCATCGGAGCGTCAGGGGATCGGCAGCACTCGAGCCGGCACAGAGATCAGCCCGACTGGGGCACTTTCCAATGTTCTGTCCACTATGTACGGATCACCCTTTGCCGCACAAGGATACGGGGCTTTCCTCCCTTATTCAAACGATATATCAATTTTCAACCAACTGGTAAGTGTTATGTATCTATTAATTCAGTACCTTCCTTCTTGTGTAGGCTACTTTCAAAAAGAACTAAAAAGTTGACGATAACAATGGTGCAGTCCGAGACTAACGATTTTTGATATTATTAAAAAACAAGACATTCGTGAAGTTTTAATATTGCTACCATGCTTACTTTTGTGACTTTTTGCAGTTGTTAATAAGAAAGCGAACCATGAAGTTCAACAGTGCCCGTGAGGGATCCGCAGACTTAAACTAAAATTGCGAACATTCAAACCGCTCAGCGTAACATTGTATGCAGTAGCAGGACGTTGTATGCGACCACGAGCATTCAACATTAGGCCAGTAGACTTGATACACATGTTTTATAACTCTGAAAATTGTTTATTATTTTTGTATAACGAGAAATAAAATGTGCCAGCTCGACTAGGTCTGGACAGAAACGCCCCGTACTGATTTCTTTATCGATGTGACATATTTATTTATCACTGTACACAATAGCGTGCACACTAATGTCGTATTTTACACAATATGTTTACATATAGGCCACGGAGGTTTAAGTATAAAATATACAGGAGCTTATATATACACACATTTTCTATACATAGTCTTTACAAAAGATGTAAATAACCCATGCGTTTAGGCCCACTTAACCGCACAAATGAAAAAATGACCGAACTGGTCACACTAAATATATTTACTGCATTTGACTGTTAGTTTAGCAGTTACAAGAGAAAATTGGAATACAGTAGCCTATTTTTAAAAGATGTTAGTCTTTTTGAGACAATGTTTCTTAGCAAACCCGTAATGAAACAATGAGGTTTTTTAATCTGTTCATCTTAAATGTGGTCAAATTGGTTTCATTTTGTAAGAGCAGTGACGTAGCTACAGTAACACCCGTCTAAATGTGAGGCAAAAAATCTGCAGCACTTACAACTTTTTGTGTCTCTTTTTTAGGGAGCTCAATATGAGTTGAAAGACAGTCCGGGAGTTCAACACCCGGGGTTTCCTCACCATCACCCTGCTTTTTACCCCTATGGGCAGTATCAGTTTGGTGACCCGTCCAGACCCAAGAATGCCACGAGAGAGAGTACCAGTACTCTTAAGGCCTGGTTGAGCGAGCACAGGAAAAACCCGTACCCCACAAAGGGTGAGAAGATCATGCTGGCCATCATCACCAAAATGACCCTCACCCAAGTGTCCACCTGGTTCGCCAACGCGAGGAGAAGGCTTAAGAAAGAGAACAAGATGACATGGGCTCCCCGAAGCCGGACAGACGAAGAGGGAAATGTTTACACCAGTGATCACGAGGGAGAGGACGGAGACAAGAGAGAGGACGACGAAGAGATTGATTTAGAAAACATCGACACTGAAAACATCGAAAATAAGGACGATTTGGACGACCAGGATGACTTGCCTGCTGATTTGAAACTAGATGCGAGAAGCGACTCGGAGATTTCGGATGGTTATGATGACCTACAAGGATCCGACCAGAGGTTTCTAAAAACGGTGGTAAAAGAAAGCAAGGACATCCACGGGGCCCGGCATGAGCACTTCCACCAGCATTCTTTAGAAATGAAACCTACACAGCCAAACGGAGAACAGCTTAAACTGAACACCGCATCCATCAACTCCCCACCCTCAGAGAATAACGCAGCCCCAGCCCAAAAGCCGAAGATATGGTCTTTGGCTGAGACAGCAACGACTCCGGACAGTCCTAGAAAGTCTCCATTGGTAAACGGAAACTCAGCCGGGCCTGCAGCACAAACGCTAATCGCTCCTCATAGACTTATCTCTTGCCCAGTTGGGAAACTTCAGAGCTGGACAAATAGAGCCTTTTCAGCGCACCAGCTCGCTTTGCTAAACTCAAACCATTACCTTGGACTGGCCAGTCAGGCTTCGGCGAACAGCCTTGCAATGTACGGCAGACACACAGACGACAAGAGTCACAGTTCAGAATCTTCCCTAACAGGTACTTGTCACACAGAGTGAATCTTGTCTGAATATCACACGTTTTTACATATATTTTATCCTGATTCGTTTGGTTGTTTTATACTGATTCATTTAGAGATGGAATATGCTGGTCTGTATATTATATTGGCTGTAATACATTTCTGTGGAAAATGGAAAATGTTTAAGAAAATAAATATTGCAGGTGGGGCTACATCTGAGCATGTGAATGAGACAAACGTGTGGTTAGCATTGTGTAGGCCGACGGCACGAAGGCCTGCAGGGTAGTCAGTCTGATTTTCTAAACTGCTTCATAAGTGAACCAGTTAAATGAACGAAAAATACAGTATATGCCAATCTATAGGTCAGCGCACCGAGGCGTCATTAATGGTTTACTAATTATCCAAAATAATGACTTGCCTCTCATAAACCCAGACTGCGGGTGTAGGTCGTAGTTAGCCAAGAGAGACGGTTTAAAAATATGAGTAGGCCTTATGTTACTTGAAACCGTCGGTCTGCCCACAGCAATGTTATATAGGTTACTAGGCTGAAATGTGTGTTTCAATGATAAATGCATTTTCTAGAAGTCTGCTCCTGAAAACCTCAATCGGTTAGATTCTGGCATTTAGTGAACTAAGCCAATTAATGCTTTATTTCATGATTATTATTTCAGAAAGATCTAGTGCCTTGGAAGCAGAGAAAAAGTTAAAAACAGCCTTCCACCCAGTTCACAGACGGTAAGACGTTACCTTATACTTAATGCGGACTTATTTGTTTGCTTTCGTTAAAAAAATTCCATGCGCATTTTCAAAAAAAAAAAAAAAAAACAAGCAATTAAATAATTACTTGGCTCTGAATACCAAACTGTTACCTTTCTCTAACATAGTTTTAATTCGTATCGAAAAGTATTTGGTTAATTTAAGAGGCCACACGGCATAACAATATTTCAGATATTCAATCAGCCATGAATTTTCACACTTTAAATCTAATGAATCACGTTTCTGCCATTCGCTATATTATTATTATTATTATTATTATTATTATTATGACGAAAACATCGTTAATTGTATTCACACACCACGCAGTGAGTTAGGATAGATTTTTTCCTCATTTTTCTCACTCACCCCCCTGCCCCCTCCCCCGTGTCTTGCAGGCCTCAGAACCAGCTAGAAGCAGCAATGGTTCTCTCGGCTCTCTCTTCTTCATAAGTTTCCTGTCAGTTTTATTTTCATCTGTTCTAAGGAATGTAAATTAACAATGAACCATTTCTGTATACTTACCTTGTAAGCATGTTATGTGTAAAACTGCTAATGTAATATTGTATGAAACTGTACTCTGTGAGGTTTTCTTTTTGTAAGTTCCGTGAGGATTTGATGTTCAAAAAATTTGTATATAGAGTAAAGAACATGTAAATAGTCGTGAACCAAATTGTACAAGAAAGTATATATTTTGGCTAATAAATGAACTGTTGCAACTTTATCACAATAGCATGTGTTTTTCCAGGGGAGGGGGCTTAACACGTTTATTAATAATGCGGTTATCAATATTTTCAATTTGTTCAGTATCTTCATTTTCAGCGGATACCATTGCCTGTTTAAGTGGTTCGAATTGTTTGACGCGATAATTATTTGTTAAATTAGCACATAGTCTAAGGTATATTTAAATTACTTTCATCTGACGAGTTCTAATTAGCTGAAAAAAATCTAAATAGTGTGTCTGGAATTGAATATGGCTGGGAGATCTTTACTAAAGCATTATGTTCTATAGCTTACTGAAATACAATGGTTGGTTATTGCACATATTTTTGGAGACTGATTTAATAAAACGTGGGAATTTATTTCAGACTTGAGACATTCTTGGCTGAGAGGTTAAATACTTTGACTGTCCACAATGGTCTGCCGGCATAATCATAATGCTCATATATTTGTGATTCAACTCTTTAAAAATTTAGCATGAATTCTAATCAGACATTGATTCTGCACCGCTTTCCATATGCCTCCAAAACATTGTGAAATAATTTATTTATGTTTGTTTTCCGCCTCTACGATCATTTGCATATCAGCAGCTTTGTTAGTAAGTCTAGGAAGTTTGCGCAAGGTTGGAGTTGGAGCGCCCTCTACAGGTTGATTTTATCCATGATCCACAGTAAAGGCTTGGACTCTGTCTCAGGCCTTCGTTTGGCCTATTCGGTGGAGAGCAAATTCAATGTACATTATTATTATTATTATTATTATCGTTATTATTATTATTAGTGGTAGAAGTATCAACAGCATTTGATAATTTTCTAATATATTTCAAAACACTTCTAAAGAACTCACACACCCCTCGCACCATTAAATTGAGATCATCTTAAACGCCTTGACAATGGGTTTGTCGGTAATTGTTGAATGCATTCACTCTGTCATTTCCTAATCGTAAATCAGGCTACACAATAAATGCGGATCCAGTCCATTGTATATCCGTGTTATTGGATATCAAACAAATGGTTTAGAAGTTTTTTTCATTTTATTTTTAAAAAAGTATTAATTGTTCAGTACTTTCTACATAAAGGAACAATCGTTGGTCATTGTTAATGCAATTTTTATAAACCGATAACGTTTCTATAAATACATTTACAACAGTTGTAAATTAGTTTGTGAAAACATGTCTTTAATGGTGCCTTTTGTAGAATGTCCCCACTCCTCAGAATTTCTTCAAGTAATCCTATAGAATAAAATAGAAAAAAATAAACGAATAAAGAACACTTACTCATGAAACGGGTATAGCGTGACATATTTATTGGTAGATGCTCCTTTCCTCAACTAAAACCCACTGGTAATAATATCTTAGAAACCAAGGTATATTGAAATTTATTGAGCATAGCCTAAATGTTGCAATAAAATTGGCCGGAGCTATTTTGTTTTTCATTCATTTGCAAAAACGTTTAGCGGCAAATGTTTGTAACAACTTGACATTAAGTCGAAGGAGGTACTAGCCCAGGCAGTGAACCACAGACCGGTCGAGTACATGACAGTACCTAGGTATCTGAAGTGTAGCGACCTCGCCGAGAGAGTAAGACTGGAGCTTTGTATTCTAGTAAAAAAGGCTGGCCTTTTTCAGCTCCTTTCTCCATACAGCCTTCCTGTCTAATCAATTATCTTCCTGAGAGCCCTTCATCTAACTGAGTGCTCATTATGCATATTCATAAATCACAGCGTCCATCTCTGACACTGATTGATGTCATCATCTTTCTGTTTTATACCCGTTTTCTCCCGGTAACGTAACACCAGCTAAGGCACAGGAAATACCACAGCGTGCGAGTGACCAATAACCTCCCATTACCGATGCCCGTCTGACTTACACACCTATCACGAGTCGCACGAGTGGACACGTCCCTCGTATTAAATTTGTTTCCCCTTAGTTTTACCGCAATAATTACAAAACAAAACTTGAACCAGAAGAGTGAAATCTAATCAAGTGAGAAAAAATAAAAGAATTAAACGTTAACACAAGCCAACTTTACTTTTACTATAACTATAACTTTGCTATAAACCATAACTTTTTTTTCGAAATGGCGCTCATATTTATATATGATTAAAATATATTTAAGTCATTATAATGATCTGAAATTGTAAATATTTTAATTGTTTTAAAAAAATTAATGAGACACATATAATGACTGAAGCTGCGCGATTAACTTGTAGACGGATTTGCATTTTTTAATGGTCAAATACTTTAAGGTTGAACCATTAATTTGTTTTCGATTAGCACTCATATGAAGTAGCTATTCTTTTCAAAAATAAAATGGTTAAAAATCTGAGTGTTCGGAGGACGTTTAAAGATACATTTAAATGAGGTCTTTCTGAAACAGTCTCTCTGGATCACTAGAATTAAATTCAAATGCTGAAGAGGGGATTTTGCCCGCATGCAGTAAACTGGTTGCCCCCTGATTATTGCATAAAATTAATGATTAAAATGCCTGACAAGAAACAAAGTAATCACGGCTGCCTGTATAACCATACATGTCCAACAGGCTTCTTTTACTTATTCAGCGAATGGAAGACATTATCCAACATTTTGCTCAGAGCAACACGGAGGCCATTTCCAGCAGGGCATGAAGTGTCATTCATTTATTCACACGTTAAGTGGATGTCCTTGTGGCTAATGAGCAATAATCAACACTGACTCCTCTTTTATTTCTTTGCTCCCAGCAATGTTAAACACCCCAACAGACAGCCTTTCACAGAGAAATATGCTTTGAATACGCTGATGGGTGAAAAAAAACACACACGCATACACAGTCACACATTAACGGTGCAAACTGACAGACTTTTTTTTTTTTTTTTGCATATTCATCCCTTCCCCCACACCCTCAGTCCCACACATCTCCAGTTGCTGTCCCCTAACCCCCCCCCCCCCCCCCTTAGTGTGTGTGGTTTTGATGGGATGTCAGGATATGAGTTTGCAAGGGTACAGGCCTGCCTGTATGGGGCTGGTGGTGTTTCCTGTTCAACAAAGGCAAGTGGCACAGTTAGGGATGGGCACATTTTCAACTACCAACACCCGTCTCAAAAAGAGTGAGCAAAACCATCACCTTACCCTCTCAGAGGATCTTTTTTTTTTTTCTTTTCTTTTTTTTTTTTTTTGTAAGTTACCACCAACTGGTCCCCCCTTCACAAAACAGGACCTGTACATTGGACCTTGATGGGAATGTCAAAATTGCTCATGCTCCATTTTGTACACATTAATGATTTTATTTGACACAATTTGTGTTTTACTGTACAAAAATACCAATACCTGTTGAAATTTTGCACATGGTGTAAAGTGAGGATGTACAGTGGTAAGCAGGATATGACTTTAGTCCACCTTGTGGGATACAAAGCAGCATGGAGACATAATAATATGAATATGCATGAAAATCATTTTTTTAAAAATGGTCACAGGGCTGCTGATAATTATACTTGATTGCCTTGGGCAACGTTGCCTTCAAAAACGGTCAATTAACTGAAATGCAAAACAGATCAACATGATTATTTTAAGTTGATTAATTTTACTACTGAGGCAAACAACCTATAATAATAATAAAACAATTACAATTATAACAATTATCATTATCAAGATTATTGGTCACATTGTATAGGTGTGGTCATAGTGTCTGATACAGTCTATTATGAATTGTTACAAGATTTTGATTTTTGTTGTTTGTAGCACTTTGGTCATCAAGTGACACCTGTATTTAACTGTAAATATTAACATCAGAACCAATACATGAAGACAACAGATATATGAACAGATTTTATTTTTTCCAAATTCAAATTTATGAATAGTCTTGCAAAATTAATTTGGCAGTTCAATGCCAAATAACTAGCACTACATTATCTGATTACCAGTGTTTAAAATAAGATATACTGTGTTGAACGACAGTAACGTATTACTGTTCTCAAACAGTTCAAAAAGGCAGTTAATATAAAGTGTGATCTCATGATTCTACATTTGCATGTGATATATATTGTTGTTTTTAGTGAAGAGTGTTGGGTTTGACAAAGTGAAAAGTAATGTGTCAATAATTCTGTTGATTGCTGGACCACCAAGATGTAGGAGAGAGACTGCAAACCTAAGTATTTTTTGCAATGACAAACCGCATTGCTATCCGCAGTCATACCCAGTTTTTGATTCTGAGTGCTATTCACTTCCACTGTCAACTGTGTGAGACCCAGACGCATAGCTCTGCTATGTTAAAAGAGTGCATTGTGAGATTCTGTTTTGGGGAAAAGTGAAGGAATATTAAACCAATTAAACGGGAATCTAATCTGTCTTCCTGAAAGGCTGAGGGTCTCTATTGATCCAGTGAGAGGATGGCATTGCCCAGTTTTCCTCTGAGTCCCGGATGGAGCCATCAGCGGCCAGTCTGAATGGGCAGAAAATAAAGAATAAATAAACAGAAAAGTTTCCCATTGGCGGGCAAGAAGTGTCCCCTGAAAGGGAACGCTGGCCTAAATAAAGAGGGCTGCCCTGTGTTTTCACCCCATCCTCCCCCTATGTCATTGTCCCCCTTCACCTCCTGGTCAACACTCCCCCTCCCACTGCCAGTCTCAGCCCCCAGATTCACAATGCTGTTCCCATTGTAGCGTGGGCCCAGCTTTGAAGCCACCGGGCCTCTTTGTCCGGCCCGCTAATCCCGTTAGAAGGCCCTGCTGAGTGTCCACTCACGGCATCTCTGGAGAGGGAGCTGCTCTTTTTCCCGACGCCGCGGCGATGACGGGGATGAGCAAAAGCAAAACGAGTGACGTGGCAAGCTGAGCACGCACGCCACGCTGCCTTCACGTTTCGAAACAGCCCCGCCCGTTTCCAGTTGACCGTTTCGATTTGGGAGAAGACAAGACGAAACCGATCCCTTTTCCTTCTGGGAAAAAAAAATCAAAGATTCATGATTCGAGTTGGCTGTTTTGAAAAACATTTCATAATGAACGAATTGTGGAAACCAATTTGAAAGTGGACAGATGCCAGTTTTGGCTTGGAAATATGTGGCTGTAGTTTCAGCCATCAGCAAGGGGGCGGACAGGGGGGACAAAGCGTAGGGGAGAAAGGCAGCCTCCGGGCCTGGAGCAGGAGCGAAGGAGGACACTGATTTCATGCCTATTGTTAAGAGGGGTTAGAGAAGGGAGTGCTTTCACTGAATCAGAATGGCAACAAGAAGGGTATGGGGGTATGGGGGGCTGGGGGAGAGAGAGAGAGCTCCTGAGCTTTTACTGTTCACCCATCTGAAAGATTGTGCTCTTCTCAGCCCCCTCAGATTTATTTCGCTGAAGTTACAGGGCAATTATGGAAATGGATCCTTTGAAGCTGGGCCGAGTTCTCTTTATTTTCTTCCCCCTGACAAAGCATAGTGTCAGTGGATTCTCTTTTTTTTAATGTGTTTCCTTCCTGCCACACGTTTATCACGTTTCTCAGTGTTGTTGTTTCTAATGCTATTACCGTAAGCGTCTGGGCTTCAGGAGGCCTGCTGCTAATAATGATTTAGATTTTTTTTAAAGGATAAGAAAGGAAGCAGAACAAACCGTCGGTCTCAGAAACTCCAGGGTCCAGGCCAGTTCTCCATAAGTAGCTTAAGTACCGGCCATACACCAAAAATGACATCCTTGGGAACGGTATCGGGATATTTGGGACCCCTTGTATAATCCTTGATTCACTGGCTAAATTCAATCCTCCAGACTGACCACAGTGGTCAGGAAAAGAGCCACCAGTTACATTTCACCAGCGGGAAAGTGCAGCCGTCTCCCCTCACAAGTGAGCACCAATAGGCCAGAGCCCCTGGCCCTGTACTCCCTCAGCTTTGTACATGACTTATCATTGCAGAGCAGAATTTAGGCACGACATGTGAACTAATAAGATGCATATTCTCTTGCACTTGAGGTAACGTGATGGGAGACTGTTAAGAAGTAGCTGTGGTAGTTTTTATGAGGCCTTCTGTCCAGTTCCACGCTGTCCAGGTCTTTTATAGGCACTTCAGTAATGCTGGTGCACACTGGACTTAAAAAAGTAGAATTAATAACAAAAAAATATTCCGTAATATTTACTTATTTATTCATTTATTTATTCCTCACTGTGCAATTCTCACTGAAAGCCCAGGTCTCTGTCTCACTTTTAAAGAATGTCTCACAGGCAGGAGTGAACATTCCTGTTTCGCCTCACTCCGGCCTATAATTACATCACTTGTAAACACAGCTCTAAAGTCAAGCGGCAGTTGTTAAATGGATTGTCCTAGTGCAGCTTTTGGCCTCCCGCTGACAGGTACTGTATAATTATCAGTGTTTGTTCTGCAGATAAGATCGGCAACTAAGTTATGAGATAACTCCTCCTGGAGCTGCGGATTGGTCGGCCAAGGGGAAAGTTAAGCCTGCTCCTTTGGGCCTCTGTCAAACAACAGCCCTTTGCATTTCACATGAATAATTTGCAGCTTCTCTTAAGTGATTGAAGCCTGTAACAAAGAAGGAATTGATAAACCAACTCAACATGACAAATCATGTTTATTAAGAAACTTTTTTTAAAGTAGTGGTTATGGGGTCAAAAGGTTTACTGACGATCACTTGTAAGTTCTTTTACTTTGATCTTTATCCTGGCAACATTAGCTTGGTCTGACACAAAGCTGCTTTGAGTATCTGTATGTGGCCTTATTTGTCATTACAAGTACCACACAGCGTGTTATACAAGTTACTTTGTACTATGCTACCCATGACTCTTATAGGCACTGTATAGCTTTTGTGTCCTTGTGTTGCGCAACATGAGAGCATTAAAAAGGCACCAATTTTTTGCAATCATTTTGATGGCTGAGTCTCTCTCGGGCCATTCAGGGCCTGGATTGATGTTGTATGCTGTTCCTTTTCAGAAGTTCAGTGCAGTATTAAAACATCTTTATGTAAAAAAGCATGTTCATTAATAATCTCTTTGAATTGTCTATGTATTTGATTTACACCAAAAAGTAAATGTTTGTTTTATTGCATAGTCCCCTTGAGGTTCATTCAAAGTTCATAACTGTTTTATATGCTGTTTTTTATCAACTGTAATGTGTGTGTATGCTTGTGTGTGTGTGCGTGCATGCATGTGTGAATGACTGTGTACATGCAGAAATACAGGGGTATTTGCATAATAGTACATTGATGGCATAGTGTGTGTGTGTGTATGTTTGTGTGTGTGTACATGTGTGCAGTGGTTTGCTAAAAAAGGTCAACATAAGGGTGGTCTTCAACAATAAAGTGCTGAGGGGTGGGACGTTGAAAGGAGCTGTAAGCAGAGGTCTGCCTTTGCTTAGTTAGTTGAAGTTTTTGTCGTATAACCAGAGTTTCACAGCTTATCGGCATAGCAAGAAGATATGAGTAAAGATATCAGTCTGCTTCCGGCCAACCAACCTATGAATTATTTACAATGTATATTATGCAATATATGACTGGACCTGATTAATGCAACCACAGATACTACTGTTCCTACATGCCCAAAAATGCACTGACTCAGACAAAATTTGTTTATTTTCACAAGAACAAATTATAGTTATCAATTCAAAAATGACACAGACAACTGCCGAATTGTACTGTTGCTTTACTATAGAGATTGATTCTGCAAGTGTGATCACGCAATATACTGAGGATGCCTTAATACTGAAAGATTCAAACCTTGATTTTTTCTCCTCAGATAAGAGAAAGGCTTTTGGATCACTCTGTCTGCTACGTGTGTTAATTAACAGTCTCATTAGACTAGTACAGTATTACATATTAAACGCTTATATATTTACTCATGCAATTAAGGTATACAATTATTTAAGGGTTCAATGGCAGTGCCCTTCTTAAGATTCAAACATCCAACCTTCTGGTTGCAAGACCAATTCCCCAACCACTACACACACTGCTGCCCCTAATGGCATTCACTCCAGGCTTATATGCAAAATCTACTTTTTCTGTGATAAATACTACTTTCACCAGTCTATCAAAAGGGGTGACATATCCCTCAGTGACCAGGCAAATCTCAATATGTTAAACCTGAGGAATAAAGCAGTCCATTGTTCCCCACTTCTCTTTGTGCCTAGATAAACTTGTTGTGGCGCACATTGTTGGGCTCTCTCCAATGACACTTCTCAGTCTGATAATCGCATTGCCATGCAAATGACGGCGAGAGGAGAGAGAGAGAGAGAGAGAGAGAGAGAGAGAGAGCGATGTGCCCCTTTTTTCTGAGAGGGACGGGGGGAATTATTTCAGCTGAGACAGGAAGACAGAGAAGGCCTCAGCCCCCTACAATGAGAGGAGGGCTGGGGGGGGGATAAAGACAGAGACCCTTCTCCGCGGAGGGTGGGGAGCGCCTCAGTGCTCACTTGTGTCCGGCGGTCGGCTGGGAGGAAGCAGGAAGCGGGGCCGATGGGCAGCGGTGAGCGGCGCGGTTGACATCCCTCCAGGAAGGCCTGCCACCGTCACCAGCTGAGCGAGGGCCGACCAGGGCTTTGTCACCAACGAGCACGACACAAAGGAGTGCCACAGTGGAAACGGAAAGGGCACTGATTCACTCAGTCTCCCCTCACAGAGAGGGGCGCCACCCCTCTGTTGTTATGTAAACCAGCGTCACTGACTGGAAACAAAACTCACACGGGGGGAGGGGAGGGGGAACTGACCACACCCAGATCATGCTGACAGGCATATTCAGTTCGCTTCCGTGCTGCCTTAGATGCGACGACACATTTATTTATACAGGAAAAGCTATACGCTACACTCCCAAGACGTGCGTGAACTCTCAATCACGAGATCGCAAAGGAGAGGGCTCCAGTTTGAGAAGTGATCTGCCTAATGTTACAGCTAAGCACCCCAGGGGTTTGATCATGTGACCATGGGAAATTGCATGTCTAACGTAATTTTACAGGTTGATAAACAGGCGGGTTGGAGGGCAATTGACAGTATTAGCAGATGGTCCACAAAAAAATCCCAGGAGTTCCTTTTTTCCTTCTTCGAAAGGGTCTGCTTATTTGCTGTGAGTTTGTAAAATATACAGCAGCTGAACTATGACCTTTGCTCTCTTTTGAAGGTCACAGTTCTCTTCTTGCATATACAGATGAAGACCTTTTCGGAAATCATAAGACAAACAACAGATAAGATATGAGGTCAGGGAGTTAAATCAATAATTATAATTAGTGGCTTAGATTTACATTTCTGTCATTTATTTCCTCAGGCCTTTTGGACATTCAGACATCCACTGCAATGGAATATTTTACACATTTCCAAACTGAAAGGTATTACAGTTTTTGACATTTTTTCCTTACACATCAACACATAAACTAAGCATTAGGAGCATGATATGTATACAATGAATGTCAAATAAACAATGAACAATGAATATATCTATAAACAATGAATATAAACAACAATATTACGAAAAAAGGTTTAGATGCCAGTAGAGCTCAACAGCTAAAATATAATCTGCAAACTAGTCTTCTTTAAAAGTGTTTAAAGGAAACTCTCCTTGTGAGACTACAAAGTCTGGGCTCATTTCTCTAAAAACAGTTGATTTTGTTTTTCTGGTCAAATAAGCACATGCATACATTGTGGTCATGTCACGTCCTCATCCTCTTTTTGTGAACTGCAGAACACACCAATGGCTTGTAGAGTCTGTAGTCTGTAGAGACCAAATCATTACGTCTGAGAAATGTAAAATCTTTTCGTGGGTGAAGTTACTAGTAGAAAAAAGCTCTTGGCCGTCATGTATGAGGAGTGCCTGACAGAACATGTGATGTCTTCTCTACCCCCCCAAGAAAAGCACCTCAAATGAGAGCACCTGCTATCCCTTTTACTCACTAATTTGTAAAACAAAGGATAAACAGTTTTATGAAAGCCAAGAATGCGTGTCACTCTCTCGACCAGCAGCCCGTCTTTGTGGGGTGAGGAAGAGAGACAGCTTTTCCAGAGCGCACCGGACTGCGTGCTTGTTTAAAAGGCTGCCATTCAGGTTAAAAGGCTCTCCGGAGGGTGCGAAAGGGCAGGCGAGGGGTGCGAGCATGAGAGTGGGAGATAATGGCTCTGTCTCCACGCGTCTCAGCGCTCTACTGCTGCACAGCTGGGAGTCTGCAACCACCCCCCACCCCCCTAACACGGCTCCAACCTACACCCTCAGCCCTTCCTAGAATTCGAAACATGCAATGGGAACACTTCGAAAATCATTACGAGGAGGAAGAAGGAGAATGAGGGGGAGAAAAAAAAAACATAGAGGGGCCACTTGACGTTGGCCTCTGTCTGCGGCTCGGCAGGTGGCGATCTGTCAGTGGCAGACAGGTGGCTCCTCGAGACTGCACCTAATCCTCTGTCCCTTCCCCTAGCTGGCCCTCTCAGCTGTCTCCCTCTCTTCTTCCGCCAGGGCCAGATGCAGAACATACTGTAGTGTCATATAAAAACCCCAGAAAAATTAGGCCCTGAGTTCCCTCTCTCCCTGGTGTTGTTTCCCACCAGCAGAGAGCTTCCTGTTTGCTCTCTGCCACGAGGTCCCGACAAGAAAGTTCACTCAAAAGTGAGTCACTGACTGGTCATTTGAAAAAAAATGACTGCTGAGGAGGATGACGGAGATGCTCAGTGAGGCTTTCTCGCTGACCAGCAGCCAAGCCTCCTCTCTGTGAAAGCAGACATGGGCTCCTCTTCATTGAACCCTCTATTCTGTTGCTTAAGGAGCCACTCACGAGGGAAGAAAAAAGGGGGACCCATCAGAAAAGGGGGTGTCGGGGTTGCGCTTGGACAGCTTTATGTCTTGAAAATGCAGTCCCATTCACTTGGATGTTCCATGCTCCAGTAGAGGACCACAAGTGGATGTTTCATCTGAATGTTTCCTTGATTCAGATGGGGAAAACCTTGTCAAATTATGAGAGCTGCTCCCTTTCCTTCAAGCACATCACTTAAAGTAGCGGAAACCAGCAGTACTCAGGGTATCCAGACCTGAAAGAGGAAACCGGTGGGAAATTTCAGGACCCTTCTCTAGTCATGAGACTCAAACAGTGCTGTGCAGCCTTAAAAGCTCATATTATTAGAGCGAAACAATAGGACATGATGGATAAGAGTATGATCAAGCAAGAGCCATATTACCATATGCTGCAGTGTCTCATGTCTGCAAAAGACAACACTCCTATAGGGTAGATCAGGTCATGACTGCCCTTTGACTGATAAACCCTCAGCTCTACACCATTAACATTTGTTTTAATTGCTGCATGCTCATTACCAACCGATGAGAGAGTTGATGCAGTCAGAGGATGTGCTTTGCATTGCGTAGTGGCCTTAACTGTAAGGTTATGCAAAAGATTAGGAAATCCAAATTTGCATATAAATAGGTCACTTTACTGTTTTATCAGACAGCAGAGCAGACAAACCACATGACTGTGCATTGCTGGCTTCATAATGATGCAGGTAGCACTGTTTAAGGCCGTAAAGCTCAACTAAACACCACTGACTCTTCTGTTTCCCGTAGTCTTACCAAAAGATGTAAAAATGTTCCATTTGGCCTGCAGACAAACAGGAGAGTATGTGTTCTCAAATATCAAATTATGAAACAAAGCATATTGAATATTATTTAAATGTCTTGAACATACTACATCCTTGAAAGCTTTAAAGTAAGAGGTGAACACAAACACCTGTGTTCAGCATAATCACGACCAGTTTTCCTTATACAACCACTTTCAATGAAATTTTACAAACTGGTTAAAAAGGACTCTATTTTTTTTACCCTTGGCAAACTCTAATCTGCTTTGGTATCCTTAGAAGCAGGTTTGAGCCAAATCTGCCATTGCACTGTAGGTGCTAAAGTTCAGAGAGCATGGTGGCTTTCCCTATAAAAGTTTGACTCAGCAGTCAATTGAGTATCCCTATCCTCCTACTGCCAAACATCACCCAAAGCTTATGGGGCTCTGTGAGTAGGACTATTTATGGTTTTTCTTGTTTTTTTTTTTGCAGCATCAGAACCAGTTTAACCTAAGACTCCTCATACTTAACACTCATTCTACACACTGCAAAAACCTTTCAGCATTCGAATAAAGCGAATGAAAATAAAGCCATTGTCCGTGGTTTTATGTTAATGGAATTTCTTAAGAGAAACCATGCACACCACATCTACATCACTGCATGCATTGGTTGTCTGACTGATTGCATATTTACACTTAATTGTCATGTGTCATATACTTAAAAAAAACTAAAGATTTGTTTTTTTTTCAAATGCAAATTAAAGGCTACGTTACTGCAAACCCAGGCCCTGTTACCATTAACAATATCGCTCATACGTTTGGTTTCTGCTCTCTTCTGAAATGTCTCTAGCGAGGTATGGTCCATGAAAATGGCCTAATAAAGACTAGCTTGGGAGCAGACACGAAAGGGCTGCCTAGACACACAGACAACCTGGCTAATATGCATTTATGAGTCAGGCGTGGTTTGGGCCCCGCTGTTTGAGCAGTTTCCCCCCATACTTCTCCAGGCTGATGTGAATATGGCTGTCCTCTGTTGTGGTATTCCCCCGGTCCCGGATCCACATTTCAAAGTCATTAGGACAGGAGGATTTTTCCACATCGCAGTCCAGGTTCGGCTTGGATTTATTACAATCTTCAACCAAAAAGTAATTTGCACCATGTTGGTTTCTGTAAAGAAGACAAATGTGAGGAAGTGGGGAGGAACCTCCAGTCTCTTTGAGTTATGTCCGCCAGGCTTTGATGGAAGAACAGTGCGCTCCAACACTAATACCTTAACTTTACATTAAACAAACCCATAAAGTCAGGTTTGTGATTTATGAACCTTTTTATTGCTGGATAAATAAGCAAAAATAATACTGAAATGGGGTCTGTGTATTGAGGCCTCATTTTAATGAAATGCACACAGGTGGCATTCTGGGAAAGGTATGGCAAGGAAACTTTTGAAAATAACAGTCTTTTATTTGATAAAGAAAGAAGCGGGCCCTTGCGGGCAGCACGTCACGTATTACATTCAAAAGATATGTCCTTTATGTTATTTATATGGTTTTATTTTTTGAAATAATAATTTCACTATTAAAACCTTTCCCACAACATCACCAAAGTGTCCACCACCATCCACTCCTTGGCCACACTGTTGGCACAAGTGAACCTGCGGCTTTAATGGGCACCGTGCTATGTTGATGAAGCTCCATTAAAACAGTGGAGGGGAAAGTTATTGTCTTTAAAACAGATCCAAGTCTTACATTGTTGTCTTTCCATAATTGTCCAGAATTGTCTTGGCATGCTCCACTCTCAAGTAATGTCCTCCATAGAATGTGGCTACTGCGTAGGTACTGGAGTAATGTGTTGATCTTTGCATTTTTTCCCAAAGTTGTCTGTGCGTGTGGGGTGAGTAATAGCTTCTTTTAGGAACAATAAATTGCACATTCTAGATAGATGTTCTGGCTAAATGGTGTCTGTGGTATGAGATATATCTGAAAAACAAAAGAGACTTTGGGTTGGAGACAATGCGACACCTACAAGGGGGTGGGGGGTGGAGGGGCAGTTGGGACCTTCTAACAAGAGTGAGATGCCACATAAGCTGTGCAACAGCCTCCACACACCCACTTCAAAGAACCTACATCCTGGACACCCCCATTAAAGGAACTTACTTCCTACACCCACCCTTTCAAAGAACCCACCTCCTGGACCCATTCACATTGCTCTAGCCTGCATTAACAGAAGGTCGACTGCCGTAGGCATGCAGGACACTCTGAGTAAAAGTCATGTAGAACAAGGGCAATAACGTTCTCTTCACAATGCTGTCTCAGCACTCATACCAAACACTAGCTGTAGCCTGAAGTGCACCAAGTGCTTGGGGGTAACCTCAGACTCAAACCTAGCACATGCTGGTCATTTAAGGTCAGCCCCCATCTGATTTATCACAGCCTAACCTGACCCTCTACAAATTCAGCTATACGATATCCCCACCAGACTCCGGAGGGCTGTGACAGTGCCTAAGCAAGGTCAACATTTCTCCATACACTGCTCTCTCCTCCCTCCTCCAGCTCGCCCCGCGCCTTCCATCATGCAGGGCTTGCTAAACATACACACTTAAGCAATTACGCAGAGCTCCCCTTTTAAAGAGACATCCCCAGTGGGTTTCAGCCATACATTAACAGGCACTTTCTGCAAGAGAGTGGAAACAATGTTCTGTTTAATCATGGCGCGGTCTGACTGCTGTGTACCGCGTGCGCTGGAACAGCCAGTCAATCATGTTAAAGCCTGGGGTGAAGCCCCGCGAGAGGGAAACCACTGCAGGAGGAATACTGAGGACTTACAGAGGTTAATTGAGAGAAGGCCGATTCCCTTTTACCCTGTGCTACTTCAGAATTCAAAGATGCCAAAACATTTTATTATTCCCTTTAAACACAGGCAATTCTGCAAGGATTCTTTCACTACTTTTCTTTGTGAAACAGAGGGATGCTGGTTTGAATCCCATGTGAAGCTTTATTGTGAACCCTTGAGAAAAGCACTTCACAAGAATTGTGTTAGTATAGCCAACTATAAAATACATAACACATAAATGTTAAGATACACAGTTAATCCTGGATAAGTGCATTTGCTAAGCAAAGAAATAATTAAGTAATATTGCTATGCCACTGCTAATTGAACAATTCTGACGAAGCTGTCACTGAAACGGTTCACGAGTTAAGTCATCTTGAAGATACCTATGGAGAACCAGGCACACACACACACACAAACACACACGCAAACACCCACCCACCCTATGCCTTTCCATTTGCACAAATTGAATGAAATGAATTTTGAATAGCAATAAAGTGCACTTTATTTTGCTTGGCTGGGCGGCGACCCCATGGTCCCTCCTCAATCACAGTGGTATCGTCTTTCCCCAGACCCAGTGAAGCCATGCCATGCAGGCTGGAGATCATTTGCCGAAATGCTCCTTAGATATCCCTGCTTTTTTAAAGGCAGAAATTCAATTTATGGACACTTTTATTACAATGTCTGTCAGTGAATAGAAGACGTTTCATAATCAGCAGCACACATCCAATCTGATTACTGCAGGCAGTTAGTCTAGCCAATATGTTGTCCATTATTCAGTTGGACCACGGATATCCACAGAGAAAAAAAGGAAATTTGAATAAATAAAAAGTAGGCCGTTAGATATGGTCTGGGGGCAGCTTTTAAAAATGATCTGATTTAAGTGTTTGCTGTGGGGATGCACCCAGTAATATAAGAGTGGTCTGACCCTGCCAACATTGCAAAGTGTTGTGTAGCACTGTCACTACTTTAAACAACACAATCATACTCTCGGACCATCGCCAGTTCCACTGAACAATTACAGAATAGCTTTTAACATAATTTCATACCATACTTCCCTGGAGTCTGATTTTAGTTATGTCACTAAAAAGGCATCAAACACATTGCCATTTAAGACAGTGTTGATACATTTAGGCAGCCTGTGACTTGAAAATTTTAGAGCCTGTTTATGCTGTTAGAAAATAGTTGCTAAAATATATCTCTACTTAATAATTCAGCATAACCTCTAAAAGTAGTTAGCAAACAGAGAATAAATTGTTGGCGAACAGGTAATGAACCACAAAATAAATAGTTTGAAACAAAACTTTGTTGTCTGAAATTAACATTTATGCTGTACCATTAAAATTTGCAGCTTGTGCCACTTTATGTATTTCCTAACCTACATGGTATAAAATCAACCAAAATGGAAATCTTATTATCTGCATAGTGCCTACTTTTGGTCTACAGTGGGAACAATAAATTATTTCATTTTATTAGAATCTGTCAAGGTTCCAAACATTCTGAACAACAAGCATCTCAGTTCCCAAATCCAGTAAGGCAATCAGGTTGTGCACAACTACACACACAGCACAGGGCTACTCAGTCAGTGTAGGTTGGCATTCCAGTCTAGTACATAAGTAGCTGATTCAACTAATCACTGTGTTTACTAAATGAGTTTGGCTTCCCTCCCCAGCTCTGGGAATGTTAGTAGTTTAAAGGAGGCTGCAGTCTGAGCAATTTCTGCTGTTGAGAAGCTGCAGTCTGAGTGTTTTTTGCTGTTAAGCAGCTGCAGTTTTAGCAGTTTTGCTGTTGAGCAAACATGCTTCAGCACATGAACATTTATCTTAATGACAGTTCTGCAACGCCTCGGTCTTAGGGTAGCAGGACAAAGCCCACAAATGTGGGGACAGGGAGCTGTGTGTTGGGAAAGGGTACGGTGACAGCACCGGGAGGGAGGCGTTTTAGGAGACTCCTCTGGACTGCCGAAGGAGAAATTCTACATAACGAAGCTTCATTCACACTTTTGTGTTTGCACATCCCCAACTCGCTCGGACTTGCAGAGAGCTTACTCCAGAAAATATTCACTTTCTCAAGAAATGAATCTTATTTATTCATTTATTTTTCACAAAGATGGACTCAATCCCTCACGAGTTCCACAGAGGGGTAAAAAAAGTCTGGGAAAGCTCCCCCCGGAGTCCAGGCCAGGAGGCAGTGCAGCCTGGGAAACGAAGCGTGTCGTTTATTAATGAGAAGATCACATTTTTTTCCACAAGAATGACACATTTAGTGGTGCGGAGGGCTCTGTGAAACGTCAGCAAGAAGGCCCTGTGTTTACTTTACAAAGTAATTAGACGCTGTCACTTGACACTCGCACAGGTACCGCTTTGGTCGGCATCCAAACGCAGATCTCATCACGGCCCCACTTTATTGCCGGAAAATAAGCCCAGAAACTAAAAACTGCGCTTTCAAAATTGCCTGCTTGTCCCTGATGTTATTCCTGGACGAAGCCCCATGTTGGAACTTAAGGGATCTGGAGCTTGTGCCAGAATCCTTAAAACCTGTAACCGATATCCCTCTTCCCCAGCAATACCTGAAATGTTCTGTTATTAAAACTGAGAAAATCCCGAAGGAACGTTTTACACGTTTACTAAGTGTATGTCAAGGTGAGAGATGACAGTGGTGAATTACGACAGAGATTGGGTTCAGGGGAGTAGTTGTGTAGAGCAGGGTATAGAAGCGGAGAGGGGAGGGAGTCGAATGCATCAACAGCACTGAAACAGAGTAAATCTAATCACCCTCTGACTTCACACATGAGCATTTAGCTCAGAGCCATAGATTACCTAGCTTTAAATACACTGGGTGCCACATTCCCTAGTAAGAAGCCAGCACATGCCACAAAATAAAGTGGATTGGAAGCTCCCATTCTGGATAGCATTTATAAATCATTCTCATAAAACTGATGACCATCTCAAAGCTTGTGTCATGTCTCTTGAGTCAGTTTCTCAAAACATTTGGCTTCCTGTTACCTCACTTAATTATGAGAACTTTTTAAAGTTATGCTCTATAGTACAGCTAATGGGTTAGCTGGCCAATTAGCAATGCTAGCTATCATCAGTTCAATTTTGTGGTCATTCTTTTGGAAATTAGCTTGTTAGCAAGCTTTATCTTTATTCATAATATAGTTAGCTAGTTAGCTCCCCATTGTTATATTCAACTTCGGGAGTCATGTCATTAAGGCTGTCAGTTTTTATATAGTTAATTCATAATTATAATAATTCATCAGTTAATGACAAATTTACAAAGCTCATTTCCAAAAAATACATGCAGTATGTCACAGCCAGGAACATCTCAATACTATTCATGCATCCTCATTCTTCCTCAATTTAAAATAGAATCATAATTTATCGGTCATCCACTGGCTTTGCATTACAAACAAAATTAAAAGTATTATTATATAGCTAGCCAGCTTGGTGATTAGCTAACTATGTAAACATTGAGCTAACTAGCTAGTGAATTAGTTAACTTTTAATGCCAAGGATCTAGGTAGCTAGCTAACTGTTTTAGACAAGTGTTTATTCAGCACTAAATGATTCACCCACATTTACTGATGATCTTCACCTGACTTTTAAGCGCGTCCCAGATTTGCTTCCCAGATTTGCTTCCTTTTTAAGACAGTTGCTTATCGCTGCCTTAGTAAAGTTCTACTTTGGAAGGAGACGAGCAGCAGGCAGCATCCTTTTGTTCAGGACACAGCCTCTATACTGATTTAATAGCTGCCAACACATGTGTTCATGTGTGTCCCTGCATAGGTGCTGAGCAACAGTTAACTGCTAACACGTGCCTTGTTGAGAATTTCCGTGCCTTTTGGTAAGAAACACAAACTCTGATGTACTAATGGGTGAAAAGAATGTCAATTAGAATGCAGACCGAGCTGGCCTCAGTCATTTCAAAACCACTTTAAATGTGTACTAAATGATCAAATGGGACAGCTCCTTTTAAGCTCACAGTAGGGTTTTTCTTCCTCAAGAACAGCTTTCTTTTAACAACACAACAGGGCTTTGATTCAACTCTCAGCCACACAGCCCTTCAGAGAGAAAACTTTTTGGTACTTTTGGTTATTAATCAGCTGTGACTCAAATGCAGATGAAATCCCTTCAGAGCCGGGTGGTTTCGGAGAAGAACCACGGGTGTGGGTGAGGGGGGTGTGGTGCCCCATGGTTACTGAATGATGCTCATGCTCCCACTGCTGAGGGTATGGTTTTTACCATCAGTGAGATCCACTTGGGGGATCACCAATGATGCTAAATCTAAAAAAAAAACACATAGAAAATGAAGCCACCCAGACATCATCTTGGGTGCTGTGTCAACACAAGTGGAAATGGCCCTACTACCACAAAGACACCACAGTGACGGAGGAAAACCAGAGAGAAAAAACATAGATAGAGGGAGACAGCCAGGGAGGATGGCTGCATGTGCAAACGTTCATTCCTCAGCAGGCTATACAGTTCCAAACACAGCGCACTCCAGCTCTGGATATGGGGCCAAGGAAGTGACTGTGGATATGGTGAATGCAAGGGCTAGTACCAGAGCCCAGGAAAACAGTGGCTGGGGAGTGGATTAAGACCCGAGGGGTCCCGGCAGTGGTCCCAGTACCGTCCCTGCCATGGCTGGGAAACTAAAAGCAGCACATGGCTTTTTCTTTCAGGCGTTTTCCATGTCGGTGAGGATTTCCTAATGAAACACATCACTGTGGATCGCTTTACAGGGATTACGGAAAACATCTGTTTTGAAAAGGAAAAACAAAATTCGATCACATTTTATATGTTCAGTGAGATTCAATTAAAATGTGATTAATAAGAGCTTTCCCAGACAGCTCTGTGCAGGGCGCTGGGTCCGCACTCCTCCATGTTCCCAGACCTGGTCATGTTACTGCGCTGCCATGCGCTGATCTCAGGATTATTCTCACCAGCGCCATTTAAAGACAGCGGAAACAGGTGCCTCCCCAGGAATTTACAAGGGGAAAGGAAGAGAGAGACAGAAGGGAAGAGACTTCATTTCGCCACCACGGTTTTAACAGGACAGATCACATGGTCTAGTATGCGGCTTCTAGTGTGTGGAATGTTCCGCATCACAGAATAAACGTACACATGCAAATTTTAACGCACATGACGCAGAAAAAACATACACCTTTTCTTCACAACACTATCAAGGCAAACCACCTCTCTTGTATGCATGTCCACTCACAGACACACACACTCACACATACACATACATCTGCATGTAAAGAGCCATATTGTGCTCAGCTGTGTCTCCCTCACAGACACGCAGTGCCTCTACAGCTTCTACACCACTTAGCACCAGCCCCACTACATACATGCAGTTCAACCGCTCATCACCATATCTGCAAATCAGTCCACCCACACAACAATCGATTAATGCTTGTTCTTATCTGCCTTTGAACTGTGAACATAAACACCAATATGAGTACGATACACATCCATAATGCTGCTGCCTGCCTGTTTGAAACACATAAGTCCATGTTATCTGAATCTGAATGCACTGTGATAACAATACTGTGTCAGCTAATATATGAGTCATAAATTCTTGAGGGCACGCAATAACTTTCTCAACATATGTTGCGTTTGAAATGATACTCATAACTTTACCATTATGTGGTGTACAGTGTGAAGAATAAAGGCAAAAACCTTTTTAAAAAGCTGAATGTGTTTTTTTTAGCATATCTGAAGGTGTTTTGGTATCTATAAAACAGAACCACCACCTTTTATGCTCACCATCAGCACTGCCATACTGGAAAAGGGAGAGCTCTCATATTGACCTAGGATTACATCCAGTTTCCAGATTAGGTTAGCCTTTGTTTTTTCCAGATTTTAACACCAAAACAGATATGAGTAAGTAGATACATACAAAGTGGGGCATTGCAGCTTGGGACTATTACCAATAAATTATGTGAAGTCAACTGGAAAGGATTTTTGGTTACATCACCCTACAAACCACTACAAGCAGATGATGCACAGGACCTCCTACTACTCGATGAGTATATAAAACCATTGCAGTTCAAGTTCTTTCAGTATATCTCATCTACTTTGTACTTCTGTTCCCACATGCTTGACTGCTGGAAAGGCAATTTCTTTTTTAGATCAATAAAGTTCTATGTACTCTACTTCTCTACTTACTCTACTATATGTCTACTACTCTACTTCTGATTCCCTAAAAGATAGAAAAAAAACTCATATACTGTAAATGTGATATTTTAACCAATGGGTATAGCCAATATGCAATAGGAATAAGAATATAAAATTCAGTGAATTGTAAAACAATAAGACATGTAAGTGTTGCTGATGATGAGGGTATAGGGCACTGATCTTTGGCTTGGAGTCCGAAGGGTCTTGGCACCTGGCCACGGGCAAAGGTTGCTGCCTCCCCATTTGGTCATAATAAACAGGAAAAGAAATAAAAGGAGATATTGGGGGGGGGGGGGGGGGGGTGTATGAACAGCTGACAGTGATGACTGGGATTTTTATTCTTGTGGATGGGACGGGTTTGTTAATTGCATTGAGATTGTCAGACGATTCTCCTCCTTTTTGTTTGGACCATCAGAAAATGTTATTTTCACATTTTATACTACTACATTTTATACTACTACTGTAGAGAAGCTGGCCGACACTTCTCCATAAACGAGTAGAAAAGAGAAACAGGTATAACCATAATTTATTGTAAAAACCGACCGACAAAACAAAGAAAACCAGCCTATGCAAGCCAGTAGCAGGGACAAAGTGAGCCTTCTGTGCTCTGCAGCCACACCTGTATTTAATCAGGCCTCAATCAGTAAGGTGTGGCTCATTATCCAATAAGCTGGTTCCCACACAAACACTAGTGCACACAATTAACAAGTGATTGCTATCAATTAACAAGTGTCATTTAGGCAAAGGAAGAGGTGCTGAAGGCTCTCCTTCACACAGGGCAACAGACATATTTGAAATGTAAAGATAAGTGGTGCGAAATATGTTGAAGTTTTTCATATCATACCCTTTACACCACCTTTCAGTGGTCACATTACCTACAAAAAAAGACGGTGATTGCTAAAATCAATAAAAACTGAACAGGTGGATTAAAAACAGCCACACATCACAGACCGATAAGAGTATTTAGGATTCACATATATCAGATAAAGCAATAATCCCAAAAACATTAGGTTTTAGCATTCAGGTAAACAAAGGTGAGATTATAGCTGTGCTTAAAGTTTAAAGTTACCATGCTGCTTTGATTTCTGCTATGTTTCAGCCTAGAAATTTGTTATGTTAAGTATAAACATATTCAGCAGGGTTTTTTGTGTTCTGTTAAAGTTCTCTATTAATGTTAAACATATCCAACAAATTTCTCAGGGCATTCAGGGAATGAGCATAACATAGAGACTTCACTTATCAAGACAAAATATAGACCAGATGGTTCTGGTAACTGCAATACACAACATAAACAATCTAAGATGGTATAGTTCACTCTGAACTTCATCCATACACAAAATGTCTGGAAAATATCTTACCTTTTGTACAACCGCATTTAAAAGTTATTCCTGAATGTTCTCTGGGGTAGACTGGAAGTCATTCTGTAGCTACACAGAGAATATACTAACACACAGCAGATGTGGTGCCACATACTAACATGCTGACATACATATGCAAACGTTTTGTGCAGTAGGATGGTACAGACATAGATACATATGCATACACACACATGCAGACATCTTTGTGACATTAAATGCATTATGTTGAAACTTCTTTTTTTTCTTCTCAAGTATTAAAACCATTAAGTAACCTTGAGCCAATTAATCATGGGCCGACTGCTTTGGCGCTAGAACTACAGACTGAGAGGTGCCTTTAGTGAAATTACAGAGGAATTAATCAGGCTTTTGTGGAGTAACAGAGAGTTGGAGCAGATGGAGAGCAACGCTGTATGTGTGATGGTGCAGTCTGTGCTCGCAAATTAATTCTGCATCCGTAGCTGTTGTTTTGTCCAGAATGTAAAATGCTGCATCTGCTCTCTTGTACAACATTGCTCGCTTTGAACTGCACTGATCATCTTCTGTGTTTACAGTGGCAAGCATGAGAGAGCACCCCCCCCCCCCTTTGTCATACTCATGGGTTGAGCAAAGAGGACAGTGCAAGAACACAGACTCAATATGCACAAAAATCTGTCTGTTTGTCTTTGCATCTCCAGAAACCCACTCCTTTTTCTTTCCTTTCTTCACTAGCACATTTAAGCATTCCTGGCCCTCCTGCCTAGTGTAGCAGCATCACAAAAATTGATAACGTGGGCAAGCAGTTTCTCCAAGTCACACCTACAACAGCAGTTTGGATGTGCCTGGCTGCAGGGAGGGAAGGGCTGGTGTTTTTACAGATGAGCAAAAGAGAGGCAAAGGCATTAGTTCTGCTATCTGCTGAAACTGAGATGTGGTGGCTCTTCTCTGAAGCTCAGTGGTTGGGTTTAAAGATGGGGCATGGAGATTTGCTGCTCAGTGGCTGTACCTGCTGACTGCGGGCGCAGACAACACAAGTGTAGGCTTAGGCTTAGGCCACAGATACTCAGCCATGATATAAAAACAGTCTGCATTGTCAGTGATACTTATAAAAATTGATGCTCTGAGAAAAGAGTTGCCTTCTTTGTGTAAAAAATGGTTATATGAGGCACAAGAACAGAAAGCGCATTTGGGGGGTTGTAAGGCAAAGCTATGGAAAAGCGTCAGAGTAAAGGCTCCTTTCTGCAGTGTGGCTCCTGGGTCTTCATGTGGACCTGTCAGCCTGAGGTCTGTATAAGCTCCCTGCACTCCCTCTTTCCCCGGTCAGCCTAACCTTGGCTGACACGTCGATTTTCACCAAGCCTCCAGTCTCCTCTCTTTCTGTCTCTCTCTCTCTCTTTCTCTCTCTCCCAGCAATCCCCAGCACGAAAGAGTGGGAGAAGGCCACTGGCAGCCTGGGTTCAGGTGGGTGAGACTGGCACAGGCCTTGCTTTACCGCTGTTTAGCAGTGCCGCGACCCTTGACACCTGGCATCTGGCAGCAGGAGGAATCACGCTCCCCTCTGTCAGGCCCTCAATCTGGAAAAGCGCTGCATTATTCCCCAGTTCTCACGGGGGGAGGCATCTTACAACAGCTGACTTCAGACAGCCCAGCCAATGGCAATTAGGAAGAAAGAAACCTGCCATTGACAAGTTCGGCTGAGGAAAAAAGGGACCAATATTGTGTCTATTGATCTTCATTACAATAGCAGCAAGCTGTAAAATGTTTGATGGTTTTGTACAGATCTTACTTGCCTCATTCATAATTACTGCTACATATGTAAGACCAAGGGCAACTTCAGAAGGAGTATGGTTTGAAACGCTGGTGAAAAAGTAAGAAGAGGAGATCAGAAATCTCAGTAGGGATTCACTGCAGCTTACAGCCCCCAGGCTATGCTTTCTCCTGCCATATACCTGAAGCAATACAGTTTTATAAAAAAAGAACGGTTGGGGTTTGGTTTAAATAAGAAATGAGGCTTGTTTTAGACAGTAAATCAAGATAATTTCAAGTCATGTGGATATGAAGAAATATTTCATACAAAATATTGCAATTAATATAAACAGGCCTCTTCAACTGCAAAACTCAACATGTAAGGGAGAATTTTGGACTCTAAAGTATTCCTGGAAATCCATTCTTGGCACCATTTCTATGATTCGTGAAGGGTAACCGTGTTCATATCACATCAACAATTACGATGATATAATAGTATTTGACATGGTTTTATTTGTGTATGATCTTGTTCAGGTCCCTTCCCCTGCTCAGTTATTATTATAATTTAATATATAATTTAAAGAGATTATACACAATAATAATAATAATAATAATAATATTAATAACATCCCACTCAGCTCTACAATGAAACAGTGCACCTCTGTGTTGTGCGCATGTGTCTGTGTGTACATAAATATGTTTTAAGAACTTTTGCACGGGTGACTTTTCCTGACTTTGAAGCATGTAACCTCCTAGAATACCTCCAGATCTTAGCTCGCTTCCCACCTAAACTCACTCGCACTTGACATCGAAATCACTTGCTCCTCCGAGGAGAAGAAAGGGATTACGGCGGAAAGCCGGGCTGTTGAAGTCGTACCCTCTGTCCCGGCGCGCTGAGCCTTTCCGAATGAGGCGCTAACGCTACCTCCAGCCTGCTCTGTTTACCGACAGCTGTGGCGTCGAGCCGGAGAGACAGGGCTGAGCCCGAGCGAGTGCCTCTCCAGCGAGCCGTCCTCCTGTGCACCCCATCCTGGGACCCGCATATGCAAAGCAGCGGGCCCCAGACAGGACCTTTAGTCGCAGGGCTCCTGAAACTTTAATCGAGGAGCGATTAAACGAGGCTGTGGAGAGGCTGGGCCACGCAATCCGCAGCCATAATGCGCCTGTTTGCATCCATTCCCCGGATCCTCTGTCTGCTCGCATTTGTTCCAAACAGGGTTGAGTCTCGCGGTCCGCAAGAGGATCCTCATGTCTATTAATGGACTAAAGTGAGCCCATTACACTGGCAGGGGTAAAGCGCCACCACAGACGACAATCTGGTTATTCTCAGGGAAAGAAAAAAATGTTTGTTGGCATCTTGTGAATTATTTAAAATCTCTTCATCCCTCCAGAGTTCTGAGTGAAGATAATGTTGTTATACACTCTTAGCAGCGTTGTTGAGAAAAGGGATGAATAATGTATTGTTTAAATGGTGAAGTTAAGATCAAATTAACAAGGGGGCACTGATTTCAAGACAAGATTTACAGAGTGGTGTTCGTGCTGTGTGTTGCTGTCCCAGTCTCGGCACAGGAGACACTGCAGAGAAAACATGAGGTTGTGGGCCTGTGATACAGCATACCCGTGGCAAACCAGGATGCGGTCACCTTAGCACTAGTCCAAGAGTGGTCACACCTTAAATGAAGTGCTGCTTATAAAGGCTTTATGAAGCATATGTAAAGCCTTCATAAATACAACATAATGCCTTCATAAACCATACACAAGCAAATGTCATACTTCATAAAGGGAGACATATCGCTTTCAAATGCAACACGTTATACCAAATGTGACATAACCAAGAATGTCATTTTCATTTAGCCTTTAGACAGGTGACATTCTTGGTTATGTCACATTTTGTATAACGTGTTGCATAAGTCTTATGTCTCCCTTTATGAAGTATGACATTTGCTTGCCTATGGTTTATGAAGGCATTATGTTGTGTTTATGAAGGCTTTACGTATGCTTCATAAAGCCTTTATAAGCAACACTGTTTAAAGTGTGACCCCAAGAGCAGAGGGAGAGCCAAGGTCCATCCCACCTTGTAGTCCAAACACTGTCTCTAGACCAGTGACCCAGGACTATCTCAGTCAGACCAGTGCCTCAGCAGCACAGCGCCAGCACCGCCGCTCCAACCATTACTTAACATTTTAAAACAAGGGAAATTTCTTCACATAACAATGACCGAACTTCCAGGGATAATAAAACAGACACCCAGCACACCCAAAGCATTTTCACACAGCCCTTCATATATAAGTCATGAAACCCGAACAGAGTGCAGCACATTCGCTATTCCCTTTGCTTTGGGGCTGTTTAAGGCTGCCAGCAACGGAAGGCAGGAGGTGAACGGGAGTTGTTTCAGACCCCCCCTTCCCCAAACCCCCACTCCCACCCCCCCAACCGCCACCCCGCCCCACGTCCCCTCGCCTTTGTGAGAGCGGCACTGTGGCGCACTGACACAAAGTAGCCCCTGTGTTCAGCGAGTCTGAGTGATCTTGCTGCGCCTGTCCTCTGAGGAGGCCTCAAACCCCCCTGTCCGCCGAATCCTCCCTCCCCGCAGCGGTACTCCCAATACTACCTGTGACCCGCTCCCCCCTTAAGCCTTTCTTCGAACATCAAAGGTGCGCTAAATCGCAGAAACGATTCATTTTTTTAGGCCGCACCTGGCACCGCTCCCTAAAGCGCAATTCGACATTGGACTGGTTCCTCCGCCGCTAACAGCGGTTCGGCCAGTTGTGATTAAAGAATGGATTCCACTCAAAGCATAAAACAACATCACTCAGACAGCCCACTTTAATCTTAAGCTTCCCTTTCCGTCTGCCGCATACTGACACTCATTGCCGGAGTTATCGGGCCCTTGCAGGCATGACCGTGCCACACGGAACATCTCGTTCAGTGTGGCGCTCTTTACGATCTACAAATAGAGCCTTTTAACCATTGTGCAGCCCCCGCGGTCTCAGATGTTCGCGCATCGTCCAGAATAGCCCATCCCCCAGCACTCATTAGGCTGTCCGGGATGTTTCCTGGCAGGTCCTCCAACCTTTTTTCCATGTTCTCTGATCCCGGCTGGAATGCGCTGCAAACCAACTGGCCTGGCAAAGTGGTCTAGCCCACTCCACACGGGACAGCTGCTCCGGGCCCTGGGGAGAGGCCTATAATTGAATTACAGATACCTTTCCATAAGCAGCTCGTATTTTCAAACCGCGTCAGCAGGGCCTCTAAGAGAGTGACGTCCCTCAGTGGGTCCCGACGGACGTCCTAAAGTGTGTTTGCACATTTCGTGGCACGCATATATATCAAGGTGAAATGAGAGGATGATGGGTAGGATATCAGAGGGAAATGGCTACTGCATGGGCTGGTTACTAGGCAGACCCTTGCAGTTGGCTTGGCTCAGTGAAGCTTCTGGAGGTTTCAAAATGGAGACAGGTGGGATAGGGTCCAGGAAATTAAAATGAAATGAACCTTGTCTCTTACACCTTTTCATTGTGAAAATAATAAATATAATATCCCAAAGACCATGATTGCACCACATGCATGATTGGAGAAGCAATAGCTAAACTGATATTGCCCCAGAAAAATAGAGTTCCCTTTTCCTTCTGTCTTTGAATTTTTAGAATGATTCAAGTGTTTTAAAATGTTATTGTACTTTCTCACTCAAATCATATAGGTACTGTTAAGAGGCAGAATATAACCAAGGGTACCTGTTTACATAAAATAAACATATGCTGATGTAACCATATTTGTAATTACAATGTAACAATAATTTTACTACAGTGTAGCTACATCTAATTACAAAGTAATTATGCTGACCACAAGTGCACAATCTTCACCACTAACACCAGGGTAAGCAGAGATGACACTTCAGACCTCAGCTTCATTAAGCCATGATTGCTGTTCATCACAAGAACATTCAGAGCTGATGCTTGCCTGAAGACTTTTGACACAGACTTCAAGAAGCATTCACATTGTTTTAAACAAAAAAAATATTACATGAAAGGATACTTAGGTTACACGTCAGACACAAATACCAGCTCTAAGTCTCACCATAACTAAAGCAACACCAGCGCATCTTCAGATGTTGCTGGTGCTCACCAGATTCATTTTGAGCGACCGACAGATACAAGGATGATTTTGCTTAAGATTTTAAGACTGTATGGTTATCTCAGGAATTGCATAAGGACATCTCAATGTTACTGAGCAATGAGAATGTGCCTCTGAGAGAGCTGTAAAAGGTGAGCAAGTTTCTATCAGGGGTTCCTGGGGTAAGCCTGCTGCTGACTGGGTCCTTCTCTGGGCCATGGCTCCCCAGAGGAATGCAGGCCCTCGCAGACAACATCGCAAAGGCTGCGGTGCCAGAGAACATGAGGGCCGAGCAACGCCGCTTATGGCTCCTTCTCCTTGTCTTTAATTTCTCCAACCTTCATTGTTACAGCCACCATGACAGCTTCCCCACGGTCTCTGTGTCAGCGTGCTTCTCTTCTCTGTGATTTACACCCCCTGGCTTGGCTGGTAGCAGCACCCTGCTCAAATTGACTATGACCTGCACTGAACCCCACACACCAAAGTTGGACAAATTCACTCTGGGGCTATTTTATCTTCACAGAGAGTCCCACTGTTGCCGGTAGATTAGGGCATTAATATACATGACCGGACGAATTCCCCATCTCATGTATTCAAATGAACAGGGGCCTCTTATTTCAATCTCTGACCATAACAGGAACAAGTGGGAATAAACTTGTCTCTTTCTCTCTTTTTTTTTCTTAGGACGGGAACCGGCTGCACTTTGTACAAAAGCACAGGGGGTTACTGGAAAAACAAACACACCGCTGCTTTTAGTGAACCACATTTCAGGTTCAGACAGAAGCCAAAACGTCTAATATAGCACCGTCTCCTAGCGTGGACTCCGAGAGGAGTTTTTCAAAGCATACCTCAGAACTCGGTTAGACACAGATTCATCAAAAATACACTCGCATAGTATACACAAAATCTAAAGGAAGATTGTCATACTTGGAATGCTTTCAAAACTATTCACACATGAAGGGAGAGACACATACTCATCCACTACATGATCTAGTATGTCGGTGCAGTGGTCCTTCATCTACATCAAGGTTTGGCTCTGTGCCCAGTCACTTATTTCTCTTAATTTATTGCAGTTGTCAAAACTGGTACATACACTGTTTTAGACATTATAATGTCTTTAAAGCAGTAAGGAAGTCCACTCTTCAGCAGAAATAAGCTTTTTGAAAACTGAAGAATCTGGCCATATTCATTTACTGCCATCAAATGTCCTGTTGAGTACATCTTTTCTGTGATATGTACAGTACATTAGCAACAGGACCTTTCAACCACAGCTGACATTATTGCTGAATTCAAATAAATAAAACTACATGGAGGCATGGTGCTGTCTTGTTCCAAGTTCCTAAATTCCTGCTATCTGGGTGATACGTTTGCTATAGCTCAGAGGTGTTATGGCAAAAAAGAATCAACAGGTAACCCTGTAGATAAATCCCACCATCTCAGTCTCAATGCTGAATTACACCATTAATATGGAGACATAATAAAATGGTGTACAGAGGCCATCCTTATCACCATCAACGCCAATGCCCCAAAAACATATTCACAGCCATAACTTCAGGGGCATCTTGAAAACATTCTCTTTTGATGCTGCTAGCATTATTGCCAATTTCTTTATAATAGAAACTCTGGGAAGCTGTTGAAGATGGATGTTGACATTACTGATGCTACTTAAATAAAACTGAATATTTCATCCACAAAAAGAGAGGGAGAAAGATCTGGTCAAAAGTGCACAATACCTGGTTCAAGACCCCTCTGTAACCCAGTCAAAGTAAACAGGTGGAGATGGGAGAGAAAGAGAGATAAAGAGATAGAGAGATAGAGAGAGAGAGAGAGAGAGAGAGAGAGAGAGAGAAAACGCAGTCTACCGGCCTCTTCAAGGTTGGAGCATGGGGGAAGGGGCGGGTTAGTATTCACACACTCCCTTTCCCTCTCTCTCTATTACACACACACACACACACACACACACACACACACACACACACATACACACACTCTCCCAGTCACTCACACTCTTCTCTCAAGTGCAGCAGTCTCTGAGCCTCTTCCCTTTGAACTGAGCAAAAAGGGAAAAAGGCAGGTGGAAAAAAGCAGAAGGGCTTCACAAAGCAAAGTGATGTTGGGCAAAGATTTGACAACATCCACAGAATCCTTTCTTTTTTTAAAGTGGGAATATCGTTAAAACCCACAAAAAAAAGCTACAGATCAACCTGAATGTAAATTTCAGAGAGGGCTACTGGGGAGAACAGGCTTTTTCATTTGATTTTATTTATTTATTTCTTGCGTTTGTGGGCAGAAATGAGGAGCAGTTGTCAGGTGGATTTGTGCTGAAGTATTGAGGTCTATGAAATATTTACCAAAGCAATAATGACTCCCTGGACAGAGCAAGGGGAGGGAAAAAGAGTGAAGAATAAAAGTGGATGCTCTGCACCAAGAGAAGGCCTGAACAAAGCAAAGGACTGAGTCTTTCCCTCTTCCTCTCTCTCTTTCCCTGTCTCTTGTGGCAGTCAAAATTACAAGTAATCTAATTGTGGGATAGAGAGATTCTTTTTTTATCTCCATTAAAAATCACAATTATGCCGTACATTTTTCCTTATATTTTGGCATTATGGGTTGCAATAAATAATACACACAAATACACACTCACACAAACATTCACACACATATGTGAGTGCAAGCACACAAAATGTGCTAGACAGGTCTCTGAACAGGGTGTAATATAATAAGGCCCAAGGCTCCAGGAGATGGAGACTTCAAGGAGAGGGGCCCTGTGTTAAAGCTTTAGTGTATCACCCTGTTGTTTTGTGCACTGTGAGGCATACTGTGGTCAGTTTGATCTGGACAAGCCATCACTGTTTGGGGTAGAAAAAGGAAGGAAATCCTTTCACAGAGCTAATATTTTTCCAGCCTTCACAAAACAACTGCAAAGTGGACACAGAGCAGGATTGTTTAGGTGGACTTCTATGCCTTACCATAGCTGAGACTGACTTGTCGGGACATGATATTGTAAGGCACACATTCAATGTAGGATTCACAAGAAGATTTGCATGGGTCCTAGGCTTGTTCTCTGGGGAATCCCTAAGACGGAGGATCAAGCTTTCTGACCTGTAAACCCACATTCTGATTCTCTGACCTTTGGCAATAATCTCACCTGACTATTGAGTACCTCCTCTCTCAGCCCGCCATGCGCTCACAGTGATGCATCTCACAGGAATGTCCAGGTGTCTGAGCAACAGAGGGGTCTTCTTTCTCAGAACAGAGAAGCTACCCCATCAGCTTTACCTTGTCACAAAATAAGCAGTAATTTAAAATGCTTTGTCTCCACGGGATTTATTTTTAAACTCCTTTGATTGTTACATGTATTTTTTCCACACGGGGAATAAATCCTGGAAATTATTCATGTAATTCAAACATTCAGGTACATATTTAGATACATTTGCTAACAGGTAAAAAATACATAACCATGGGGGTATTGATGTAATGGGTTTGAGTATAAATGCAACTTTAATGTTTGTAGGGTCCATAGCTGATTGAGATGATGAATGGCAGCACATAAGACCACTCCCATCCTGAAAATGTGTGTTCCTCTTTGACAAACAGCCGGCAGTGACCTTTGAAGATCACCTTCAAAAACAAACTGTAAAACACCCCCTCGGTTTAAAGAAGGACACAGAACAGCGGATGAGGGGAGGGGAGTTGCAGCGTGATTCTGAAGCAGAAGGTACATCGGTGCTCCCTACCTTAATGTCATTAACATGCATGTTTTAACGGGCCAGCCCAGGATGTCAATGCTCACCACTTTATTTATCAGTAAATAAAGATGGATGGTGAGCAGGAGGTGCTATCGACTGATCACAGTCTTTTAAACAGAAATCAATGGGAGAGGTGGGGAAATCGGGCAGAAGCATTAACTTTGTAATATGGGGCTATGAAATTCATGTCTTTATTGCAAGACATAATTAAGCTATACGTGCAGACCTGGGTTTGCTTTGAGTGGAGGTATAGCTCAGCAGCAAGTAAACAGCTGGCCAGACATTTATGAACCGACTCCATTGATTGGCTGCACGGCTGTGTTGGTGGTTTTATTTTAGTGACATAAAACCATTAATGGGGGAGCTTACCGACGAGATCAGTGGGGGTTTGATCCAGCTTCTACGATGCTAGACCTGGTCTTTATTGAATGTGACGACTGGTGTCTACGTAGCTCCAGTCTGAGCTGCAGTTTCCCTCTCCATAATCCAGCACTCTAAACTGCAAGAATATATTCATGCTCTGGAGACCTAAGCAGTGATGATGCCAGAGCTTAAGACTGTTGTTCTCTCCAGTTTTGCTCTTTGAGCCTCTCCTTGTTGTTACGCGGCTGTTGTCTAATAGCTATTGGAATTGTAGTGGTGGAGTGATGACAAAAATAAAAATGAGGTATCATTCAACCCATTTCCATATCCATATTATATACTTGCTTGACAACAGGTCAGACTAGGTGATTTAGGGTGATTCAGAATTGGTGAAACAGCAAAAACAAAAGAAATGGTAGCTTGGTGAGCATTATGCAACTGCGTCTGATATTGCAACCTTTAAAAGAGCAGAGAGCTTGCAGCAATGTAAAGACAAGATTGGCTGATGCCATGTAATCCTCAGCTTTTGGGGGAAAAAAGACAAGACAGTCATTTTCCCTCCTGTTTGTTTCAAACCTGCATTGGACTTAACGGCGAAGCCACAGTAATACCCCTGTGCTAAAGTGACACAGAGGGACGGAGAGTGATATGCTGGATTGGATCATTCCGCCCTGCAGCGTGAACCTGCTGCTCCTCTGAGGGCACCCTCTCCACCATCCATATTTATGACGTTTATTATTCCAAAGTGCGAACATATAATACGACACATGACGGATCATCCCCAATAACCTGCAGCCTACCGCTTGGAAAATATGAGGTGGGGAAGCAAACGGTCTGGGAGCCCGGGCCTTAAACTGCCGACTGGAAGGAAATAAACTCTACCCTGAAATGAAGCTGTCGGAGGGAGGCTGGGAATAGAAGGAGCCAAAGGGAGAACAGTGCACCCTGTCTGCAAAGAGAGGCAACTGCAGGCCACAGCGCTGTGCACACACCACACTCGCCAAAAAGGTCACCTCCCACCCTTCCAGACTTCCTTATATTAAGTCATTCCCATCTTGCACGTTCATAAGCAAACAAACTCCCCCAGTCTTTATTAACTAAATATGAGTACTTTGACCGCAGGGCAAAAATTCAATAATTCCCCACCAAATATTTCAACCAAATAAGGAAATAAATAAACAGACAAATAAATAGATCTCCCATGCCACCAGAGGAGTCGGAGGGGGGAGGGGGCTGGATGTAATTTGACATCTCAGTTATTTGGAGACCAATGCCGAAAGCTATTCTGAGGCTTATTTGAGGATCTGCCAATCACAATGCGGCGCCGTTGCAGTGGAGGGTTCGGTCTGAGATGTCATTGATGCGGACGCACCTCAGGTTTGATCAGATGAGGGACACATGCCCTGACAAACACAGCTCATCTTTTCCCTGCTATCACGACATCTCAATACTCCCTTAATGGCTGCTTTTAATACATTTTTCAGATGCGAAGGATAAAAGCGATAGTCATAAATAAGGAACAAGGTGCAGCAGCTTGTCCTTGCTAATTTCCGCGCAGCTGATTAAGTTTTAAATCACGGCAATGGACCTGTCCCTTGCAATGAGAGAATCGAGCTACTTTTAGCCTTTTTTTTTTTGCCTGTGAAACAGACAGCCCAGCCTGGACGCAGAGCACAGGCCACTGATATTAAAGGAGCCTGTGCATCAATTTCAGATGAGACAGAGATGACTCCATTATCCCTGACTATGGCTGCAGCCTGGCAGAAAAGGAGGAGCACGCAGGTCTCTCTCCTCCAATACCAAGGCCTGTTGTTTATGGTGCTGAAGACACATGGCTGTGATGGCTGTGTTACCGTCTCCTTGTAAAATGAAACCGTTGCAATCATGGGAAGCCTGGTTGTGGAGAGGTGAAACGTCATGTGGAACTTGAGTTTTAAAATCAGGGAGGATGGGGGCAGGGCGGCACATCAGCAGTGCCACTGTCAGGCCTACAGCCCACAGCAGACAGCAGACAGGTCATACTATCCAAGGGCGGTCAAGCATGCCAGCATGCCAGCATGCCCTGGGTGCATTCAAGCCTTTTCCATCACATGGTTAAATCTACTGTCCGCCCTGTTTGGCTCCCACGTAACTCATGTAGCTTGACCATCTGAACACAGACTACAGCAGCACTATGTGAAAAGCAGCGGTGATCACAGTCACAATAAAAACATCAAGCAATCTGCATCACCATCTGATCAGTGTCCATCAGCTACAGCACATATTCGGGTAGCAGGTTCCCATAAGACCACATTCTATTTTGTTAAATTCTATATGGCTAGTGCGAGGCCTTGCTAGTAAAGGGACCATTTGGTAATGCTGAGATAAAGAACTGCCTGGTTTGGGCAGAGCAGTGAGAACAGGAAGGGAGCCTGTAAAGAGCTTGGAGCAATGGTTTTGATAGCCTTGCTCATTTCCTGTAAAACAGCACTAGCACCTGCTATATCTGTTTATCACACACAGAGGTTCTTTGCTTTCCTTCAGGATAACTCACCTCAGGGACATCTTGTCATTGAAAACAGTGCACTTATCAGTCAGCACAGGGATGCTGGAGGGGGGGCTATGTTCAGTGAGGTTCTGTCTTTACGTGAGAGCACTTTAAAGCACACAACTCCACTCTGGGAACACACATCCCTTTTTTCTCTGCTCTAATCAGCTAACGAGGCTGGTTTCTATGCCAAACCTGCCTTTCGGCAGTGCAGAGCACAGGGCTGTGGAAGAAACTAAAAGTGTCGCTACACAAAGGGTGGAATCAGCTGACTGGGAATGAGAAACACTTGGTATGGATGGGCACTGCCCATACATGGATGGGTCACAGAAGCAGCTCATGCAAATGGCTAAAAAGGTTCCAGCTATGACTTAATTTAGTGATTCTACAGTGCAAAACATTATTACATAAACAAATCTGCAAAGACAAAAATGAATCCATCTATTGAAGAAATAGGCTTCACACCTAAACAGGATTAGAGACTAATTATGCAATCCCTTGCTCTATAGGCATTTCATTTCAATACCTACACTCAGCTGTTATTGTGTAAATATTTGTCCAATACATTCACATATTAAATGAATGTTTTTTTCTGTACAGTCTTGTAAAGTCAGTGAAATCAATTAATGATAGTGCTTTAAGAGTGACCCATAGGTTGCTGCATTTCAGATGAACACTGATCAGTGTTCAGTCTAGTGTTGCTGAGTCGGCCAGCAGTATGGAGATAGTATACCCAACCCTCCTCCTGTAAACTGATCCAGGATGCATGCCTGCGCCCCCAGTGCAGCCCAAGGGCATTCGGGTTGGAGATCTCCACCCTGATCTATGGCACACTCACTCAGAGGGGCATGACCTCACACTGCTATTTACAGGGGCACCTGGCTATTTTATCTTTCCCTCACCTATTGTTCGCCTAATTGACAGTGATTTTAAAATGCTTACTGACTCTTCCAGAACAATGCATGCCAGCACTTCCCCTCAACAGCTCGTGGCCGCCGCCTCCTTGAGTGGACATTCCAAACACTCCTGCGGAACATAAAAGTAGACAATCCGTCACTCGCTGACTCACTCACTCACTCACTCAACTGAACTCATTTATATCATTTGCTTGCCCACTCAATACAGGAACTAGTTACCCACCACACACACCCTTCCCCAACCCCCAAACCTACATAAAACAACAACAAAGCAGTGGAATGACAGCATAATCATAATCTTGAACTGAGCTCTTCTATCAGTGTAAACTTAAGGAGCACGTTCATAGTAACAACAAATCTGGGGAGAAAATGGAACTTGTTTCCTGGTAAGCTACTCCAGTGAATGGAAGGTCCCTATATCCTTGGAGAACTACACTGGACAGGCCGAATGATTTTCAATAATCTGGTAGAGCTGCACTATACAGACCCAACGGTGCTCAATATTATGGTACAGCCACACTGTACAGTGTTTTAGAGCAGCACTATACAGGTCTGATGGTGAAAAGCAGTGGGTACAGGCCTGTTATGGAGCGGTGAAGCTGTAGTGTACAGGCCTGTTATGGAGCAGTGAAGCTGTAGTGTACAGGCCTGTTATGGAGCGGTGAAGCTGTAGTGTACAGGCCTGTTATGGAGCAGTGAAGCTGTAGTGTACAGGCCTGTTAGGGAGTGGTGAGGCTGTAGTGTACAGGCCTGTTATGGAGCAGTGAAGCTGTAGTGTACAGGCCTGTTAGGGAGTGGTGAGGCTGTAGTGTACAGGCCTGTTATGGAGCGGTGAAGCTGTAGTGTACAGGCCTGTTAGGGAGTGGTGAGGCTGTAGTGTACAGGCCTGTTATGGAGCGGTGAAGCTGTAGTGTACAGGCCTGTTATGGAGCAGTGAAGCTGTAGTGTACAGGCCTGTTAGGGAGTGGTGAGGTTGTAGTGTACAGGCCTGTTATGGAACAGTAGAGCAGCAGTGTACAGACCTGTTTTGGAGCAGTGAGGCTGTAGTGTACAAGTCTGTCATAGAGTGGTGAGGCTGTAGTGTACAGGCCTGTTAGGGAGTGGTAGGGCTGTAGTGTACAGGCCTGTTAGGGAGCAATAGAGCTGTAGTGTACAGACCTGTTTTGGAGCAGTGAGGCTGTAGTGTACAAGTCTGTCATAGAGTGGTGAGGCTGTAGTGTACAGGCCTGTTAGGGAGTGGTAGGGCTGTAGTGTACAGGCCTGTTAGGGAGCAATAGAGCTGTAGTGTACAGGCCTGTTAGAGTGGTGAGGCTGTAGTGTACAAGTCTGTCATAGAGTGGTAGGGCTGTATTGTACAGGCTGGATAGCAAGCAGTAGGGCTGCAGCGTGCAGCCCCTGGGGTGAACAGTAAAACAAGCAAGGTTGTGATTTCGACTCTTTACAAAGCGAAGGCAGCCCTGCATTAACTCTGTAAAAACAGCAAGCCACCTTCATGGAGGCCCGGGGGGGTGGGAGTGTGGGGGGGGGTTTGGCAATAAAGATCAGCGAGAGAACAGCAGCGAGCGTCTCTGCGCGCCTGCCGCACCGTGCGCACCCAGCACTCCTAACCTCGTAAATACAGCCGCGGAGCTGCTTGTAAATTCAGCTCGGCAGTCTTCTGAGCTGCCAATCTGGCAAGGAGACAGAAAACCTGGGGGAAGAAACTCCTCGAAGACACACTTGGGCTAATTTGTTAGCTGACAAAAAAAGGCCAAGCACGGTAAATAATTTGACCGGGTGCTTTGACGGCTGCCGGTATTTCTTCCGGTTTATCTGCGTTTGAGCCAGGTCAGTGACAGGCAGGATGGATGGGCCACAACTCACAGGGGCCCAACTAATGATCCTCAGAACACTGTGTGGATAACCATGGGGGAAAAACCACGCACAAAAAAAGCTGCAAAGAGATTCACAATGTAGACAGATACGGCACAGTTTGAAGAGTGAACATCAAACACACAACACACCCCACACGCTCATAAGCGCATCCAGAAGCTGTGTTTTATTTCATTTACAGTGATATCTTTTGCAATGCCTTCTCAAAAGCTGCGGAGTTGGGTGCAGTGAATTCTAAAACTGAAAACTACTGGCGTACTTTCATTCCTCTGAAAACACACAAAATGAGTGACACATTTGGCAATAACAAAATAATTAGTAACTCTAAACATTATAAAAAATTCAAAAATAGAAGATTTATTTGCATTCAGTTGACTATACAGCAATTCTACTTCATCGGGAGTCACAATAACGAAAAACGAAAAAAAAAAAAAACATTTGGCTTCGACATTCAACACGTTACACTTTTTTTAAAAAGAGTTTTTTTTTCTTCCTTTTCTTAAATAATGGATCTCTCACATTGCCTGCAGCGTAACAGCAGAACTAGCGCTGAACATGTTTAAGTGTAATTAGAAATGATAAAACAGCTGTAATTACGAAAAAGCACCGGTTTAGCGATGGATGCTAATGAGGGCGCTCCGCTATCGCCAGGCTGCTTTCATCAATGCAGAGCACATGAGCGCCGCTCGGCGTCTCCAGCGCGGATGTCTCCCAGCCCCACCGCGGGCTCTCTGCCCGCTCCCTCGGCAGGCACATGCGAGGCGCTGATAGACACCCTGCGCTGGAGATAGCTGCAGTCAATACTTCAAGGACTGGAAACAACAACAACAAAAAAAAAAACGGTGCGAGACCCACCCACTTCCTTTCTTTTTGAGATTTGGATTCACAACGAGCGAGCGTTTCGTTCTGAAATGGGATGTTGAACGTTAAGAATGGTTTTGGCTATCAGAAAAGGTATCATTAAGTGGCGTTTACATAAAATATCTACAGTGCCTCTATGTGTCGGACCTAATCACTATGCGGCGGAAAGAGGACAATGGTTTAAGGTGAAGAACACTTGACTTAGTTTCCATGAAAAAGACGTAACCGTGCAGGCCAAGGCGTGAGCAGTAGTAATGTTATGTAGAGTGCTAGAACAGTCAGCGATGTGCAATTTCATGCTATCAAAACAGCGATATGTCATTACGTGGGGTTAAAATACAAACAAACATCGAATAGCGATTCTACTACTTCAGCACAGGTTCATGGTAATACTTGTGGTTGCTTGACCTAAAAAAAAGAGAGCAAGTGCGCACAATGCCCTACGTGTGGTGCCGCCCTCCCCCCGATGCCCAGCCGGAGTTCCGTCCCTCCTCATCCTCCCGCCGAACGCGCGGCTGCGGCTCGGGGCGAGGGCCGAATGCTGTGTGCTGCCCTCACTTCTCGGGGGCTGACAGTTATCGTCTAAAGGCGAGCAGATCTCTATCTTCAGTTAATCCATTTAGGCCGAAACAGCGACCGCGGGAGCCTCTAGCACGGTCTTCCTTCAAAGCCTGACAAGAAAACAAAGCACAGAGTCACTGAACTCATCCCCCCTGCCACCCCATTCACAGCAAGTCACAGGTACCTTGTGGGAAGATACCGTCCCCCATTCACAGGTGCGTGGTGAAAACAAACGCTCCACATTCACCGACAGTCACAGGTACCTGATGTAAACACGGACGGGTTTGCGCAGCACGACCAGTGCGTGAAGGATAGAGATGGCGGGCGGCCAACGGAAAGTGGCCCTTATGACAGGGAGAAAAAGAAAGCTGCCGGAGAGAAAGGCCTTTGAGTTGAGCCCAGTGGCAGAGGGTCAGGCAATTAAAACCGATTTATGAGTGAGGGAGAAAACTGTTGACCGGAGAGACGCAAGGTAATAACAATTATTCAGTAGGTCTGTGGAACAGAAGACCGATCGGCTGAATGGCCTTAGAGGACTCGTGGCTGAGGATGCTGGGAGAGCGGCAATAAGAGATATGGAGGAGACTGGGCAACAGCACGTACAGCTCAGACTGTGAGAGGCAGGCGAAATCAGTGTCTGTAGTTAAGCATCAACAGGAACACAATGAATTACAGCATTATGAGGTCAGTCTTCAATGACAACTTTAGTAACAAATTAGTCAGTGTTCCAAAAACCAATCAGGCCAATAATTATCAATCTGTCTGAACCAAACTGGATAAAATCTGGCTCTGCTGAAACTTTTTGAAACAGGAATTTTAAGCGGTGTCGACCAAAAAAAAATCACAACGTTCCATGAATCATTGAGCAATTGCAATGTAAAACGTTTATCCAATCAGAGAGCCTCGGAGAAGCTGATATGGCCTGGTTGATAGCAGAGGACGATCAGGCTTTCTTTTAGAAGTATGAGAGGAAGAAGAGCTTCACGAGATGAGGAAGTGGGAGAGTGGTATCCCTTCCCACCACTTACCTCCACAGGAGAGACTCCACTCTGCTGATGATGTCAGTCAGGTCAAAGGGCAGTGGCATGGGGGGGTCATCCTCACCCCAGTACGGCCGATTGACAGGCGCCTCCTCAGGGGGTAAGGTCTGGGCAAGACTGGACTGGCACCTGGAAGAGGGACAGTTTGCTCGTGTTAGCACCAGCACCAGCAAGGATGGGTGAGAGGCTGGAAAAGCAATGTGGGGGAAAAAGTAAAACCCAAAAACTTCTTTACAGATTGCAATTTTAAGGAAAAAAAAGGATATGTTAAGGGTTAATGAGCCACAACTGCAACTTAAAAGTTAGAGCTTCAGTTCCTAGGTGGGGTACTGCTGTTTCACCCTTCAGTGAGGTGCTTAAGCTGAAAAGTTCCAGTAAATATCCAGCTGTATAAGTGGATAATGTGTAAAACGTAAGCTGTGTTATTTGCCCTGGATGTGTGCATTTGCAAAGCAAATAAGAAGTGGAAAAAAGTGAATAAATACGACCCTGCCTTCAGCGTTATACCCGATTCAGCAGCACTTGAAGTGTATTAATCAGAAGTTTTACAGGGCTACCACTGCGTGTGTAATTTCTTTGCTAAATACACAGAGATGATGGTATTAAACCAATGGTCTGGTTGTGTATCCCACCATTATCTATTTAGATCTATCTAGATAGATCTATTATCTATCTACACCAACAACATCACTCATTGCCAGCTAAAAACTGGACAGGCGGTTGGGGATTCCTGGCCATGGAAATCAAACCACTTCCTCTTCAGACTTCAGAAATGCGCTTTGTGTGAGCCTACACTGGGGAGCGGCTGTAATGAGGCATTGAAGTGCCATTAGATGTGTCATGATTACTACAACAGTCATTCCAATGTTGGCAGATGGCTTCACAGTAAATGTTCGCCTTTATTTCATTTAAGGAAAAGAAAACATTTTGATGTTTGATGTTGTTACATTTACCCAGTAAATGTACCCAAGTTTCCACATCAATGCAATCTATCAATTCTTTATTTCCTGCTTCCATCAGAGTTCCACTGAGACACAGCTGTTCCCACTGCCGCTAAATATTAATCATTGCTCTGTTGCGCTGTGTGAAAAATTGGTGTGTTCTTAAGAAGAGGGTCTCAATTCCCCCACTGTCTTGCAGGAGAACAAGCTGTAATCGTGAATCTGAAGCAGACAGAGAGTGAATGGCAAGACCCCTGACCTGGAAGTACAAAGTACAAAAGGGCTTCACTGTGTGGCCATGGAGCCATCATGGTATCAAATTATATAAAAAAGAAACCTTTAATTTGTGAACCCCATCCCCCAATGCCCCTCTTTCTTATCTCAGGGCTCCACATCAACGTTTTATAAATGTGGCTGGGCTCTGTAAATGGCCAGGGGACAGCTAACCATTGCTACAATTTGTGATTATATATATGGCTCAAGCCACTTAATGCAAGAGCAGCTCCACAGCTAAGTGCTACCTTCTGGTCTCATCTACGCCCCTGTCTGTGGTGCATTACAGCACAAGGACAGTATTAACACATAACATCCCAATATATCTTCTCCACCTCAAATCAGGGCCTGATAATAGCATCTGTTAACATGCACTAAGTACTATTATGTAGCACATCAGTTCATAAATAATACGATAAGCCGACCTTGGGGCCTCGCAACCAGTAATGTGTTTAAATGTTCTCATTACTTATTTACAGTGTGAATTAAAGGAAGCGCTGCTTCTCAGGACAATTCACTGAGCATAAATATTCAGCTGCAATAAAATGCGCAAACGATGGTGAGAATGCTCCTCTCCAAAGGTCAGTCCATGGGAGCAGTGGGGTAGCATTGGCTAGAATTAGCAGAAATAACAAGCGGTGATACAGACTAGACTTGAAGCCTTAGCTGTTATCCCAGGGTAGAGAGCAATTAGCAATGACACTGCCAACAGTGAGCTTCTGCTGTTGTGTACAGGATGGAGATGATGTCAACACCAAGACAAAACACTGGCATGGAAAATTCCTGAAACCCTTTAGATGTATCCCAACACTGAGTGTCACTATATGCCTGACTGCTTCACCCTTGATAATTCACAACCTGTAATTCCCTGTAATTTCCTTCTGCATTCCCCAAACAGAATCAACTTAAACAAACTGCCTGTTTAAACAGGCTAACACACATCTACAGAACAACTCTTCCACAACACAAGACAGTACACAAAAGCAAAGGTCAAAGGCAAAGAAAGGAAAGAGGGTGCTGGGAGCATTTGTGAGTCTTCACCGTCCCAACAGATTGACCTCAAAAGAGATATGGGTTAACTATCCCATCTGGCACGCAGTCAAAAGAGATTGGCAATACAATCAGTCATTTCAATTTTCCCTGAAACCCTATAGCTCCGCAGCCCTGGTGAAATGGTATGCTAATGTGAAAGTTATCTCTGATTCTATCGCCTCTATTCCACTGAGGATCCACTGCACACTCCACCTTGCACTGCCATGCACCCGCCCCGGCCCACCGAAATTAACCACTTTAGCTGAAGTGAGTGTTAATTATGGACATGCAAGCAGTCAATAAAAGGTTAATGTAAGAGTCAAAGGATAAATTCCTTTAAGCATTGCATCATTCCACCGTCTGGATGACTAACATTGCGCTCGGTGGGTTCTTTCTGTGATCAATACGTTTTACAGTAATGTGCTTGCCATCGATTTGCTCCGGACAGCAGTCCCCATGCGATGACTGCTAAAAAGGAAAAAAAAAATTTCAGCCGACTAAATAATCAAAAAACAAAATGATAACGCTCGGCCTCGCTTCGTGTTTCCGTGGCTGTGCTGTGAGAGTGCGGTTAAAGGTTATCATCTGGACTTTCCATCCTTTGAGCGTGTGAAGCACGCTTTCCCGCTCACGGTGGTCGACATATTAAATGATTCTCTGCTCTAGCAGGACGGAAAGCGGCTTAATGGACAACATCAGCACTTCCGATTATGCAATTACGCCAATAAATGCACAATTGCGCCGGGAGAAAACATTTTGTACATAGATGGTGGACAGCGATATTGCATTACTGTTGTAGTAGACAATTTACAACAGGATGGGGACAAACAAAGGTGCTCTGTGCAGATCTCATCGACGGATCGTGTCCTTCCTGAATGAAGCGCATTGAAAGCACTCTGTTGGTTTATCAGTCTAATATCAGGAGCACAGCGCTTCAATACCGCAGGTGCGGAGCTGGCGGGCCTTGGCAGCATGTGCTAAATGCAGAGAATGCAATCAAACCAGCCATGCAAAAACAGGTGTGCATGCAATAAATCTATGTGTTCCCAAGAGAAAGCATGCAAGGACATTATGGGAATGGCAGAAAGCCCGTCGTCATCTGAGGCGCACGTACAAACTAAGTTCCTCAAGTCTTCAATCCACTCAATAATATTAAATCCCAGCAACGCAACAAGGTGTGCTTGTTTTGCACTGCTAAACAAAGTGCTAAGTAATCAGCCTGTCTCTGTTAGCAATTATGAGAACAATGATCACCGACAGGATGGGTTAAATGCCTGCACCGTGTTCAAAGCCCTGGGGTAAAACCTCGCCAGTTCTTTCTCAGGGGCAACCTAGTCTCATCGTCTGCAAATTATGCTGACGGTTGGATGTTTTAAACGAGGGCATCAAACGCACGACACATGTTACTTTGGTTCAGAATTCCTTCAAAGAGCCTTTCTAATAAAACCTACATCTGATAAATTCTCCCCCTAATTAATTTTGGAGAAGGCAAATGAGCTTCGCCCCGCCTGTTCTCCTTGCGTGCTCAGGCGCGCTGGCAGAGAACAATGGGGTACCTTTTTTGGTGGCAGGCTCGGCTAAACCGCACCGAGACGCTGTGAGGTCCTTTAAAAGCTGCTGTCTGTGCGGCTCGTGAAACCACATGAAATGATTGGAACCGTTCTCATTAATAGCCGTGGGGACTCCGGCTGCGGCTCGGGACGTGGGAGCAGAGTGCTGCCGCCACACGTGCGCTGGCCTTTTCGCTGCTCTTCGCGGAACGACGCATAAAGAGAACTGAAGCCCCGGACCATCAGAGCACTCAAAAGCCAGAGGCTGAGGGTCTTTGATGTGGGTCGTGTGGGTGTGCGAAGCACCAAGCAGACAACAGACAGCACAGGAACAAAAAAAAAATAAACAAAACACATACAGCAAGGACGGCAGAGGCACTGGCTAAACAGCCTTTATAATTGGGACAATAAAACAGATTACCGTCTAGACATGTGGGGATGCAGTGAAACTGCAGCGGGTGGCTCTCAAACCAGGTGAGCGTCCATTAGGCCCTTAACAGCATAACAAATTGCACAACACCTAGAGCTGCCTGCTTTGCCCTTCAGGCTCCTGTGTGGAATGCGGCCTAAAGTCAACAAGGAAAATTTACGATCAGAAACTTCTGTCCAAACGCAATCAAGTCCTCATAAAAAAAAAAGCAAGAGCGGGACAAACAGATAGCATTCAGCTGCTGTGACCATTTGTCCGTCGGTAACAGGCGTGGATGGATTGCGCCCTGAGGCTGTGTGCTTTGCAATAGATCAGAAACCGAGCGCAACCTGGGAGGGTGTCGGCCGTATCCGGAGGGAGGAGGCGTGCAGCTGGGACACAGACGGTGACGTCGGCAAAACAAATATATTCAGCCAGTTTGTGTCACCAATGCCCGCCGTGAGGAGGCTGCCAGCTGAGGGCTTGGTGGTGACGGTGGTGGTTGGAGGGGACAGCCAACACCCTTGAGAGCTTGTGTCCTTACGTTAAAAACCCCGCAGCAGACAACTGAAACGTAGCCGTGTTCTGATATTATAATGAGTTGTTTGGTTTAAACCTGGCCTAAAGTGACAGCTGGCTTTTTCACGATGGCGGTGTTTGCTTATACACCCCGGGAGAGAGCGGGGAACGAGGAGGAATGAGGGCGTTCGCCGAGGGGGTAAAGAGGTTACGAGTCCGAGAGTGCGGGCAGCTTTCACAGCCCCGCCGCAGAGAACCATAAATCTCCGACTGATCAGGAAGAGGGTTATTGCAGGGTTGGGAGCCGTAACTCTTACTCACAAGAAACGGCGCGCCGTTGCTGTGAAAACTTGTTGTTCTGCGAACGTTTCTGTAAAACGATCCCCACTTTTGCCTTCAGGGCATCGCCCACTCAGAGCAATAACGCCGGTGATGGATGGTCTGCCACGACAGCTATACAGCTACTACTAGCGTGACACCTGACCCCGGTCACATGATAAGGTCAACTGAGACTCACACAATTCCCACCTGTCTGCAGGTAACAATATGAGGGTCAAACAGGGTTGGCTAATTATATGTATCGTGCCTCATATTGCCTGGCTACAAGCCGTTCCATTACCTGCAGGGGACATTGTGTTAAATTCCGAAAGCTTTACAGCACTAAGCTGTGGGACTGCAGCATAAAACTGTTGCACAATAGATATTCTGTTTCAGAGTGGTATATGTTAACCTGTTTTACAGTTGAGAGAGAGAGGGAAAAAAACTGAGCACACTGTCTCCCTAAAAAAAACAATGAAAACAAGCATGTTTTCGGGTAATTTCTGCCACTGTGGGAAATACCCTGTGCCCTTAAGTGTTTTCTCTGAAATGTCTTGTTCTCTTACACACCGCATACATTTGAAATGACTAAGAGGGAAGTTATTGTAGCCTTCTCTTCAAAAACCCAATACGTTTGGATGCATTCCAGCATGTGAGGTAAATTTCATGACTGTAAAACACAGATCCTACAGACACCCACTTACGTGTTTTACACTGTAAGGCCACATGATCTCCTTCTGCTATAGCTTGGGCTCTCCATGTAACAGGATTATTCTGTTTCAGAGGGGACCGTCTCTGCCCTTTTCTTTTACCCATAATTCCAAGCGTTTGATAACCGCTGAGCCAATGTTCGTTTGCTCCAGTCACTTCACGACAGCCTCAGTATTCACATTGAGCTGTCCCATAGAACTGTCTACCAGTATTTTGGAGTTTAGGGGAATCCACGTGCTGGTCCATGCAAACCAACTGATTTCTTCCCCAGTAAAACAGAAATCGCCAAACGATGCAAGAGAAACCAAACCTTGCACATAGCAGAGAGACAGTTGTGTTGTGACAGTGCTGTAGAAGGCACTTTTGACATGCATGTTTTTCCCCTAAACCAAGCAAAAAAAATGCCCATTGCTGTGGAAGCCTTGTCAGGTGGGGCAATGGAAGCAGAAGCCCACTGAGGAGTAACAGAGAGAGTAGCAAAAACAGACAGGCTAGGAGAAGGCCTCCCATCCCTAGGACTCCACTTCAGCCAGAGCCAGGAGGCATGTAAAGAATAATGTCTGGCTGAGACTGTGACCTGTTATTTACCGTATGAAATGTTAAAACAAAATGAAATGAAAACACAGGGAGAAGTTCAAACAAAACCTGTCATTTAAAGTCCTGATTCCAATTTTAAGAATAATGGAAGTATGTGTACACAGTAGTGCTGTGACACTGCACTGCAAAAAATAAGTGTAGCCATTATACGATACCTGTGCTAGACTTCACATTCTAAAAGTCTCAGACACAGAAGGCCCTTATTCGTAAAAGTACAGCTTTGCTAGCTGTGTGTGTGTGTGTGTGTGTGTGTGTGTGTGTGTGCTACCTGTCAATATATGTAGAGGTCACTGGGAATGGAGAGGACAGGGCAGCTCATTCATAATGTCACTCTGTAAAAGCCTTGAGGGAGACGGGTGTAGCTCTGCAGGTCACCTCCAATTCTACTTATAACAGCAGTCCCCACGAGGATTCACACAAGAGCTCTCTTTCCCTCCCTCTAACACACACACCATCAAAAGGCACCTGCATCATTACACTATACGTGTAATACTGCACTGCAACACTACACACTGAAATACGCAATAACATACCGTTACACTGCATCACCACACACAGAAATGCACAACAACATATCATAACACTCCATCATCACACACAGAAATATGCAATAACAACACTACATTATAACACTACACACAGAAATATGCAATATTATAACACAACACCACAACAACACTCAGAAATACATAATAGCACCACAATGCATCACCACATGGAAATATCCAATTAATGTAGCACTACAGTGCAATGCCACACACCTAAAATACATTTTACACCTTGGTTGGAGAGAATATCTGTAGCTCTTTGTTGCCTTTTGGGTAACAGTGCCTTACATGACTAGTTGTTCTGCATGTGTTTATTCAATATTTGCATTTTCCAAAGCTCTATGAGACATGTGTGCATCTTCCAGAGTTGGGGGTCAATTCCATTTCAGTTCAGACAATCAGGAAATGAACTGAAATTCAACTGAGGAATTCAAAATCGCCCATGAAGATTCTACATTTAATGAATTGAATTCCAATTCATTTCCTGAATATATTGAACCAAAATAGAACTGACTCCAACTCTTGATGTCTGCCAGATAAGTGGATAACACAGATGTGTTTTCTTTAAGTAGCAGAATTGTTTCTCGCTGTTTGATCTAAGCCTCTGTGGCTTCCCCTGCTGACTCTGGGCCTAAATCAAAGCTGTTTGAGTTTTAATTGCAGCGCAGGTTTGACCCCAGCTCCGCTCCATACGTACTGTAAATGCCGTCTGGAAACTGTTAACATGATTCTATAACCTGCGTGGGGGCAACTGTATTGTTTGATGCAGCACGAGCGAGCTTGTTTTAGTTACCGAAAATGACTACAGGGTACTTCTTGACTGGTTAATGTACAGTAACCTAATTGATGAAAGCAGAACTTAGAAAAAAAAAAAAAAAAACATAAAGCGAGATTTAACAGCCATTTTCCTCCAATTAGGCGACAAGAACAGAGGGGGGAAATCCCCTCAGTTGAACACAGCGAAACCACACTGCACGATCAAGGCCCAGACAAAGTGAAATGTGTAGTAAAGTTAATGACGGGTAATCTAGAAGTGCTGATATAATTCGCGGGCGGGCACGGTCTCAGTCTGAGTCACACACCACAAAAGCATCTTTCCACCTTATGAAAAGGAACATGACTGGCAAGTGTTACTTTGTAGTGCTTACCCACTGCCAGTTCTACAGCGCAAGGCAGGGTGACGCATAAGTGAGACTCACAGCAGAGCAAGGGGTAATTTCACTTGCTGTGATTAAAGGAATCTGCGCTGATACAGGCAGCAATGGCTACCAAGCTTCACTGACTGCGTATTTGCTCAGATGTAATGGAGCCAATGGGTGGAAAAAGAGATTAGAGATAAAAAGAGATAGTGCTGAGATACCTTCCACAGCCTAACTCTATGGGGGAGAAGTCGCGCTGTGTGGCTTTGCTCTTCAGGCTGAGAAGGGACTTTGAGGAATTATGACTTTCCTGTTCTTGCGTATTTAGCTCTTACAAAGTGCCAAGTGTTTGGTGGTCTCTGAGATAAACATATAGCAAATTTTGAATGTTGTATTATATAAGAATTGCATAAAAATATGTGCCAAGCTTGCATGAATTGGTTAATCCACCAACAATGTACCCCTGACCTAATAATCATGCAATGATTCTTCTTTTCTCATTACAAGACAATTTATAGTAGCAATCCCTTTATCCTATCTTGAGATTTGACTAATAAGTCATTTTTTTCACATCATACAGTACTTTTTCAAAATCACATATATTATGCAGAAAATATATTAATTTACAGACTTACAGACTGTTTTAGATCATTATTAGGTTCTATATAGATGTTAGTACAACATATGCATGCTGTCCATATAGATAACAGGCACTATGACAATTTGATAAGCACACAGTAAAACACATTTTAGTGCTGAGGACAGTCCATTTAGCCCACCTAGGTGCATCATTTACTTATAAAGTGCATCTAGCACCATGCCAAGCCTGTTCTTCAAAACTCCAAGGGTTTCTGTTTCATCCTGGAATGCTGGCAAGATATTCCACACCACATATATACACTACATTGGGGAAAAAAAGTCTCTGTGAAAAAAAATTACTTCACTACTTGTGTTAGCGTAAAACTGACAAATTTCCACCTACACCTTCTTGTTCTGCTGACAGAACACGTTTTGGAAGATCTTACATAGTCAACTTTAATAATCTCTTTTAAATTTTCTAGAAACTTTACTCAAATCCCCTTCAGTCTCTCTTTCCCGAGACTAAAGAGATTAAGGCATGGATTCAATCAATACTTGTCCTTTACTTTGACAAAATAAATGGATATGTTTTTTTCAATACAAACTTTTTTTTTCATGAATGTTGTTGACCGCTGAACTTACCAAACTGTTTGTGAAGGAAAAAAGTACCACTTGATTGACTTGTGAATCAACGTTAAGGAGAAATATTGATTGAATGCAGGCCTACCTCACTAAGTTATACGTTTGACACCCAGGGCCAGTCTTGTTACCCTTCTCTGTACTTTTTCAAAAGGTTGTACATCTGTCTTATGGTGTGGGGCTTAAAAATGGACACAGTACTTTTATTAGGATATAACAAAGGTGGAACAAAATTTAACATTAATATATCGTCCTTTGACTTATACTCAATCTAACAGCTTTGGCACAACGTCTGGATCCAGGCTGACTTGACAGTCAAGTCTTATTTATAATATATAATATAAACTCTAATGTAGCATTTGCCATGAAATTTCTTGCTGCATATACACTGCATGTCAAGGACAATTTTGCTGAATTTGCACTGCTTCCACCACTCACTCCATTTAGCAGTCTAGAAGCTGCACCTGGTTTATGTGGCTTAAATTCACACTTATCAAATCTAAAATTGTATTGTATTGACTGTATTGTGGGCTCTCAACCTCAGTGGCTCAACTACATCAAAGTTGGACATTATATCACCATTAATACAAAACAATAACAACACTGGCAAACAGGTCCAGTGAAGAACTGTGTCTAATAGAGAGAACTACATTAGAAACAAGCATCCATCACATCCAAGAGCTCCTGTTCAAATGTTCACGTTATAATGCATTTTCCCAGTAAAAGGGGTAACAGAGCAGTAACTGTACATGATCAAAGCACCTCCTTATATCTATATACTTTTTAAATCAGCTTTATGTTCTCATTCTTACTCCTCCTACATGTTGGCCTTTAACATCGCTATGGGAAAAAAAGTAAATAAATAATTTACTGGCCTTTCAGACAAGGAAAAATCTCTTATTCAAGTGTGTGAAACCCGTGCAAGATGTAACACAATGTAGACCACTCACTAACCACAACCTTTGTGATGTGAGTTGATGGAATGTGTAATACACACCTGTTTTTTAACGTTGGTTATGATTCATTTTCACTTCCCTGACAACATGCAAAAGCTCTGCACTCCCACGTCGCTCCCAACCAGTAAAACTAGTACAACAGAGAGCTATATCTTACAGCCTGAGTATTGACATCGCACTCGTTTGATCTTCTTGGTTACCTGGTGCTTCTGCATTGTTAACATGGATTTTTTCACCTTATTAAGTACATACTGTAATTATAGGCTATGCCCTTGTAAGTAACATATTGTAAATACCGTGAGCACTGAGCAATTTGTACAGAGGAACAGTCAGGGCAAGCCCTGGGGCACAGCGTTCAGAAAGGGTGCAGGAGAACACAGGGTCTAAGGGAGGTGTATGTGTGTGAGACAGTATATATTTCTTTCAACATGTGTGTTTGCAGGTATGTGTGTTTGTGTTTGTGTATGTTTCTCTGTGTGTGTGTGTGTGTGTGTGTGTGTGTGTCTGCGCATGTGGGTGTAACATCACGTACAACACAAATAGTACTAGAGCCAATGTGTCAAATTGGGTGAACTCTAAAATTATGTTCGCCAAACCTGGAAGAGATTCATCGCAAACAACCTGGGGTTACAGGTGTTCTAAGTAATTACAGTACTTCAGACGCCATAAATAAATATTAATGACACAAGTTAGCAAAGAACAAAACCAGTTAACGTGAAAATACTTAACTGCTACCAGTATTGCTGAACAAGTTTCTTAAATAAGGAGTTTCAATAATCCTATTTCATAGCATCAACATTGACTGTGGTTTCATGGAGCTTAATTATTACTAAACGAATTCCAGATATGTACAAAGTGGAATGGACTTTTTAACAAGGGGTATTGATGTTCATGTAAATTGATTACTAAAGATTTGCTTCGTGGGCATAATGAACCAGGTCCTTTATCAAAATGAACCAAGCATATTCAATTAATCATTTTACAAGTACGTTTCAGCTGCAAGTCTGAAAGGTGACATAGACAACCTTTTATGGGTTCCCTCTGCTCACATGCTAGTGTTCTGATAGAGGATAAAATCTTAGAGAACCATTTCTTCTCAAGTGTACCACTTCACAGTCACAGGAACCGAATACAGTGGTACAATGTGCAGTCACAGCAAACACAAGCGATACAGATTGTACCGGGGTGTGTAGGAGGCAGTCGCTATTTGACTATAGCTCCTCTGTGGTCCCATTCACCGCAAATCCAAGCTCAGTTTAAGACGTGTGAACGAGAGTCTAGCACAGTGCAGCGAAAACCAGATCTCTGAAAAATTCACCAGCCCGCTCACACAGAGGAGGAAATTTACTGCTCTATGTTGCATCCCCAAGGCAAACACCCTGATCCGGAATTTAGACAAACAGGAACGAGACCCATTCTGCATCTGCAGATCCGACCCTCCGCGCTACAAGGGAAAGGTACCAGCTCCCGAGCCCAGCTCAGACTGTGCTGGGCCATGCTGTCCGGCAGGAGCGCAAACGCCACAAGTGGGGTGGTGTGGATCAAACGACACAGGACTCAGAAGCTGGGTACCTAAATACATAGTGTACAGATGGTGCATGATAGGCCTTTAGACCTGTGTTACCTCTTAGCATCAGTTAGGCTGACATAGGGCTGGGGGGAGGGGGGTCCTTATACATGGGAATCCTCACATGCTTGCTGCAAAGGCAACGTGCCACCATCCAAGCTGCCTCCCTGCAACCACAGAGGCAGAAGCCACTTTAACTTTAATTCTGCCTGACTTAAACTGTCTGTGGCAGGGGAAGACAGCAAGCTGTAAATATATAAAGAGACAGAAAATCATTGAGAGTCTTGCCTTTATGAATATTTGATAGGGGAAGGTCAGCCTCACTGCTGCTGCTTTACAAGCAGCAATGTCTGTGATGTGACCAGCAGTGGGGTTTCACGCTAACAGACTTGGACAACTCCAAGATGACGCGGATCACCCTGATGGTCATCTGAATCAAGATGGAGTGGAATAAAGATGCATACATATGATCTTTGCTGCAGTTAGCTATGCTCCTTGTTATTTACCTTACAGGTAAGACTGTCATTTGGCTCACACTCACTTCAAAAGAAGGCTGTTTTCTTTTACAGTATGGCTGTTAGGGTTCTGGTAATGGTTTCACTTCTCAATATGAATAATACAGCTGTTCTTAAGCTGCAACATACCAAATTGCATACAGTTGTGCAGAGCACATACACAGGTGTAGACCCTGCTTAACCTGAACCTGGATCAGTTGTTCAAGGAGAAAGTACTCAAAGAACTTACACACAAGCATGTACATCACCCTGTCATGACATCTGCTGAAACATATCCTAATTGAGAACAAACGGCATGGGCTCTTCCTCTGTAGTGCAAAGTTACTGGATTCTTACTTGTGGCTGTAGGCTTTGTGTGTTAGCACACCTCCCACACCTGTTCATAGTTCTACTCCGAGAAGTGAAATTAGCTGGCGGTGTTCCAGCAAGGGGGGATTTTTTTAATTAAAATTGGTGCAGGTTGCTGCATCTCTCACTCTGTCTCTCATCTTAAATAATGTTCTGCAGCATTATTGCAGTCTTACCAAGTGCGGGCTTGCAAGGCGCGTCCTGTTATGTTACTGAACAAGCAAAACAGCATAGCGCTAAGGTTTTATCTGCCAGCGAGGACACCTGGAAGTTAAAGGCACTGGCAAGTCATTAATTCTAATATGTCTCCGTGATCATAAAATGTTCAGTTCATAAATCTTTTGTTATTAGGGAAACTCTTCACTCACTGCACGCAGTGTCTTCAGACTTGGGGCTTTGTGTGAGACCTCAGTGTAAGTCCCCGTGTAAAAGAGTGCTAGACATTTTTCTGTTCTCCTCAATTTATGTCTGCCCATTTAATCTTTCCTGAATTTCTCTTGAAGAGCAGAGTAGAATTGGAAGTTGACAATGGAGGCTGCGGCGCCCCCGTCTGGCCAGAGACACACTGTGGACAGCAGCTGTGGTGCTGGGGGAAAGAATATGGGGGTGAGATAGCAGGATGACAGGGATGTTAGAGAGAACGTCCTGGACATGGACATATCCCCCCATAACATCTTAAAGAGGGAAATTTTGCACATCAGAGAGCTAGCCAGCTACTGAAATTGTCTGATCAATAGCACTGACTCAGAGCAGCAGAGTTAGCAGCGTGGTACATAAGATTGGTAAAGCTCTGCACTAGAGGATTACATCTGGGCCACTGCCTCCCTTCTCTACCACCTGAGGGCAGAGGGTGGGGGGTGGGGGGAGTTAGGTGAGGAACTTGCCTTCTCCTCTTCTCTCCCTTGCCACTTCTGCCTAGCAAATCACAGCTCCCTCTTGTGACACCACCTCCTCCCTGTGTGCTGCTGCCGCCACGGCAACTCGCGACCCAGAAACGGGGCAGGGAGAACAAGCAGCACAGCGGCACCCGTCTGCGCACTGCAAACCACAGCGGGGTCCCCTGTGACCCCCAGGACAACCACGCAGCCCACTTTCCAAATCTCAGCACGGCACCCAGCGCGGACAGGCCCCCCCACGGGACATGGCTGGCTTCCCAGCAAAGCCGAGAAGAGAGTCCCCTCCGCAGGGCCGGCTCTCGCACCGTATGAGGCTCGCATGACAGTCCCGAACGACTCGCCAACAAATTTCAGCGAACAGGATTTAATGCTCCAAAAAGCATCCGGCTACTGTCCTAACTTTTCATGTAACTCGCCTTCAATCACCGCTAATATTTTAAGACAGGAGAAACAAACAAACAACAGCAACAAAAATGCGCAGCCTTGCAGCGCATGTCTGGCAGTGGGTCGTGCTCTGGCGTTTGGGGCCGTGGGGACTGGGTAAAAGCAGGGATACTCAGGAGTGCAGAGAAAACAAGAGACAGCCTGCCGGATAGTGCTCCATCTGCCACTGTGCTGGGCTCCTGCTCACCGCAGAGCACCTCTGAACAGGAAGGAACAGCTTCACACACAAACTTCCAGTGTCTTACCTCTTCAAACCACCCAAAATGACTCAACTACAAAAGCTTACAAAAACGTGTACACAAATGCACCGTGCTTTAAGTCCCTCCGCCCCCACCCCCGATGCCGCTGAACAAGCTGTTCAGGGACCATCAGCACTCACAGGAACCTGCTCTTTCTGATGGCCGTCTGAATTTGTGGGAGACACGCAGGTGTTGAGATAAATGCACCGGGATGGTGCCGGAAGACAGAGAACAGAAGCTGCTTTGGAGGAGGGCTGTTAGTAAAGTTATGGAAATGGGTTGCTGGAAGCTTCCTTTTCAAAACTGTAAACAGGATCTTCGCGAAGGCATATAGCCCCAGGTGTGGCTTCCAGACCTTGGCACAATCGGAGCACCACGTCAGCCAGCTCCCTATAATGCCGCCAACCTTCGTCAGTTATTTATGAACGCGCAAACAAAAACGGGCACGTCCACGCCCCGACTCGGCCGCTGTGTCTGCTATCTAAACAAGTGACCCTTTTGTTTTCTGGCTAGACAACAGAGTCTTCCACACTCGCCATACGGTGTTGGACAACAGAAATCCTAATGGTCTGGCAACTGTCCACTATGTCTGAAAGAGAATGACATTTTAACTAAACTCAAGAGATGCAGAAATAACAAGAACACACAGAAAGATCAAAGAACAAGAGTCTTTGGGATCTCGAATAGCAGGTCACAAGCGGCAGATGCAGGCGCTGCAAGAGCATGTGCCAGTGCAGCAGAGGGGTGGGAATGAAGAGAGGCCAAGTCCTCCACTTTTAATCTGACTGGACAGGCCTGAATCTGTGGCACACAGCTTAAGTTCTATGCAAAGCTATCATTGATGGCTGGCTACATTAAACCATTCACTTACGATACAGTGTACCTGCAGGAGGAGTAGGCCCAGACCCCAACCAGGTGAAAACCAAATGTACCTCTAACTAGATACGAGCTGTGGCCCTTCTGTTCAGGCTGGTACAATAGGAGCCTGAAAGCAGGTATGCTGGGTCGTCCGTGTCTGCTAAGGTCTCCTTGGGCCTCCCTCCCAGCCCTGCCTACAGCCTGTATTTCCTGGTAAATAATCCCAAGTCTTTGGCACATATCAGATTCACACATTGCTCTGCTGCGGGTGCAGTCAGTGCACCAGACTGCTCTCAGTTTCCTAAACACATGTAGCTCACACAATTGCATTATCTTTGCCTTCCTTGTGAGACAGAGTAGTTCGTCGTCATTCGAGACGTAACACAAAAGTAAACAACTTCATCTTGTGTTAAAAGTACATGTCACTGTGATTTCATTAAATAGCCCGATGCCGCCGAGGTGGCAAAACTCGTCTGTGCAGTCTAATTAACGTCTCAGTTCCAAAGAGGAAGGCGCACTTCCGCAACTGCTCCCACCAAATCAGCTTTTCCTCTGGGAGCCCATTGTTTGTCTGACAACACGGGTAGCCTTATTTATGGATTTTAATTGCTCTGGTGATCTGTGGGTAAAAACCCAATAATCGAGCCACAATAGAATTGTTACTCTTTTTGACAATCGTAATAAAATGCCGGGCGGCGTCCGGGGAAATCGGAAAGCGTTCTGGATGCAAATGGCGGGACGTCACTTTGATTTTCCCCCCTTAAAGGGGAACTAATCCTCGCGAGCGGGGCACGCTGACGAGGCCCCCGGAGCCCGGTCCCCAGACGGAGGCCGACGCCACCTCAAAGTGACAAGCATGAGGAGCTGGGCCCTCCGCTCGCCGCCTTGCCCTCCGCTCGCTGCCGCGCCTTGCCCCAGACAGCCGCGGCCGGATCTTAAAAGGGAACGACAGCCTGACCGAATCCGATTCGCTTGACTCAATTACAGAGGATTGGAGAGTCACCAGAAAACAAACGACTGTAATGCGGTGGGATGCAGCTGACCATCGCTGTAGCACTAACCCTCCCGCCCCCACCCCCCATCAGTACAGTAAAATCCCTCGCACCTCTGGGCTCTCCTCTTCACTGCTCACTGACTGCAGTGGGGAAAAAAAGCTCCCAGGTGTTCCCTTTGCCTTTTCAGCTTTACCTCTTTAAGATCTAACCACAATGCACCAAGTGATTCACAGTTCAGCCCCCTTAGAGCATAATGGAAAATTAAACTGATCACCGCAAGGAATGTAATTAAAAAGAAAGATAAATAACAATGTATAATTAAAGTGCTCTCAATGGGAACCGTGCAGCAAATGAGCCAGGCTGTTTTAGGGTGCAGCACTGGATAAAATCGCTGGTAAAATCTGTCAAGCACGTTATGCCCTGAACAGGGTGTTACACATTTTGAGGAAACATCATGCCTGAACACATGAAATGCACAGCTATCACTTCGTTTCACCGTAACGTTACATGCATTCGGCAAGCGCTGAAAAAACAATGAAAAATTCACGAACCAATCAGGTGGCAGATATTCTCTTTCATCTCCTGAAGGCAGCCAACGGGTAAGAGCCTCTGGTGATGGGGGCCCTCTGGGGTTGATTCCTTTGCACATTTCTCAGCTGGAGTAATCCAAACACAGCCCAGCATTTACTCTGCATTCTATTCCACTTTGAAAAAGTACGGGAGAACTTTCTTAACTCTTTATTCTTTGAACAGACATGGTTACGGGGCAACTCCCTCCTGAAACCATCACAATTCTGCTGGATATTACAGATATACAGTCTGAATTTGATGTATTTAGATTTTTTTTTTCTGGTATCATTTTAAACCATCAGGTTCAGATTGCTGAACAGATAGAAAACATGGAAAAGATAGGCTCTAAAACAACACTGAAAACTATGGCAGCACAAAATGCTGTGTTGAGATAAAAATTAAAACTGCAGTGCCCTTTCTTTATTAATAAACAAAGTGAGAGAAGAAGGGTGGCATCAATCCTCAAGAGGAGCCGTTCCAGACGATGCTCAAATCTGTCTATTCACCACTCCCAGTCTACTCCATCCCACCAGGCCCTAAACAACAGTCATGTCACCTGAATCAATAAGCACGTGGCAACGGTCAATGGCAACAATTTTGCTCAGGTCTTAATTAAGGGAACACTTTCAGATACAAATGATGCCTTCAATCCACAGACAGAAGATAGCGTGAGGGTTCAACAGGAACAAAGGCATTGTTTTTTCCCCCTTCCTTCTGTAAATTCCTCCAGCAAACACTTGAATCATTTCGAGATACCAAAATAGCTGCTAGGCCTCACAAGTCAGCCTGCTAATCAGTCCCATGTCGATTACTTCCCTGAATCATACAGGCAAATTCGTCTCTACTTGAAAATTTTAATTACTGAACAGCAGGCCTAAACGTGTTGATGAAAAATAGATGCAAGAGGAGTCTTCATCCGGTTTTCTGAACATTTCCTCCCTGTCTCTCTGCCCTTCTTTCCTCTCTCTCTTGTTAACTGGAATGACTGTGTGGAACAGGACCAGCTGGCTGAGAGGGCCTTAGCCACACTGCAAAGTGTAGAACCTGACTAACCAAACGACACCTTTATTGGAGGATCCTGTGAGGGAAAGGAGAGGTGTGGATAGCGTCCTGCATAAGCACCCACACGGGTCCGTGCCAATAACATGTTTAAGCAGAACTCTGTCTGTGATGTCAGAGTTTATCTAATAAGCCTTTTCAAGTACACACAGAAAGGAAAATATACCACTGCAGCAAATGGAACAACAGGAGGATCAGGAAGGCTATTAAGGCTGTTCTATTGATTTCTGAATGCTTCACAAATAATTACATCATAACTGGCACGGCACAGTATTTGTCTTTTAAATACTCTGAAAACATTTTGGCTTGAACAGACTTTGAAAAATCCAGGATTATTTGTGATGACCCATTTGCTCATGCCAAGAATAAAAAATAATAATAATAATGTAAAAAGAGCTCTGACAACTTGCATTGCATCGAAGCATTATCTGGTGCAACAACGTTTCTCTTTCCAAATGCAGATTGCCTGTTCAAAGGCAGAGTGCACCTTTAATTCAAATTTACTGGTTAACCATTCCAAAGCAATTCAATCTCATTGCCCATTGACTTTCCTGCATGGGAAACATAATCTTTACATGGGAGCAATAAATTAAAAATGGCTTCATTTGCCACAAGGTTTCCACAGAGAGAGAGAGAGAAAGAGAGCAAGAAAGAAAGGGGGAGAGATAGAGAGAGAGAGAAAGAGAGAGAGGACAGCAGAGGCTGCCTGACATGTTAATCAGCCTAGACAGGGGAGCAAGCCGAGTAGGGTCGAAGAGAGAAGCCGCTAATGTCTTCAAATGTAAATAACGCCTTCATCTTCTGTTGTCGCATACGCACTCTTTATGGAACATTAGCCACAACTGCCTTCTGGCGAGTTTCAGGCTCACAGGAGAGCCATTTATGTGTCTATAGGCATCTGTGGGTTGTGATAGGGAATGCCTATTAATATGGCCTGCATTAAATTTATGGCAGCCATCGCCGGGAACGCAGCCACTGCCAGCCAGCGCCGACTCGAGTTCCCAGCACGCACAGGTTTTTATATGTGCAGGGTAAACTAACCTTTGCAATAAAGATTCAGCAGGTTTATTAGCGGAGGAAATAGCTGTAATTAAGGATAATTCACAATGGCTGCTTATCCACTCTGCGGTATTAAAAAAAAAGCTTGGCTTAATTTAGTCTCCATTTTGCACAGCCATGAATAAAGGGGTGGGTGCCTTCTGCCCAGCTGTGATGTTCGATGCGACAGTGCAAGCGCATTCCCGCTCGCACTCACCTCACAGGAGGCAGCAGAGCACATAGCTAAGGGCCGTAGCTCACAGACACCCGCTAAGCCCACTAAGCGTTGGCAGCCACCATACTCATAGCCTTGCGGATGCTGCCGACTTACCTCACCCACTGTCAGTAATGAACAATGTACAAAATACCTGGGAATTTTCACACTGCATAAGCGCCCGGGTGTTTACTTTGCATTAAAGCCCAGCAACTTCTCCCGCTTCAATGCCTGGGCATTTCTCCCCTGCCTCTACTCCAACACTCCACACAGGCTGTCTGTTATCTTTCAGGGTCTGCAGAGAGGAGGCAGTCTGCTATTATTCACAGTGAGCTGAGGTGTGGCTCACTGAAAGTTCTCAAATTTAAGTACCGACCATTTGCCAGAAGTCAAACAATGGAGAGAAAAATCAGCATTGCCTGTTGGGACACTGTCTCAGTGTAAACTTTATTTATAAACCCAAAGGCACGTGTAAACATTTGAGTGTCAGGCTAAAGGCAGGGAAGGAAAAAGCTGCTCTTTAGTCGATAGGCCGGATTGCATTGGACAGCGATGCCCCTTCAATCAGAAAAAAACTCCTTGTTAGTACCCAGTCAGCAGATAAACTCAAGCGGGCGTCTTCTCTCTGTAATTAGTCAGCTAGGCGGAAACGCGCGGCGGCAGAGTGCGAGGCGTGAGGCGTCGTCTGCGTTTGTGAACACGGACTGCGCAGCTAAGTGGGGCTGATGGCTCCGAATGGGAATGTAAAAACAATCAATTAGTGAGGACGACGCGTCCAAAGTGGGATTTCGTCCTGTGGTTGTCATGTCTTTACTCCCAGCATTGATTACGCCTCTGTAGCCCATTACATCTGCTGTTAATTCTCTATACACAGCCGCCGAAAAATCCATATGCGCTTTCTTAAAGTGGGCAGCCCTGCTGTGTTAAACCTGCCTCGCTTACAGCCAAGACAATTGCTGTCAATCCACCTAATAGGCACTCATGCCCATTCCGGTTGTGCTGCTTAGTGCTACAATACACTGGGGTAAAAATGAGATGCACAACTTGGAAGGAATGTTGCTTCCCCCAATGAAAACATACAAGTAGACTGAACCTTCTAATGATATGAGATGAATGATATTCAAATTACTACAATCACCAGACTCCAACGGTATTACTGTCACAGACATTGGTGCTTCTAATTGGTTTGTGCCGTATACGTTGACCCATGCATTAATGCAGTACTGACTTCAAATGGCAGAAATTGAAACTACCTTATTTCCATCATCCGTTGAACCTTATGCTTTGCTTTGACAAAGCCATGGCAGTAAAAGTGGCTGGGATATATAACCCCCTTTCAGATTAATAATAACAGTCATGAAGTCATCAAGACAATACCTGGCCCATTACATGCCTCTGTTACCAGAACATTACAAGTTTCAAGAATCGTGGAGGGGGGAGGCACTGATCTTGTACCTTTGAACAAGAAACTTTACCTAAAATGCTTAAAGAAGCATCTGGTAAGATTCATTATCATTGTCACTAACAACGATGATGACAACATGAATGCCTTCCTTTCACAATTAATGCTGCCTCCTGCCCTGTCAAACTCCAAAATGAGCACCCGAGGACAGGACATTCAATAAGGCCTCCTTCCACTCAGGTGCCACCCGGTGGGCAGCTAGACAGCAGCATAAGAGTTCCTTCCAAACTGGTGCCACTCGGGAGTAACACACACAGCGGCAGGGGAGACAGGCGAAGGCTGTCTGGAGGTATCATACTCACAATGAAATGAGAGCAGGACAGAGCTACTAGAGGGAACGTTATAACCTAGGATGGGGGGGGGGGGGGGGGGGGGCAGTGGGAGCCAGGGAGGGGGAGGCAGAGCGCATCACTTTATCAAATTGCTCTTGAGCGCACGGGAGACAGGGGTCAGGGAAAGCAAAGCAAGAGGCCAGCATGTAAAGCCAGGGGAAAACAGAGAGCCTCTCTAATGCGCTTTATAAAGGGGAGCGCCTCTCTCTCAGCACCTTCTCCCCCGCGCTCATGATTAAATACCAGTCCAGCGCCAAAAAGGTTGAACCCTGGCTTCCAACCGGAGGGGGCCGGAGGCAGCTTGGAGCACTTTCCGAGGCACCTGTCCAATGAGCGAAGTGCAGAAAGTGCTTATGGGATGGCGACACAATCTGGCCCCGCTCACAGATACGCCTTGGCGGGAAACAGAGCGGGGAAACCGGCCGCAGCCAAAAGCCCCCCCTGTTAGCACTGTGGCGGAAAAGGTGAGCTGATTAGCTCTAGAGCGCAGAGACAGTGGAAGAGTGCTCTGGAGAGGGGGGCTGTAGGGCCTATAGCAAAAAAACGGGTGGGGGTGGCAATGACTTAAAAAGGGGGGGTATGGCTGGAAAAAAAAAAAAAAAAAAAAATGGCAAACAAAAGCTCACGGAGCAGTCCCGGGGCGGCTCCTGGGCAATATCCCGTCACGGCGAGAAAGCCATCAGCGCGCGGCCCTCAGCGGCGCACTTATTTCTTTATCTAATAGAAAGTAATGACACAGACAGCGGGCGGGCCCTCTCTGGCAGGGACGCGGCCTCGGGGGGGAACGCCCCGGCCCATTTTGCATGGCAGAATGCAATAAGAATAAATGCATGCGGGAGTCTATTTGGCTGAGAGTGATGGCTAGCTTGTTGCTTATCGGGGGCCTATAAATCTCCACGCTTCGGCGAGAGATGAGGGCCGGTTATCTCATCACCGCAGAACTGACGCAAATTTTGACTGACTGCGCGGGGCCATCTCAGCGCATGATTTATCAGTGGAGGTGGGGGGGGAGTTATTTAGTGGGAGAAAGAATAAAAGAAAATGTACAGAAAGAAAGGAAGGGAAGGGGCGAGGCGGACGAAGCTGCGCGGAAAATAAACAGCCGCGCTGTCAAGGAAACGGGGAGACGTTGGCGCGGGGCGATGCAATAAACTGAAAATAAAAAAGAACCCAGAACCTTGGGAGGAAGAACACAGGCCCTCGCCGTGCTCTGCTCGGCGCTGAGCACTATTGCACTTGACGTTAGGATTGTGCGGGATTCAGCAGTTTCCACGGCTCAGAGAGGAGAATAATACAATCCAGAGGGCCAGCTGGCCTTACGGTGGCACCAGCTCTCAGAGCAGGGAATGCTGTACCACTAACCCTTTGCTTCGTGGACCGATTCTAGAGCCCACAGCACCTACCTCTTCAGGGTGATCACCCCTGCTGTGCCTCCACCTGGTGCTGCTCAAAGCCAAATTCGGGGTGCCAAAGCAAGAAATGACTTCCAATTGGTAACTTTTAACTGTAACGTCTGCCTGGAACCTTAAACAGCTGGGCTTTCAATAAAAGTCAATATGCAGGCATAGTATCTGAATTTTCACATATATATCTCATTGGAATTTAAAAAAAAAGTGAACAGGTTTAAACTGGGCAAGTGAGGTTTGTAAGCACAAAACATGCATCAAGCAGATGATAAAAGCTTGGCTTATCCAACCAAACACTGCCCCTGCACTCCACACAGAGAACAACCCTATAACATCTTTAAGATTTCTTCAGAGTTCCTGTTTATTATTTTTCTATGAAAACACCCAGGGCGAGGGAACCAAATGCATTTTTTTTCCTTAATAATGTAAAGTCAAAGCATGTCATCAGTAGACGTTATTAAGCAAAGGAAATACCCATTGTCACGTCACATAAACACGGAGAGATGTCCCTACCGCATTCAACAAACACAGGATTTTTTAAAGCACATTGACCATGTTGGTTTAAAATCAAGGGAGTGTTTTTGTCAGCGCGTATCTGTTGCAAAAGCTGACCCGGTCAAGCAGTCCTCTTTCTCTCGCTGGTTTCCTGACACTGAGCCACACGGAGCTTGTCTAATTATCGCTGCGCATCCATCCCTCAGCAGTATTGGATGTGACATCGGGGACAAGTGGCGAAGTATATTTAGGAAGCGATGTAAATATAATCAGGACTGTCACACAGCTCAGCGAAATCACAGGCTTCAAGGACCATTGATCATTATCTGGCTTCAAATACACCACAGCCCTGCTTGTCTGGAGAAATCCGATAATAAGGGCAACTAAGATAAATTATTGATGTGGATGCTGTTATACAGCAAAGCAAAGATGATTTTTTCATTATCAAGAGACAAGGAGGGGGATGTTTCAGAACGGTTGCCCAAAGGAAAAAAAAAAAAAAAGATGGGCTAAGTTCGTTATTCCTGAAACGAACAGCGAGCCGGGTTTGGTGTGTTAGCGGCGAGACGGAAGGGACCTGTCACATTCTTTTAATGACATTTTTTTTTTCATTCCCCCCCCGTTTGTTTGTTTATTTGCTTCCGCGCCGACACACCTCAGACATCGTGTCCACCCAAAGACGGGCTTCTCATTAGCGGCGATAATTAACTTTACAACTGTCAAGGCGCCCGCCGCTAGCGGAACTGACGGGCCGGGGGGGAGCACTGGCGAAGGGTGCGAATAAATCAGGGCAGATACGGCAGGTGACGCGGCGGCACAACAGGATGCAGGTGATGAGGTAACGCCGACACCAGATCTAATTATCTCCAAGAGGGGGGGCCGGGCACAGCGGCGGCGGGCCGCGGCCTAATGCACCGTTATTGGCGCCGGCGAGAAGGGCCTCGCCTCGATTGTTTGCCCTGGGTTTTGCGGCTGAGCCCCCTCCGCCCGTCCGCTGTCATATCAAGCGAGGGGACAATATCAGAGAGGGAAATTACCAGCGCCATGACCTCTCCGGTTTAAGATGGAATGATGAATGCCGGCTCGCTGCTTAGCGACAGATTACCCCCCAGAGGAGCCCTAAAGCCGGAGGCTGATCTATGACACGTTTATCAGGCCACCTTCTGAGGAATGCCATCGCGAGGGTGGGGGGGGGTGGGGGGTGGGGGGTGGGGGCGTGCCGGGAATAAAGGGGCTGAGGGAAAGACGCAACTGGGAGAATTATGCAGCCGTAATTGTCAATCATCGCCGCGGACGAGCTGTGATGGACTCGATTTTTTTTTTCCTACCGCCGCCGCGTGAAGTTGTCATGGCGGGCGGGCGGGCCGCTTAGCGCCGCGCTGGACGCGTATAATGCGCCCATCACTCTTCCCCCGGTTGCTAAGCGAGTGGCGGCTCTCCGCAGCTCCGGTCCTGGCCCAGGGCGATCCGCAGCCTCACCGTTTAAACTGGGGCCCGGCGAATCCGCAAACCGCAATTTTTCATATTTCCCCGCATGCATAAGAAGATGAAAAATGTTGATCATTTGCATTGTCTGACTGGGGTTATACACACATATTAGTTTATCTCCTCCACTTTACCTCTCTCCCTAAGCAAGACAGATCGTTCAGAGAGACTAGCAATATCCTGCATACAACTCAGTCCATCTTTTACCCAATACAAAGCAGCAGTTGTTCAGGTACGACAATTTTCAAAACAGGCAGCCATCAAAGCATGCTAACAGATATGGATTACTTATGCGCAGCGCTTTAATTACAATGCAATTTACAGAGCATCGCGTTCATTGTTTTTAAACGATTTAGCAGGAGCCCACACTGGTTCCTTTTCATATTCATAGGTTGGAATACTTGCGAAAAGTGGCAAATTAAAGAAAAATGAGCATGAGAATTGATTTTTTTTAAACTTTCCAAATACGGGGTCTGATTGATTTCTTCACTTTCTCCATGGGCACTGTGTTGGTCTTTCTGTGGGGGTGGGGAGGGGGAAGGAATCCTGATTACTTTCCACGCAGTCGAGTGGAAAACTCATCAAACAATGCTTAATCAAATCAATCGCAAATTCAACTCCAAACTGATAGCTCTTATCAAAACTTATATAAGGCGTGAAGAATTTCTCATTAACTTGTAAAAATAAGTAAGCATGGTAGAATTATTTTGAAGATGGGGCTAATTGCTCTTCAACTTTGGATCAATATCCTTGAGAAAAACGCCAAAGTGAAAAACAACACAATGAGAAGAGAGTAGAGAAGAAAAAACTACTGTCATTATTATCATCAGCCTTATCAGTAGTGTAGTACAAACACAACAAAGCAGCGCACGGTGTCTTTTTACTAACTTTGTACAAGTATCACTGGGAGTATTATCACGTTGGTTAAGCATGTTTATGTATCGTTCTCACAAAACCACATGTCATGTCTTCTTTCACTCTCAAAGTTCTCGTCTGTCGACAGCAAGATAGATCGTCATGCGTCAATGGCAAACAATGGCGCACGACGAAGGATGGGATTGCAAAATCTCACGGCAGAACTGAACGGTGGAAATCATTGACAATGCATTAGAGAAGCATAGCCTCACGGAGAGGACAAACTCAAGCAGGAGGGGGCTGGAGATCGGAGGAGGTCACAAGCGCAGGCCTGTGGAGGCGCCTCCGTCTCCTCCTCCCTCTCCTCTTCTGCTCCAGCTCACGCAGGGCGAGGGAGCCTGTGGGCTGGAGACGGCTGGAGGTGGAGGCACCTCCTTCTCTGCCTCCTCTCCAGTCCTCAGAGAGCTTTGGAGGAGATGGATGGCTGGCTGAGCTCGGTAAAGTGCTGACAGACGCGAGCCAGTGTGGCTAATTACGCTGGTGGAAGGTGCAGATGTTGAGCGGTGGAGGATTCTTACCAGGACGGCGAGGCATCGGAGTGCAAATAACCTGGCATCTGCTTCCCGCATCTAACTACCTTTCTTACTGTTTGGATCTTAATTTTTTACAGTTGACAGCGATGTTATTTGAGCTACTTAGTGGCATCTGGTTGGGGGGGGAGAGGGGGTGAAAGAAACACTGCATGGACTTTAATTAATTGAGGAGAGATTACATGGTCTTCCAACCGTGTAGTTTGTCATCAGAGCCCATTACACATTTATATTAGATGTTTTTCCACAGTGTCAACAATAATTTAAAGGGCAGCTGTAGTTTAAAAAGAGAAACAAAAACAGCGAAAGACTTAATGTGAGACTTCAGCTAATTTGAAGAAGGTTTGCCACACCGTAACAGGCACAAACAAATGTGCTAGATGAAGACTCCTGTTCGTGACAGCTGTATGTGGATAATCTCACTGACACAGACATTGCAAACTTGAGACTGCTGTCATTCCCAGAGCACCGCTGTGGGTTTAGTGCAGGCACTGCTTAGAGTCTGCAGCAGTGAGGAAACTTTGCCTATCCGCTAAATGCCATATACCCAATTTGACAGCTATACAAATAATAAGGTAGGAACCAATGCATTGGGGAGACTACATATGAAGCAGAAATATTGTGCTAACCTCACAGTGCCGTCTTATATTATTAAGAAAGAAAGCAAATCAATACAGATATCTTTTTTCAAATTAAATACAGACCACAGTTTCAGTAAGACACTGTAAACAGTTCCAGTTATGAGAGATCACAATAGGATTGGCTAGCTTGATCTAAACAGGCTAACTAACAAACAAAGGTTAACACTGGAATTGCTTGCATCTCAGCTGTGTCACATTCGGCTTCTGTTATCAAACTATGAGCAGGGTGATTGACACATCCCAGCAATCAATGACAGAACCACTCCACACATGCTGATATTATGGGATCCCCGCTGTCTCAGTTATTTACCACACAACTGTGACTTCTGAAGATGTGCACGAGGCCCAAAGGGACAGCCAGACCAGTGCGACAGCCGGTACCACTGTGTGCTGGTTCACAGCATATCTATGTGCCAGGGCACATTACCCTTTACCAACACTGCAGCTGATACAGCTGATACTGGTGGGCAAAGCAAAGATGTGATCTACACAGAGCCTCGTAAACCGAGGTCTAATTGGCCACACGTACTGTAAAAGAAGCAGTGGGCGGGGGGGGTTACCAAGCCACTTCACTTCAGGACAAAAAAAAAAAGTTGCATCGCAGAAGTTTACGAGGTCAGACACAATTAAGCAAGAACAAAACCTGGTCTGCAGCAGCACTGGGGCCCATGTGCTGTGGAAGCCGTGCGGCGTTTGTAAGAAGCGCATTCCAGCTTGCCGCATGAGGATGAAGACCACAAGCACTGGAGCGGAGGGGGGGGGGACAGCTGCATGTCAGGCCTCCCTATCCAGGACCCTCGGGGTTGCGGGTAATTGGAAATAACCCCACCCTGAGGGGAGAATGGTACATTCCTGTCCCGCCACAATGGCAATTAAAAGAGACAGTAAAAAAGAGCACAAACAAACACTTTGCAGTGCTGCTGTATTACACTCAAATGGCAGCACACACACAATTAACACTTATTTGGATAATTAGTGCGGACGACAGCTGTTGAACAGGAAGATCGTGGAAGGAAAAGACGTGGCCCATCAATGCAGCCCTGCTCATAAAAATATTTCAAATTCATCTAAATGAACGCAAGGATACTTTACTGTTTGCTGCATCTAATTTAAGAAATAACCCTAATACTAAAATGCTAAATTAAATTATTTTTGAATACCACAGTCTTCCATCATAGCCAGCTTATTATTTTTACTATCAGTGTATAAATTGGCTTTGTGGTATTTTTGCATCACCCCATTGCTATAGTCTAGCTCATTATGTTAATGCACAACTTTCCAAAACACTAAACTGATTTTTTCTACTCTTTAATTCGCAACTGTCATTCTGTAGGTTGATGAAATACAGTCTCTGGTAAGGCAGGAGTTAATAGTATAAGACAGAGCTCCAGCTGCAATTTTATCTTTTATTTTCATTTCAACCAAGGGCAGAGGAGTATTGATGACTCTTCACTCAACTTTTGCTCACAGTCAAACGTGCAATTACTGCCTCTTGTATCTCTACCTTAAACATTGCTTAACAAGAAAAATATGTCAATATGCCACAAACGCTTTCATTTATGCTTGAGATTTCAGCTAGCTGCCGCTGGCTATGTTGTAAATTACCCTTAAGAATGCACAACTGGGCAGAACAACAGAGGACAAATCTTCAAGGCTTCAGTGCCAGCAGATTTATAATTTGTAACATTTTAGAGAGATATATATGTTGCCTTTATCATTCCTTTGTCCCCGTGACCCCTTTTAGCCCAGAGCAAAACTTCTATCTGATCTCTATAACTCATGCCTCAAATTTGTCGGAGTGCCACATACAGTACATTTTTCTGAAAGGGGCAGGGCGCATTCATTAGCATTAATAATAACAATAAAAAAAACTGACTCATTAAGCAAGACTAAGACAAGCATACCTGTTTTTTTTTCTTATTTTATTACACCCCTTGACAACTGACTGACCCGTAATAAAGCTTCAGGATGGACTAGAGCCACCTGCATGCCTGTCTCTTCTGACAGCACAGGCCCACGCTGCACTGATCACAAACAGGTGCTCAAACCAAAGTTAGTGTCCTGCCCAGAGCGACTGTCAGCTAATGACAGATTAGACGCATTTTAACAAGCATCTCTGAATCTTCATCAGAGCAGCTTTATTGAATTATGATTAATTCTCTGGAGTGCCGCTGACAGATAAGGCACTTTATCAGGAACTGCGCAGCAACTGCATGGCCCTGAGCAAAGAGGTAGTGTTGCTGCTGGTAAAGTAAACAGTATCAAGTACAGTGCACTGTTAAAGATAATGATCCAAACACATACCTTTTCATTCAAAGAAGGGCGTACTGTGGGAACACAGAGAGAAGCAGCGAAAATGACAAGAAAAGAGAGAGAGAGGGGAGAGCGAGGACAGTGCCAGACGATGCACAAAGGGATCATGGGAGACATGAAGAGACAGGGAAACGTTCATTACGCACTGAGCACAAAAGACAAAAGACGGCCAACTTCTGACACCTTCACGCTTTCATTCCAGAAGTCTGAAATTAGAGCTGTTTCTTTGTTTTTCTTCAGGGGAAAGAAATCACAGGAAGAGAGACATGCATGTCATCCGAAGAGAGATGGAAGATTAGGCGTGAGAGGAAAGCTTGCAAAGCATGACAAGAATTGGCCTTGAATCCAGGAGCCGACGTCTGCAAATGTACTCTTGCCTTTTGCTGCCTTTCAAACCGGGTGCCCCACACACTCTCCATTTATTTGAGCCAAGGCCCAGGATTTTTCTTCAATGTTTTGTATAAACACATGCAAAGGTCTTTCGTTACGTTACATTATTGTCTTAGCAGATGCTCTTATCCAGAGAAATTTACATAGGTTACAGTTATGCATTTTTACATGGGTTACAGTTATGCATTTTTACAGTGGTATATTTACTGAGGCAATTCTAGGTTAGGTACCTTGCCCAAGGGTACAGCAACGGCGCCCCTGCGGGGAATTGAACTAGCAATCTTTTAGTTACATGCCCTACTGCCTACATATTGCCACACTGCCGCCCACTTTCACCCTAACAACAATGTTAAAAGCCATAACAATCTCTCAATAAAAATAACAATGTAGAGGGTGCAGGCAGACAGTAGACGTGAGCGCAGATTCTTTATGGATAATCTGATCTGATCTTTTCCAAACTCCAGCAAGACGCTCCTTTTGTCCTCCATTGTTTCCTCACCTTTTTGCCTCTTTATTTGGGGCATTAAGAGACATCAGGGAGCAGCATTAGCTAATCGTTCCAGGTAGTCATGTGAACGTTCTCCAAGGAGTCAAAGAATATTAAGCGCAGTACAGTCGAAACTTCTGAAATGTAGAAAACAAGAATCAATGAAAAACGGCCGGCTTGCTCGTTATTAATACCGCAAGAAAGTGCTAATTAACTTACTCTGACCTTACAATTTCACCAAAAGGCTAATGTACCCTAATCATGTTTCAGGCTAAGCGGTATTAACCTCTCCACCACTCATTTTCCCAGTCTGACTCAATCGATTGTAAACTGCAGCTGAGGTCAAGGCGGCTCACTTCCTCATTTTCCAGTCCTTCTGCTCCCCTCTTAATGGAGTGATATTCCACGGGAAGCAATATGTGATTACTACATAGATTCCTATTGACTGTACTGGCATGTGATGACAGCACAGGTCCCTATTCACTGTCCTAACAGGAGATTGCAACATGGATTCCAGATTACTGGTCTGACACATGATTACGACTTATTCTAGCAAAGTGTTCTGAAATGCGATTGCAACAGAGATTCCAAAACACTGTTCTGATTCATGATTACAGCACAAGGATCTAACTGACTGTACTGATGACACAGAGCATTACAAAAGATAATTGAAAAAATATACAAATATGATACAAAGGGTGAGGCAATTGTATGCCTGTATGCTGTAGTGGTACCATACACATGACCTCAAGCAAAATATGAACTCCTAAAACTAAGTCCATTACCTGTCTTTTTCAAGAGATCTATGTGGTCCCACCATACAATGAAACATTTGTTAATATGCCCAATCACTGAGAAACAACATTTGCAAAGGCCTGGCTATGACAAGTTCACTCGCCCACTGTTTCCATAAATTCCACTCTGCCTCGAGAACATCCCTTCATCCCAGGCACATGATGGTGCCTATTTTGAACAGCTCTCTCTCAACACTAGCTGGTCCTTGAGACTTGGGGCCCAGGAGACTGGTCCCCTCCCATCCAGACTCTAGGGGCCCTCTCTGTAGTCAGCAGGGACAAAGAGAAGTCCCATTATTAGTGCACATATTCTGCCAGGGCTCCTGGGGGGGCCTCTCTCCATGCTGTAATTAACTCCCATGCACAATCCATAATTGTGCTGTTTACAAGTGTGGCGCGAGATGCAATCGAGCCAACCAGCAAACACATTAAAGGGGTGCAAAATTCATATTTAAATATCTTTTTTTTTTCTTTTAGTTTTACTGAATAAGCTCCTGGGGCTCTCTAGAGGATAAGCCATGTCATTTATGTATTTCCGAAGATAGCCCTATTAATTTCCCCAATTTAAAACAAAATAAAATAAAAACAAAAAATCTCCAGCCGCCAAGACCTGGACCGTATATTTCACTGCTTGTTAAAGAAGAGTCATGAATGACCAAAATCAAAGCTATTTTCTGAGAGCCGCAGTGAAGCACAAGCTCCATTAAAGCTAAAACGAAGTCGTTATTACCCAGCCCGAGAGCATGCTAATGCATGGAGATCAGGGCCATTAATGTGGCTCCGCTCCCTGTTTGTTTAGACCTGACAATCAGCCTGAAAAACGAAAGGTGTTTTATTTTTTTTTTTTGGGGGGGGGGGGGGGGGGGTGCAGGGCTGGTCTTAGTTTAGAGGGGATATCTCGGGACGTTTTGATCAGTCCATAAACCACAGCTGAAGTAGAGTCCGACAAGCTGGGGGAAGAGACAGGGAAATAAAAGACATGCAAATGAGTAGGCAGAAGAAAGCAACGGCAAAATATGCCGCCATCGCCCGCTCGCACTCCTGACAGTGCTTGCCAAGGAGGAGGGGACACATTGATGGGGAATCTAAAGAAGTTTAAACGTCTCATTGTTCCCATTTTGAAGTTCTCTTAAAGTTCCACGACATTCTTCATTTCATCCACTTTAAACAAACTGTCAGAAAAAAAAAAACCCTTCGAATAGGGAAGAGACGAGCTTCGGTACTTTTGACATTTTTATAAGGTTTGGATAGTTAATGGAAGAAAGTGTCAAAATTGGAAAAAAGGATAGAGTGCAATTCATCCATTTATCATTGGTATTCTTTTAAAATAATAAGCAGTTATTACCCTTATGACGTATAAAAACTCTGAGAACAAACATTTATAGACTCTTAAAGTACAATACAAATGACTCCTTTTGGCATTTGAAACGAAAACTGAAGATGTTTAGGTAAGCATTATTTTCTCTTGAAAGTGCATTTAGCATTAAGTTTTAATAAAATTTTAATTCTACTTCTTTATTTCCCTCCCCTTCAATAAGTAACACTCTATAATACAGTATAATAATACTTTAATAATATGCACTGGTGATGACATTCTTTGAGAGCTGAATTAAAGGATGTCACGCGATGAAATTCAAGAAAATTGCAATATGCATCCTGCAAACATTTAAAATGTGTTTTTTTTAATCCCACATCTTTAATTATCTTTCATAACCTCCAGCAGTGTACAGTAATATTGCTGGAATCCTGTTCTAACCTGTGTGTCTGTTTTTTTTTTTTTTTTTAATGAAAGGCCTTCCCTTCTATCAAATATTGAGGAAGGACTGACTTAAAAAGTCAATGTAGTTTTACTATAGATTGCAAGGGTTAGTATGAAGATTGATGTTCTGCACAATATACTTTTGAAGTCCAAGACCGCAATTACAATCCAGCACAATTACCCCGGCCCATTAATAGCACAAGATAGCATGTCACAATCCAGCCAGTGCATAATTTATCACTGGCCTTTTTTTCTTTGCAAGCTCTTGTGGTATTCCAACAGTATAATCATGCTGTAGACATTGCTCAATGGTGCAACAAAATGCACAGCAAGTACAGATTTGAGCAAGCTAAAAAGGAGGGTTATTGACAAGCCGTCACTTGGCAGTAATGAACACTCTCCCTGTGCTTTCTCCCATGAAAGTAATAGTATTGAGTGGGAAAGGACTGGCTTTCAACATTATTACATCACTAGCAATCCCCCCCAGCCAACTCCAATCCCTCCCAAATGGTAAATGGTGTAAACGGTATCATAAGGTAAAAGAACGGTGTCACGGTGTAAACAATGCCATGACGGAAATGAAGCACATGATGTACACAAACCGTAACAAGGTAGCCTTTGCTACACTCATAGCCTCATAGCCACTTCCTCTAGCCTCAGTATCTTGCTTGCGAAGCCACCGTCAATATATGCTAACTGTTGCTCAGTCAAACCCCAGGCTAACAACACATGGATTTTGCAAGTTCAAACACCACAGAGAATTCAAACTCACTGTCATCAAATGACAGCTGCAATTTGCACCTGAACGGCCTCTCCTTCCTGAACACTGGGCTGGCATAGTAAATGATAAGGAGGCACTGTAATCCAAAAGGTTGCTGGTTCAATTACAAAATGGGCCACTGTTGCTATACCAGTTGTGTAAAATCCTTGAACTGAAGTATCTCAGTAAATATCCTGCTGTATAGATGAACAACATGAAAATGGAAGCCATGTAAGTCAGTTCTGTTTAAGAGTCTGCTAAGTAAAAAATGTACGTTAGGCCTATGTACTATGTCTATGTACTAGGGTCTAAGAAACACAGGAGGTGGCAAGAAACAGCACAGCTGATTCTGTCGTGAGGGGCCCTGGATGGCATAAACGACGCGGGTGCTCCACCACGTGCTGTGACCCCAGGACTCATCACCCAGCCATTTTCTTTAACTAGGCCAGTGAGGGTGTTCCATTTCCACCATCACCTGCTCGCTGCTTTTACAGCACTCCTTTCTCATAACATCTCCCTGTCTGTTTCAATCAGCCACAAATCTCAACCAGCCCAAAGGAGACCGACCGTTAATTTCCGACTCCCGTGAAGACCAGCTTCCTCTTGAACCACATTAAAAAAAATCCTCACGACCACGTGCAACGCCTTCCCAAGAGCAGCGACGACAGTCGTCCATGGAGCTCGGGCTCGCAGTCGGCATGATTTATACAGCTTATTACAGCCCATTACCAGACAAAATGGGAAACAAACACGCCTCACAAAAGTGGCGTCCGAGACACGACAAAGGGAGTCTTTTTTTTTGGTCCGTGCCGGCTCGGACGAGAGGGAAGGGAAAAGTCCGGCGTGCGCCCGGCTAGCTGCTCGCCTCGCATTGTTTTTAATCTAATTCTACACATGGTTTCATTTTAATTTGAATTGAAAGCCTCATGTTAACAAACCATAACAGATCTCCCTAATCCGGCAGCACAAAAGGAGGATGCGCGGCACATTCCTCCGCGATATCAGCCGCTTCTCCCTCTCCCAATCACTGCTCATTTGCATATAAAATGCTTGCTGGAGGTAAAAGCATATATCAAGCCCATTAGAAGCCCCTTTTATTTTTTTTATTTTTTTTTGTTGCAGCAAATAAGTTTACAGAATGGCGCTTTGGCATTATGCAGAAAGACGCTCCAGGAGGAACTTAGTAAATCCTCCAGCTGTTGCTTGCCTTTCAAACTCCTGCATCCCCCTGATAATAGAATACTTAACAACTGAAGACAAGTCTTTATTGCAACAGTGCGCTGGGAGACACTAATTCAATCGCTTACAGACAATGTACTATTCATGACCTTCCAAAATGTGCTCTAAGTATTTCCTCTATAAAACTCCTTGACAGAGATGGAGTCTCTCCGTGTGAAAGGAGGTGCCTGCTGTCCCCGTCGAGCAACGTATCCTCAGACAAACGTGGGGCTGCATTAGAAACACAGAAATGGAACATTTGATTTGAGCGAGAGCATGAGCGGTCTAAAGGCAGGCAAAATGAACGATGAAATTGGCTCTCTTTGAACTCCGATTTGGTTTGCTTTCTGTGCTGGGTCCTGCTGGGAAGGAACGATATCTGATTGGACCGCGCAATGTTAAACATTCGGACAGCGCTGTATGTGACCAGAGCTGGGAAGTGATTCAGACAGCCCCATTCGCTGAGAACACCTTTGTAGGCTTAGTACACCAAAGAGCCTAAACAAGGTATAAAGACATTGTCATTACAGTGGGCACATGCACTCTTACATGTCTTTAAATGCATTCAGACAGACGCATTTGCCTTTTGCTTAAAAGCAGACAGCATAATGACGTGCCCTGTATTCTTGCTTGTCAGTGAACAACTTGTTCACATGCCTGTGGAGTCAGGGCAGCGGTGGGTGGCGGTACTTCTGTAACAGTTTATGCCCGATGGCAGACGGGATTGGGAATTGCTCGAGCCAAACCGACGCATTCCAAAAAAGAGCTGCTCTACACCCGACACGCCCGCCACAAGGTATGCGGCACTTAATCACAGTCTGATCCAATCTGCTCCGGCGTAATGTACCTCCAACCTACACAGAGGAGAATTAGTCAGTACTAATATGGGTTGTTTTGTACATCGTGCGCCGTAAAGGTTAGTCATTAGGAACAGAGGAGCGTATGAGCACTGACTTGTTAGCGCTGGAGGTCTGATTGGAGGAGCCCCGTCCTGCAGCACAGAATCCGAGTCCCACGTCTGCCCTCGAAATTCGCCTCCGGGCGAACAGAGAGCGGGATGGAAACATATTTTATGAGGCCTTTTAATTTCCTTCATGAGAGAGACAGGCCGCCGAGCAAGACTGCACCGATTCCTGCCCTCATCAGACGCGGTGATTTACTGGCCCACCGTTCAGCCGCAGACAAATCATCCCTGGCTCTCCGAGCCATTCCCACCGCCCCTCAGGTGTCTGTCTGCACCTGCGTGAGAACTTCGCCAGGCTTTCGCGGTAATCTCCGCTCCCATCGCTTCCCGCGGAAAAAAAGCCCCCGGCGCGGAGGAGCAGCTGTCCCAGGGCTGAGCCTGGTCGGAGCTGGTGGTCGGAGCGGGCCGGGTCAGATTTGGGAGGTCAGAGTTGGTCCCTCCCCGTTTTGCTCCGCACGCCACTCTCACCACTCTCATTAGCCTGCTCCCAGTTGTGATGCCACGTGTGTTTCTGTCATGCATGTGCAGCCTTGTCAAGCCCCCCCCCCCAAAACCCCGCATCCGCATGCTGTCACGAATGCACGAGCACTGTGTAATGAGGACCGATGGCTTTCCGCGCATGCTGGATTTCGGAGGGGTGGGGTGGGGTGGGGGGTGCCTGCTGACAGCTCTGAGGAGCCAATAAAGTAATAACTGGTAATGCGCAAATAACCTAGGCTGGGTGACAACTGCAGGAGAGCTGCGTGTTGGGGGAGGGCGAGAGGTAGTCTTTCATGTTGCACGGGGAGCGGCTCCAACCCATCTAACCGTCTCCAACTGAACATGCCAGAGAAAGGATAAACTGTGTAACAGTCGCTCACTTTGGGAAAAGGCGGGGAGCTCCTTACAATGTCTAACAAAGCACTGAATAAGCAGTGATGGAGTGGCAATCAGTGAGGCACCCAGAGGTGGGTGAGACCCTCAGCACTCAGCTGCCAAATGAAAACTCCTCCACAGGGGGCATTCCTGAAACAGGACGGCCTTGGCAACACTGCGTCCACATATAGTGTAGAAAAGACCCACGGTCTCAGACTGGTACCTCACAGCCGATATAACCTCTTCAAGGAGGGGCTTCTAACTGTTTCTACAACACATTCAGTAAGCCCAGCCTGTGCAGACCAATAATCTGAGTTGACAGAGACCATGGATGGAACATCAGAGCTGCTGAACTCAGGTCAGTGGAAATGTCTGAAAACCAGATCAAATGATACGATAGCACAAACTTGTTTTATACACACGTAAAGTTCCTAAGAAGGGAAAATCCAGGCAAAGCAACAGGCTGAATGGGGTTCAGTGTTGTTCCAGTTCCCCTTGGGTGTTAATTTATTTATTTATGCATCAATGCATCATGCTTCAACTCAACCATCAAAGCAGCTGCAGTTTTGAGGAAGCCGAAATGCAGTGGAAAAACAATGTCCTTTCTAAGAAGTGTACCATAGCTTTGCTTTGCCTTACTTTTTTCAACTGCAGACTGATCTTAATTTTTCATTTCTGTGATTTGGCCTCTAGTTAGGAGCCAGACTTGTAACTTGAACCTCACTTAATGCCCACCCTCTTTATGAACTCCAAGAAAACCATTTGGCTACAATAACAATGTTGAAAAAACAAACGGTAAAGGAACATAAGCAAACCTGTAACAGGCAGCAGTGATTATTTGGTAAAAAAAAATAGCATGGCCATGAAAAAGTATAAGTCATTCTGTACTCTTTTCCACCACTCTCCCCTTAAAAAATGCTACAAAGTCTTCAGCTTCACAGTGTTAAGAAGATGTGGTGAAGGGTTTGCATGCCTTCATTCCATCCTAATAACCTGCTCTTTCTTCTGACAATCAATCATCAATTGTTGCTCTTTCTCTCTTGATATGTGTTTTTTACAAATGCTTTTCCACATCAGTTGAAGTAAGTATTTATGAGTTCATATATATACACACACATATACATATATACACAGCCACACAAACACACATACACAAACACACACACACACACACACATACACATACACACACATATGCGCAAGGATGCATGCATGCACTCATACATAGAAGTTAAACTAATATGAATCAAGCTTTTGATTGAATGTCTCGAGGTAGAAAACAAAATCCATCTTTCTGTTTACGCTATGGCATATCCAACTACTTTAAGCTGTTTGAGTGTAGGCTGTGGAAAATAGGAGCTCTGCATTATGACAGAGAACAAAGAGCAACCTTTTATCTAATTACTAATCCTTCATATTTACACTCAGAGCCCCTGGCAGACAGCCTTTGGTTCCTTCTCATTTCCTGTGTCCCACGTCAAAGAGATAACTTTGGATGAGGAGAACAAGCCATTCATTGCTTCTGCTTTGAAGATGTCAACCGGCCGATAACGGCAGCCATCTCACATCCCTCCCGGGAGCACCTTCCTCACAGTGGGGCGGGAAGGCCATCAGCCCACCTAGGCAACACCCCATGAGCCTCTGGGGCATTCCTCTGACAAATCTCACGCCCTGCTTCACCTTGCAGAGTTCAAAACTAATTAATAAAAACTCCCCCAGAAGCAAGGCAAGAAATACTCACCAGGACACCTGCACATGCCATACTTTGTAACACTTTATTTCTTTTCTGTGAAAGGACTGTGAAGTCACCCACATATGTTTCTGTCAGTAAATCCTTCCCGAAGACATATACTTGCTCGCTTTTCCCTTTTTCATACATAATCATGGTGGAAATCGTGAAAGAAGAAGTTGAACATGTAAAGGAATGACAATGATTTTAATGACCCTAGCTTCGTAAGATGCTTCCTTCATATGCCAGAAGCTGATATGCTTTTCATATAAAAATGTATCCCATGCATAGATTTCTGCGCTACTCTCATAAAACAATTGTGCTAATGTTTATTACAATTATGTAATAACATTTAGGATTAAGTATTAATTCACATATTTGATGATAATATATATTTGATCAAAATGATGAGGTAGAAGTTATAAAAAAGTAGACAGCATAGTGACATTGAGTTTTCATGACCACCAAAGTTTATAAATGGGTTAGACTGAACAACACTGCCAACAAATCACTGAGTGTGCCAAAACTTAACTTAGGGGCTAGGTGAATACAGTCCCTCCAGATGTTTGAAAGATTAATTCATCAGTATAGTTTTGGGCACTTTTCAATCCACATCCACAGCCATCAAACACAAATTTGGGCTTAAAATCCATCTCAAATCCGTTCACGGATATTGAGGAGTTACTGAGAAAGGTTTTTAGGGGCGCCCGGGGCGAAGCTTTCCGAAAACACCAAAAAGCGGCGTGACGCCGTCATAAGAGCTTGAGAAAGGCCATGACACGCGCTTATCCTCCTCAACCCTCGTCCCTCAAACAGGCGCTGGGTCTGTTACAGAATTGCAATGCTGGTTCATCGCCCCATTTCCCTGACCTTCAGAGCAGAAGCAACTCCACTATTGCAGGTGCCTACTGGGTCCTTTTTCTAGGCCTATTTCAGCCAGACAAGACAGAGACCTTAGTATTCAAAGGCGGCACTGTACTGAGATTCTGTCTTTCAATTCCATTCAAATTAACAACATGCATTTCTTGTTTTCTGTGGTGGTATAGATAAATAAAGATCTTTCAGTTCCTTGAGTTATTTCTCAGTTTTCCTTTTCCTGGCCAAGCACAGACCACATTGGGTCTAGACTTCTGATTCCTATCTTTGCATTTAAAACTGGTCATAATCTGAGACCATCTTTTTCCTTTTTGGGAAACCGTGAAGCTAACCGAAACCATGCTAAATTCGCATTTCGAAATAATCAAAAACAAAAAAAATGTTATGAAAACACGATTCAGCTTTTATTTGTCGCTGCTGTTGTTCCCTGAACTTTCAGAACAAAATGAAATTCAAAATACAACCCCGTCCCAGCTGAGATCTTTTATACACCATTTGATCTGCGTGAAGGGAAAGGAACTTGAGCTTCCCCACTTTGGTGTGGACTGGTTTGGGTTAGAGAGCAGAAGAAAATCTCTGTGGAGAACAACATCAGTTGGAAATCGGTGATGGGATACAAGCAAAACTGTTTTCTACATTAAGGATAGAACATCAAGGTACTCTTGCATCTCATCTTCAATGTGCTGAACAACAGTAGGTGAAGGGTTAGAATGCAAGAAGGGTCAACCATTTTAGGAGAGTCCATCCAGCTATAGCTGTTTCCATCGGCCCCTTAGGTCCATCAGCAGTGTCTGAAGGTATTACTACACTGAGCTAACTACAGCTGTACTTAGCTCCAACAGCAATGTTTGAAGGTATTACTACGCTGAAGTAAACAGAGCTCTGCTTAGGTCAATCAGCAGTGTTTCAGGGTATTCCTATGCTGAAGTCATTGATGCTCTTCCAGAACATCCACAAAATGAAAACAATCCATGACTCTGTAATGGTGATTGTAATGGAAAATCCCTCATCCAAAGTTTGGTTTCCCCACAAACTGAAAAACCCAATGCCTGCCAAGTTCTACCGTTCATGCGTTCGCATTTTCCATGCGAAAGAAACAAAACAATTGCTTTGGTTTCAGCATTAATGAAATCCAACTGAAAACTCCGGAATCTCTAAGCAAAGGAGCAAAGTGGAGCCTTTAATGGGGTCGGCATTCAAGCAAGGAATGAAATATTGAAACGTGCTGGTGTGTTTCTCCTCCTCTTGTGAACCAGCGATGACCTAAGAGTCTGACGGCTGTCCTTTGTTGTGCGGCCAGGGGGTGACACACGTCAGCTGCGGTGGCAGTTGTCGATGATGTTGCTTTGGGATAGTGGGGCCTGGATGGAATAGGCTTCTGGCTCCCTCCTGCGGCTTCCAGCGCTGATCCTGGATCTGCCAGTGGCCTGCCGTCAGCCTAATTACCCTCACAACTGTGTTACTCCTCTTTGTCTCCATAATCGGTGAGGTCTCATGCCTGATCCCCGTGAGCCAGTTCAAGGTTACAGTCTCTGGCTGCTGCGGTGAGTAACATGTAAACAAAGAGCGGGAGAGGGCCAACTCGATCCAAAGCAGGACCGGGGGGAGAGGTGAGGGAGGGGGGGATGGATCAAACGCGATCCTGTGGAGCAATGGCGTCGTTTTCAGACCCCGTTCGGATTATGTGGACTACGTGCGTGGATTTACCTGCTGAAATCTGAGCAGTTTCCTTTAAACCCTCGAAAGGGGGGGGGGTAGGATGGATAATGAGGCAGAGGCTGCTCAATAAGAACTATCTGCCCTGGCACTTAATCAAAGGGATTAGGGTTCGGAGAGCCAAGCCCACAGGTTATCCTTCAGGATGCATACCAAGTAGTTATCAAAAACACCCCAGTTCAAAGCGGCTCAATTTTCCTACATTAGACGTGTTTGGCCAGCGCCCCGGGCTTGTTTCTAGGTAAAACGTAGTGTTAAAGATGTTTGTACTTGCATGCTTGGAAGACAAGGGGAGAGGGAAAAAAAAAAAAAACATATGCTTAAGTGACACCGGGCCCATCCACTCTGCGCACTGAACGATCAATCACCGCAGCTCTTACAGTGGTGAAACACAATCCCCTTCCCTGTCCAACTTTCACACACTCCTTTCAGTCTGAACGTCACAGCAGGTATTCAGAGCCATTTAAACTGCACAGTGAGCCTGTCACAGGGGATATTTTGATACATTAGATCAACGAGCTGCTGTCGAAAGGATTTCCAGTTGTTCCACTGGCTGTTTCAAGGCAGGGGATTTCAGTTTGAAGTCATTTAGACATTAATCTCATTGCTACTGCAGCTAGAGTACACGTTGATAAAAAAAGTGCCCCAGGGCAACAGTATCTAAAACATAGGTATACAGGAGGTTATTCAAGGGTCGATACTTTTAGGATATTCAGGGAGTTTACCAACAAGTGAGTAAATGATAATTTATTCAGAATCTGCCTAACGTCTTTTTTGGTTTGTATCCATGTATTTGCTTGTTTTAGTAGATCAATCTGCAGCTATCCTGCGTCTATGCAAAGCACTGTGTCTGTATGTGAGAGAGGGACTGCCGAGCAGAAGGATCAAAGAGACATTGACAGACTCCCCAAAGGTATTACGGCATAAGGTAACGGGGGGGAAACAGACGAGGCCCCAAGCAACTAGAGAGCAGACACATTTCCTTCCTCCCCAGTGCCAACAGGGCCACGTGCTGTAAGCCACTGGTTCCTAAACTGGGATATGCGTACCCCCCCCTCCCCCCAGGGGTCTCTACCATATCCCATGGGGGGACTTGAAACAATTTTTGTGCTGGCGGATGTTACTCAACACTTTGTTCACTCCTTTTTCAACTTGTTCACTATTTGTCTTTTTATCTCTTTTCACCACATAATATGCTTTTTGAAGTTTTGGAGCCACTTGCGGTCCCGTGAGAAAATGTGCTGATGAGAACTTGTGCACACCTACTTTCACAACCAATCGCCTGCAGTGCATACCCTATGCCAATTTCTTCCTTATTTCAATTATAGAACATTTTGGAATAGTAAGATCTCTGAATCCTTGGTCCAGAGCAAACAAAACAATACATACTGTATATACAATATATATATATTCCTTGAAATATTTGTTTTCATAATTTTCAGTATTGTTTGCCTTCATATTCACATTTATGATACGGTAAGTGTTGTTACCTTTATATTTAATTCCTAAGATGCTTTTCACATACACTTTACAAGAGATTGGTGGGGGGGTACATGGAGCATTCCAAGATCTGGACAGGGTACACAATAAGATGAAAGAGTGGGAGATGAAGCTGAAAGAGATTCAGGGGTATGAGAGAAAGTTAGATTGTTGTAGTACTTGACAGTGGGGGAAGCTTCAGGGCATTATGGGAGAGAAGATGGAGAGAGGTTAACCATACAAATTACATCACTTTCATCCCTGTCCCCTTCCAGCACCTGATCAGTTACAAATCCCTCTGCCTCATAATGCAACAGCTGTTAAGGCCATTATTGACTTTGTGTGGGAATATTCCCTGCAGTACTAAGTGTACATGTCGATGTCCACGCTGGGTTGTGACGGGCATTGGGAGTGCCTTCAGCTGCAGAACAGGCCTGGCTGGGGTGGGAAGTTTCTCTGGGCCATCTGCAGCTTGCATTGTCCCACACCCAAAGGTGGAGTGATGTGGGGCACCGTGAGTGATTCCGCTATGTAACATACATCACAGAATCAAAGTTCCAAAGGGCCATACCTGAGCCAGGCCAAGGTGCGGTGCCTTACAGACAGAGGCGAAATGCCTCCGCCAAAATCTCAAATGATTTTCCTTTCCTCACATATCTTTCCAGGACCAAGCGTTGTGTGTGTGAGAAGGGTTAAGGCAGTCCTCCCGTGATTCTATGAAATGCTTAAGCATCTCGGCATCAAACTCAACCCCACTCAGTACGGTGTATTTGAAAACCAAACTGCAAGAAACTGAATATGGCTTTAATAGAAGAGTACATCTGTGGGATATTAAGGGCATTGGGAACAGATGTAGCTTTAATTGTATTTTCATCGAAATTGCAAAATAGCTACCTGAGAGGGAAGCTAAAATAACATACAAACAACAGTAACTATAATAACAAGTGTAGCTGGAATGAAATGCAAAAGATCAAAAGGACGGCTTACATATTCAGACGGAGCTCTTTGAAAGGGGATCTCCTGACATTAGTGCATCAGATTGCTTTACTCCGCAATTTTGTGTCCCTCTTAATGCCAGAACACCAATCTTTCTTCAGCAGGGGGTCTTTCTTGCAAATAGCTCTTGTCTGATTTTCCAACAATTTTTCCAAAGATAAACGATTAACATGTTACTTTTTGCATAGAGGACAATTAAAGAGCTCAACATAGTGGTTGGAGAGAGCTTGGGGGTTTGAAACCAACTCCCAAGACCAGCCATAAGGGGCAGATCTATGTAAAGTATGTGGTATACAAACTTTCTTACTGCTGTATGCCGGACAGAAAATGCAGTGGTTTTTTACATTGAAACTTTGCTTCTTTTTTCCTCAACAGGCATTTATTGTGAGCATTACTACAAATAGCTGCTTGTTTGAGCTTAAATGACACATACTAGCAGTAGCAAGCAGAGCCCGTTGCTCTTTTTCAATTTTTTATTTCAATTTTCTAACTATGATGCAGTGTAAGGCTCAGGTTACATTTACAGTTGTGACTGAACCGTGACAGTGACACAGAGCCTATATCTCCAGGTGTTGCATGGAGTTACAAAATAGAAATGAACGTCATACGAATGTATACAGTGAAGTGCTTTACTTTAAATTATTAAGAACACAGTGATTAAAGTGGGACTGGAGGGTGAATATAACCTTCAGGTTTTTACACTGATTAGGTATTAAAACCACGCACGCTGTACTTTGCTGATTATTCTGACTTTCACATACGCATTCACAATGCTTGTTTTTACCATACTCTTGTGAGTACGTGCACAAGATAGGTTCGTGTACAGCTCCATTTCAAATATTCTCAAGTTTGGGATACTATTCTAGGATATTCCCTGGCCTCTTCATGTGAATTTTGGAACGTGTAATTTTCCAAATTTACTTTATGAAACTACATCTTTGACTACTTTTTTCCACAGAGCTTCTCCTTCACTTGCCCCACTTCCTGGAGGCTGGAGGTCCATTTGGCATATCTCTTATTTCTCTCTAGGTCCCAGTCACACCACTGTTTCCACGCATCATCACAATGTACTGAGGGAAATCACTATTTTTGAAGTGAAGGGCAGAAACGTGCATGTCTCAGGGATACAAAAAAAAAAAAACAGACGCATTTGGTGCCTTACAGGTAAGTGAGACATTACAGTTATAATGGATAATGAGACACATTATATTGTAATCATTATATGTATACACATATAATACGTTTTACTGTCCTGTACATGATGGTATTACGGATAATGCTCAGACTCAAAGTAATTTAAACACCTAATAAATGTGTTACGAGTCCCAGGGAAGTATGCTGAAATCGCTGGATTTTATGTAACCAAGTACTTATCATTTGCGTCCCCTCCAATAATGTGACACCTGGCCATCAGTCACAAACCAATGAGACCGTTGTCTAATTGGAGTCGGGTAGCACCGTGTCTGGACTGCACCTACTGAGGCTGCCACTTTCTATGCACACAGAACTACAGTGATGGTGCTGGGTAAGGGGCAGAATTATTAAGAGGCACTGGCGCATGGAAGGAAACTCAGAGGGGCTGTGCATTGTGTCTGGCTGCTCAGCATGCCCTGAAGAAAGTCCAGCTGGCAGCAGTGCCCCGGCCCACCGACCTCCGACCCTTCAGGGGGATAAATTTAGAGCCGGTCAGCCCGCACTCAAAGCCAGACTGCCTCATCAATGACATATTTAATCATGTCGGGATTACCGACAATGGCCTGGCTTTCAGCGGCCTTGGACCACGTCCAACTGTATGCTCCTTCTACTGTATCTGTGCTCAGTATCCGCAGTTTTAATTTCACAATGAGTCTCACAATAATGACAATTATGGCCTTTAATTCTGTTTTGCGGGAGGTTTTATGATGAAGTGCAGCACAAATACAAACATGCTTTGGATTTCTCAGGAATGTGGGAGGCCTATTAAATGCCTTTCTGTATTGTTACACAAGGCCATTTGCATTTGAGAGTATTTTAAAGAACTTGTCTACACTGGATGAACTGCTTTCAGGCTGTGTTTACTTGTAAACAATTTCCTCCCACAGTAAATTCATGCGTGGTTTTGCTTCATTTTGGGAGACATGCATTTTAAATAATTCAGCTACTTCTCTCCTACAGTACACCTAATTCAGACAAACATATGCTGTAGAAGCTACCCTGGCATCAAACGATGCCAGGCAAAAAATTAATCCAATTATTCTAATGTCAGTTTAACCTGTCAGCCACCGGCACCTTGGGTAGAGAAACTTGTTGAAAAATTAACTGTGCTCTGGCCTGATTAAGTCTATTTGTGAATTTAATGGTGAATCAACCGACTTGACAAAAAGTTGTTGGATTCCACAGGCGGACACAACACAAGCACCTTTCTGTAAAGCCTGCATAATTTACTTTGGAGATGCATGCTGACTTTAAACATTCCTGAAATGAACATGCAGCGATCTAATCTAGCTCTGTGTTATTGGTGAGAAATTCCTAAAGCGTGCTTGGAGGTGTCATGGATTATAAATGGAGAGGAAATGTCTTTGTCCCACATTTGGAGGTGCCTGGCTTTGGCCAAACTGACAACGGCAAATCCCAGCGACATCTAACATGCTCTTCCCGTCGCGCGGGCAGCCTGTTCGTCTGGCCTTAATTACACTCCATCTGAGTCCCTTTTTCCCAGTGCCAGTGCAGGCGACAAATGATGCACCTTTATGCGCAATATGTTCTACTAAACAGAACACCCCCAAAATCAAGAATGATAAGGTCCTATAAGGATATAGCACAAACAAGTGCCAAGAGTGCGCTTTGGGATGGGGTGGGAGGTAGGGGATGAGGAAGTGGACAGGTACCCAGAGAGATTTCCAAAAGATTCACAAAGCACAACCCTCGCCCCTTCCTCCCGGCATTCGGTTCCAGCGCGTGTTCCTTGCCAGTGGCTGCTGAGTCTCAGAGATGGCACACTCTCTGCTAAAGCTCAGTAGATTAAGCACTGTTAGCGGAGGCCAGCCGAGCCCCATACTGCTAAGGCCATTATAATTAAAGAATAACAGCGCGCTGCATTCTGCGACTGCAAATGGTGTCATATGTTTTCCAGACCAGCTGGCTGAATGAACACCGTTTAACCATTTAGCATTTTAGCTGTACTGGATCCTGAAATCCGCAGCTGCCAATCGTATAAAACCAAGGAATCCACACTTCCCATGTTAAAATCAGCTGTGGGCAGTGCTGTTGATTCCTTTTGCCTCTAACCACTTACAAGGCATCTCAAACAGACTGCTCAACTCTTGCACTGAAACACTGAATGTGGGCTGAGCACAGGGGAAGCACAGCCCTCACCACTAGCAAAACGCAGCGTTCACAGATGAGAACACACAGGTCACAGACGTGAGATTCCCTGTCAGATATTGCCAAAAAACTATAAGCTTTTTAACTTACAATGGTCTCATAAAAGGATTTCATAGGCTTTTTCTCTGCTGCGCTTTGGCCTGCAGGTGCCCTCATTAGGAGCTGACACCAGGGGTACACGCTGCATTCAAAAAAATGTTCCAGTTTTGTTTTAAAAAAGGACCAATTAATATGGAAATCCGTCGAATCCACATCACGCGTATATTACTCCGACTTTTGGCGTAAACAGTCCTGGCTTGGGTCTCTGAGCGGAGTGTTATCGGGGGCAACGAATCACTTCGCTAATGAGAAACGGCCTCTGTGCAAAACCAAAGATAAATATCAACTGATAAAAGAACGTAAGCAAATACAGCCTTTAATTATTGTAACATTTCTGGTAGAAAATCCCGATAAGACAAATATTGCCCTGTAGGCTTTCCAGGCGAGCCCGCTCTCAGTAAATTGTACATTTTAATCATGTTTCTAAAGCACATAATGAGGCCATGCTCGGTCTGAATAATCTGATGGCACCAGTGTCTAATTAAAGTATTCCAAGTCCTTCACTGCAATGATCTGTTCTCTGGCATACTAAGTGCAAGGTGCACTTTAAGCTAGCATTACTACAAGTTTCCTGCTAGCAGTAACATTTCCCTCCTTCTCTCTCAACAGAATGACATGACTTTAGAACTCCTGCACTGCACTGACGTTTCTACCCCGGCTTCCTCAATACCCAGTCTTTCCCTGCCATGCACTTTAAAGGTCACACTGGGTCATTTGTCAAAACTCAAAATGCTCTGCCCAGTCATGTTGCTATAACAGATAGTACCTATCTTAAATATTAACTTCACTTCAGCCCCAAGATTCACATAACAATACTCTGTGCTCTTCTGTATCAGAAATGCACACCACTATGACATTATGTAGAGCAATCCACAGCCATTCTCTCCAGTTTATGGTCCTAGTTAGAGAAGTGTAATGCAGTTATGTGCTCCAATGGAACTGACATTATCTGGTCATGCACTTTTGCAGAAATGAGTACTTTTAGCCTTGTTATCTTTACCCAGACTTTACACAGCTAACATGCCGAGTTGCCCAAGGTCTCTGAGGTCCATCAACGCAAAGGGCCACGCCCTTTAGTTGACACTGAACTAAGGCTCATTTTCCCCGAGCTTCATTCATTAAAAGGGACAACAGTTCCCCACGACGAACCAGAGCCAATCTCCTACAACAGCAAATGCAGCACAGTTTGGGGGTAGTGTAGCATAGTGTTAGGGAGCAGGGCTCGTAACCAAAAGGTTACTGATTCACTTCCCTGCTGGGCCACCGTTGCTGTACCCTTGGGAAAGCTGTTTAATCCAGAATTCCCTCAGTAAATATCCAGCTGTATAAATTGATAACATGTAAAGACTGTAACCTATATAAGTCGCCGTGGATAAGAGTGTCCGCTACATGACAATAATGTAATGAAGCAAGCTGCTCAAAACACTAGGCCACCTTTAGAGAAAGGAACGGCACCAACATGCACATGCAGTCCACCCAGAGGCCGCCTAGGGAAACACCAAGGTGCCCGACCCGAGAGTGCAGCCAAACGGGGGCAGCAGACAGCCGCACTTTAATTAGACAGGGCTGTATAACTCTATCTGCAGGCTGGGGGCACTGAGCTGGAAATGAGCGTTAAATGCCACTTGATACCGAGAGGCGGCCGGAGGGCTCGATGGACTCGTGAGAGGAGGGGAGGGACCCCCGTCTGTGAATGGAGCTGGCGTCAGTCTGCCGGGGTAGGTGGCACAGCGAGGAGGGGTGCGACCAGCGGGGCGGGAGAGTTTTAGAGAGCTCGTCTCAGAGCTCTTGTATTGATTTCTGGACCGTGCATCCCGGAGTCATCATTGCAGCAAAATGCCTCACTGCTCACCATCCTATTAAGTTTCACTTTCCTCCACATAAATTCCTCCAGACAAGTATGACCCAGTCAGGTTTTTAAAAGAGGGGAAGAAGATATGTGCCTTTGGCCAAAGTGTGACACCAGGGTTAAAGGTAAGGGCTGACCAGTAGAGGGAGGGAGATTGGACTCATTACTGACAATTGTCTGAGCATACAGAACGATAGTGCCTTTGATTGGCCAGGATGCCTGTCAAAACCTGCCATGGGGTTGGATTCCTGTTTTTTCAGCTTACTCATAAGCAATCTGCAGTGACCTAAAACCACAGTTTTGCAATGCATTTGATTTTGAATAATATCTAAAGTGAACTGCCTGTTAGCACTTGTGCTGTTTGTGTATTTTACATGAATTTGTAGAAGTTTCATTTATTTCTGTTTCAGTTCAACAAACAGGTCAATCCAACTTGTCAACTGGCCCGACTGCTGCTGATATCCTGTTCTAGCCAGTGATAACATGGCATTTGAGTTGGTTGTGCAATTTAAATATCACCCTGCTTTTTAATACAAACAAACCCTGCAGTGGCTTTTGCCTTTGCTGTGTCTGCATTGACTTCAAGGATGTCACCTTTACCTAACTCTATATCCCTGTCTCCTACTTTTTTCATTTAGCAAGCGAGCAAAAATCAATTGTTTAACTTAAAAAATAGTGAGTGTCAAAAAGCAATGTTATTTGGTACCAAAACTAGTAAGATCTTGACAGAGTTACAGAAAAGGCACCAGAAGAACTATGTACTATGACCTTTAGCCTTATCTCAATGCTTTCTCCCAACCGAGTGTGGTGTACCATACACATACTAAAACCACGACCAAATCCAATCATATTCAGCCCACAAGAACCACCCTAAAAGGAGTCAGCGTCTCAGTTGTGAGCATCTCTGGACTCCCATGAGAGTTAATACTCAGATTTAACACTCCCACAGCGAAAGATAGTCAGTTACAGTCACAAAGGCTGCCAGTCACAGTCAAACCAATGCAGTGGATACTGTTGGAATTACAAATATAATCACAGTAGCCACAGACAATCATTAAAACCCAGTCACACTGACAAACTCAAAAAGGGTGTTACATGCACAGAAACACATACAGCAACTAAAATATATGAACACACACCCACACACTCTTACACAAACACCAAAGAGCTGTTCCTCTGCCAACTTCATTTGCACCTGGCTCACCCACACCTGCAAATCTGTAAATGGCAATCACATAAATCAGTCAGGATCGTTACAGCTCAACAAGATTTTTACGGTCCTGTTTCTTTAGTGTAAAGTTTCAGGTACTTGGTGTTCTTTGCTCAGCTCAGAGGTGCCTGTGTACGTGTGGGTTTGTAAATGGCTCCCGGCGTAGCTGTATTCTCAGTGACGAGCAGTCATCTCAGCTCTCCCAGCTGGGGAAGGCATGACCTCACTGCCTAGCTATGAGCCCGTGCCCTTCGTCCCACTCCGCAGTGCCTGAACACTGAGGGAACCGGCAGTGGCGGGGGTGGGGGGTGGGGAATTAATTTAAGGGCTCTTACCCACTTGTCCCAGTGCATGACACCCTCTCCCTGCTTCAAGGCCAGCAGGATAAAGTGGAGTGTTTTGGAGCACTGAGACGAGGTACGACCTTTTCTCTCTCGGAGTGGTGAAGTTTACCACTCCATCAGTAATGTCATTTGGTCAAATAGCCATAATGGTGGCTTCCTTCCTGATTGCTCTTGGTTTCCAAAGGCAGCTCAAAAAGGCTCACAGCTGGGAGAGAGGCGGACACTGCCACACTAAGGGCTAACCGGGTGATTAGCAGTGACTATAATCCCAGTTAGGGAGAGCAGGCAGCAATAAGTCCCCTTTATCTTCACCTCAGTGTCTGAGGGACCGCACCAGGGCTGGGCATAGGTGTTCCTGCCCAGGCCGTCTCATTAAAAAAAAGCTCAGCCCATGCCAGCTTACATCTCTAGACAGCATGTTCTTGCGTAGAATGACTGATGTTCGGAGCCGCAGCCGAGCAGGTGAAAATGTGCTGCAACAATTATTCTAATGCTGGAATACCACCGCACCAAATGCTGCTGTCAGCCCGGGGTTTAATTACCTTGGCACACATGCCACTTATAATCACCTGTCACTGCCAACAACCGCTGCATCTGTTTACACGTCTGTCAGAGATGCCAGGACGCTCAAGCCCAGAGAGGAGATGGCTTTCGCTGAGCCCGGGACCCAGACAGCAAAGGTCAACCTCCAGTCATCTGTCCGCACATTCAAATCTGTTAGAAAGCTGAGACGTCAGCTCCATGACGAGGATTTCACACACCGCTATCAGCAATATTATACCAGCCTTAGGGATAGACTTGCTAGTGAATTTTACTGTGCATTCTCTACAGTGTAGCATGTACTTCCTTCTGTGGTACTAGGCCCACGAAGCTGCTGCATTTATCATTTTATACCACCTGCCAATCATTTTCACAAAACATAAAACTGACTTCTTTTTCACTCAGTTTCACAAAATATGAATCTGACAAAAAAATGCTGTTTTTTATTATTGAGACTGGGGTTTTGAACACTTCAAACATAAATAAAGAAAATCTGGAGGACAAAAAGGAAATTTTGGTCAAACAATTAATTTCAGTATTCTCAACTTGTTACCCTAAGATTCAAGGCATTGACAGTGTGTGTCAGAGTGTGCTCATGGTGGTTGAGTCTGTCCTGCAGATGTGATCAAATCTCTATGAAACGTGGCATATACAGGTCTCTTCCAAACACACTAAAACCCTATCTTGACAGGCTGATCCTAAGGCTAAATTCTGCAGAAAAACAAAAAACCATGCATGGCTACTTTATGTGAATGTAATAGGGAGTGAGAAATTCTCCAAAAAAAAGGTTAAAAGTGTAGTAGATAATCAACAACAAGGCAGAAAAAACAGACAAACCGAACAAGTGAGCCAGCAACTATGAGACAAGAAGCAACGAAGCCACCAGGAGTCTCTCCACAACAGTGATGGACGGGTGGAGTGACCAAACAGATGCCACCTACATGGAAAGAGAGCCACGTGGGCGGGGGGAGCACGAGCAGGGCCTGCTGATGCATCAGTGCGGATGGGCGGCGCAGCTGTTAAGGGGAGGGGAGGGGTGGGTGCTCTGGGTTTAAGGTGTCCCGCACCTGCGTCTGCTGATCCCTGATGCACACCGTTTGAGACTGGGGTGGGGGTAAAAGGGGCTGCATCTGCCGTCCTCATTATACCAGAACTGCACCAGCGAAAAATGCAGAGTGTCAGGAAATCAGGGTCTTGACACCAGGACCCCTGCTTTCTCTACCAGTGCCAAGCTAAGAGAGCATTCATTTTTCAGCAGCATGCCATTCCAGTTCTACTCATAAATTACTATTCATAATGAAGCCATCCAGGGGATGCACAGCGCTGCATTCCCTATGCCAACCACACATTAAAGCAGAAAACACTAGAACGACATGGAGGCTTAAATATAAAGGGATAATTTCTGGGCTGTGCTACAGTTATCCAAAACTTCTGCCCAAGTTGAGAGGTAATGCTAATTGTGTGGATTTCCACTAACGTAGTAATGATAAGAGAGTCATTACTCCATAATTAATGCATCACTCTTGAATTGGTGACCCAGTTTAAAATATGGGTTTATGAAGTGAGCAGAGACTGTGATATGATCCTATCCTACATCTGTGCTGAAGCTCTGAATTCATATTGTAATTGGGGACTTCGGGTTTGCTGTAATACAATACTGTAGAATCAGCTCTAAGAAAAATCCCATAGAGTTCTTTTATTTTTTTTTTCTAATTGTACGCCTAAGTGGAGGGCTTAACAGGGAGCACTGGAGATCTGGAAATGTTCTGCCGGCTCTGCTATGGGCAATGAACTGGCAGCATTCACATTTGACACATGTAAGTCTCATCTTCTCTGCACTGGCTGGTGTACTTTGCCAATGCCAAAACACACACGTACACACGCAAAAACTGACATGCACACATGTAAAGAGGCGCACACGCAAACAGACACCCACATGCACATAATCACAGAAGTGCACATATATGCACACGCATGCGTGTACACACACACACACACACACACACAGAGGAATGCCCGCGCATAAACACACGCAGAGGCACAGATGACACCTCGGCTGATGACAGTAGGGGAGAGGAAAGGTCTCGCCACCTGCCTGCCTTAACCAAGTTTAAGTAAAGTAATGAGCAGAGACAGCTCGGGGACCGCCCGCGTGGCTGTCGGCCTCACGCGGGAGCCACAGGGGAGCGGCGCTGCAGGGCGGGGGGGCTGGGATGGGGGGGGTTGACAGGGCCAGGACAGGCGTTCTGCGTGGTGACAGGCTCCGCCCCCCTCCCCAGGCTTGACCCGCCATAATTCCTTCACAACGCGGACGCTGACAGGAGCAGCTGCGGCTCCTAAGCGAGATGGATGAAATTTTCATAACTATTTCCCCCAAGTTACATTTCACCTTCACGATAATTTATGACCTGCTCTGGAGCCTTGAAGAGACAATATGCTTGCCATAAAATTAACTGTAACAGACTTGTAGGTTATAATTAACAATAGTGAAGGGGGTAGCGGCAACTGGATGGGAACACATGGCATAATTGATGGTGATGCGGGGCAAATTAAGGGAAGCTAACAATATCATTATCACGCACGTCAGTTTGGTAAAGTCAAGGCTTCTGAGTGCTAATTACATGTTGCCCCCTCCCCCTTTTCCCTTCTTAGTGCCCACCCCCACAATCCAAACTGTGTGCACCTTGCAGCGCAGGGGGGCTGTGCAGAAGAGGAAGGCTTTCGCTTCTCTGGCAAGCCCAGTCTCCACCTGGGTGAACACTGAGCACATGTGTGTCTGTCAGCTGCTGCCTGAGACAGAGCGAGGGAGGGAGGGAGGGAATGAGAGAGAGAAAGAGAGAGGTAGGGAGACAGAGAGAGAGGGGCAAGAGAGGGGAGAGAGGGAGGGATTGTGGGGGGCTCAGGGACGTCACTCTCCTAACATCTGTCCACAAACCTGCCGCCTGTGCTGCAACACTGCTTCATAAATGTGGAGTCCTTCTCCCCTCCCTTTCCTCTGGCTGCCCTTTTTTACCACTCGAAAATTCACTGTTAACTAGGTATCCTATTAGGTACTATGTATCGCTGTTAATAACCAAGTATCTCACTGAGGTACTAGGTGTCATTGTAGTATTCTGCTTTTGTGCTAGATATCACTGTTACTAAATATCCCATTAAAGTGCTAGGTACTGTATCACTAAGCTTCCTGTGAGGCATTAAGTATCTCTGTTACAGTGTGTCATTAGATACTAGGTCTCACTGTTACTAAGTGTCTTGATAAACAGAGAACACAACATTTCTCTCCATGTTTTCTCCCCTCCCTTCGTCAGACCTAGATTTAACTCAGTACAGATGAGTAAAGATGAAGTGAGTGCATATCACTTGCTATGTCCATGGCATGAGCAACCTGCCCTCACAAGTAAAGGCTTCACAGGAAGAGATTCCCTAGTTCGCTCTTTCCCTCTGATGGCATTTACACATGAAGTATTATGGGATACAGGAAAGGGGGGGGTCACCTGACACTGCTATGGTTCTGTAATAGTGTTTCTCAGGAAAGCTGGCAAAGTGAAAGAGAGAACAGCAGATCCTCTCCCTGTTCCTGGTGGACCACAATGCATTGCAGCTGACCTTTCCACACGCCTGTCACTCAGCTGCTTCCCATCAACCCATCCATCTGCAGCCTTTTTTTTTTTCATTTTGCTTTTCACCAGAAAGAATTGACTTGGTTTTCTGACATCCAGCGAGATGGCTCTTGGCCAAGCCTCACTGGTTTGCCTTTAGCATTCTGAAACATTTCTTTCCATATTAAAATCTGCACTTTATAGCAGAGCGTCTCTGCAACATGCGGCTCCTAATGTCTGCGGAACGTTAATCACATTCTTCCCTTTTTACGGCAACCAGCTATTACTGTGAAAAACATCATTATGAAATTGCTGTTTTCATTAAGTTCTACGAGCTATTAAACTGAGCTGAAGTGCTAACTGGATCTTTTCTCTTTAACGGTGGGTTGTCTGAACAGAACCTCTCGCTTGTGGGGGCAAGAGGTATGCAGATCCTTCTGTAAGCTGAATGCGAAGTTTACTTCACCGCAAAACCATGACAACCATAAGTCCAAATAGTTGGCAAACCCCTACTCAGCACCAGACTTGAGCGCCACTTATCTCTGTGGATATACAGTGACAGTCTAGGAAATTTGTCTCACCCTGTTGGCAATTCTTACCTGTACATACTTGGAGAAATACCACCACTCATTGCGGGCACAGTGCAATCGTCAAAATTGAGTGCCCCAGCTTTCTGAAACTCTGTACTTTCCGCTCCCTCAGCCAAAGGGGTTAGAAGGTGAGTGTGCTGGTGTGAAAGACTGGCTGTGTCATGCAAAGCTTTATAATAGCTGCTAAATACAGACAGTGGATTGGTGGGAGGTGGGGGTCAGCCAGTGTGCTAGGGAGCCGTTCTCAAGAATTTAGGAAGATCAACCATGCTTCCAAAGAAAAACACTGAATAATCAGGCGAAGGCATTCTCTTAACCGCCACGTTTGTGTTAATTACACCACACCTCTGATGAAGAGCCTCCATTGTGCATGTTGTTGTTCAGCTGCGAGTGAAGTTGCCGCGGTGCGGACGTCAGAGGGATGCCTTTGCTGTGACGTGGCCCGATTTTCCAGGTGCAGGTGTGCGCCCACAAGCACATCACCCCCAGGTGCCGCACGTCGAGCAGCCCATGCCAAGAACAACGATTAAACATTATTACCCGCGTGAACCTGACTGACATCTACAGAATGCATACCAATAACCAGGAGACAAGATAGATGGACCTGTCCCCTCCGGTGACAACAACACAACAGATCAGTGTTTTACACTGTCTGCCTTCCACGCCACTTCACCGCAGAAATACCTCAGATAATTACACAAATAAACATGTATGCTTTAGTCACTGACAGAGGCGTTTCGTGCCATATTCTTTCGCCCTGTCCCCAGAGCCTGTTTCATGGCACTCGGCTATTATGGATTCTTGAATGTTAGAGGAAAACACTTTGGTTTAATGGCGTAAAAGTAAAATGAGTTCATGTCAGCTTGCCCGCACAGGCATGCCTAACCACTTGATTGGTCAACAGTTGCAGGTTTGGTTGTAAATGAATGGGAGGGACCTGGATTATTATGGAGCAGAGGCCTGGAGGGCTCGCTGGCAGAAGGCAAAACCAGCTTTGTCATCTCTGTCACCAGCTGAATGGCGACAGGCTTGCATTTGTCTTCCTCCATTACAGATGGACGTGTACAATCTTTCCAATTCCCAGCTGGGATAGGGGGATCCATTGTTCTGCCTCTCAGCCCCTCTGCGAGAGGGGACGCCGTCACCACGGACACAAAAGGAGGCGTCATTGGGATGGGAGGGACAATGTGACAGCAAAAAGGGGGTCCCCTTGTCTCAGCAAGGGCATAACTGGTGGCTGACAAACATCAGTGTTTAATGGAGCCTCCACACAACTGTTGCCCCTATTGATCCCAGGCTTTAATGATTCACCCGGGAGGCTGGCCAGGTGAGCAGGAACACAATGGCGGAAGAGAAAAGCAACACAGCAGCTCTCAAACTGGCTGGGGTCAGAGGTCATCCTGGGCAGCTGAGCAATGAGTCCAGCTGTAGGCCTGACGTCTTTATTCAGAGCACAGTGTGAGAGAAGCAGAGAATGGAGAGGGGCTCATAAACGCATACACACACCCACAAACAACACACAGATAAGCAAACACACAGATACACACACACACACACACACAGACACACACATGAGCACACAGAAACAAACACAAACACTGGCACAAACACACACAAGTAAACACACACGTGTGCACAAAGACACACATGCAAACACACACACACACACATAGAGCAACAAACACAAACAAGTAAACATACAGACACACCAACCAACCAACACACACCAACCAACAAACACAAACTGAATCTGGTAGCTGAAAAAGTAAGTAAACCGTCATTTCAACTGAAATGTTGCACAGCAACTCCTTTTCATTGGAAAATGAACTCCTCCGCCACTGAAATGCAGCTCTCCTTGATTTACAGAGAGTTCAACCTGTCAGGGCTCTTCCTTTTTCAAAAGGCAACGGCTGCTCACTGCTCCTCCTCCCCTAATGAAAACACAGGGCGAGTGAATGGCACCCTGTCTGGAGAAAAGCACCCTCCACACCCACTTACTGCGCCTTTCCCTGCTCCTGCACCAAGGAGGGGAGCTGTGCTTGTAAACTGTTAATAGCACACAGCAGCACTACACATTACAAGCCCCCATTCTCAGCACTGTTTGCCAGAGCCATCAGCAGAGGGGGAAGAAAGAGAGCTAGGAAAGAAAGGAAGAAAGAAAGAAAAGCTTGCGAGAGGGGCAGATGGGCACCTTCACAGTCCATTTGTCAAACCCAATGCAGCAGGCCTCTCCCCCTGCCTCCCCTCCCCTTCCTCTCTCATGTCCTAAAGCCCCATGTAATTTGGTCATAATTTTCATTATCATATAATGACCTTACAAAGCCTACAGCAGTTTGCACGGTCAGTACAAAACTCACAGCTGTTCCCTTTAGTGTTTGCTCGCCGGCGGCGGTAACGCGCGTATTTAATAGGCCGAGACGCGACCTCTGCTCCTCTCCGGTCAGAGCAGGGTCACCTCACGGCGGGGCGGTGGGTTAAAATGGCTCTCCTGGCAGGTCTTAAGGATCTATCCATCAGGTGCCATCGCCCCTGGTCCATAAACACTATGGGCTTGCAGTTATGCCCCCCTAACCCCTGTAAGCGGGAGGAACTTTTCATTTAATATTTATTTAATTCATTTGTGTTACAAGCTCATGTTACATATAGTACATAACCAAAGGTGATGTTTTTTCACAAAAATGTTTCCACTGTTTTTAGCTAACTGCAACAAGTTGCAGGTTGTTGTAAACAGAGAGAGGGCCTCTTCTGCTTGTGCACTCTAATTCAGATCTGTAAATCAGAGTGCTGTTTGGGCTCATTTTTGGCCCACTGCTGTGAAACACATTGAAACACATTGAAACACAAACATCACATTGCATTACACTACATTACTGTCATTTAGCAGACACTCTTATCCAGAGCGACTTACATACAGCAGATTACAGTTTTATCCATTTATACAGCTGGATATTTACTGAGGTAACTGTGGGTTAAGTACCTTGCCCAAGGATACAGCAGCAGTGTCCAAGCAGGGAATTAAACCTGCAAACCTTTGGTTACAAGCCCTGCTCCTCACCGCTACACCACATTGCTGTCCTCAGGGCTAAACGAAGCTGCCTCCTTTAAGAGAAAAGACAGGTCCTCTCATCTTTTCCCAGTCTCTTTTCACACACGTGTGCTCTCTAATTCATACTATTCCTTTGCTTTGAAACTAAACTAAAAAGTAACATGTTCATGATATCGATTCACTAAAATCTGAGGAGGGAGCAGGCTGCCGTTTGATTGCTGCTAGGCATTTCATGATGGGTTTCAGCCAAGGAGCTATAGCTCATTAGGCCCCAGGACAAAATGAATTTTGACCCAAAGGAGGTGAGTCCAGTCCCCACAGGGGAAAAGTCAACGCTATGCAGGATTTGTTTGAGAAACTGCTGCACAGTGCACCCGACACGCTGCGACGCATTAAATCACCAGAGCCGAGATGCAAGCGATACCGCAACACGGGAGACCCGAGATTTATCTCAGGCTACAATGGCTCAGAAGGCCGTAAATCTCAGGAGGCAAGTTGTGGCCGTCTTGAGAGCGAGGTAAACATGCAATCAGGAAACGAGGCGAAAATGGTAATAAATGAGGGGGCGTGAGGGGGTAAACAGAATGTAGTCACCGGGGCCAAAACATGGAAGACAAGTCTATGCTCACCAGTCATGTTCAGTTTTTTTTCTCTTTCTATGGCCTCTGAAAGCTTTGAGAACTCACAGACACATAGAAGAGGGGTTACACTCTTACAGAGGGACTACACTCCAACAGGGTTATGCTCCTCTAGAGGAGTTACACTCCTACAGAGGGGTTTGGCTCCTCCAGAGGAGTTACACTGCTACAGAGGGGCTTGGCTCCTCCAGAGGAGTTACACTCCTACAGAGGGGTTTGGCTCCTCCAGAGGAGTTACACTCCTACAGAGGGGTTTGGCTCCTCCAGAGGAGTTACACTCCTACAGAGTGGTTACGCTCCTCCAGAGGAGTTACACTCCTACAGAAGGGTTACACTCTTACATGGTTACGTTCCTACAGGGTTACACACCTACCGAGGCTTTACACTCTTAGAGAGAGGACAGAGAACTTATATCGGTTACAGCTTTTTACAATGTTATTCATTTATACAGCTGCATATCTTCTGAGGCAATTGTGGGTTAAGTACATTGCTCAAGGGTGCAGCAGCAGTGCCCCAGCAGGGAATCAAACTGGCAACCTTTCAGTTACAAGTCCTGCTCTGTAACCACTACGGTAACTGGTAATTTATAACCTAATAGTTTAGAAACATACACTGTGTACAGATTATAAATGTAAATTATAAAAATGTAGCATCCTGCACATTTAAAAGATTACTGTGAAAATAATAAGCAATCACAAATTAAATTTTGAAGTATTTAAATAAAATAAATGCTTCATTTCGAGGGTATTTATTTTAAAATTGTACATCAGTACACAAAAGAATTGGACTTTGTACATTCTCATGTTTACTATGAACAGTGATTTCAATTTGAAATGCTGCCATTTACACAATTAAATAACACAAAAATGCATGCCCATCCTGCACGCTTAAAATGCAGACAAAAGAAGCTTTTTTTGACTTGACAGAAATGCTGTTTTGAATTGTATATTTTACAATCTTATCGGTTTCTTAGCCTCACGTGAAGGCCATGTGGTGCTTGTCATTTGTGGTTTCTTAAAAGTTAGCCCGATGACAGCCACTTCACAGATGACCCCACAGCTTTTAAAGGTCCCCGTCTTCTACACCAAGGAATCCCAGAGAGCAGCACCAGTTCAAACGCATTATCCGCATGTACTCACAATCTTATCATTAGTCTCCCGCTGATGAAAGAAATGCAGAATAAACTCCTGCCCAGGACTTAAGACAAGGACTGATCACTTCCTGTCCTGGGCCACGTCACTGGCTCCTTTCTGCTGCATGCTGTGCTGGGTGGGGGGGAGGGGGGGGGGGGTGATTTTAGCTGTCAGCGCCAGCTCAGCCCGTGCCCTGCCTCACTCTCCAGCAGTGCCGTGCGACAGGGGGACGTAAACAGGATTCAGCAAGGTGTGGGGTAATGGCCTGTTTACAAAGATCATCTGGACGGGACATTTTGACGGGTCACTGAGAGGGGGGGAAAACATTGGACCGAGGGGGGGGGGGGGGGGTGACTTAATGCTCTTGGGAAATGTTTGTCACGGGGAACCCCGACGTATTTGAAATTTCCCCTCCGGGTGATTTAGGCTTTTTCCAGGGCTCTGGATCTTGTCTGCCAGTGAGACAGCTGAGGAGCCTCAGCTCGCTTTGGCTGGGGCGAGGCTGACTGTGCTTCAGAGCTGGCTCCAGAGCCTAATTAAGCTGTTCGCAGCACGCAAAGGTCAAGCCCATTTGGAAAGGGCACCTCAAAATGGGTTCAAGTCCCCTCTTTTCACCGAGGTGGAATACTGGGGTACAGGACTGCGTGTGTGTGTGTGTGTGTGGGGGGGGGGGAGTGATGGGGGCAAAAGGTAGAAGGCTGTACCTGCTAAAATAACTGATTTATCTGTAGGAACGTAAAGTGTTAACATCCCCAGTCACTCAGGCAGTCCTTTATCCCTCAGGAAGGAAGTGACACAGGAACTTATCAGGGGCAGACTGTCTAGCATGTAATGTCCATTGATGGCTGCCAGGCCACGGCCACAAATGCTGATCTGGCAGTATGACTGATCACCACCTCAGATCGGGATTTCCACATTGGTCACCGTACCCCTTTCATTTACAGACATCACTCATTTTCTAGCAGTCATTTAGTAGCTTTATGCATTTAGCTGATCTACCATTGTCTCATAATATCTATAAAACCTTTCAATTAATATTGACATATTTTTTAAACAAGTACCATGAGTAACAAGTAAATTTGAAGAGAAAACATCAAAAAATAAGATAATGCATATAAATGACATTACAGTGTGTAAAATTCAGAGCCTGGATATGGGGATAAGAATCAAACCACTTAAAGTTGGAACCCTGATGTGTTACCAAGATTAAAACACAACACAACAGGTACAATTTATACAGCTCTGACAGAGTGATGTATTTGGCTTGTAAATAAGTTCATATCTGTTTGGTATTTTTTTGTAGTAGTTGCACTTTGCATACTGTGTTAGTTTACCTCCTACAGTGCTTCAGTTCTACCTGAGGAAAGGAACTCTAGAAACATACAGTGCAATAATTGAGATGCAAACAGTTTGTTGATGTGAGAGATTCATTGATCTGAATTCTTCCCTAAGGCCACTGTCTTTATGCTAACACAAATATCTATTCAAAATGAACTAACATGAATCTAATATTGATCCAAACATGCAGTACCAAGCCACAGAAGCAAAGGTGGTTTATTCATTTTGACTTCTCTTTATCAACATGCATAAACATTTATTTCAAGCAAAAATGCATTAAAATGAATAGAAAAATAATGCCTGAAACCGTATCTGGAGGAATCCATTTGGATCGATGGGTTCAGGAAGGCCCACACTCTATCACAGCCCACATATTGATATGCGTATTGAATCCTTGTGAAAGCTGGTTGTAGCCTGTGTTGCAGTAAAGAGGTCTGTGTGTGTGGTGGTAATGGATGCTACACGTGTGCTGCTGTAATGAGCATGGGTATGTGCTGTGGTAATGAAGCCTGTTTGTGTGCTGCAGTAATGAAGGCTGGGTGTGTGTTGTGGTAATGGAGCCTGTGTTTGTGTTGTAGGATACATGTGTGCTGTGGTAATGGCAGCTGCATGTGTGTTATAGTAAAGGGGTCTGCGTTTGTGCTGTGGACGAGGGCCCTACCTGTCCCTCCATGTCTGCCTCTGCTCCTGCCTGTCCGTGAGGGCGTTCAGCAGGGTCTCAGCCACCTCCCGCCTCCTGTCATCCGTGCTCCCCTCGTCCTCCGCCGCAGCCAGCACCAGCTGCGTCTGAAACACAGACAGGGACAGAGGGGCCGCGGCCCGTGAGGGAACGCGCTTGTCCCAACCACCTTCAGTGGCTCGCTCATCTTCTCACAAAAGGTGCACCTGTGGATTCACCTACATTGGGGCATCCCAGAAGTCCGTACATTTTTCAAATTCATTTCATCATCACTTTATTGCCTATACATAAGCCCACAGCTTTAGCTTTGAACTGCTATTCAGACTGCACCATTACTACAAAGTAATCAAACCCTTTTCAAGCTGCAATGGGCCCGCTCACAGAATGGCATGGAGGACTTTCAGACTCGAATGTGGAGAAACATGAGAATATTCTGATAGATTTTTGGAACACAGCAAGGCTATGACTGCATGGATTACTGCTAGCCAGAGAGCTGAGGAACGTGAACACCCAGGGACCTTCACCAGTTGTAAACTCAATTTGTGTTAAAAATTGGACTGTTGCTGAGTGTGAAAGCCACACTTTCATGAATGTAAGCGGCTGAATGTGAACCAGTCAGTTTTACAAGGTTCTACTGTGGTCCTGCAATTAACAGCTTAGTCAGTTTGTCTGAACAGTGTAAATCAGTCCTAAGGGATATGGCAGAAAGTGATAACTCAGTATAATTTCTGGCCTGTCTCTACGAATCAAGAGAGATCTCATTACCATTATCTCCACTTCCACATGACTGTAGAATACATCATATTGAACTTTATTGCATTATTTAACATAATTATATGTTTACATGAGTTTAGCTTATATATTGTGTATGTCATATTAATCATCCTAAACCTTTTATACAACCTCTTGTGTGTATGATAACATAAATGTATCGTACATGAATCAGTGACCGGTCTACACAAATCCCAAGGTTGAGGGAGTGAGACCAGGAATCCGAATGGCAATGCTCAGCATGTGAAGGAAACACAATTAAACGGCCAATGTGCCGCTGGAAGTCTGCGTGCGCCATGTGTAATGAGCGAAACCAATGCTGGAGCGAACGGCAAAGGTAGATGTGTTGGATGTGTTGGAACTGCCAGGTCTACAGCATGCTGCCAATACCATCCTTATTAATATGGATGCCAAACTGAATTTAGCGGATGGCTGAATGCTTGGGGTACACAGGGAAAATCTATTGTGAAAACTGAGGCTGCGCTGAGGTCTGATTGCATGCAGGCAGTGTTTGCCTCGAGGGATAGAAATTTACCTTTAACACTGAACGTCAATTAAGCATGCACAAATATGTCTGCAGTTTGAGAGCATTTTCCACAAAGTACCGTGTGTCTTAAATGCACCGCCTGAGCGAGCACTAATCCGAGCCGTTGCGAGTTGCTGGAGTTCCTAAGCCAGTGGAGTGCGGCGCGAGTGAAATGTGGCGCTGTCACTGGCACCAAAATCCCCACTTCCCCCTGCCTCCCTCCACCGCCCGCGTGATGGATCTGTTTCCTGCACTGACTCTGATGCCTTGTTAAGAGCAGTCTGGTTCTGTCACATCCACAAGCGAATCGCTTTCATTTCCGTCCATTACACATGCCGCTCCCCCCCTCCTCCATTCTTAAACCGGCGATATATGAGGCTCTTATCCCTTTTCTGACAATCCGGCTGTCTGTTCGTCACTCGCGGCGAGGGGCACGTTTGCACGGGAGCTTCTCTGAGGGCGGGGTCCAAGCGGTTTCAAATGGTCCATCACGCTCACTCACGGCTAGCCTACATGCCTTTCTTCCCACGCTTTGATGAGACAGATGTCAAAACATTTGCTGATACACTTTTTTATTACTCGTTCCTGGTTCAAGGCACCTGCAGAGGATGAGAGGTCACGCCAAGGACTGACCAGAGGAGGACAGAGAAGTTTTGGATGCACAACATCTGGGGACATAGTCACATTAGACCAAAGTGACCAATAAGACAAGAAACAACTAATGTAAACTGAATCATCACAAAAATTTTTATTCAGCTTCAGCCATTGGGCTGTAGCACAGTTCAGTGAAAGAGGTCACCAGTCCAACGGTCACCTGAACACACTGTCTCCACTCTGCCCTGGAGGTGAACTCAAACACCCAGGTCAATGGTTCAACAGGGGATGAGACCAGTCACAGTTTAGGGCACAGCGATGAGGGACAGGTCCTCGAAAGATCCAAAAAAAAAAAAACACACACACACAAAGCTTACTCTAACAGCGTCTTCACCAAAAGCTTTGGCAAACAGGCCAGGGGCCAGCCCCAGAGACGCTCTGTCTGCGCCTCTTTGGGACGGGGGTTTGTCTATTTGTTGTGTTGTGGCTTTACCCTGGTGTTGACTGAAGCCTTCACGTTTAGCCCCTCGGTGATCCAGGGGCCTCTGGAGTCCGGACCCTCCGGCAGTGCCCCCTGGCCCGACTCCGCCTGGGCCTTCGCAGGGCTCGTCTGCCTTATCTCAGCTCTCTGTTAGCACCGGGCTTTCAGAGGCTGCTGTGTTTATGGACCGATGACAACTGCTATCCTGGAGTTTCCTCAAACTGACAGGGCGTGTCCCCGTGACCCCAGCCGAAGCCCAGGGTGAGAAAGAGGGCAGGTGGGAGAAGGTGCACTTGGGCCGGTGCTGCTGTATATTTTTGCCTTGAAATCCAGCCATGATTCCTCCCGGCAAAAAGGCAGGGAGAGTTAACAAACACAAACAGAGACTGCCAGGAGCAGACAGTCTATAAGCACCAGTGCTTATAGCACCTCCACGCTCAAACAAATTAGGCCCTTGTTCCAGACCCTGGTGTCTAGTGTAGCCCCAGGCGTTTGGACTCCCCCCCCAAACAGTCTCCATTAAACGGTCACATTGACAGCAGTGTCCCCATCGATTACCCTTCAAGTTCCTTTAAACAAGGCCCTGCATTTTACCCCATCCCACCCCACCCCCCAGGTCCACACACACACACATACATGCACACACACACACACACACACACACACACACACACACACACACACACACACACACACACACACTCATACACACACATACATATATTTTTGGGATCATGTAATAAAGGAGGAATTCAGTGCACTTTTTCATAGTTCTTACTACAACTATTGGAGCTTTCCCAGTCTTCACTTGCTTGGGCTGAGCTAAACTAAACTAAAATGCATGTTTTCAGTTTATATATTGTTCTGTACAGGTTTTGTTTTTTAATCAGTGTGTTTACAAGCATATTCTCTATTTCTGAGTGAGTGTCTGAGTGAAGAGGCCAGCCAATCTAAATGGCCAGCGCATTGTCAAGTAGACAACTGCCTTCCACCCACTGCCGCCATTTGTATCATACTGATCATGAGTAATTACTCAAAAGGCCATACTTCAGGATGCGCATTGCCTCTCTCTCAAATGTTATGCTTTGTCTTTGATATGAAAAGGAGTGTCTTCAGAAACTATCCCATAAGCAGCCCCCAAGCTTGGGTGTAAAACGCAAATTTGCAACTATATTTTAGAAATCCAGAATCATAAAACAAGGATCATCGCTAGTTTACGCCTTTTGGTCCTTTCCTATAAGTCATCAGAACATGTGAAGACCTGAAAGTGTTACAGTGCAGAAAAAGTGAGGAGGACTTCCTGATGTACATCCCTGCAGAGGGAGAGGCAAGAGAAATGCAACATTCCCATAACACCGGCACACAACGCCCTGAGATGCGCAGTGGTATGGGTGGTACTCCACGGAGGGTTGTTTCCTCTGCCTTGCTGTGACCGCCTCGGTTCCCTCCCTTTCCCATCTCTCCAGGTGCCACTTCCTTTCTGGTTTGCACCCAAAAACAATCTACCAGTAGCTCGTTCTGTTAAATATCTCAGTTCCTCCCTTGAGGTCAAATTCTTGCCCACACCCCTGTGATTGACACCACCCTTTCGGACTCAGGCGCACTGAGCTTTGTCACACTGGCCAACTCCCTACTTTGTCACTTGAACCCCTTTTCCAAGCCAGCTCCCGGCCTCCTGATGTGGAATTAACTCCAAGCTGGCAACCCCAACCGCAAGTGGATCCTCTACTAGATCAACTGCCAACTACATGACTGCCCATATGGAACAAGGCAGCATAAAGTAATCCATACTTCTGTTTATGACTGCTGGGCTGCCCCGTTGCATTGTGGTTAAACGCAGGAGCTCATGTTGTGCTGACCCAGGGTATCGACCTCTGCATCCCCACAGAAATCTTCACAGCCAATCCCCCCCACCTCCTTCCCACAGAACTTGGCTCTTCCACACTGGCACGGTAAGAATTCCGGCGCAGGGATTTTTTTTCCAGGTCCTCCAGCTAGCGTTGGCCGTGGCTCCTTCCATAACTTTACATTTCACAGACCTCAGGAGTGGAGGAATGGCGAACCCCTACTAAACCATAAAAACGATATCAATTCCACCTCACCAGAAAAAAAAGCAAGCACCTTGCATATTGTAATTAATAGCTTCAACTCCTCCATATTAACAGCAAGGGGGCTGTGATCCTGTTGAAGCAAGTTCCAGCTTGGAGAGACTGTGTGTTTTACCTCATGGTTCACTTCATACTGGAGTAACACTCAAGCACTGGACATTTTTACTGGGACAGGAAATATTCAGAATGCTCGTGAAACCAGAACAACTTGAAACCTGATTTACTTTTCTATGACAGCATGTAGCTGCACTTGTATGTGTATGTGTGTGCAAGTGTGTGTGCGTGTGTGTGCGTGTGTGTGCATGAGTGTGTAGTGTAGGGGGTTGTGTGTAGATGTATATGAGTGTAGTGTGTATATGTGTGTGTGTGTGTGTGTGTGTGTGTGTGTGCGTGTGTGTATGTGTGCGTGTGTGTGTGTGTATATGAGTGTGTAGTGTATGGGGATGTGTGTAGATGTACATGAGTGTAGTGTGCATGTGTGTGTGGTGTGTGTTCACACCACAGTGTGGTATGTGAATGCATGTGTAGTATGTGTTTGTGTGTGTGTGTGTGTGTGTGTGTGTGTGTGTGTTCAATCACTTTCCTCCATATCACGTATACCATAAAGCTGACAATGAATCATTCACATTACTTGTTACTTTGTAACTTTATAACTGTATGTTACAATTCCATCAATTCATGTGAAATTAAATCTATGTGGCACAGATAAACTATACACTGTGAGAAACCTGGAAATGTGGAAAATCTGAACCGTTAAAAAGATTAGTTTAGAGCTTACTTGTACCATTACTAACATGCCATTCCCACTGCCCTGGCTAAAGGGGGGCATATCACTATCAAGGCCTCTCAGCTCCTGACATCATTTTAGTTGGCCAGACAGCAGACCAAGCATCCTGGGTGGGGCTTCAAGTACTACCACGCCCCTTAAAGGAGAAGGGGCGGCATGTCTTCCCCTATTGTGGTGCTGGAGGTGAGGGGGCAGAGGGGGGTTTGCCACTTTTGGTCTGCAGGTGATTGAGAGGCTCCTCTTTCAGCCAGATTTCCTCTCACAGTGCCGCCTTCAGCTTCAGACCGCCATCAATTATGTCGGAGTGAGCCACCCATGCCAGATTATATGAAGTGTAAAACATTCGTAAAAATGTGTTTGGGGGGCGGGAGGTGTGTGTGTGTGTGTGGGGGGGGGGTGAATGGGGAGAAAAATGTCACCCCCAGAAAGAGACAGCTGACAGGGCTGTCCCCAACAAGCGATTATGTCTGGAAACACTGTGCATGCCAGTGAGGGCCAGGGGCTTTTGTCTCCGAGGCTATAGTCCATCTTTAGCCCAACTGTTGCCTGGATGGCTGAACATATGCTTTCTGCAGGAGAACTGAAGCAGAACCACAAGGCTTTGTTGTTGCTCCTTTGGCGTAGGAGAAAAAAAAATCTGTTTGGGTCACAATCAAACAACTGAAAACAGTTCACGCTCGCATAGCTTTCTGAGCTGAAGTCTCACACCCAAAGGAGTGGACACATTTCTTTTTTAATGGAAAAAGGACTTACTGTGAATGAGCTCTACAGATGTCACCCAAAGGTGACTCCAGAGGCCTATTTAGGCTCTTCTCATTCGTCCTTAAATAAGATACATTACAATTAACTGAGAATTTTCTTTTATATACTGTATACATATATTTTGCATATATATAATTTTAAAAATATAAAAAAAACAAAGCTGGGTATTGTGGTCAAAAACAAGTCAGACCTCTGAAAGTCTGCAGTCCATTCACAAGTTTTCACTGCCTTCCCCTTACTCAATTCACAAGCTGATTTTAGATCAATGATAACAGCTTCTCGTGTTATCTTCTCATGCCAGTAAAAGCTCTTTGTGTGCAGGAGGAGGAATGCCACACATTCTTTCCAGGTCTTTTTTTCCTTTCATGAAGACGCAATCTCAGCTTCAGCCTCCATTAAGAAGAAAAAAAAAACACACACAAAATGAACACCCAATTGCCCCAGTAGGTCTGTGAGCAAAACTAATGAATCTGAGTAATGATAAAAATAGGTTTAATAAAAGCCTCAAATACCTAATGTCACTGAGAACCAGCTCTGAAAACAGATAAGTGCTAAAAACAATTCTGTCGCGCTCAATGGTGACCGCATCATTGGGAATACACAGGCCTGAAGCAGGCATTGTTTAGGCTGAAGAGGTGTGAGGACAGCAAAGCTCGCCCTGAAAGCGAAGGCGCTGCTTTTTAAGTGATAGGAGAGGGTTAGTTAAGAGGAACGCTGAGGGTCAAAAGAGTAAAACTATTTTCCCCCCAGTACTCTGTCCATTGTCGCCCGAATTAAATGGAGTTTGCGCTCGGATGCACAAGGCTAATGCTAAACAACTGGTCTATGGAGACTCCAATGTGCCTCCTTTGTGGCTTCGCCACAATAAGTTATTTAAGCCTGGCGGAGGCTTCTGTCCGTGTACTCCCTCTTGTATACTAGTCCAGTACACATTAACACAAACAAAAGGCGTCACATTTAAATTGTAACCATGCGATGGGGTTATGCATGCGACCCCCCCTCCCCCCCCCCCCTCCTCTCTTTGGAGTGCTTTGTGGAGGGCCACTTGACATTAAAAACAAGCATCGGCGCCGCTCCCCGAGTGTCGGAGACAATGCGGAAACGATCTGAGAGGCATGGCGCGCAGATGCCGGAGGTTTGCGTCCGCCTGACCTCCAGAACCACCCCGGCGCGGCCGAGAGGGGGAGGGCCCCGTCGGGACGACCACGTCGCGAGGAACAGGCCCGGGCCCGTCGGAAATTAACGTGCGCATTTTTTTTTTTTCACACACTTTCCCGCGGATCATATATTAATGCGCCCCTCCGCGGCCGGGGACGCAGCCGGGGACGGGAAGGACATTTATAAAGCCGTAAACGAAGAAAGGGTGCATCCCTGCAGTTTCTTACACGCATAAAAACGTAATTTATTAGATTTAACACGACCCTCTTATCACCCGCAAACTAGGATTAATGAGCGCTATATCAGGCCGGTCCCTCTGGAGGGTGCGAGGCTAGCTGCAGGAATGCGCTTAATTATTTTGTCCTGAATCTCATCCAGTTCATTCTTTTGCCAAATTTAATATTTTTTTTTAAAGGAGAAGCCCGGTCAAAGTTTTACTTTAATATGCAGCGTAATATGCAAACATACTTCAAATTCTGACATCCACTATTGAGAGCTGGTTTTCTGATGGATTACAGTATCTCTGGGAACTCTGCTCCTACAGACATGATGTAGATTCTCAACATGCATGTGGTTTGGGTATTGTGCCTTTAGCTAGTCAGAGATCTTTCTACAAATATTTGATAAAACATCAAATCTTTGAAGCTGAGTGGACACCCACCCAAAGCACATAAAACAAACTCTATCAACAACTGCTTCATGTTTCAGGATCCAACACGGAGTTACATGACTGATTGTGAAAGAAAAACATGAAGTCACTAGTACGAGCAGGAACAGTGGCGGAGCAATTCCCAGCAGTCTCCTCTCTCTGTTGACACCATCCCTTCTCTCCTCTGTAGGAGCACCTCTGCCTGTGCTCCTCACTGCGCTCAAATCGTCAAACCACAATTGCCTCTTCATCAAAGATCGCATCTGAACAACCTTCCAAATCATCAGCACCATCTTTTCGCTTCATTTCCTGGCGCTTTCTCAGATGGATCGGACAGTTTTCCACCGTCCGCAGGTCTGGATGTTCGCACTCTCCTCCGCACTGTTCTGAGCGCTGTGTACACACGCACTCTGCTGGAGGAGATTCAGCGATGGCGCAGGGGAAACAGAGGAGAGCCACAGCAATCCTTGAAGGAAGATTTTCTCAGATCAACATTATTGCACCTGGTGTAAAAACCCGAGCCACAAATTACTTATCCTGCCATCTGGGCGGCGCCCTACAGCCTATAAGTCAATGCCAGAGCTTCTCACACGAGTGTTCTCCTTCCCTCACAAACACCTGTCTTAGTTTAACAATAAACAATTAGGCCGGGATGAAAGCGAGGTAATAATTGCATGCTAAGCGAGATAATGACTATTGTCGGCGGTAAAGGGTGAGCTCTCAGATGGGAAATTAGTCCTCGGTAACAAATGCCTCTCGCTTTGGTCTCTCCTGGCTGGCTCGATGCTGGCACGGCGCTGCAGCTACCCGCCCTGTAGAGTGCGATTAGTCTCTGCTGTGATTAATCTGTGCTGGCTTGTAATTCCTTTCTACCACTTTAATGGATGCTATCTTCCTCTTTTGAGGACTTATCTGGCTGATCACGGGGGAAGATGAGAAATAAAAAAAAAAAAAACTAACAAAATCTAATATAACAGCCACTAAGAGGATAAGAGGGATCATTCACTATAAGGCACTCATTTGTTTCTAGGAAAAAAAACTCAAAGTTCAAAGCGTGTTTATCCAATACTACAAACGCTGTCAACATTGAGCCTGCAAAAAAGCAACATTATATTTGAACACTACATTTAATAGTGTCACTTTTCAGGAAAGCCAACAGATGTTATGTGGGTGGGTGCGTTGATGAACTTTTAAATGACAGCACTGCAAAAGGAACTGTGTTTAGCACTTCAATGAGAGCTTTTGTATGTGTAATTAAAGACAATGCTAAGGTGTCACTTTAAGTGTTTATTTGTAACAGTAAATAACAGTCAAAACACTCATGGCTAGCCACTCTGCATAATTGGGATTCGTCTCACTGATTTAATCCCAGTTTTTTTTTTTTTTTTTTTTGCATATTTCTGCATAGAAACAGCTGTTAATAATTTGCACCTGCCAACAGTGACCCAGTCATTTTTATTTATTCATTTTCAAATGTCTTATTATTATTGCTATTAGTATGTGAGGCATTTCTGGAATTTTTAGAGAAATTCTGTAATGTACTTTGCACTGTGCTCGGCAGTACTGTACTTTAGTGCAATTAATTTGTGAGTGACCAGAAAAACACACAACAACAACTGCCAAGAACCCTTCTGAATGTACCAAAACTATACAAATAAATAAAGCAAAATAAACCCGGCAAGTAGAAACAAGTGTGCAGTGCAGACTCGGTTTGCCGCTGCAGACAGCGAGGTGGAACGCTGCACCGGCCGCGTTTTGAGGCGGTGTCCTATATCAGAGCCGGGGTGAGAGAGTGTTTCAGCAGGACAACTGCGGGGGTTTGTTTACCGAGCCTCAAGCGGCACCGATAACATGAAAGGGTTAAAAAAAAAAAAATTGTCGCCCGCTGCCTTGCTTTGATGCTCTTGTAGATATTGTCACTGAATGTATCCTCGGTAGAATTCCATTCAATACCTCTGTCTTAAGGTACAAAGCTGCAAGCTGTAGTGGCTTTAGGAAACATAAGTGTTCTTTTTTTCAGGAGCGCTGTATCTGTGCGTGAAATTCTCTAAAGGGGTTTAAGTATTTACCCAGAACACTATCGGGCGCTTCCTAAAATTCTGCTTATCCTGTTGAATAAGCACTTCAAAGAGAATTGCAAATACCTTTGCCCGCGACTTTTGCTACATTTTCTCCGACTGTTCCTCTTTTCACTTTATATTTCCAAACACAAACAGCGTCTTAATGTAAACTGTATTATCAGCTGCATACTTCCTCTTAAAATGAATAATAACAATAATCTTATAGTAATTTCTATCTTAGACACAACAGCCTAAATAGGGCACGGCACCTGAACTAATATGGAACAGGAGGTAAACACTGCACTGAAATAATTAACCTCCGGATTAAACCCTTCTGCAATATTCCCCGATAAGGAAAACAGGCTTTGCTACCAAGCACCCACTAAAGCAGAGTGACAACGAAGGATAAATGATTCTACATTGTGACATTTTGCTGTCACACATACACACACACATACACACCACACACACATAAACAAGCACACACAGAGACACAAACACACGTGTACACACACACACACACACACACACACACACACACACAATCACACAGCTTTCAAATATGCAGGCACATTGTATAATTACTGACAAAAACGCTCTTTCAATAATTTATGGCCTAATTCACAAGCACACTCAGTATACTGGCATGCAAATGTGCACATAAAATTAAATAAAATATAGATGCCACACAAGTGCAATAAAACAAAACACTGAAAAATGCTTCACATAACATCTGCAGCATTAGTCTGCTCAGCCTTTTCGCAGAACCCTCTGCTCTTCTACACAAGCCAAAAAATGGAATTCTTTCAAATATAATGTTCCCCAAAAATATTTATGATGAGATGGAGAACATAACAAGGAGCTAAAACACAACATGGAGCTAAAATGGTTTTAAAATACACAGGCTGGCATGGTCCACGTTGCTCTTAAAAAAATCACTCACACGTGCGCGCGCACGCACACACACACACACACACACACACACACACACATATGCACACAAACACACACATATACATATATATTACAAACACACTTACACACACACACACACACACACACATACACACACATAAACACACGCGGGTGCCTGCACACACGCACGCACAGAGCAATTCTAAGCTCCAATGAAATTGATACACTTTAATAATTGGATTCTTGGCTCTGACCTGCTGAAGTCAATAAAGGTTATTAAGGCCAATTGCTGTCTAAATACATTACAGCTACAGTAAACTGTCTGTCGGAGGCCGAGTATTTCATTGCCGATATGATAATTCACTCCCTGTCCTGGGGATTTTCGAGTCCCGCCTGTGTCTGCACTCTACCATACAAAACCAGATTGGATTTGCTTAACCTTTCGGGCTTCGATCAAACAAGCTCACATTGCAATAACATTTACATTGACCCCCCCAGCTCGGTCAATAACCTAATCAGTTATTGATGCCAACCTTGCCAGCTAGTATGTAATTGTGCTGCACTGTCTGAGTGCATCTGAAATTGTTCTAGAAGAATTCTATTAATGCTGAGGACAAACTGGGCATTGGGCACAGTGCTCATCATATCTTTTGTTTTAGTGCGCTGATGTGACCAAAATAAAAAAATAAAAAACACAAAGATGACAGAGCAGTTACATTCAGTACTGCACATTCCGATAACGAGCCATGGCTTTCTGTGTATTTTGTATAAATTGAGGTGTACAAGCACATTCGAGTGTGTGCTGCATTTATTTTGAGTGTAAATTAATTTTGTTGATGTGCGCTGAAGAGTTTCATCTTTTCTGAGGCGTGTTCGTCTGTCAAACAGAGAGAGAGAGGGGGAAAAAAGTGCTGAAATCTCTTTGCATCCTCTTATTTTTGAAGTGGTGATGTGAGCGGCCACGGAGGTAGAGAAAAAAGGCAAATTAAGGGAAACCAAGACTGTGTGAACAGAACTGGTAAATCAATTAAAGTCGCGTAGAGTGCATACATTAGTATCAGTACATTCCAGGCACAGAAAAAAGGACCCCTTATGTTTTTTTTTTTCTTTTTTTTCCCCCCATTCTCCCCCAGCATAAAAACTGAAAAAAAAGTCACAAAGCCCACACCGGTCTGTGTTTAAAATATTCTGCATAAGCCTGTCTCTCTCCTCTTTGTCAGCCGGGCCGAGGCTATTCATTGTTGGTAGTTTAAATAAATGTCAGTTTTGTAAGGTCTGCGCGATAGCACGCCCTGAGAGACAGCGGCTCCGTCCGCGGCGTCCGCGGACAGACTCTCCGAGCCGCCCTTCCACATCACGGGAGACTGCCGCCTTTATGCTCCCAGCCTTTTAGCCCAAAAAGCCAGCCATGTACACCCCCCTTTCAAATGGAAACGAAGAGCCGCAAATTCACCCCCACCGCTTATCTCGATGTCGTACTCCCGATAGCGCCTCAAATACTCTCCCTCCATTTAACCAAAATACAAACATTTGAATAACCTTTATTTATTTTTTCTTACCCTCCCCTCTCTCTCTCTCCCACACACACACACACACACACACACACACACACACACACACACACACACTTTATGTTTCTATTTAACAGCTCATCAATTCATAAGGTAATGGCTCTGGAAAAAAAATACTATTGGATGTTTCTTTTTTTATCAGAATGTCAATGAAATGAAAGGTTCAGCATTTCCATCACAACGGAGAGTAGAGCAGAAAGTGCACCCAGGGGAGACCAGAGCCATCAATAAACAGCTGCATTAGAATATACTTAATACAAGAGGCTTATATTTAACTCAAATTCAAAGGACAATGATCCCCATATCAGCAACACATTACAGGCCTTTCATGGAAATAAAAAAGTCATATCAGCAATGATAATAACTGTTTTAATATTGAAACTACTTCACAATTCAACTGGATTCGACTACTGTTGCCCATTGTCGATAACAATTAGGGCATTCCAAATGATATATTTTGAGGTTTCTGTGAGAGAGTTTCTTTTCTTGTTTTTCTTTTTTTTTTGTTTTTTTTTTGTTCCTTTTTTGGAGCAGAATCTACATATTATCATTCCCAATAAGAAGAAACAGTATATATGGCATATGAAAAATACTGAATAAGAATTAGATTTTTTCATGTTAAAAAACATCACAATAATAGAAGCAGGATAAACAAGCTTTTGAATTCACCAGATACAAAGAGCATTTTTTGCATTATAAAGTAGTAGTTCGTTCTATTAGGTTTATTCAGAATATATATTGTGGAAGAATATGTATAGAACAGTGCATATTTACACTCATATTTAAAACAAACTAATGAAACTAACATCAGTACAATACTGTACAAATAATGAATGATTTTCAAAACAGGTAATGCAGACATCTAAAAAATATGTAAAATATAACTGCTTTTTACGACTGAATGTGAAAAGTCTTCACAAAGCGTGAAATGTTATTTTTCACATTTTCACTGAACTGTCTTAACAGGGTCTCAAAACTGCAATGGTTTGGACCACCTAATGCACATTTTGGTTAATCAGTCAAGCACAGGGTCAAATTATTTTCAATTTTTATTCTTTATTTTTGTATGTTTTAGGTCACAAAATGTAAAAAACATGTACCCGATTCGGCATTGCCATTTTTACTGCTAAACTGCCTAAAATAGTAATTGTAAATAAAGATAAAGATTAATTTTCTCATGTAAGGTATGAACATATAAGTAAAGTAAGTGTGAAAATAAAAATGCAGGAATATGTATCAGCCGCAGTCTTCACAAACTCAGTGCAGGAGTTGTATCTCTAACCCTGTGACCACAGATAAGCCCATGGAAACAGTGTAGCCCACACTACTGACCACGTTGGACCACGTCTGACCACGCAGCCCAGCTGCCCAAGCAAGACAGGGGAAAAACATGCTGAACCCCTGCCAACTCAACCCGGACAGCTCTGCACATCTCACTTTTTCCCCTGCCTCAAAAATGTACATACTATCATTCACTGCATCTTAGAAAGATGTTCCCCCACAGCACATAGGTGCAGCCTTAAATGAACGTGCCCCACGCATTCTGAACTGGGGTGATTCTGCACCGCTCTGAGTGTGGCCGTGTCCCGGCCGGCAGAGGAGAGCTCTGCCTTCGGGTCCCCGGCAGCGCATTAGCTGTGATTACTGCTCACCGGGGCTCTGCAGCACGCCGCCGTTCCCAGCAACGGCAATGCAAGAGTGCCCCCTGCTGCTTCGTGCTCCTGCACCGAGCTCCAGCTCCTCACGGCACAGAGGCCCCGGTGCTGAGCCTTCCACCTGGAGACCTCAGCCTCCCAGTATCGCCCAATCAGACGGTGCCTACACATGGAAGAGACATCCACTGCCCCGTGACATTCCAGAGATGGTTTTAAATCTAAGACTTACCAAAATCATGCTGGAGAATTGACAGAGGAGTCTTTTAATGTGTGATAAAAATTATGTGTGATATACGTGCAGAGTAATTAAAGGCAGCACAGATTCCACACAAAAATGCTCACACAGATATAAACAACTATAAACTCATGAACACACACTCCATGTGATGGCGTTCAGCAAAGTCAATCCTCACACACCATGTAATTCAAGCAGAACATTCTCAACTACTGCAAGGAGCTGTTGTCAAAATTACCTCAGCTATGTGGTAACAGACGAACTAAACAGAATTCTAATGCTCAAGTGATGATGGGAAGCAGCTCCCAACTGCAGAGAAGCTTCCGGTGTCCTGGCCAGGACCCTGGAAAGACCTGCCACCAGTATGCATCTGCCACCTCATTCCATATTCACCAGGCTACACGCTGTTATTAATAATGCCCCCTGAAAACAGCTTCCTGTTTCCAAGGAGACTATGCGACTGTGCTGTAGGAGAATCACACTATGCCGACTGTTCAAGTTGCTGGAACTTGCATGCACCCCGTACTACGGTTCAAGGGTAGGGAAAACCCTTTTTGCCGCATCAAACTTTTTTACACAGATTTGTCTGAGAAGATGTCTTGATACCATTCTTGTATTGACCATCTTGTGTATTTCTTTCCCTACCCCCACCCCTTTGCTAATTCTCAGCACCAGTGTCCCCACCCTTCCTCTGACTCTTACCATGCTTTCCATCTGTCCCCAGGACTCCTCCAGCTGCTCCATAGGCTTGGTCCACCAGCTGCAGAACTTGGCACAGCGCTGGCCCTGAAACCAGTACTGACGTAGCCACTCGAACTCCACCTACAAAGAGCCGGCATACTACATCAATCAGATGGAAATCACCTGGATAGACACTACACGCAACACCCTTTCTTTGCTAAACATACCTGCATCTACCTGTACATTCACACACATGCATGCACACATATGCACACATATATCCTTACCTGCATTTATCTTCATCTACATTTCATCTCTATATAGTTCATCATCCAGCTATGCAAATACTTCAGCCTTTCAGCTATCTTTCATGAATCCAACCATCCATGTAACCTTCAATCCACCAATACTTTAATCCATCATCCTAACCATCCCTTCACCTAACTGGTCTATCTATCTCTTAATGATTCATAAATCCAACTGCCTTTAATCTATCCAAATGTCTACCTGTCCATTCTGCAATCTAACCAGTCTTCAGCACATTCACTTGAACAAAGTATATACAAAATGTATTGCAAAAGAGGACTTAATATGACGTATTTCTATGGTAGCTGTCCACAGCTTCATTCATGAAAAGAGGAAACACGTTTTATGAAACAGTGATGTATGTGGGTCAAGACCTGCAAAGATTATACTGCCAACAAAAGCTCTATAAATTCTGCACAAAACAAAGCATGATGCGCTTAGGGGTAGACAGGTCCATTGGGCTGGTCAAGTACCCCAGCGGTCATAAATAACCTCAAATATGAAATCCTACAGCAGCCAAGAGGAGCAGATAAATAAAGAAGAAGCAAGAGTCCAGCAGACAATGGTGTCAGTTTTGTCTTTTTAACTGTGATGATCTTTATTTACTTTGTTCCAAGTTCCTCAGCTGACAGTCCCTTGTCTTCTGAGAGATACATTTCTCTCATCTCATGCAACACTGACACATGTTCAACACTGTTCAGACAACAGAACTATCTGATTGGATAAAAAGGAGACTGCATGTAGATTATTCTCAAAATCTTAAAGGTGCTTCAAGGGCCACAAAGAGAGTAAGTTTTCCAAACACAAGACATTTAGGTGAATTGCTCCTTTTTGTGATCAATTATTTTTATTGACACATGAGTCTAAAGGACAGGAAAATTATTAGCCTATAATACCCCTAAGTGGTAACACATACCCCCACCGTTTCCAGTTGAACTGTTTAAGCAAACCTGGGCTTCTGAGTCCATCAAGAATAATAACTAACGACCTCTCCTGCTCCTCTGCTCAAAACCTCTTTCTCTTGGCTATGGGCAATGAAGAAGCATTTCCTGGGTACTAAAATGACAAAATTGCTCATGTGATTTGACTTTAATGGTAATCTTAGCCCCAAAACAGGGATTAACTTCAGTTTCAATACCTGAAGTCCTGGCCACTTTTCCTAATCCTAATAATAAAGACATAGCCGCTTTGTCCATTTCGTTTATCACAAGTGCGTTGCCTCCACTTTTGAGGATGTATTAATCTGGTCTTTTTCTCAAGGATTTTGTTCTCCTTTCACTTGTGCATGGGAGTAAAAGTTTACAGGAAAAGGCACTTCAAAGTGCATGATCATCTCCTAATGAGCATGGGGAAGAGGGACTGGGGTGTGGGGGGCCTACCCCAAGAGAGCACTCCAAATTTCCTCAAGTGTGCAGACAACTACTCCGCTGAGATGCAGTGGTTCGTCTCCCATGGTCCTTTGCGGCCACACGTCCCGGCCCTGCCCTTCAGCTCATTCCGGCTCCTCTTTCTTCCCCCTCTCCCGGCTCCTCCTCCTCTCTGTCGGTACCACTTTCTTTCCTGCCCTCCGCCCGCCCCTCTCCGTTTCTTGAGGGAGTGACGGTTTACAATGTGGAGCAGCTCGCCCCTGTCTCTGATGGAATCGTGTTTGCTCACCTCTTTGAAGTGGTGATTAAAGTCTCCTGTGGATACCTCGCGCTGCCAGGTGTGTGCACGCGCGATTGCCCCAAATACAGGAGATGAAAATAAGGCTCCAAATTAGCTGAAACGCTGTAGAGACCCTCCCCCCAACAACTCTGTGTCTCAGAGCCATCCTCCAAACAATGCATGCCCCATTTCATTAAACAGGGAAAACAACTGTATAACACATGGTGAGATACAACACATCATCAATATTAAACATCAACCATTGGCTATATATACACACACTCTGTATATAGCCTTTGTTAAGGATTAATTCATTAATGCACTGTACTGCGCTCTTTAAGCAGTTCTGCTATGTAAGCTTCGCCTCAAAGTCCCCCATTTCTGGTGGATCCGATGGACAGAGGCTGATCACAGTGACTAACATCCAGGGAATGAGGAACATGAAGGCGGAGACATGGGTCTGAGCACAGATTAGGTTCTATACAAGACACCCTTCAAAGAAATGTCAGGCTTTGTTGTAGTTCAAACCTACACTGTTGTACTCCCGTGGTCTCCGCAGCGCCACATAACAGCACGAGGGTACAAAGTCTAAATGTGTCCCTGTCAATCTCTCCCCTTCTCTCCTTTAAAGAATGATTACACTCTTTGGGTTAGCCAGTATAGCCCTGTGCACCCAACAGAGCGAACCAATAGCCACCACAGAGCTTGCAGCGGCGTGTCTGGCATTTGGCGTAAAGCAGTCTAACAGTGAATTATTTAAAGGATCGGTGACTAAATGCCACCTGCCCAGGTAGAGAAAGGCTTTGTTATTGTCCCCTTTTTTCTCTCCTCCCCTCCGCTCCTTGCCACCGAGTCTGTCATCTTGCCGGGTGACGTGCTAACAGGGCATTAGCCCCCTCGTCGACCGTGCATTCGCCGCGGTGACCCCGGAGTCAAACCGGCGTGACCCCTTTCAATTTAATGAGCCGAGATTTTTTTCCGCACCTCACGGTATTCCCTCGCCGGGTTCCTGTCAATATCCGCCCCCCGGCCCCCCGAGGTGGAAGCCGACGAGAGCCTGATCAATACTCGGCTGGCTTTTTCCGCTCCCCTGAAACCTCTCTCCGTCCCCCACCTCAGCTCTCTGTCTCAGCCCTGCCCTGGCAGTTCTGCCGCCTCTCAGCTATACGGCTGGATCAGCAGTGCAGCCGTGACCCAGAGACACTGCACAGTGCAGCTGCATTTCCCTCCCTGTTAATTGCACTTGACCAAACAATCAACGGCGAGGGACTCAATCTCGCCAGGAGCGCACGTTGCAGTCCGCCCGGCCAGGCCCGTCTGGGGAGAAGGGGGGTAATTGCATCTTCAGCACCTCTGGCGTTTTTTGCAAACGTCTGCTCACGCTCCTCAGAGCTCCGCGGAGACTCAAGGGGGGAAATGGCTCTGTGGAAAAGGGATGCTGTCAGCTGTGAGCCCCGTGATCACTTCCTGTTTTCTTTCTTCCTGTTTGCGGGGGGAAGCACTCCTGTGGGTACGTGTGGGATTGCCTTTGTCCCGTCTCCAAATATTTACCGTTGGTTCACAGGCTTCACCGGCAGGGGGGCCGCAACACGCCCACCTGGGAAGTTGCAGAGGGGGCTTTAAATGAAACGCGACACTTTGGTTTGGGATTTGCATTTCAAAGGAGCGTGCACCAGCTTCCTATTGCTAAGGCTAGCCCCGATGCCAGCGTGGGGAGGGATTAGGAGGGTGACAGCGTGGCATCAGTCATAATTGGAGAGGAAGTGAACACCTCTTCTGTTCTGACACACTGACAGCTACTTCCCCACGTCCCCCTGTTTTTGACACCCTCCTTGGTCTCATGACACCTTATTCGTGACGCTGAACACACACTCTCATTTGAAAAACACCGCTTTAGCACTGTCAGCAGATCTGAGCGATGTACTTTTTGAAACAGTTAACTTTTAACATGAGTTAACATTATTAAAAACCCTGTGTGGTACTTAGATTTATGTCCAACTGTTTAGGTTATTCTGTAAATTCTATATTACAGAATATTCCATATTCTGAATGCCTGCACAATGCACAAACCAATGAGAAACCAGGAATAAAAATAAATAAAATGAAACTAAAATCAAAACTAAAATAATAATAAATCGTTGATGTACCGGTGGTCCTCATGGGCAACTTGAAATAAACAGCCGAATCGATCATTCTTACGAGTAGGTAGAGTTTCTGACCTATGAACAGCACTTCCCTGCTTTTTATGAATGAGGCCCACTGGCCAGCAACGATGCAGGTGGCAATTATCTGCCGTGTCATCCTTGTATGAGACTGTATGTCAATCAAAGGTTTCCCAGCGACAGTGAGGTCAGTGTTCTCGGAGATTTAAATCGCTTTCACTCACAGCTGTAAATATCGGTCTTCAAGCAGCCACTCACAACCTCCGCTTACAGGACCGTCACAGGTTTCAGTGTGCTATCTTGCATGTGCTGCAGGCCTCTGAAGCATCCATCTCTGAAACCCTGAGTGTCTGGCAGTGCACATCCACACTGCACAATTTAGGACCTTCTGACCAGGCTTAGACCTTCACCTGCTTGTCTAAGAGGCATACCAATGTAATGTGTGATTCTCGGCATGCCTGGGGGAACTCTGAGTGAGTGACAGTGTGCAGTGGCAGTCTGGGTGGCAGCGCAGGCCCGTCCCGACACTCTACCTCATTGTGGATCTCCTCGCTCAGCTGGATCGCGGAGGGCAGCAGGGAGCGCAGGCTTTTGGTGCCAGTGTCCGGGTCCGCCTGCAGGTTCTCTAAAGCCTCCCGGCAGCGTCTTTGGATGTACTCCAGAGTGCCCGTGGAGCACTGCAGAGAGAGAACGAGGCGGAGAGTGGTGAACAGAGCAGGTGAGCACTGCTTTTCTGCTGTTACTGTGACAGAAAAGAGCTGTGGAGAAGAACTGTAAAATAATGGCATGATGTAAAAAAAATCATCTGCCACGGTAGGGTACATAACTGACACACGGTATGTGTTATATCTGGACATCATAAAGCCGCATCAGCTTTTAAGAGTCAACTGCCACCTTAAAGCCCCACTTATGACACCTGTCCCCACGTTTGTCCAAAGCAGCGGGAAGCTGCAGAAGGGGAACTCCTTTCATAAACCGAGTGTCATCCAAACGGATGAAGGAATCAATGAGCGTACGGTGGGCGCGATTGTAAAGTGCCGAAAAGCAGGCAGGGACATATTGCAGAAACGCCCGCGCTCGATAATCCCGCGACTTTAATAAAGGGGACCCGCTCCCCGCTGGCTGGCCCCTGCTCACCTCTGCCACTCTGTGCGTGGAGCTGAATCGCGCCGTCTCCCCGGCCAAGACGCAGTGCTGGTGGGTCCTGTTCAGATCATCTACAGACAGATTAGGGAGACATCCCATAAGCAGCTTTGATCCAACAAGGGAAAAGATATTAAAGATGGAATTTAATCTTCCAAGATAGGGCCATCCCGTTCACCAGGGCACCGACTGATAGCCGATCCTTGTGAAAGGAGAAAGAGGATTATTTTTTTTCCCTTTTTGTTTTGGTTTGTTGCTTTTATTGTTGTTTTGTCCCTATATTCATACTGTATTTTATTCATATGTTTTCATCAGGACTGAGTAACCACCATTAACATGGTTACTCTTCTTGTTCATGTTGCTTGGTAACACTCACATCAAGACAGTCATACCGAGCTAGGTGTTATATGATGTCTGTGATTTCAATATGATGCAAAGGAAAAACAAAGCAAAAAAGTGTAACAAAATGCATTCAAACTGTTTTCCTCACTGCTGAGACTGTGTGGGATTATGTTTCATGCTAGAAGTGTTCCGTCTTTTAAATATTTTATATCCAATAATATACAGTCTCCATCAATCTCTCCCGCTCCCCATTATGTTATGAATTATACAATAAACTAAACTGCTGTAATAAATATTTCTCTTTATTCCGCTAAGTCACCAGGAAGCTGGCTTTCAAACATATTGGGTCACCTTTTTTCTGATGTCCCTGGTGTGTTTGTCCTGGAAATCTTATTATTAAACAGGCTTGGCGTCTGCTCTTTCAAAATTCCATTTGGTACTAATACGCTGATTCAATTTGCTCATAAGTGCTTCAGCATTAGAGGTTCAAAGGGTGTGACATTGACAAATAGTGTTAAAAACAATATATAGCACAGGGAGACAGACATACCTTCATAATCTGAGTCGCACATTAGACTTAACACGAAGACAAAAAATATGTTTATTATTGTTGAGTCACACAATATTCCAGCATTCTAACTGTCACATGCACATTTCAAGCAACCAAAATCACAGATGCTCAATTGATGCCTCAGGAGAGATATTTGAGAAAGCGCCTGACTGCTTTGTGTATGCTTGTTAAGGGGGTCCAGACTGTGAGGACCCACCTCATCAGAGCTGAGATTTTGCAACCATTCCATTAACTTAATTTCAGCTTTCATTAATTAAATGAGATCATTTCCAATTACTTCCATGGATATACAAAGAAAATTGTCTGCAAATTGAATGAAAACAAGACATAAATTCTAGCCTCAAGAAGGTTTGAAACATTTATGGGGTGTACTTGAAAGGCTTGAAAAAAACTCCAGTAATATGCTTTTTGAGAGTGCAGAGCCTGTTGCCATGACTATGGTCTACCAGGATCCATTGTACCTGCAGCCAATCGATAATATTTGGGTTATTTCTTTAATATGGCATCACTTCTGTTGCAATGGCCACCATACATATATAGAACCTGATTCCAGATCTTCAATTAAAAATTGACGGGATGTTCCTGAAAATCAATTCCATCAACTGGGCACCGAACCCCCATCTCCCTGATCTTGCGTGACATATCCCAGGGCAGACGAAGGGAAAGATCGAAAACCACCCACCCAGCTGCACGACTTCACACACAAACAGCGGAAACTGGGAGAGTGAAAATGGAGGAAGAAGACTTTTCCTCCCAGCTAAAAGGTGAGCCGACTTGATCCCATGTGTGATCATAGGAGAGCCAACATGCTGAGGCCTTATGCTGAATAGAGGGGGAAGCGCCGGCTTACGAGGTGTGGATGCAGGCTGTCAAACCCGATCCTGCTGCGGTTAACATGACAGCAAGGCACATCAAAAGTCCCAACGAGGAGGCCCTGCAGCACCAGGCCTCCCAAAAATAAAAGCCCCTGGGGGGCGAGGCATCTGCGGGACACATCAGTTTGAAGGTCTGCTTTACACCACCACAGCTCCATCAGGAGCTGTGGCCACATCACTTCATAAAATAACATTTGGCATTCTTAACCCCTCCAACAGGGCCGATTTCATGGGTCCCAGGACTGCTCAGGGAGGGAATTCAGATCCTCATCTGGATCAGCGCCACACGCACAGATGAAAAGAGTACGTGGGCATTGAATGGACCTGGATACATACATATGCATACCTCAGGGACTGAACTATGCTGGACTGATGGCTAATCTTCACCTCATTCAGGTAAGGCTGAATTGATTGAATGAATTTTTTTGGGTGCTTTACTGTACACCCATTCACTTGTGTGTTAATGTGCGCCTGCCTTGGTAGAAACTGAGCCACTTCAGTAGATATTAATCCGCATACATGGATAAAGTGCAAGTTAATTATGTAAGTGGAGGGAGAGACTCCAAATGAGAGTGCCTGCTAAGGCAATAAGCAATGATGTCAGACTGAAAACGTAGGGGGATACATTTTGGAATGCTCTGAGTAATTTTCTCATTGTCTTCCACTGGGCTCAGCCTCTGCAGTGAGTCGGAGCTCGGATCAATGTGCTCCAGCACCACGCCCCGCCATTTAACCCTGTGTCGATTTGTCGGTGGCCCTCGCCAGAAAGTACCTCTCATGTAGTAACAGTCTCCGGACCGTAGGGGGAGCGCCAGGCCCGGGGTGTGGATGTCCCAGGCCACCTTCAGCCCCACACGCCAGCTGGCCCCGTCCACGTCGCTATCCCCCGAACTGCCACCTGTACATACAACCAGCATCAGCATTCAGACCTCCATCTCCTCAGTCACTCAGCAACACAGTTAGAACAGAGGCAAATAAACACACTCCATGTGTCTTTACAGACATTGCTTTCAGCTACTTAATGTTAAGCTGGAAATATTCCATTGATTCACAACCCAAAGAGAATATTATTATTCTCTATTAGCTTTATTAATAGTGGATGTAGTAGTGGTCATAGTAGTAGCAGTAGTAGCATTCATTATTTTGATTTTATTTCTATTTAACCAGGAAGTTTTATTGAGATTAAAATCTCAGCACCAGGAGTTGCCTCACAGATGAAACAAAGATCATTAATGTAAAACCCATATGACAAAAGTGTCTACCCGTTTAAAGCTGCCACATCCTTTGGTGGAGTTTATATCTGCATACAGCCTGTTCGCCAGCAAGGTGGAGCAGTGAATCCTCATTAAGTGAAGAGAAAGAGAGCAGTGGTGCCAGCGGTGGAGACAGGGCGAGCTAATGAAAAGCCCGCTCCTACACTTCTGTCTCCCTCCTGGCTGGACGCTCCTCCATCTCACGCCACGCGAATGAGAAAACGACGTCCATCCGACACCCCCTCGGCAAAATCGATACTAAAGTCTTTCCCCTGGCTCTCTCCCCCCCGTCTTCCTTTTTCTTTGCTCCGCTCAGATAAATTGTAACTTAATTTCCCGCGAATGCTTTCTGAAAGCTGCAAATGACAGTGCTCCCGGACGCTGGGGGTGTAATGGGGTATGAAAATTCCAGGCAGGCTTCCATTCCGAGAGGAGAGGTCTCATCTGAGAGGGCTTCCTCCGAATTCGAGCTGCAGTGATCTTTACAACATGGTGACACGGGGGGAGAGGGCCACAGGAAGAGAGGAGTGCAAAGTGTGAACATGAAACTAAAGGTAATAGCCAAAATAAAATAAAGGGAGATACACAAAGAGGTGAACTTGTTTTGAAATAGGCCTAAAGAGCTGCTAGATGTGCCCCTCAGAACATTACCATAAACAGCTTGATTGCTACACTGAAAGCAACTCTTTTCGAGCACAACACAGTCTTCATAAGATTACTGACCACATTTGTTGACAATGTAGTCATTTACGACTTTGACTTCTCAAAGATATCAAAATGAACATTCTTAACATGCGAATTTGGGCTTCTGTGACTTTTCTGTGAAAAGCCATGGAAATGAGGTCAGTATTACTTCTTAAGGCACAGGGACACAAAACACTGAGCACATGCTACAGTCGCAGAGGTTCTGAAGCGAGTGAAGTCAAAGTTCAACTGGGTCCCAGAGAACCTTCCAGACAGGTGCTTTCCATCCATCTCCTGCCTATTCCGCTCTGTAGCACCTCAGCACCAGCGGTGTCTGTGTGGGGACTGCTGAGATCACATCAATGACATACTTCCCATATTTGCAACAGATAATGGGAGGTTATTAAAGACTACACGGATAAAAGCTGAGCTTTAACAATGCTTTCACTGAGCAGCCAGGATTACAAGGAACACATGAAGATTTTTTACTGCTCCGCTGCAGTGCCCTTCTGCTTCTGGTATCAATGATTCATCAGCAGGGCACGCTCTCCCTGTTCATGGATCAGACACAAATCATTTGTGGCTAGAGGAGGCGCAATAAAAAACAGGTGAAAACCCTCATTACTAGCTGTGCTGAGGAGTACTAGCAAGCTCTAACAGAGGGGTTTGCACATGATAGGCGTTCTGACCGGTGCCTTCATCCCACGTGCTTCCACTCTGCTCTGCTGTGTTCTGCTCTGTTCACTCTCTTAAGTGAACGTGCCACTCAATCTAAAAAAAAAAACTGAGCACTGTAATACAATAAAGTGACTCTGGTCTCAATAAAAACCACCAAGCCATCATAAAAGAAAAAGTCACTTTGCTGTAATACAACACTGGATTCAAAATGTTATTTTGCGGTTTTGTTACTTTTCAAAATAACCTGGTAGTTTTGACTGGAACCAGGAGAAAAGCATAAGAGTGCCTCATTACAGACATGCCTTTACTAAGTAACGTTTTTCTTCCATTGCAGACGGCAGCCATCTTTATTTTATCATATGTAGACAATCTCTGTAAAATTACTCCATATATTCACAAGGGAAACTTAAACTGTCTCCCCAACAACAGGACAATAACTAGAGTCTCAGAGAAATAGTAATAAACTGATTCAACACAAGGTGTTTCCTGTTCAGTCAGGCTATTCTCATAATGTAATTAATAAATGAACACAGAAACAAGGGAAACTAGCGTGCTGATTTGCGCAAAATTCCCAACCATAAGAGCCATTCATTTAGTGCTGTATTTGCCCTGGTTCACAGAGAAGCACACAGAATTGGGCTGGTGATCTCTCTGCCCCATTGACAATAAGGGAGGCTGACTGATGCTGGGTGTGATAGCATTTCATAACGCCCCCGCAGCATCAGACAAACACATCTGGTGTGTAATTAGAGCCAAGCACGTGTTTGTGACACTGGAGCTACTGCAGGGAAGATAGGGAAGGTTACTGAGATCACATTTGCTGGAAATGCTTACTGATATCATAGTGCAACACTTTGGGGGTCACGCCACAGGGCAAAGAACATTTACCGGAATGGCAGACCCAAAAGCTGCAGGAGTGCAGCATATCAATGAACAGCTGTTTTTGTGACGCAGACACTGATAATACACGCGTCCATCCTCACCTTTGTCACCTTTGTCATCCTTGCAGCTGTAGTTGTAGACAGCCACGGGGGACTGTGGAGACAGGTTCTCGTCGTGGTGCCAGCTCACTGCCATCTTGCCCATGCCGTAGTATGGCTCCTCCTTCAGGTCGTTCATGGCTGCTGGGTCCATGTAGTTGAGCAGAGTGATGTTAAACTGGGGCGCGGGCGGGGCCGCCTCCGGGGGTTCGGCCTGCGAGGTCCCCTGGCCGCCCTCGGGGTCCTCGTCCTTCTCGCCCTCCCGGCCCGCGGTCTCCCTGCGCTCAACGTCCTCGCAGAAGTAGCTGTTCAGCTCCCAGAGCGACCGGCAGGCCTGTCTGAGCTCGGCATCGCAGCAGGCCCCCTCCCCCGCCCCCTCGCCCTCCTCGTGCCAGGGTATGGCGAAGAGGCGGGTCCCCAGGTAGCGGTAGGTGTGGCCCGGCCGGCCCAGCAAGGCGCGGGACACGGCGGTGAAGACGTCGCGACCGCGGATGCGCACCAGGTCCCGCTGCAGGCAGCCGCGGCGCTGGAGGGTGTGCAGGGCGGTCTGGACGCGGTCGTGCAGGTCCGCAGGCAGGGAGCCAGCCGGCCGCAGGGCCAGCCCAGAGTAACTGGACTCCCACTGGAGGGGAGAAGCCAAGACACACACTTCACAGCCGCTGCGTCATACTCACACACTGCCGCCCAGACTGCAGCCACCTTATGCTCTTATTCTCATTGCCATTCCACCTGTAGCCTCACAACAAATTCAATGCTAAATGTTCACACAGGAAAACACTCATTCAAAACAATGTAAACCGTCCCGGTTTAAAACGTTTGTCACCGCACAGTAACGAGTGGAAGAGTGAGAGTGTGAGAGCTCACCTTGCTGTAGGGCCTTATTTGAGAGTGTAGTGGGTGAGACTTAAGATTGCAGCAGAGAATAACCACAGACTGTATTGGTGATAACCCCAGACAACGCCATGCAAAGATCCCAGACTGTAGATGGTGATCACCCCAGACTATACCAGGTGATGACACTAGCAGTTGTGGGTAATGAACCAAACAGTAGTGGGTGTTGACCTCAGATGGCAGCAGGTGATGACCTAAGACTGTAGAAGTGATGGTCCAGAGAGGGCCCACTCACCAGCTGCTGGAATCCAGGGTCCGAGGGGGAGAGGAAGGGGATGTGCTGCCCTCCAAGCTCCTGCAGAAGCTTCTGTCTCTGGAGAGTACAACAATACAGGGTTTGCTTAAATGATCCGTGTTTTCAGCTTGTAAGAAGCAAATTTGTTTATGAGATCTAAAGGCTGCACTTTCATAAAGTTTTATTAATGAAGATGACATTTTTTGAGAATGTTTGGCTGCTTATATACGTTATGAGCTCGGCAGTGAATAGCTCTCCTGAAGCCGGCTGTCACTTCTGCCTTTCCTCAACACTCAATTCCCGACTCAAGGAAACCTAGAAAATTGTTTTGCCGTTATTAGGTTACAGAGAATCAAAACATAATAGAATTACCGGATTCAGTGAAGAATCTCAAATTTCATATTTCAAACTTTGACTGTTCCAGGGTCCCTTTTTTATGGTCGTCTCCGATTTTTATTTATTATTATTATTTTTTTTTTGGAGATGGCAGCAGGGTTCCTCACAACCTTATAAAACGAGTTCCGCGCTGCACTCTGTCCCTCTAATAAAACACAACCTGGCTGAGGGATCAAAGTACTTTTATCGAAGAGCATTCCATTCAGACCCGTAAATCTAATAAAAGACCAAGTAAAACCGTGATACTCAAATAAATTCTACATGTGTAGCGCTTCCCCTCGTCCGCATTCAGCTCTTTTTTCGCACAGGTGCATAAAGAACGGAGCCCCGCGCGATTCACCGCAGAGAGCGCACGTCAAAGGCCCATTCTCACCGCGAGACCTTTCCCTCTTTTTTTCCCCTTTATGCAGCAGTGAGAATGGATTCCTATTTTTATATCAGAGCAAATAGTGCTCTGATGTTTAAAGAGAGCAGGCCTCATATATATTCTCAGACATTTACAGTGCACATCTCACATTTCAGCAAGCCCAACAAAGCCAGAGCTTTCGTACGGAGCACTTCAGGAATGTGAGAGCGCCCTGCCAGAAATATGGCTGACTTTTAACAGGAAATAAACCGCACTGTTAATAACATTAAAGGGCAAACATACAGAGGTTACAGGTTGTGTCCCGGCCTGGAAAGACGTAGGACGCAGCAGGAAAAGAAACGGGGAAAGGGATGATGGCATCTCTGAGCGAGCGCCAAAAAAGCGAGAACTTTTCATGGCTTTTTACGACTCAGGTTTTTCGTCCCCGTTTTTTTTTCCTCTTCGTTCCAGAGTTCAAGATGAAAGAACATCTGAAGAAAATTTTTTTTTATCTAGAAATATCACACAAGTGCAAGACACTCTTATGTGATTATGTTTTGGCTGCAGAAAAAAAGAAAAAAGACAAAGAAAAAAGGAATGAAAAAAAGGAAGGGTGTGGCAAAGCAGGGGCGGAGCTAACATCCGGCAGTTGCTCGGGAGATGGAGGATGAGGAGGACCGCACCCCCGCACTCAGCGCCTGTGTCACACACCAGCGCGATGCGGAGACCCGGCACGTTAGGCCGGGCTCCGGGGCAAACAGCAGAGCGGAGGGGGGAGAGGGGAAACTGCCAGCCCTGCCGAACCACGTCCACTCGCAACCTGACGCACAGACAAATACACACAGCTGGGCCGGCCAGCGCACCGCCGCTGCTCCCCTCACACACAGCCGGGCTGTCACGCACATGTCAAATACATCAAGCCGCTCGCAAATTCCACAAAAAAAAAAATCACCCCAGCGCTCCGCAACAGATGGGCTCTGTAGGGTGATCAGCACAGCCCGCCTTTGAAAGCAAGGGACAACAATGCAGAAAAAGCACGCCTTCATAGCTGCAAATTGTAATAGGATTACTATGAGGAACTGAAAATAATAACGTGAATGTTCTGCTATAATCATGCCGCCCTTCTGTTCTGTGACCTTTATCTGGGGCGTTTCTTAATCTCGTTTTGCTTGGATCATCTTTCCCAACAGATAGCACTGATAACCATGCTTGAAGCTGGAGAACGTGCGCGGATCTGGGCCTGATCAGATGCATCGACACACTGGCAGGATGGAAGCCATTTCTTTACTCTGTGTTTATTCATCTTACTGTTTTATAAAATCAGACCTTTTTTTTTCAGAAATGACTACACATTTGGTTGCAATCAGCGAATCACAGGAAAGGAGAAGCACGGCGCTGCTTTTTACTTTTATATGGTCAGAAAAATCTTCGACGATTATGAGCTCAGACGTCCTAGCGGAGGGATGATCTGGATGTTGACATAGGCGGTGGTTGTGTGCGTTTTCCGTGTGAGCGATCCGGATGGGGAGATCTCACGGCTCACGCAGAGGATGTGCAGAACGTGGCAGAGAACGAGCGCAAGGTTTGTTCTTATTGAGTCCATCTCTGAGCGGCCCAAACTCAGGAGCCCGGAGCTCACAGTAGAAGGGGAGGGGGTTGATTTAGCCTAACAATGACGTGCGTTGCATTTAACTCATGACAAATATGAGATGGAACAGCTTTTTTTCCAGCATTCCCGCATGACATTTTCAGCCATCTTGAGCTCCTGATGTTGTAGCACTTGCTTCAACGAAATCTTAATTCAAGGGCGAAGCACATTGCAGTTAGGTTGCATTCAGTCCAGGGAACTCATCCCAGTCCAGCAGTAGCACCCCTGCAGCACGCCCCCAGAGAGGTCCATCGGAGCTCTTTGGCGAACATATAATAGAGCTCTCTGTTTGGAGAGCAAACCCTTCGCGTTTGCGTGATGCCAATCTCAGAAACAGCCTGCTCACGTAAAAACTGACCTGGGATCAAATATTTTGACAAGTGGCCTGTAAAACATCAGACACCCACGGCATTACCAGCAGGGGCATCAAAACCGTTTCCGCGGCGCTCCGTTTGGCTCACACTCGCTAAAAGTGGGGAGTGGGTGTTACTGGTTTCTGGGGCCGCGCGGCAGGGCAGGGTAGGGAATGCCTACCTTGTTTCCCAGGGGCTTGGGAACAGTGGAAAATGGATGAGCCCACACACCTGAGCAAACAGCCATACTCAGCGGCCGGGCCTGTCCGAGGCCAGGCTGCTCCATCCGCACAGCCCGGCGTCTCATGCAAAGGGCACGTCTCACCCTGACCAATCACGCGTTGAGACAAACCAGCACATGCATGCCATCACACACGCTCTGTCAGAGGCTCACGCACGCACGCACACACACACACACACACACACACACACACACACACGCACACTCCCATGGCCCAAGTCCACTCTGTGACACACACACACATGGCTCCAGTCCATACCCTGTCAAGCACACACACAATCTCTGTCACACATACACAAACCCACACCTGCACCCACGCACACACGCACACGCACACAAACACACACACACACACAAACACACACACAAACACACACACACACACGGCCCGGATCACTGGCATCATTCTTGAGGCAGCATTGCAGACTTCTGGGAGATTGGACTGCTCAAACGATCAGAGCAAGGGAATCTTTTTCCCATCAGTGCTACACACCATGAACCGTAACACTCCGTGTGAGGGCTAACTTTCAGCTACTGTACGAGCCCTTTAAGTCCTGTCAATGGAGCCTGTAATGACTAGGCCAGGGGAGGGGGCAGTGTCATGGGAGAAGGGGCATGACAAGTTAACTAAGCGCCATCAACACCCTCACAAAATCACTCATTAATACACTCAGTGGCTGAGGTGACCTTACAAACACAACAATGCATAATGTTTAATCCCACACCTTTTGCAAGCAGTACAGACATTCTCATGAAAAAGAAGCTCACAGGGCATGGAGATGCATATTCATTCGCTGGCGTGCTGCAAACTTCATGCCACTTCAGCGGCCATTCGGCATTAGCCAGTCACTCGTCAACCATTATGGCCCTGCAAACAGTAGCTACCAGCGTCGCCAGTGTCAATAATTAAAAACACCTTTACAGGGGAGAAATGAAAAGCTATCGAGTGCGGAGCGACGAAAACAAGATTCCCGCCGCCCCCGCGCAATTACTCATCGGTAACAATTAACTCGCTGTTGATAAAGCTGACATTAATCTTAAACCTGCTCCACTGTGCTGTGGTTTGGCTTTGTGCTGGGAGCTGGAACCCCAGCCGGCCTTGGCCGTAAATCAACAGCTCCCCTCCAGCCTTTGCCGCACACCGGCATACACACACACACACAAACTTCTACACACAGAGGCACACACATCTGTACACAGGTACCCAGAACCACACACACATCCATACACACACATGAACACATACACACACACATGCGTGCGAACATACACACAGCGGGCCCAGCACTCGCTGATAGTTCATTTCTTTCCAAACCAGCCAGGCTCAGGCTTGAGTAATGGGCTGCTGCCTGCGCTCTCTCACGGAGGCAAACAATGGGAAGTTAAAGGTCCGCTAATTGTTGTTTCAGTCTAGAAGGGAACATTGTTCATTTCATTTAACAGCAGGTTGGTGGGAGGCGGGGTCATTAATATAGAGGTTTATCCATCCATCTATCTGAACGCATGGCCTGTGCTTTAAAGGTGCTCCCGTACAGTGGACCTGTCATGCCCTTTTTAGAACGCTTCCTAAATCACATTACTTGGACTGCGGCGTTATGATGAATCATTAATTACCCCAGAACAGCTCATTTCCCACAAACCCACACAGAGCCCAGAATCTACTTTCACAGCCACCCTGTCCTGCCCGCCCACCCGCTGCCTCTCTGTCACACACACATACACACACATACACACACCCACACATGCAAAGGTAAATGCACACACACACATGCACACAAACACACATTTACACACACATACAAACTTGTGCTCACATGTGTATACATACACACATGCAAATGCTCACATTCATACACACACACACAGAGCAATACTGCTTTAACGCCCTCCTGCTGTCCAGCAGGTGTAACTCTGTCATCAAACACAAAAGAAGTAGCACATTTCGAAATCAATCATCACAGTATGGGGAAATTCATCTGGAATAAAACAGCACTGACAGGTCAGCGCGGAGTAAAGCTGTCCGCCTAAGTGCTTTTCAATGTGCCTATGGCTTACACATTTATTTTACGCTCTTCCACACCTAAAAAAGACCCGCAAAGTTCCGTTGACCTTTGTCACGTGTCAAATGTGAAGTCAGTGTCGCATGGCACCGTCTCTCGGCATCTAACGGCGGTCTGATTTGTCGAGAGAGGGCCATTGATTAAGAGACAGTGATTAGCAGTTTTAGCAGGACAGTCAAAGTGTTGTTCTACAGCCCAGGCAATGTCCCGAGGTACAGTCAAGGAGATGTCAGGGCTTTATAAAGCTTTCAGCGGGTAGAGGGTGGGGGTGGGGGGAGAGCTCGCCTTTCGGCTGCTCTAAAATCAATATCATTGTGCAAAGTGCAGCGCCTCCGCTGAGAGCGCGGAGGAAGTGAGCCGTCCTCGGAGCTGGTCCCACAGGCAGTGTCAAGGACAGACCCGGAACCCTGCTCTCCCTGCTCACCCCGCACCCCCTGTTCCCCTGCCCTCCTCGCCAGCAAAACTGCGGATCAATAAGCAGCCAGAGCATTAAATTTCAACTACGGGGGCCTGTCACACTCTTTAGCCAGGTGGAGACGGCCTCAGTAATGGCCGCGAGCTGACATTTTGTTTATGAAGTCAGGGATCTCAAATCTTTTTCTCCTTTTTTCAGCAAAACGTCTCTATAATACTGTAAGGTGCGTATCGACTGTATGTCTTTCTGGCACATTCTGCAGACCCCCTTCGCAAAAATAAGAACATTAATAGCAGTTTGACGCAGACCTGCTTACTGAACTAAACCACTGTACAGTGTCATAAAATTGTTATATTTTCATTTGATGTTATTACCAATAATTTGGTTAACTTGGTTAATTTTACTTAACTGGTTAACTGGGGGCAAAGGGGGCAGGAAGCCAAAGCATGAATAGATTTCTCAAAAATTTTGACTTATCATTTACATCGAACATGAAATTGTGGCTACATTGAGATATTCTATTTTTCAAGTTCCTTAGAAACATAAGTAATAACTCTGACATGGTAAATGCATAAAAATGTATAGAAAAAAAATGTATTTATAGTGTAATAAATAAAAAGACCTATACTTATATGTCATTCAGACAGGCTGTCACACAATAAGCTTCACACTAGTTCATTTCTGAATGCTACCTCTGAGACGCAGCATGTGGCGCGATCTGAATATGGTGTGTGTGGCATTTAACTGCAAAATGCAAGTCCAGAAGTGTATCAACACAACACAAGCAAATTATTCCTTCAACAGCAGTGCACCTTTATAAATGAAGTTGATTCTCAGGCTACACATCTATTTCATACTGGGAAAAAATGTTTTATTGCAAAATTCAGTTCAAAATTCAGATAATGTGGGTGTATGTTTCCTTATTTAATTATGTGTGATGCCATGCTTGCTTTTCTTCCTTTTTATAGTCAATACAGTGTGCTAAGAATTCCTCATTTAAATGAAAACAATTAAATCTGCCTCTTCAGTCCATTAATTATCAATCAATACTAGTACATGCTGAATTTCTGTCATAATATTACCTTGTTTTCTAATTTAACCAGAACAAAAAAATTCATAAATATAATGTCAGAGAACAAAATTAAATATGCACAAATCAGTTCTATTTTCCAACTTATTATCCTTACTGTTGTTATCTAAAAGCAAGATTACTGCTGGATTGGTAGCAATATATCTACTACAATTTCTAATATGATCATTGCTTGTATTACCAGAACGTTCAAGAAACTGATAACTTGTCTAAATTGCATTAAATTCAAAACATGACAGGTGGAATTTAGCTTTGCCTGAGATCTGCTCAATTTGCCTTCCTTCCTTCTCACTCAGTGCGAACAAAAGGAAATATTCTACCAGGAATTTAATAACTTAATCTTCTTTTGACTTTTCCCAGTAGCCTGAATTGTGAAAGATTAACAGAGGAGGTTTACACAGTTGCTGCAGCAGGGCTGATTTGAAAATGTAATTGTTTGTGAGGCACAGAGCACATATGGTAAAATGGAGGTTAATATAAAGCCAGTGAAAACAACAGTGGTTCCGACGCGTAGGACTACGGGCCTGACCAGGCCCATTTCCTTCCATCAGAACGCAGACGCCCTCACGCACAGGGACGTGTCCGAACGAAAGGTGGGCGCTGCTAAATACCCCCGTTAGTGTCGAATTCTGCTAATTATTACACCAAATCAGCAGAGTTCACAGGGTAGAGCCAGAGAAGGGCATGTTCCGGGGCAGGCGATGCCTGGCTGGAGGGGAGGGGAATATATTACCCTCTGCCCTTTAACAATAAAACAAACACACGGGCGTTGGGAAGTTCTCCCTGCTGAGGGAGAGAGGGAGGGAGAGAGGGAGCCCGTCTCACATACAGTGATATCCAAGTGCCACCTAGTGACAGCTCAACAGCCCCTCTTCCGCTTTGAAGTAGGAGAGCAAAGGCGAGGGAAGAGAGCGCTGTGGGACGGGTGAGCAGATTGCACCCCAAGTCCACACTGCTAGGCTCCCCTCTCCCCTTCCAGCAGTCAGCCCGTGCACCCGCCAACCTCAGCGAGGCGCGGGCTAATTAAAGAGGGTGTCAGGGAGGCTGTCTCGAACGCATGCCGAGCTCGCCGGCCTGTTTATACCTTCTGGGGGAAGAAAAGCAAAGCCAGCTGACCGCCTGCACTAGGCAGGCCTACAGAGCCGGGGCTGCAGCAGGACAGACACGTACCCACCCAGGTCACGGGCTGAACAATAGCACAGGGCCAACCAAGCAACTGTGGCAGACAGACAGAAGTATTAAAAGTCAATGAAGATTTAAATAAGCAGCACAGCCTCTTACTGTAACGGCTGAATTCAGCAGAACTTGCATGAGGTGACACAAGGCTGACTGTTTTTATTCAAATATTCAGACTATGGTAATAACCAGAAAACCAGAGCCGATGGCCCAAGGTTTCCTTTGTTTCGCTCTTTTGAGTAAAAGTATGCGGTTGGTTTTAGTTGTACGGAGCTGTGGTGCACCTCGCATATCTGACAGCACAGCCCTGTGAGCTCCCCCACTCAGCGTAAACAGGGTGTTAGTGAGTCTCTCTCCGAGTCTCTGCTCTGCACACTCGTGATAATGGCATCAGTCAGGAGCCTCCCCGGAGAGCAATAATCAGAGCTGACAGAGCCCAGGGAGACCGACCACATGCGCTGTCGTGCTCGGTCACACGCACACACGTACACGCGCGCACCCTCGATCACGCGCACACCTCGCACACACGCTCACTTACATACAGTGATACCTGTACACACAAGTACACACACACTCATGTGTGCACACAGATACACACTCACATACACATATACACACAAGCAAACATAGCTGCCAACTCACTGTTTTTGGCTCATTCCTCACAGGAAAGTGGAATATATTGCATTCTTAAGTGACTTTTGCACATATGTATAGCATTTAAAACCTACTTTAGTCATGACCTTGCCACTTTCTGCAAATACCAACTGTTAGCTTCCTAACAGATTTCATCTTTGCATCACAAATAAAATTACCAGGTGCATTTTTTCAGAGATGCTTTTCTGTACCAATAGTACAGTCTAGCTGACACTCGCAGTATTGGAGTCAAGGCCACTTTCCATTCTGTTCCCATACTCACTTCCTGCTTTCTCAGATTCGTCAAAAAGATTTATCAAATGGCAGCAGCAACTATTTTTAAAGAGCTCCCAATGAATTTGGATTTACTTTTATTATTATGACAATTCTAAATAATTCCTGTTATATTGTTATCACAGCACAATTTTTCTAACTGATGCTTATTTACTGTTACCAGCTACTTTGTAAATACGTTCCTGTTTTATTGGTGCTGTTATATGCACCCAATGTATCTTGCTAGGGTGGCCTCATATGTCACTCTGGGCAGGAGCATCTACCAAATAATTAAATCAATAATAAATAATCTGTTCATTAATGCTTATTATCTACAAAGAACAGTCAGAGACAGATACAGATTCTACAAAATGGATAAGCACACTCACACACACACTATGAAACAGCTGTGTAAATCTCAACATTCAGTGGTACTGAGGAGCAACACAGAGTCTAAATCAGTCTAAATAAGGACTGTAAATGAAGAAGCCTATCCAAGCAGTGGCCATACAGAAGAAAAGGGACCCCAGACCAGTAGAATCCTTTGCTGTTTTCTCTTTCTCCCATGCAAAAATCCGAGGTGCTGGGGACAAAAGCCGACCTGCACCTGACGGCTGTGTAATGTGTTTGACATTTGGCATCATGGTGCCATAGCATTCATCGTTTTATGCTCAAAACTATGGACAGTTTTGTTCCATAAACGCAGTCCCTCTTGCTGTGGGAAACCCAGAGGCACAGTTAACCCTTGAATGGCATTAAAGGCGAGGAAAGAAATGTATGGCAAATTAAAAGCTGTCTGATCCTGCCAGTGCTCGTGTACCTCACAATACAGTCTCACACACATTCCATTAATCCATCCTCACAAACATCTCACCTGCGATATGCGAACCACAAATAAAACAGCCAAACAGCACAACAAGGCCAGCGGTTTGACAAAATGGAGAGCTAACTAGAGCTGCAAACTACTGTGGATACGAAAGAAATGAACTGGTTTCACTAACTAACGGCATAGTCGGGCCTGGACATCATCTGATACTTCTAAATTTAAACACATTGCCGGTGGTCATTCACAGCATGAATCCAGAAGATTTGCATTTCTGGAAAGCTACTTAATCATATCATGTGAAAATGAAGGGGCTTAGCAACAGGAGGCATTAGTGGAATGTGTTTATATAAAGTAGGTGGCAAACACATCAGCTATTTATATTGGCTTGCAAAATTCACGTAAAAGGTTCACAGACAGTTTTGTTTCCACATTCATTACAATTAAACATTAAGGTATGTCGTTCTGCAGAAAATCATGAATCTGCTATGGTGTACTAAAAACAACATATCCTGTGTTATTCCACCTTTTCAAACTAAATTTATTTCTGTTCTCAACTGCGAAGTATATCCTCGGTCCATATTTCAGAAGGTGATAACTAATAAAATACTAGATACTAGATTAAGAGTCAGTTGACCACACATATATCAAACAAGTGAACTTTTACACTGTATCAAAAGAAGGTCAGGTCATGCAGACAGACTCAGAGAGGAACAGCAGGCTTACGAGCATGTCTACTGTGTCTGAATATACTCTCTGATAGGACAGAACCTGATCTGATAGGACCACTTTAAACACTCCTTTCTCTAATAAGGAAGGACACAATCCTAACAGACCTGTCTCCCCTAGCACCCCTGCCCCAGCCCCCCATGGGTAGAGCAGAACAAATATAAATCACAGCCTGCCACAGCCCGGAGGTGAGAAAGATGGGTGCCGGGTGAAAGAGGAAATAATGCTTAAGCTGAGTTGGGTCGGCCCTCCATTACAGCCGTTTCAAAAACTATTAATCTTGCTTGTAGTCAGTGGCCTAGAAGTAATTACTTCATCAAACCTATGTAATACAGCGTGACCAGCAGTTGGGACAGGTCAATTCTGAGCCTGAAAGGGGGCGGGGCAGAGGCAACAAATCACAGGCCGGCTGTTGCCCGAGTGACGTCCCCTTGCCAACCGTGCAGTCCCTGTGATTGCACACTCGGACACCCCTACGCTCATCTACGGACAAGTCACATGTCACATGTGCTTTAAATTGGTAATGCCTGCTGGTGGACCCTCCATTTATGTTTTCTGTTTAAAATGTACAAAATGCAACACTGTTCCCACAAAGCCATCATTTGAGCCAGTCTCAGCCAGGTATGTATGGATACAGGCAAGGCCAATGATGGAGCTGAGTTGTGAAAATACAATTCTGGGCATAAAATCCACCAAACATGCTAATTCTGGTATCTTTCATTGCTGACGTACAGTTTTTAACATGTTAATGAAGAAAATATGCATTAACAAACAATGGATCCTGCTGAAGGCATATTTGTGCCTTACTGAAGAACAAAATGAAGGCCTGAGACACAACATACTCGACTGTATGCTCTGAAAGCAACTGATGGTTTTCAACTATGTCAAGAGTTCACCTAGAGACAGTATCAGAAGCCATTATTCGTTGTGGCCTAATGCCACGGCCAGGTATTGACACACATTTACGGTTCATATGTGACAAATGTGTTGAATGTCAGATGAATGAGTAAATGCTATAAAACACTAGAAACATGTTTCTTGATGGCTTGTGACTCCTAATGACTTCTTATAACTGTCAGTTTTTTCACACACAAACATAGACACTACATGTCAAATCTGAACCAGATCAGTCAATATTACGTCACTCTGTAGCATACTGTGGAATCTTACTGGCCACGGTTGACCATGGCGTTTATGCACATCAAGAGACCATTCCTGATAATAAGCCAAATGAGAGATGAGCGGCTGAATGAGCTGAAGTTGAAATTAGAAATGGGTAAAACAGTGTTTGGTAACTATACTGGACTTCAAATGACATTGTGCTGCAAAAAGTATTTTGTTGACTATGGGAAGTAAGTGTGCCAAATACAAGCAAAATTGAGTGAAACTGTTGAGGGTTTTTCATGGCAGAAAAAGAGCAAAAAATGACAAAGAAGAATAAACATTCAGGTTTGTTGGAACAACAACACAAACACAAAATTTCACTCTTGAGTAATGATATAAACACAATATGATCCTCCATACTACTACCACAGAATTTGTCAAACAGCACAGAAGATGACTACTGTATGACTGTAAGATTTGCTGGTGAAATGCATCACGCTCATTGACACAGTACAATATGCATCATACGTTATGCAGTATACCCTTCTAGTTCTTGTCAAGGCCGGTCTCTCAGGTGTACATTTAATTAGCCGAGGTGAGGTCTCCCATGCTGTCTGAGGGTCCTGTGTAGAGACAACCGTAAACAGGATATGCTTCCTAATCAGGCGTCACCGGCTCGTTTGATCATCCGGCAAAACGTGTCACATATCCTTGGATGAAAGTGGGTCATAGGAGAGAACAAAAGGTGAAGCTGTCAGCGGAATGGGGAGACTGGAGAGAGAGCCTATTAGTAGTCTGTCTTCTCACACCGCCCATATACTGTATGCTGCCACTGCTCTATTCAGTCCTCTGTTGTGTGAAGTGCAGTAATTTTACTAAAGTAAGTAGAAATCCCCAGAGCTCCCGATCGACAAATGGATCAAAAGCCATAACGTAAGAAATCAGAGGTTTACTTTTCAAAACAAAACTACAAGCCACACGTTGCTGTTGTAATGGTTTCAATCGGGGGCTCCCGTTTTCTGCATTAATAAAACACGGCCCCCGCGCTTCTGATTTCTGACACAGTCAGTTATCCTACGAAAACCAAAACAACATGTGCGGAGCTGCACGCGGGCCCATTTAAATAGGGTTTACCTCCAACGCTTCTGACACCGCAAACACCTGCCATTTCCGCCTCAAAAGAGCGGAACAAACTGACAGCCAAGAATCCTCTCTGACACAGCAATGGCTTCCAAGACTATCGTGGAAAAAAAAATACAACGGTGATACATAAATTAATTATAAGACAAAAAAACAAGTAGGGAATTAAGCTAAGAACATCTGTCACCGACTTAGCTTCACATAATAATATGAGTGTTAGAACATTTTATACTCTTGAAGTTGATGATCCCCTTTCTAATTGACAGTGAAGGAAAAAGTACTGCAGAGGCATGCTGAAGACGCTGATAAGGGAGCATTAACTCAGCTTCTCTCTCGGAAAAGTGTTTAAAGAACCTCCGCGCTAATCCCTATTGTCATCCATGCGCGGTGGAAGGACTTACAAACAGACGTAACGCCGCGGAGGCTGTCTGTTCCCCGGGAGTTGGGGACAGTCAGACTTCTGCTCGTGGATAATCATTTGCACTGAGTAATAAGATCCATACATACTAGAGCTCTGAAATGACAATGTTCACGGTCACATTCATATGCATCCGAGTGTGCAGTGCGCATGATAGCGGACCTAGTAGAATATTAAGCATACCTCTGAGCACCTGTAAGCTGTGAGCACCCATTTAAATACTCACTGAGTCCCGCCTCTTCAGAATAACAAGAGAAAGGGTCCGTCAGTATCAACTGTGGTTCAGGCCCAATTGCTGGGCCAGCATTACACCTCCAACAAAGGGAAGCATCTGGTAAACTGAATCATCCAGACATAGTCAAGGCCTACTACACAGCACTTTTTAGTAGCTAGAAGAGACAGTGTTCATCCATCACAGGTGCCCCATTCTCACCTTTATAGTCCTGTCTATCCAACACTCACAACAGGCATGTCAAGTTTGTACTTCAGACATGAAAATAGCATCAATAGCTTTTCCACATCTACATAATTCCACACATGCCTGAAAATGCCACTGGTTTTATTCAACTTAACTTTTTAACTCAACTTAACAAGTTTGACTTCACACTTCACTATGGAGCTGAACACAAGATGGGTCCTGTCCACCTCAGCCAAAACAGTATGTCACTATTTAATGCAATCTGGAGAAAGAGTGCAAATCCCACAACTACACTAAAATCTAAACCTGCTGCGTCCAAGGGGTCATAAAACACAAGAGATATTCCTTTGGAAATCAAATTGAGTTTTCAAAAGCTAGTCTTCAAAACTACTTCTGGTTACTAAACCTCAAACTAAAAGAATAAGCAGCACCTATCAGAACAATCCTTCAAACAACCACAAAAACATTTGAAAGAAATGACTATCCAAGACCTTATTGGCAGTTCAACAACTAGGTCATTAAATCGAGTGATGTCCAATAAGTACCCCTCTTTTGCAGTGTTCAGTCAGTTGGCAAACTGTGTATATGCATACATACTTTCTTCACTGGAACAGGTCACAGTAAACAGGGACAAATGACAGCAGCTGACCTCTTGGCAGCCTTGTATTACAGAACTAGGCAGCAATCAACACTGCAGGTGACAGGTGATCCCAGCCTGGCAGTCATTCACTACACAGCCCTCCAGGATGGCCATGACAAAGCTTGCACTTCACTGCACAATGAAATTACCCTCCCCTCTCACTCTTGCTATCTCCTACTGAAGACAGGATTTTCATCCCAGCAATAAGATCTGACCCTCACCCCAGTGGAGATCATCTGAATGAGGGAAACAGCAGATGGGGGTCTGCCAAGACTGTGGTAGGAGGACAGGGGCTTCAGTCAGCATTTTTATGTGCTTGATGTTGTTGACAGTGCTGGAAGGTGGAAGTGCTGACTGTTTAACAGAACAGGTTGAAAACCATGACGTAACCCAAGTGTAAAAGTCAAATAATGACAGGCACAAAGGCAGCGGAGGCCTGTCATTCAGAACCCCTCCAGCTCACTCCAGATGAGTACTTAGTAGGGGGGATTCTGAGGTCAAAGGTTAAGTGATGAAAGGCAGCTGTCCTGCTTCCAGTGCAGAGGAGAGATTTTCTCCTGGAGAACATGCTACAGTAAGCACTCCCATTCAGCCCGAATGGGCACATATCATGGGGCCCTCAATGAGTCCATTACCCATTTATGAAAAGCAGGAGCTGACAGCATGCTAGTCAAACTGCCACCCATCAATCTGACCCCCTCTCCATTTCAGAGGTAATTAAAAACAAACAAGGCAAAATGCAGTCACATACCACACCTCAACCAAATTAACAATTCTGATGTTCAAAGTTTTCCATGCAAACATTTAGCCATCAACTAATCGACTGTCAGAAATGTGTGTCACTTACATCACTGCTGGCTACCTCATCAGAATACACTGCTTTACCAGTGTAAATAAATCTTGCAGTGTTTGTTTCATTACAGCAAATATGTATTCTAAGAACTGTTAGAAAAGAAGGAGGGTTTGTACAGCTGTGCCCCCATAAACACCAAACATCAATCGTATGTCACAGCACACGTTAACCTGAACTGTAAGATTGCTACACTGCATCCATCCAACTGTATGCACTTTATTATGCTCTTATGAAAACCAATCTGTAAAACAGCGACTTTAGCGCAGCTGACATCTCACCTGTTTGCAACAATTTTGCACTGTAAATTAAATAATTGCTCTCTAATTTTGCATCCTCCGAATATATCATAAATACCTGAAATATATGACAAAATGAAAAATGATCAGTAAAAGAATTATCCTGACTTGTTACACAAATTTTGATTTGAGGAATGAGATGGCGTGTTATTTTTTTTTTCAGAGAGTTATGGCACACGGCTGTGGGTATGCAGTCCAGAGAGTTGGCAGAGAGCAATGTTAGTAGAAGTAAAATCACAAAGGTACTTCCCGCTCCCACGGTCTCCAACAGCTAATGCTACCAGTGCCAGGTCTTCTCACAGACTTTACTACACTCATTTATGGAAGAAACTTATGATCTACAAATTAACTGTGAATATCAACGGTGGCTTGTGAAATGCCCTCCTGCAGGTTTTGTGAATGGAGGGCCTAGGCTTAAAATGGAAACCAGATTTCAGGCAATGCTCACATTAAGGCCTTCCACTTTGTTGGAAAGGTGAGTCGTTAATTCAAAAATAACCACAAAACAAATAGCAATGAAATGACAACAGCTCTTAAAATGGAGTGAGTGGCATAAACACTGAAAATGAGTTACTGTGGGTTCCCACGGGTAGTCCGCCCCTACCCACCATTGCACTTAATGAGTAAATCAACAATTTAAGGCACTGTTAGACTTTCAACTTGACCTGATTTTTTTTTCTTTTTTTTTGACTTATTGTAATTTTTGCATGGTGTAACTGATTTCAGTTCACGTGACTGGACCTTCAGTTATTGTGTCAAAAATGTTCTGACATGTTCTGATATGGCAGATGGCACCCTAGCTTCTCATACTTTAAACAGGAGGCATCTGGGACCACCCACCAGCTGGCTGGTGTTCTCATCCCCAGTGTCATCTCCATCCCCAATGTGTTGGACTAATCACATATGCATGAAAACGGTGACCCCCCTAGATCTCAGACAGTGGTTAATGAAATCTCTGGAGGTTGTGGGCTTCACTGGGAGGTTGCTAGGTCATTCACATGTTTATTCAGTGGGCGTTGAGCCGCTATGGATTATTGATCGGATTGATTATTTAACCTACATCACTTGTGATATGGCCCTGCCGGACAGATGAGCTCTGTAAATGCAGGTCATCTGGACTGCTACCGTATTGAAACTGATGGGTGATCTACTGAACTGCTCTACATGATGCATGTCATGGAGAATGTGAAGGAAGGGACCTCAGTGCCATCATGCCTCAAAAGATGGAATACCAAGCAAGCCTCTGCAGCAGACAAACCTCACCAAGCAAACAGCAGCCTACTAATAAAAAGTACTATGCACCAGACATTAGTGCACAGTACAGTCGCAAAAAATGTCAACTAACAGCTATTATGGATGTAGTTTCGACACTAGATATACTAGTGAACCAGTAACTACAGCTCACGTAGTTACTACAGTACTAGTCAACTGGTGAATGCAGTTACTTCACATGTAAGAGCTAGCCTACTAGACTTCCAGACATAAAGCACATACTGGCATGTAGTGTACATAATATGCCACTTTACAGAGCACAGCAAATAAAATAATATGGCATGCATAAGACAATGGTCTGTACTAGGGCTACTAAATGCACTGGTAAAGATTAGTAGAAAGGGATCTCTTTAAATCAATGCTATTTATACAGTATTGTATTTATCTAGCTTTCAAATATTTATTTCTCAACAGAACATATATTGTAAGTTAAAAGTACCTCCTTAGCTTAAAAAAAAAGAAAAAAATCAAAAAGTCGAAATAAATCAAATAACTGAAAGTTGCATTTCCGTTTCATTTCATTTCATCTCATTCCGATTTCAAGTCCAGCTGTGCCAACTCTTGGGTCAATGGGAGACTCTACCCTTCAGATCACTGTGTTAAAAAATAAAACACCTGGCTTAATGTCAGTCTCCCAACCTGCCCTGACATTTCTGACCACCAATGGTGGCAGGGGCTTAGGAAGGAGTAAGAGAATGTGCTGTGAACTCTGTCACTGCAGTATATGCACACATTCACACAGACAGACAGACACACACACACACACACTCACACACACACACACACACACACACACACACACACACACACTCACAGAGCAAACCCTCACGACCAACTAATCAACCCCCAACCCCACATCCAATCAATTCAGCATCACAGCAGAGCCCTCGGGGTCGTGAAATATTACTTAAAACTTCATATTCATTCATTGATTTAGGTTTCAGAATAGTATATCATTGAACTCCGATGGGAACAAAAAAAGGCAGCTATTTGTGAGGTCAACCACAGCATGGACAGATGTTGACACGATATTGATGGCGATGCAGAAAGAAATTACCAAATATCTTGATCAATACCTAGTTTCACTGTTGCAGCCTTCTGAGGACAGAAATATATATCTTTACAGCTACAGAAATGGTAATAGTGAAAGAGAGAGATAAATGTTTCCCTTAAGGTAAACTATTTGATTAGCTGAGGGCAGAGGTGATGAAAGATATGCTGATGAGGCAACTTCACGCCTTTAAATAAATGGCTTGAGGAGGCTATGAGGCCCCAGAAATGACAGATCACAAGGTCTGTACACAGGGAGCCATGAGTTGAGTTAATTGACTTTTTATTCATGGCGAGGTTCCCCACACAGTTCTCAATCATGTGATGACAATAAATTATATGAATAACTTCTCTGGAAAAAATCCAACATTTGTTTATAGATGTCCGAACACATGATTCACTTTTTAATCTGAGTGTCACAAGTGACATACAAATAAACTGATAAAAATGCAACCAGAAACCTTAACATACAGTTCTGCTGGAATGGGCTCACAGCAAAATTAGGCTGACCTTCCACGTTCATTCACTCAAACCACATACAGTATGGTACATCAGAGTTGTGACAAACTGTTTGCTGTTATCAAACCAACACAAGCACCAAACTCTGAGGCCTGCTTCAAACTGCTGATGACACGAAAGGGAAAAGCCTTCCGTAATTTACGTCACAACTCAATTACAAGAGATAACACTAAACACGTCCCTTTTTCCAATGACTGACCAAGCCATAAAGTGAGCAGAGGTAGATAATTCCCTGTCCTTTAATTAAATGAAAGCTGGTGTGTTTTTCCAAAAAAAAAAAAAAGGAGAGAGACAAAAGGAGAGAAGATTGAGTTGTCCGACGCACTGGCAGGCTCCACCCACACGCCCCTAAATCACAGGGAGGCAAACAGCCCTACGGCCCTCGCCCAGCCAGCAGTAAAAGGTGCGAGGCACGAGCTGGGGCCAGCCCAACACTTCCTCGCGATAAGTAATTTTATAGAGGATTAGCAGCGTGACGGGCTGATCAATACTTGGTACTCTGGCCATTACGAAGGCAGTGAGGAAACTGCCCCCTCTGGTAATAAAGCACTGTGTCTGGGCTCTCCTTCATTTGCTAGGTCCATTAGTGTAATGGTGTCATTATCAGCCAGAGCAGTATTTTTACCCTTTTTTTGAATCTGTGGGGGTCTGATGAAGTCAGGGGCGGCGTGCGGCGTGCCCCCCATTCTTTACAGGTCCCGAATGTAAATTTGCTTAGTGTGGCCCGCATGGCTGCCACCTCTGCGCAGCTAGGCATTATTCACTGGAGCGCCCAGCACTATTTCTCAATTATTGGTCCATTAATAGTGCGTGCGGCCTGTGCTGTAACTAAAACAAAAAAAAGGCTGGTGGCAAACAAGCCACTGATTCTGCTGACACCGACATCCACTACAGCTAAACAGGAGCCTGACATGACAAGATGACTGTGTTAGTCATCATAAATTGTTACATTTACACTAATTCACAGGCTAGCATTTTGTGGCAGGGAGCTGATTAACTGCATTTGAATCTATGGCCACATAACCAGCTCTTGCCTCCCATGATACTTCATTTAACAGTATGGCCCGGGGAAACGCAAACCACTTTAATTAATATTAAGAAATTAACAGCTTCCTAACAGCTTGTGTTAACCTGCACAGCTGAAGGAAAACGAATGACCTCCATCTCAGTGGCGCAAAGGGTGGCCAAAGGACCTTGAAACATCTGGTGACCCTGCGTGATCATTATTTGGACTGTCTGTTTTGATTACGACCATTTTCATACTTTTCATAAGCTATTCTTACGTTAGTTTGACTTAAACTGCATTGACACCGGATCATGGCTTTCATGGCTTTTCACAGGATAAAAGTATCAGGAAATCAAAGTTCCTTAGCGCAGACGAGGCAGCAAAGAAAAGGGAAATACCAGAAAGGATTTCAATGCTAAACTACGGAAAAAAGACTCAACAGCACAAAGCTAAAATAATATTAATAATCCTAAAACCAAACACTTCAAAAATCTGAAAGACCTGCTATAGCAAAACAAGTACAGCCCTTTGTTTAGACTGCCATTTGTACTGAAAATGTACCACAAATATACTATGCAGGCAAGTCAGGTTAACATATTCTGTAAGCAATGCATTTCAATTTTTTTTGCACAGTTTTTGAAATAGCTACTCTTCACCAGGTTATATCTATACACAAACCAGGAGATCAAAATGTTCAAATAAAAAATACAGAAAGGAACAATACAGAGAACTACATACTACAAACCAATCACTATGAAATATGATATTTCATCACCATTTCATTATTTCTGTCACTATAGGTGTATAACACTAATATATGGTGTTTTCTGCACATGATCTCTCAATAAGTTCTTAATTTATATTTGAGAGGTGATCTGTTTTGAATTTAAATGGGGAGTTAAAACAACAAAATTACTTTCTGTAGTAAAATGATGCAAGACACATATCAATTAAGAATGTAACTGATCTTGTGTCAGTTAGCGAATGCACACTAGCTCATACCCAAACACTTGACCTGTTTAACAGCTCTGAACTCCTTTTTATTTAAACTGTATGAAGCTGTGAATAATAAACGTGGGTTATTATCATTAGTTGTTTCTGCTAATATATCAGCCAGTTCTACAGTTATTGATCGAGTCTGTTTATCTCATTTATTTATTGGCTAGAAAACACATCCATCAGGTCAATGTAATTATTCAGATGTCCCATGAAAGTTACTGGTCTCACAGGGTTCGAGCGGGGATATGGGTCTGAATGACTCATTTAAAAATCTCAAAGCCCTTCAAGATGCACTTGGCTTCAGTAAACTAACATAGAGTAATTGTGAAATTTGAAGGGAAAAAAAAAACTATAACTGGTTTGAAACATTGACAAATTGACTATAAATTGACAAATTCACTGAAAAACAGTTCTTATTTATTATGAGCAACTGCTGTAGAATAATAATAGAAAGCTACGAGGATTAATATTTACTTTATAATATGCTTCATTTGTGGTTTTCCAGTAGTTCTAGTAGCAAAAAAAAAAAAAAAACATTTCCTTGTTTAGCCACTAACAGCACATTATTTGGTCACCATGTTACTCTTTCATCCTTATATTTGTCATCCCTTTATTCCAAGAAAAGATGAGCAAAACCATTGAGTTTACCCATATGATGGCCAGCTGGAAAGAATTCTCTCTGCACTTCATATGGTCACCACAGCTGTTTCAATAAACGGGAGGAACCACGTCTTGCATATTTTCTGTGCTGTCTTACATGATCCAAACATATGTGCCATATGAAATAGCAGCAGAAAGAAAATGTTCATTTTGTAGCGCAGTGTGATTCTGATTCTGGCATTTATATCAATATACACATCTTGTTTGAAACACATAACCTACAACCTGTTGTTGCGAAAACTATTAAGACAATAAGGAATGCCATTTTTTAACGCCATGAGGTTCAAAATCATATATTAAACAATGCACATTTCCGTTGCCCACTAATCGTAAATGTATTACTGTCCTTTCCTGGAAACAACTCATAATCCACACAAAGGACGATGCTGGAAAATGAATGGGGTCGTTCTCAGTTTGACTGTCACAAGATCTTGAGCCTTCCGACAACGTCGATGTGTGGACGATATCGTAGCCGTACTATTTTATACGCATTTGGAATTCTAAAACCCATTTACAAGCATAGGGCACATGTTTGTCTGCCCCCTGTATATGTAACACAATCGAGGGCATATCGAGTCATACAGATAGTATAAGACCTTCCCGGTGATTGCTGTTTTCCGAATGTGGGCGGAAGTTTTTCCAAATCGTGCACATGTGTACATGTGATGATTATAGCCTAATCATATCAAAACCCCAATCCAATTACCAACTGCATTCCTAAAATAATCCTAAAGCGTTATTTCTAAAGCGTGTTTTTATGTTGGCGTTTGCATACGTTTTATTGACACGCCGTGATGTCACGACTGATGCATGCTGTGAAGTATAAGTTTCACGTCAATTCACCTGTTGGCTAACACCTCATTAGTGCCCTAAGAAACGTTCATTAAGATGGGTGGCTCAGGAGAAAAGCAAGCTAATCGATAAAGCGTAAGGTTAAGGCAATGTTATGGTGGAAGCGTATCGTGGGCCTCTGTATTTTTATGAATCGCACGTCTTTTATTCGTACGTTTTAATAAAGCTTTAAGGATGGATAGACGACCCATGCCCTCGATGCCTTCTAAAGAGCTCCTTCCTCCTGGATATACATTGGCCAGCTTTGTCCTCGCGAGTTTATTGAGTTTACACATAACTGTACATCTTTGAATTGGCAAGCTAGCACTAAAGCTTTATGCAGCCCCACGCTGTTATGCCCGCTATTTTTGTCACTTCCCGTAACACTGTTCCATTCATTAGGTGTGATATGCAATGCCAGTATGCATAGTTACACCCCAAATAAGCTAGCGAATTGTTTTTAACTTGCTATACGTTTTGGAAGGAAATTGTAAAGAGGGGAACAGAAACACGTGGGCTAGCTTGCTAACTAAATGCACTGACGCCCCGATCCGCTTTTGCAAGCAACCTAAAACCGAGTCAAAAATAAAAAATATTTTAATAAGCAAGCATAGCCATATGAAAAGTACTATTGATACCTTTCTTTTCTTCTTTCTCTCACTGTCACCCGACCGTTTCATGTTCCTGGAGTTTTATTTACACTGCCTCGATCCACTGTAGGTTGTCCTGGGAAATGTAGTTTTAAATTGGGAAATACGAACGAATGTGTCCGCTACTGGATCCCCTGGTTCCGCTCAAATGCACCCAACTGCCAGGCTTCACTGTCAGGATTAGAGAGAAATACACTAATAATTCCATTTTTGTTAAAAAACGGATTGGCATCCCCGTGAATGTGCAAAAAAAAACTACACCGTCCATAACTTCAGTTTTGGGGAGTCGTTACGTAGGCGGCACGCAGTTTCACGCAAACCGCAGAATGAGCTGTATCTTAGCAACAGTTAAAGTAGCGAAGGAATGCCTCTAAAGGTAAGAACCCAAAAACAAGCTTGCGAATGTATAGTACTGAAAAGAAAACACTTAAGTTCATATGCACATTAGCTAGGTGGCAGCTATGGCTTGGTTTTATACATGTACACATACACATACTTGAATTTTGTTGGCTGGCAAGTACCGTTACCTGTCTAGCCATAGCTAAACCAGGTAGCAGGTACCATTGCCGTATGTCGTTAGCTCTGACACTGTATTGTAACTAGCAGGGCTAATGTAAGGTGACTTTTGATATTTTAATCCCCGTTGATATACCATCAAAGAAAGTCCTTACCTGACTAGCATTAGCTAAAATGCTCTACCAAGCAAGCTGTGATCGCTAACGCTAAACGTTAAAGTGCATCTATTGCTTGTTCATAAACAAAATTAATTTGGCAGTAGCCGCTGCAGAAACCTACTCATCCGAATGTCATGTGGATATGTTGATGGTCGATTATTCTATAGACGCATATAAGATAATATAATAGTCAGTAGCTAAGTGTAGGCAGCTCGAGCTCGCTCTAAACTAATGCTCGTCTTGAGTTCTATTTGCTGTAAACAGCTATCAAGATTTTTATCAAGCAACACTGACCATATTTTCTGTTTAAGTTGTCTTATCCAGTTGACTTTTTTTTTTTTTTTTTTTTTACAGAATTCGATTTTGTACAGGTTTATTCTTCATACAGTTATCAGAGACACTGCACAGCATTTTTAAAATGATTCTGCCTCGATCCGAAAGTAGTAGATAACCAGAAAGCCATAGCTGTCCAACTGTAATCAATATACCAACTGGATCAAAGCGTCTTTAGTTGCATATCGCTTTATTGCCTCGGACAGGCAATGGTCAATGTTTTAAGTATAATTATGGTCCGCTCAAAATATATACTATGTTTGATATGTGATTATGATCTCAAGAACTTTACATGGCAAGATCGAAACGAATCATCAAAAAGTGTTTAAAGCAACAAAAAAAAAAAAAAAACGAGGGAGGAAGTACTGGAAATCATGCGAGGCAACGCATGTCTTTTGTGTTCAAACGTCTTGCATCACGTGATAATGTAAGTTTAATGTCCATGTCCAAGTTTAAGGAGGTCTATGCAGATGTTGAACAGGTGCTAGGTGTGATTATATATATGTTTGTATATATGTATATATGTAGTAGAACAAAGTGCTTGTCAAGTTGTTTTCAAGATCAGAGACTAAAGATGTTTTTGGCAGGGTTTACATCAGATCCATATGAAACACAAATCCCCTTTCTGAATCTCATAAAGTGAACTTTATCCACATACTTACAATGCAACATATTCTTAAAATGTAATGAAAAGCTGCAGATTTATGCAGTGATCTGCTATATGCATAAGAATGTTTCTTTTCCAATCTGGCCCTATAGAAAACATTCCGGTCTATATGTTAAACAGTTTTTACATCGGTATCCATATAGTTTTATGTGCATCTCCCAAAAAAGCTGAAGCATGGATTCAAAAGTTCTCCAATTAAAGGTCACATAGTCTGCAGTGTAATTATCAATTTATTTTATGATTGCACTAATGAGCTTCTTTTTTAGGCTATTGTTTGCAGCTGTATCGACAGGTTTTCTGCATTACCGCTTGAAAGGAGAGGGTTTTGTCCCATCGGTATTCTCTCAATATTTTAAAATGTGTAACAGTAAGGTATGAGAGAACTTCCACAAAGGCTGTGTAAATCACAACCAGCACATCATGCCACGTGTAACATTGATGATCACACTTTTTACACGCGCTAATCGTTAACACTTGCTAAACTTTTTTTTTTTTTAAGCTATGATTTTTAAGATTGTTTTGAGACTGAAAACATAGGTCAAAGGTAATGACTGAAAAACAAGGTTTAATAAAGTTCACAACCATTTGTGGAGGGATGTGTTGCAGCATTCATGTTTCACTTGTGTATTAAATACCTTCTTACTTGGGGTTATCAAAATACATATTTTGACATGTTGGGCTAAACACCAATGACGGGACTTATTCAATTCGTTATTCTCGTCTGACTGATCTGTGTTAGCTCTGTAGCTGATGAAACAGCAGGAGACGTGCCTGTGAAAGATATAAGCTTGAACCTCTGTTGAGCTGAGGGACTCCAAGGTTTGAAACACCTGCTATACATTACCATTACAGACTTTGATCAGTGTCTTCATTAGTTTCGTTTGTAATCTCTTTCTTTTATGGTAGAGCTGACCCAAACAAGCCGCGCACTGATTGAAGACATGTGTGCCTTTCACCTGTCTTGTAAAAGCTCAAGATTTCTCTTATTTCCGCAGATTTTTGCGTCACTTGCATCCTGGTGCCATAAACAGAATTGGTCTTTTGATTTCTATTTATAACCTACATTTCCTCTCACCCTTTTTCCATTAAGAAGAAAATAGCTGAAAATATATTTGGAAACATTTTGACTAGAGTAGATCCATATGCATCCATTAAATAAGAACTAACTGGTGGGTACAGAAGAGATTGTTGGATTGTTTTTAGTTTCTACAATATCCAAGTGCAGAGTGGTGCCCCCATCTCCTGTTTGCCTTCTACCACCTCATATCACATCGTTAGTATTAGCTAATTATTGTGTGTGCATAAGGGGAAACTGCTTCAGTGCAACACTTGTCAAAATTTTTGAGACAATGACCCTTCCCCTCCTCTTTTTAGCAAAAGATTTGGAGCCCATGGTTGCTTGATCAATTGAGCAGGACCAGGAGCTTTGTGTTTTTGTTATACTGAGAAGCAATTTTAGCCAGTCTTTTACTTTTCAAAACATTTTCCACAGTAAAGAGCAGTAAAATTTCTAAACAGCCACCTTCAGCTTATCATGCATGTTCAAACACTGCTCACTCTGGACTCCCTTCCTGTCCACCTTGTGGATTTTGGACATACGTCACAAGTCTTGTGTACTACACAAACAATATAAATGACACATTGCAAAGATAACATGGACACTGGCTGTATTCAGGCTCATCTTTAGTTGTGTTTTGTACATTCAACATTAAAATCACATTTATATGATACTGTTGCCTTTGAAGGCAGCATAGAATGCCAAAGTGTATATGAAACCACCCTTATAGCTGCATCACAGTTGTTTTTCTAAAGATATCACTCTGAACATCTAAACAGAATTAGCCTTCCTCCAAGATGCCGTAGAATGCTGAGCTGTTCAGCCCTCATTCTTGGAGGACACAGTAGTGTCCAACTGGGCACCTAACTACTCAATTCGACTAACTGGGCCTGTTAAGATAATCGTCTCATTTATACAAGTGTTTGAAGCCATTTGAGATGGAAAAACAACTGGATAGCAGCCATTCTTGGCTAAAGTCAAACAGCCATGGATGGCGCATGTCGGTAATACTGAGCAATGATAGTTGAAAATGTGGCCTCAGTCATGGTAGCATTGGTAGTGAAACTAAGCAGACCCTTTCTGCCTGAAAGCGGTCTAAATTAGGAATGCATTTGCATCGCTGGCAAAGTCATGAGCAGCACAATTCCCAGACACAGCAGGCAGAGTCCTTAGTCCACCATGAACTAGGTGACCACTTCCTGCAGTTAACATGCTTCTAGGCCGGAGGAGAGTTCAGCAGGTTTGTATTGCTCTCACACACTCAAGAATCACACAACACCCCACATATCTTTAACAATAATATTGTTATTGCTCAGATATTTTACTGTTGTAATTGAAAACAGTACACCATTTCCAAGAACGTGTCAAAGAGGACGTGTCAAACTATGTGAACAAAGGTTATCACTGGCCTGAAGGGTAATTCATTTGTTTAAAAAACTGCTTAATTCTGATACACCAGGTGAGTGACCCCGCCCCATATGAAAACTTTACTTTGAACATTTAAGCACTGATGCATAACTGGAACCAGCAGACAATGTGGCTTTCCAGAGCTCAGTATGATCTCACAGGAAACTAAATCTATTAGGAAAAGGTGAACGTTCTTTTAAACCTGTTGTATTCTACCTGTTGTGACTGTAAATGTACTGTTAAATCACAAAGAAAATATTGATACTGTTTGTGCAAAAATCATGTCATAGATTTGGGCATTTGTGTTTGGAACATCATAAACACTTTTTTGTGAATAAGGAGGAACGCATATTTGTTTCAGCTTGACACTTAATACGAAACAAATATTCCCATGAGACAAGACTCCTGGGAAAACTTGTGTGAAGAATGTTCATGTGTGCCAGTATCAGTGTAGTCTGCCTGGTTTGTTTCCCAACAGGCATTGTTAGTCTCATTTATTCCTTTTTCAGAAAGTAATCAATCTTTCAGAAAGTGGACACCATGTCCAATGACTCCTTTGAAGCATTTGTTTTTTATTTAACTATTATGCATGTACTGCTTTTGAGTTACACCCTTCTAGCCAGCAAAGCATCAGATCAAAAGGAAGGAAGTTCCCTGCTGTAAATTATTCAATGGGGAATCAGAAACAATAAAATGAGTTATCCAACTTGAATATAAGGTTGCAGTTTTTTTCTGGGAACTGGTGATATAGGCAGTTGGGATGTAAGTTTGCAGTTCTGTCTAACCTTGGCAACAGCATTTATCATTTGTCCTGTAGCAGACCACTCACCTTTTAAACAAATCAGCCTTTCCTCACGTTCCTCTCTGGCACGTTTAACACATGGGGCAGGAGTATGAGAACCTTTTCACCACTTTCAGATGCGCTACAATCTCTGGGAAAAAAAATGTCTTTGAACTCCTGGTGCTCATCAAATCCCGCTCTCTTTTGTCCGCCCAACTTCTCTGGTTCCATCGACTGTTGGGCATGTTTTCTTTTATTACGCATTACTTCAGCTCAGGACAACCCTTTGACAAGGCTCCTTTTATAATATAATGAGAGTATAAAAAAAACCCTGGCAGAAATCAAAGGTGGAGGAAGCACTGTGCCAGAAATACAATTGAACGCATTAAAGGAGGACGAAAACCATTGTGTATGGTCCATATTAAGAACAGAGCCCTGTCCTGGCAGTCAGTTTTTCCTGAAGCCTTTGAGTGAAAATCAAAACTTTAAAGATGGGCTCCTCTATGAATAAGGATGTGTTCGCCATCCGGGGAATTTATTTTGGGCCACCTACACTTTATATTGCATTATCAAATTGTAGTGTGGTTTCCACAGAAAGGGGAAAAAGACATTGGGGGAGAAAACTGCAAGCAGTATAGTCATGGAAATTCGTTTACAATTAGCCACCCTTATTTAACTTCACTGAAGGTACAATAACAATTGCAAACCTACCACATCCCTTTCCCACAACCACGTAGAATTGTACAGTACATTCATACAGAACAGTGCTTTTGATTTCTGTTTTTTTTTTTACTGTGTATAGAATGAGCATATGGAACAAGTATGTGCTTTGCCTGTTCACTAACCTTCTACGATAAGCCTTAGGAAACTTATTTGTCAGTGCTATAAAGCAGATTGCTGCTCAGTGGTTTTAGTTAACATCAAAGGGCTCTTTGCAGGCAGTAATAGTTATATCAAAACCTGAAATTTATTATTCAGGTCCCATACTGGAGTCTTTGGAGCGATTATGTCCTCTTTCAAAAGAGGTTTTCATTCATGCTAGCTTTTCACATTCCTCCTTTTCTGTCTGTTTTCCTCTTTATTTCTTTTTTTATGGGAATACCACCTCCTTCCCCTGCTCCCTACCTCTCACTGGGGTGCCTGAGCACAGGACGGCCACCAAGCTGGGCCAGCAGGGGAAGGACAGGAAGTAGACAGCGTCGGCCTGTGTGCGTGTGTTGTGTGCAGGAGAAAGGCGAGAATGTGTAGGTGGAGGAAATAGTGGAGTAGCCACAGGAGGAGATGTGGGGGAGAGGGGGAAGCACAACCTCAAAACAGCCATACATCCAGCGGCACACACTACAGACACATTGTCCCACACAAACACACTCCCCCTGTCCGTGTCTCCCACTTTCACCTCCACCTGTCTACCTTCTGCACACATCAAAGAGAAGCCAGTCAACTCTTACAAACAATTTGGTAAAAGATGTTAAAAGGTTCACCACTCAACTGAAAGCAAATGCACATTTTGCTCCCAAAGTAAACATGGGTTCCCCATGGTCCTTCAAAATCCCTGAAAGTAATTAATTAAAATTCAAAATCAAGGACTTGGTAGTGCTTGTAAACACAGAGAAACTGACTTTGGATTCTTTACATGGTGCAAATTTTATTTTTAAGAGATTCTGTTGATAACATTTTGAAAGCTGCTGTAATTGTACACCTTCAGCTCTGCCTGATTGTCCACTCTGTGGCATGCTCTTGGACAGTTACTAAAAACATTCAGTAAGTTTGCTTTCACACCTGATTTGATTGAAGGAAATGTTTTAGACTTTATTTACCACTTAAGTTAGCTTGTTACCAGAAAATTGGACAAGATTTTTAATTTACAAAGTGATGGTTGCAGTGCAGTGTCATATCTTTTGGAATGGTCCATCTGCCTTGCAATTCCAATTAGATTTCTATTGAACTTCTGTGGATAATTCCTATAGAATATTCTGAATAAACAGCCTATGATTCAGAATTGAGCAAGTTAAAGGGCATGAAACCCAATAAACTGGTTAAATATATTGTACAGTAGGACAGCAGTTTTCTGGAGATTAGAATAAGCAGCACAAAGTGTTGGCTACCACTAAGAAGTGGTGTTTATGGATCATGTCAAAACTGTATCCCTGTAAGATGTCAGGACTCCAAAGCAAAATAGCAATGCATGAGTTACCTGAAAAAATCTTTATGGACCAGTGCTGGGTCTGTCAGAAGGATATTGACAATGTCCATTGGTGTTCACTGTTAGTTGGTAATATTTTAGGGAATCATTGACAGCATGGATGTCATATTTTCTGAATTAAAACTGAAGGACAAGTAGTTGGCAGATTCAGAACATTGTGGAAGAAATGAATATTTTTCAGCGATGCATATGTGGTCGCTACATATACAAAAATGCAATAAAAGAGTCTGAAGCTGGAAAAAGCTCCTTGATCAAACAGAAAACCTGAAAACCAGTGATGTGCTCAGAAGCTGGCCTGTAGGCATAGAGCACTGGAAATTTGACACAAAGTCCAGTACCTTGAAGTGCAAAATATGCATGACAGTCAACGAAAGTGAAGGAAAGCCTTGATTAAAAAAGACAATAATAATAAAATGTTGTGTTGTGTATAGGGATTGAAATGTGCATGTGTAAGTAATTTTATACTTAAACACTTGTCTGAAGGGTAACTGTGGCAAACAATGTTGTAAAATTAACATACGACGGGGGCACCTAACTACAGACCTCTTTTCAAGCATAACAGAAAATCGCTTTTTATTTAAAAATCCACACTTGAATCAGCTTTTCTGTTTGTCAAGTGTCTTAAAAGCAAGATCCATCCTATTTTCTTCTCAGAAATAAGTATAAGGATTAGAGTATTTTCTCTTGCCAATGACTGAAAATCCCAAAGGAAGTAAATTGTTCTTTGTGTCCTACAACAGAATCATCTTTCTTAATGCAAACATTGTCTTAACTCCCACCAAGTTCTTTTGACAGAATGTCATTGTTCTCCCATTTTGAATTGTTTTCATTCAAATGATCGCAGAGGGACCTGAGCTGATCTAACAGCTTGAAAATGTCTTGCTTTTGTACAACTTTCAGATGAGATGTATGTGTAGTATAAAGAATTATGTTGTTGATTAACTACATTAATTCTTAATTTGGATTATATTTTGTCTGCATGTAGAACAAATTTACTATACACATGTACAAGACTTACTATTGTAATGTAATCTATCTTAAATTCTTGTTTCTTTCTGAAACAAAAGCAGTATTGCCCATCCAAGGTTGTACAAAAATGTTTTTTTTTTGTTTTTGTTTTTCAACTTATAGACCTCCCTTAGATAAGCAATTGCAGTAATATATTGGCCAGCTAAAGTTGCTGCATCCTACATGAAACCAACTATCCTATGCCTTTGTTACTGTTCTTGTACAGCATGCACTCACAAAAATGTTAGCTGGCAGAATCGCTTCACTAGCTAATACCATTTAGTTAACCTGTAATACTCTTGTTATTGTTAGTCATTGCTACTTAGCTAATACAGTAATGATTCTGTTGCTTGCTACACTTTCTATCCATTACATACAGTTAGTTACTTGGTAAACTTGATGTTGGCTAAATTTGCCACCTACCTAACAGAATAAATGTGTGTATATGTGCATGCCACTGATGGATCTCAAGTACATCTCTGCATTTTTCACTATAACCTGAGTAACCTCAAATCAATGAATAATATTTCATACAGAATGATGTGAGTAATATTCTACTTTATTGTTGGGGATAATGTGCCACAAAAATATTTCAGTGGTAGCCAGTGGTTAACCATTTATGCTTTGGAACCTGCCTTGATCTGTAACTGGAATCTTTTTTAATCCTGGACAAGCTCCTCTCCAAGGTTCAAAAAGCGAACAGAGTCCTATAAAATGAATTCACAAAACATATACACCATTTGATACATGTTGATTAAGCTTATTTCAATGATCACACAACACCACAAGAAAAACATATGGTTTTCGAACAGAAAAAGCTCAAAGCCCTCATGTAAGATGTGGTATACCTCCACACCCGGGACAGTTTCCAAACTATACAGAGAGGAAACATCGTCCTCTTGCTATGGTTTAAACGCCATGATCACTGAACAGTTTTATGAGAAACCCTTTAAAAGTGAGGTTTGAAACACAAAAGAGCCTCTGTTAAGAGCTCACACACAATGTCAAGCTGAAAGCCTTTAATAGTATATATACCGCAACATAGTCTGTGTGCCTCCCTTGCATAGAATCTTTTTTTAAAGCATCAGACACATCATTGCTACAGACAGTGCTAAACTATTTGAATCCCTTGCCGCACCAGTGATGTTGAACGTCATTTTGATGTTCTGTTTTTATTGCTGTGGTTTATATTTTCTCAGATGACACATTTTCCCCTTTAAAAATGTAACTGCACAGCTGTGGTGATCTGTCATAGTCAAAATGTAAGGTAAACGGGCCATAACTATAAATGGTGCAGAGCATGGGGCTTCGAACGGTGCTTTACGGCCTTCTCACAGGGGTGAGGGGCATGCAGAGGGATGTGACCACGAGAGGCTGTAGAGGCAGGCCAGAGCTGAGAGCTGCATCCCCTGTGTTCTCCAAACACATCCCTATTAACACTGGGGTGGTTGGTAATAATCTCTGGATTCCTGTTGTAAAGTGTTGCCCATGATAAATTGAAGCCACTTGTTTAATCTGAGATGACTCAGCTTTATTCTGAAGTTGTAAAAGGTATTTTGGAATATGAGTGACAAACAAATGTATGCATACTTAAATACAGTAGTATATTAGAGATGATAAAACGTTGAGAAATTATAGACAATATGAGAAGCCCTAAAGCGCGCTTTGGTCTTTGGAATCTCATGTGTCCAAGTCTATCCAGCGTCCTCCCTGACTGTAGATCACTTTGCCCTTGCACCAGCTGTATACTTTCAACTCCTTGCTTTTACCTAATCCCTGTTTTACTGGTGACCCTTCACTTCTACCCCACACTGACACTGACACTAGCCCCTCTCGTATACCCAGCATCCTCACAGGATTTGTTCCCTAAACACTCAATCAAGGGGTCTACAGTCTACATTATCTCTCACTTATATGGGCAAGAATGTATGCTATACCATAGGTGATAATAAATATTTTCTTATGAATTGCTCTAGTATGAAATGGATATCATATTCCACGCCATTCTTGGTGCTATGCAAAAATGGCACCTGATGATAGTGAGGAAATGATCACTGCTTTGCATTTTGTGTAAATGCTTATATGTTAAAGTGGATTTCATATGAAGAGAGCAAATTAGATCTATGTGACCTTTATTACAGTAATTGTTTAAGTATTGATTATGGAGGTCACTTTCTCATTAGGGCTGTAGTCGTTCCTAAGGTACACCATTATTTTAAGTTAACAGGCACCAACTGATCAACAGTAGTAAAACCAATTTGTGATTTGTGATCATTTAAAAAATATGAAGTGCAAACCCTTTGAAGCTGAGTTTTTTGCATTAGCAGTTTTTATGGGGGCATTACTTGCCTTTAATGGTTATTTGTGCATGCATTCCTCCTGTGTGATTGTAAGCAGGTTTTGCTGTCTGGCTAGTGTTCATTCGTTAACTAAATGTATTGTTTTTAATTAAGACTACTGTAGAGATTGGCCTGAGGTTTCATTGCTTTGTTACTGACTAAGGGAGCATTTTTCAGTAATTGCATATCACTGGTTAGGTGTATTCCTAAACTGTGGAACCTTTGTGTAGTAGTTGCATCCGGCATACAGCAGCTAAGCAAGAGTGAATGGTATGTCCCCTTGGAAGGTCAGACAAACCAAACGATATTTGAGTTGAGTTGACTAACGGGGACAAACTGGAATGAAAGGAGGGGCTTGGCTTGGAATAAAACACGGCGGCGCACAAGGAGAGAAACCGAGGAAGAGCACCATGGAGAATAGTGTTTTAGTAATACAAGACCTGGAAATTGCTGAGCTCCCCCCGCTGGCTTACAGTGTGAGCCCCTGAAAGAGAGCGTGCAACATAATGCTGCTCTTTGAGAGGGCCGTGAGCCCGGCACCCCGGTGAAATGGCCGGCCCCTCACTGGCACAGCACTCCACCCCTGCCAGGCCTTTAGAAATGCCCTCCTCGGGTAGCAACGGAATCACTCCTGATGCGCCGGCACTGATGATGAAGAGGATCAAAGTCCAAGCCCCGGTATGATTCTATTTGCAGACTCGTTGACCGTTGGGAATGTGGGGACTGTTTTCCCCAGGGAATGCGGCCACTCTGAGCTTCCACTCATCCCATTTCTTTTTTATTTAAACAAACTACAATGAAATAAAACTCACACACTGACATGCAGTATTATTTTATACTTGGATAGATGAGCTGTCATTCATCGTTCTCAGAGTCAAGCAGAAAAAAGAACAGTTGACAAGCTAAATACAGGGTATTCAGGCATTACTGCTGTCCGGAATGGCCCCTTACTGTATAGTTACTGTTTTATTGAATGAAACCCCAAGGCATTACAGAAGGCACAAATATTTTTGTATGAACCAGAAGTCATTGCTTTAGAATTGCAGAAGAAAAGTGTCTGTGTTTTGGTTTTTAACTATAAGCAAATGTACGGTAATTTAAACCAGTTGGGTTGTTTCATTTTGCACCTTTCCCAGCGGTCCTCATGTCAATTTCAATTAAGATGAAATTAATTCTAGCAAAATACATCAAAAATCTCCAACCTCAGTTCATCTAAAGTGAGGGACACTCCATAAAGTTTTCTGGGTTTCTTTTCTTGTGTCGCTGAGGTGGGTGTGGACTGGGGGAGCTTTCCAACGGGCAGCACTCCTCCAACGGAGCTTGAAAGGTATGGCACCGGTCCCGCCTGAAAAACGTCTTCAGACGCCTCATACTAAGTGCTTAATCGACCCATTGGGTTTGGCATCGGCACGGCACTGACTTTCGGTTATCCAAAGTGCATTTAATTGCCCTGAAGCCAGAACCAAAATGCTGCCTGCTTTCATTAGAGTTGCCCCCCCACCCCACACACACACACACACACACACCCGTTGCTGTGGCCAGATTCTGAACACTTTTCAGTGATTTCTCTGTGTGTTCTACATAATGCTTCATTTAGTTGAAAAACTTCTGTTCCTTCCTAGAGGCCTGGATGTCATATCTTTCTCTACTTATTTGTCTTCTGACCGCAGACATTACAGTTTCAGCTATGTATATGTGCTTACACCCGCAGATGCATACATCATTGTCTGTCACCAGTAAACAAAGTGTCGCTATATAATGTCTTTAAAGGCCAAGGGCATGATCACATCCTAAACTACAGGTTGTAGACTCCAATAAAGCTGAATGACAAGCCTGCTATACTGGCAAAGACTGTGGTATGCAACAGATCATAGAGTGTTTGACAGCACAAAGTAACAAAAGGGAACACAAGTTGACCAAAATGAATGTTTCATCGTGCTGTATCCAATAGAAAATGTGTTGGGGAAATGTTGCAAATTTATACACATTTGAGGAGGACCTCTACTGTGTACATTACACTTTTATAGGATGTTTTCATCTGCAGACAAAAAATCAGGCTAGTGATGTAGGTGTTGGTGGACATCGGGGAACTGCTGGGGACTGTTTTTGGCAGGAAGCAGAATGGTGTGTTAATAGATATGATAAGCTGCATCCTGCTGTTGCATACTTAATGCACAAAATGTGTCAAAAGCCAAGTCTCTAAGATGACAGCCACTTATCCCAAAGGCCATTTGATGTACTGTAGTCTGCTTTTACAGTAGAAGAGAGAAAAGAACCTATTACCGAAAATCTTAATGGCTGTATGTAAGGTTGTTTTTTTTTCATTACGTCATGTCTGTTTTTATTTGGGGGTCACTGGTATTGTCTATGACAAAAAAGAAATGCAACAAATAATAAATGAGGTGGCGTGTCTTTAGAGAGCAGGCATATTACTGAATGACAACCAGAAATAGGACTAGGACCCAGCTAGGAATTAGCTAACAAAACAAGCTGTATCACACAGTAATCTCCATTACGACATTGCATTTATAATGAACTATGCCAGCTTTTTTTATCTCGTAAAAGTTATGAGAGTTTGCTATGAATCATGCAACAAAAGAACTTTTTTTGATGCCCAGCTTCTCAATATGCAGCCTTTTCATAACTGCCCATCCAGGCTCAATGCAGGGTATAACATTCAGTACCACAGGAATTGGGGAAAAAAGACTTAGTTTTCTCTGCTGTGCTCCAGTTGTGAACTCCAGTTGACTCTGATCACATGGCAGTGTTGAGAAAAGAGTCATCGAAGAAGGGGAGAGGAGTACATCTTGTCCCGCGAGTGGTGGTGGTGGTGGTGGGGGGTGGGGGGGTTGTGTCACTGAGTTGTCTTTGGGAAATTCTTTTCCTGTGATGCCTCAGCTGAAGCCCATCAGTTCCAGTGCTGCGCGAAACCGCAATGTTCTTCCAAACGTCGATGATACAAATTGGTTTCTGTCACACTCAGGATCATAATTTGTAAAAGATGACATTGCTGTCCTTGCTCATTGTCCTTTTATTTGGTGACAGTTTTCTCTTTTCCTCCCGAGTTCTGAAGACCTCAGCAATGTTCTTAAATGGACCCCATGCCCTTAAATAGGGTCAAGAACAATTTGTGTCTGTGATTGCAGCTACAAATCAATGGTAGAACTGCTATCTTTTCTCTCCTAGCAGATTTTAGCCAAATGCATCTTGTAAAACACATCATAAATGGTCCAGGCCACAGTAAAAAGCAATATTTAATTACATCGACCATACATTCTTTTTGTGCCGCCCAAGAGTAATGACATGAAACAGGACAGTGGGGCAGAAGAAGATTAAGTGTTCTACAACAGTAGGATAGAAGAAAGGTAAAAGTAACCAATGAAAAAACATTCTTTGCTCGATCAAAGAACTCCACAATAGTACAATGGAACCAAGACTATTTACGATGACATAATAGCATAAGACACATTGAGGGCCTGACCTGTGTTTAAATGTGTATAACATAAAAAATGCCACACATCCAGTGTGGTAATGCTTTCCATAAACCCTCCTTTTCTGGAGAAAAACAGTCTCGCAAAGTCTTTTGAAGCCATCAAGTGGTTTTGCAAATAGTGTTGTTTTGTGTTGAAGTGCTGAGCCAGATTAATAAAAAACGTGTGACTGCATTAGCGCTCTTGACAGCACCGCCATCTAAACCCGCCACAGGTTTTAATGTATGTAGATAACATGTTGGGGAGCCAAGTTCCTGTTTCAGCATCGTGTCAAAGGCAGCTATTGGACCGCGTCCCAGGTTTTGTGCTTATTTGTCTTTCAGAAAAAGGACAACTACCCAGGCAATGGCAAAGCACCCTTTAGTCTTTGATATCTGAAGGCATAAAAATGGAATCGCTCGACACTCAGCTGGTACACAGATGTGTGTGTTTTGGAAGTCCGCTGTCTGAACTGACTGCAGATTAGTGACTTTTTTCCTCCTTCCTCTACCCATGCATTATAGTTCTTATATGTGCAAGAGAGTAGAAAACAGCAGAGACATTTGCTCTGTATTTTAGGCTTTTATAATGCCAAGTGCCCCTTTACTTTTTTTTTTTAATTGTGGCTTGCAATAGCAGTCCGATTGTTCACAGGTGGCAATCTAATGGCTTAGCATGGTGGCCACGAACAGTGTCTCTCTTATCTTCAGAATAATAAATATCCTTTCATTGTGGTTGTTTTGAGGAGAATGTAGTTTAAAATGTTGATTTGCAGAACCATTCTTTGTAAGGTATAAAAAATTGCATATAAGATATATTACACTAACTAGGTTCTGAAAAGCTGGCAGAACAAGCCCTCCAAACTTCAGAGTGACATTCCCTCAATGTTCCATGCACACAGATTTGATTTCTGTACTTTCCCAGTGTAACATGGGTCAGTTTTCTCAGTTTACTGTCAGGGCAGAAACCCCAGAGCTGTATAATAATCAGGTGATCCTAAAGAACAAATCTGCTTTACAGGACTGTGAGCATCTTATAGAGAATGATCTCAAGATGATCATGACCTTATCTGCCTTCACCATTCAGCAGTGGAACACACATCGTGATTTTGCCTTTTTCACACTGTGAAATATCAAAGCATCCCCCCACAATGGTTTTGTGTCATACCTACACAGAATTAGCTATTACTACTGGGACCTGCATTTTGATCTGTTAGCTGTTAGCTATTGTCCCTAACTAATTGATATACTAATGTCTTTAAGCCCCTCAGATGACCCATTGATTAAGATATTACAAGGTTTTGTATCACACTGAAAATTCTGTGATATGTTTGCTTTAGACAGACAAAGCAGCCATTACAACACTGTGTGCTCCTCTGTCATTCCTATAATGAGACTGTTAAATTAGTTTAAGACATGTCCAATTCTTTCTGCTTACTAATATGGTTCATGGTAGCCTTTACAAGAAAGGTCAGTTACAGGAGATACTTTGATCTGAACATTGTCAGAAGATACAGCTTTACCGTTTCACAGTTTAGAATCGTTGAAAACATATTGTTCCACCAAATTTGGACTTTTCTTTCCACAGAGAGCCAACAGAACAGTTGTATCTATTTAACAGCCTCTGCTGTTGATGGGCAGGATTACAGAAGATTTGCACGGTGGTAAAACGTTAGGCCTTCCCTGACCTTTGAGCATCTGATCCCAATCTGGGCTCCATAAATCAAGGGAAATTAAAAGTGCAAGAGAAGCAGTTATTTTAAATGTAGACCCACAAAGTCATAAGATAGTAATTTAGTTTATTTTTTTCTCCCCCAGAACCCCTTGCGAATGATATTTAGCTGGCAGTGCTAAATAAAACATGCAACTGCGTGAAAATACAACAGGGCTATTCCAGAGTGCAGTTTTAAATCATAAATTCCAATGGGAGACACATGTCTGTCAGTGAAGGAAGTGCTTGATTTAAAGTGTTTTTTTAGTAAGCAATGTGCTTTCAGGTCAGGGCATGAGTTTTTAATTTCTGACACGAAATTACAGAGGCAAACTGGTGTACATGTGTGTTGAAAATGAGACTGACTCACACGTGTCCTTTGACCTATTATTTACTCAATTCGACAAATTTGATTTTAATCAGAGCTATGTTATGACAGCAAGGTAATGGCTGGACAGAATATTACCTCATATCATTCTGACGGGCAATTATTTATTCGTTATACAGTAGTTATACAAAGCACTTACAGAAAAGTCTTTCAGAAAAGTAATCTTAATATGCATAGTAGTAATATGCATCTAGTATAAATCTTGAAAAGTCAGGGGTATTAGACTCTGGCAAACAAAATGTAAAAAATGGCTTGACTTTAATGTGTATTAATTCTAAAACAGTTGGCCTGTTTTGTGCAAAGATGGCATTGTGGTGAGTTTACATGTATCATTAGCTGTCCCTCAGTCGTGTAAAGTGGACTCCTTATCTCCTGTCAAAGCAGCCGTTTTGTTCTCCCTCTTGCACAGAAATACCATATTGATATTTTCCCTGGCACTACTGGCTTGGCAAAATTCCTTTGTTTTTCTCATCACTCTGCGGAGAGCTTTATTTATACTGCAAGTGGATGTGTCATTGCCATTATGGGGAAGGGCTATGTACTATCAACAATAACAGCACAGTTGCCTCAGCCTCAGTGGTGCTGCAATAAACAGCGATTAGGGGGCGGAAATGCAAGCCCAATGGGTTCCATTTACCGTACCTAAACAAATGAAACAAGCTCTGTGGTGGAGGGCCGCCGGCTCCGCGGCGCAGGCGCGCGCTCGGGCGCATACCTGCGGTCGGCATTCCACTCCGCCCGCCACATCTCGCTCCTCTCTGGTCGCTGATCCCCACCAGTCTCTTTCGCAACCCGCATTTTTGATCTGGTCACCAGATGTAGGTTGAGGTCACTTCTCAGCAGCCCTGCTGCAGTTTGCCAGGCCCAACCAGAGAAGCTCCGGGACATCGGCCCACCGGCGCGGCGCCTGTGCGTGTGTGTATGTGTGTGTGTGTGTGTGTGTGTTTGCGTCTCTCCCTTGTCAAACAGTGCAATCCGTCAGTCAATGCTGTCTCCTGCTGGCGGGCTCCTGAATAGCAAGTGCACCCCAAAGCCCTGGGAACTTGGCCGCTCCGTCGATGTGGACCTCTACCATTGCGTGATGGCTGAACTGGCTGACGGCGGGATGTGCTTGGCGTTTCTCTTTAAAAAAGAAAGGAGAAAAACAAACAACTTCAAGCCATGGGAACAATTTGTCGGAATGAAATTCTAGACTTGCTTCCTTTCCGCTCTGGTGTGTGTGTGTGTGTCGCAAAGAGACACTTATTTCCCCATCTGAATTCGGAAAAGAATGTGCATGCCGCAAGCAGCTATTTGGTCTAATTGTGAAATCTCCTGGAACATTTTTACACTTTCCTTTCACTGGGGACAATATGACGTCAAAACTGTGCTCTTTTTGCCACAACCGAATGTGAATGTGAAGTGACTATCAAAACTTGAAGCGAAACCCATGTAGTAATCACAGACCTTTATTTGGTTCATAGGTTGATACTGTTTTTTACCTTTATGGTGGACAGTTTGGTCAGGATGGGCTCTGCTCACAGCGAGACTGTGGTGCAGAGTCGAGGATATTAAGAGCCACCAAGGGGGACTAGCCCAGCAGGCGGCTAAAAAACACACAGCTCCAGGGGCTGGTTGAGAAGGAGCTGCGCTTGGCCAGCTCTCAGGAGGAGGCAAGACATTCCCAGAGACAGACGCAATGCGGGAAGCCATCCAGGCCTCATGACTCCATCTTCTGCTTTTCCCTCCAGTTCGTTCGTTGAACTCCCATCTCTGTAGGAGCTGAAAAACAATGGGACAGGCCAATTAAGAGCCAATTATAAGAGCCATTAAGTTTTCAGTGATGGGAGAACTGGAATGAAAACCAGAGGACGCAACGTCTCTTCAGAACCAAAACCAATCTTCTGCTGATAAATGGGAGGCACTTGCAAAACGTGAAACAAAGGGAATTTTGTCTAGGGCACATTTCTGCTAAAATTTACTGCATGATTGGATTGGGCCTGGTGTGATGCAGTATATTTTTTTTTCAACCTTTTCAGCCATAATACCATATGTGTGACCTGGAGAAAGAAAGAGACTTGTATAAGAAAAAAGAAGACAACCTTTTCAATGGATGAGAGATGAGGAACAAGGCTGATGCATAGCACTTAAGATAAAACCAGGCCATTGCCACAGCACAGTCTCCCTGATTGCATTTCAGCGTAGCTCAACTAAAGATGTGGATAATGTAATCTCTTCTGTCAAAATGTATCTGAAATATTTACATGCCAGAAAGTGGTTAAAATGTGTTGTTAATTCACTTTAGAATATCCTTCCTATTAATGACAGAATATTTTGTCTAATGCGCTCAATTGCTAAAATTACAGTGGAAGCATGCTCCGTTTAACTCCCATAAAGCACTTGCTCAGGGATTATTGTGACTTTTTAATTGTCCCTTCTCATTTTTCATCCCAGTGTCCCTTGAGCTGACCCTTGGGTAGCATCTTGATGACAGATATTAGATTCAATAGTTTAATTGGTTGCAATAAAAAAGACAAAGGCAGCTTTGTTTGAAAAGGACCCCAGCCAAGCGTGGTCTATGGCTGCCAGCCTGCCAGTCACTGTGACTTTAGGATCCTGGCCTGTGGGGGGAGGAAGCGGTTGGCTCAGCAATGCCAGCACTCCCCCCCCCCCCCCCCATCCCCCCCTCAAACTCCACCCCATCCTGTCCTATCCCACAGTCTCCCTGGGGGTCAGGTGGTAGCCTGCCCGCTCCCCATTGGAGGGTTTTGTATGTGGACAGAATGGTTTTGTCAGCCGACTGCCGCTTGGGTTTGTTTGGAGTTGTGCTCCCTGCTGGAATATGTAACTGAATTCCTTTCCCCGTCCCACAACTGCAGCACACTGCCAGAGTTTCTGGCTACGAAGCTTTAAATTAAGGCCAGTCCTCCTGCTCATCCCACAAAAGCTTTCATGTTCCCAAACCGCAGCCTGAGCAAGGCGTCTTGGTTTCAACAGCAGCAGACCGGCATATGTTTGCCTAATTCCTGAGACATGATGACAGCGGACTCTGAGCCACGGAAAGCTTGCCCCTTATTTTTGCTTTAATTATTATTTTCTCTTGCTGATGACTTCCAATAGTCACGCGCCACATGTTTTCTCATTACTGGTGTTTTTTCTGACCCCCCCCCCCCCCTTCCTCCCACTCTTTCCCACAATGACTTCCTTGTGACCCTGGAGCAGAGACAGCAAAGAGAAGGACAGCTGAAAAATTTGGCTCACCCACCTGGAGATGGCACTCAGGTCAAATCTCACTGAAGAGAAGATAGTTGAGAGATGAGAACGACATCTCATAGGAGACACGCAGCTCTGACTCGGCAGCTCGAGGCAGAGGTTTCCGATAAATGCTGATCTAGGGTCAGATTTCCCAGCCACAAGTCTAACCTTAACTGTTACAAGCAAAAATTATCCTAGATCAGCACTTACAGGCAACTTCTGCATGGAACAGCTCTGTCACCACAATTGGGAGGCAGCCTTTGTTCCAGGATCACAGATTATACCTCTCTCATTTCTATTTGTCACACATATTCTTCATATTTGGCTAGAACAGACATTCCTATGATTTCTTGAGATACATTGAAGTATAATCTGTAACCATCTAGCATTGCCCTGTTTGTGTCCATAACACCATGGTATCAGTTTCAACCAGTAACCACAGCATTTGCTGGCCCCTTGAGTGGCAAATATCTCTCTTGATATAGTAGAATGTCCTTATTGAATGGATTTGAGAATGAAACCAAACACAGTAACAAAATCCAATTATTGTCACACAGACTTCATGACTGCAGTTCCTGTTGCCATGATGTAGTCAGGGAAAAAGAACCATTGATTCTTTTGCATGGCTGTCAATTACAGAGCCATTTCATTCTGCCTAAATCAACAGTGATGGTCTTGTGGTCGGTTACTAGCTGTGGGCAAAGGCTAACTGACATTTTGGTTGCCATGAATGTCACATAAATTGGAATTCAGACCCCATTTCAGACTGACTTGGAAATGGACTTGGAAATGGAAAATGCTACTTTTACAAGCTTTTACACCTGAGAAACGAGTTTAAACTTTAATTCACCAATCCCCGGTGTAGCTTTTTGTCTTTATTTTGGAAAATGATGAAAAACTGTCTATGTCTACAAGGAATGAGGTGTCACATAATGTCACTTTATGTAATATGGTCAATTTCATTTTATTACCCACATTGTACTTTGCTCACATTATGCTAATATACTCCTTTAGGGTAATACTTGAACTTTGCTGAAGTTTTTTGGCATTTCATTGTGGAAAATTTTGTGCACTAGTTGTTTGACTTCTGTGTATCTGTTCGTGCATACTTCATTTTTAATTGTTCAAGTTTGTCTTCAAGTTTTTTTAACTTTAAATATTCAATGTTTAGACCTTATTTAGTAATCACTATGGGCTTAGTTTCCTGAATGGAAGACACTTTAATTTGTCCATCTGTCTGTCCATCTCAGCAGTCAGTTGGTAATTCATTTAATTTCAGCTCAAAACCACATTTTCCTACAATTCTCTGGGAGTCTGATAATGTCACTTGGGATATTGGATGGTCCTTCTATTTCACCTACAGACTGCTTCTTGCTCAAACTGGTTTCATTCATCTCTGGATCCACTCTCCAGCTATTTCAATTCCACAGCTAAATCTCTCAAATAAGGTGTATTTTCAGTTGACGAGAAGGCCTTGTAAATCCAAAGTTACATTCATCAAAGTTGCATTTTTATATTATTTTGTTTCTTTGCACTTAACACCTTTGCATCTTTACATTATATGCATTCATACAGCTGAACATTTAACAAAGCATTTCAAGTTACATTCATTGTTTAAAACCTGAACAGCTGCTTGTCATCTGGAATTTGAACCTGTAACCTTGAAGTTGCAAGCCCAGTTTCTTAACCTGTACTCCACTCTGCCTCCCTAAAATCTGACAAGTCAAACAGACTCAGCACACTGCCATTTTAATCAAGGGCTATTGGAATGTATGTTTATGTTTAGTTTCAAGCTATTTTCCTATGGGTTTCTGCACTCAAGCAGCCATCCGAGATGGTCGTGTAGCAGACACTTATCCAAAATAAAGCTGTTAGTTCAATGCCATTTAAAACTAACCTTATCTTATACACGTCCAATATATATATATACCAATTCATTAGCTTCAGAATTATGCTATTTTTGTTCACTTCATGAAAAAATCTAACCACAATTTCAAATACTTAATCATCAAATCTTCTGTACACTTCACAGAAATATTTATAGTTTATTTTATTTCTAAATGCACAGACATGGTTACATTTTAGAGCAATGTGGGCTTCTATGCATGTGCCATATGGAGCCATGTGTGACATAATGACCTCTTCTATAAACATAATTGTCCACTTTGTGAAGTTTGTCTGATTTATATGATCACACTGTAAGTTTTCTTGCCTCCCTTTGAAGGAAGACAGCACTGGAACCTCAAGATCAAGAATGAAGTTCATATGCTGTCATTTTAATCAAGGGGTCTTAAAATGTCATGGCTTTGTTTGAAACAAGAAGGAAACTGAAATGAGTTTGAAATGTGCACGTATGTGTGGGAGGGAGAGAGAGAAAGAGAGAGGGAAAGAAAGAGAAAGACCGATTATGTGAGACAGCAAGGGAGGGAGAAAAGAGATGATACATAGATAGATAGATAAATAGATAGACAGATAGATAATTACATTTGAAAAGCAATGTTATTGTCATTATGTAGTCCACTCCAGATGAAAATAGTCAGGGGCTGTTGTGACATAATGCACCTAACCATGCATTGTTCCATTTGTACACCTAACAGGATTAAGTGAAATTAGTGGTATTAATATTGGAACAACTGTGTAATCTGCAATAAAACCAAGTCAAGTCCAAATTATTCAATATGGAATAGGGAGTCAACTGCACATCTGTGTAAACATAACTAATTAATGGTTCGTCTTTCTTCATTTTGTTAAAATTACAGTCTTTTATAAATTGTCCAGTTCATACAGTTATGTCATGTAAGAACTAGTTAGGGTGACAAAACTGGACTCTTAGATCACTAAATGATTTATCATGGGAAATCAGTGGCTGATAATTTATCATTGTGCCATGTATCACTTTATCATTCTGAGCAGGGGCCTGCATACAGCCCCCCCCCCCACTTCAATATACGGGGTTACCGTAAATCTGGGTGGTCAGAGTTCAAAGGCAGCCCAACCGAAAGGAGACTGGCTGGCTCCTCCTCCTCCTCATCACTGTGTCTCCTTAAAGCTGTGCTATCTACCAGTATCAGGTAGCATGAGAACGGGGGCTGGGTCAGGGTTAATTATCCGTACATGTCAATAGGGCTCCAGTATTAATAAGCTTTGCAAGCAGCCGATGACACTCTTGGCCTCACTCAGGGTGGTCTTACCCCTAAAGACAAGAAACCCCTGTGATACTGAATTGATCCTGCAGCCCAACAGTCTGCCTCAGCCAACCGAAGTGACCCTCTCAGAGAGAGGTCATCATCCAGCTCGCTCTGGAAGTGGACCATTCAGTGGGCCAGAATCACAACTTGAAACGGTACCTGTTCTTTCAAGCATCTCTCAGCTTCCAAACTGCCAAGAAGATTTCAATGTTAAATTACTGGAACACAATAAGCCCTTCTGCAGAAACAATAAATACAAGCAGCGATTAATTGATTTTAGCATTTCAGAAAGCTAAGAGAAACTTGTTGGTGGAGGACTGAGAATTATAGCTCCATTTTATGGTGCAAAATCAAAGGTTTAATGAAAATTCTGGATGAAGTTTTCCACCAGGCAAATTACAGCCAAGGAACAAACACACTCTGCTGTTGCATCAAGAGACATTCGCATTGCTGTTATGTATACTGCATGGATCAATGCACACACATCTATTATTATTTTTTAACAGTTCCTTGTGCGTATCTGTGTATCTTAATCATTCATTACTCTTTTACAGCGTTGAAAAGAGTTTGCCAATGTTTTATGCATGACACAATATGCATCCTAAAAGCAAAAGCAGTGGTAGACACAGAAAAATGCAAAGAGTACAGTCCACATTTACTTATTCATGGCATTCCGAGAAAGAAGTGGGTTTAGAGCAAATCCATGTTATTTTTAGTGCATCTTCCCAGAATTCATTTTCCATCTGATAATGCCCCCTTCGCCTGTTTTTAATTTTGGAAGAGCGATATTGACACAGCTGAACTCAGCTCGGCACTGACACTTGTGGAGGTAGCTAATTCCGCAAGTCGATCCCTCTCCCGAAATGGAACTGGCGCCGCACTCTTAATACCTGGAAGGCCCTGGCAGTGCCGTAAAAGCCCCGGCTGCCATTTCACACGGCTGATTCGTTTGCGTGCCCTTAAGTGGCTGACGCCGCCTGCTCGTACATGTGCAAATATCAGCCTCTGAATATGAGAAAAGCGTGAAAGACACAGGGAAGGGTGGGGAGATTAAATTTATCCAGGCTCTGTACATATTTCATTACTGCATCTAAAGTGAATTAGACCTGACCCGAGACTCTTTACAATAACCATGATATGTCCTTTGCATTGATGAGATGTATAGGTAGAGATAGACAAAGTGACAACGGATGTGGAGACAGAAATGAAATGGATAGCTGATAGTGGCTGATGGAGTGAAAAAGGCACATGTGAACTGGCATGTTTTTATAAGAATAAACAGAAAGTTCTAAAAGTGGCGTGTACGCACAATGTGCATATGAAAATTATCTGTACAAGTCTACATGGTTCTGCATGTGTTTTTTATAGAGGGGTGCATGTGATGCTGGGTGCTCAATGCTTCCGTGAGCAAATTTCTGTGGTTGCAACAGGCCTTTTCCTGACCTTTCAGATATCGCATGCTGCCCCATCTAGTGTTTTCTTACACACCACAGACCATATCTCTGGCAAGCAATTTTTGCTGTGCAAGTAAGCCATCTAATGGCCAATTAAAGAACACGTTTTACTGATTTTCTGATGAAGTTTCTCTGGATGTTAGAGATAAACTCTATGTTGGCCTTCAGTATCTGATTTGTAACGTAGGTATGTTATTTATGTTTTTTTTTCTGTTGTTAGTATATGCTAGAATCAGCATTCCTTATATTAGCCTGCGGTATAACCTTTTGGGCTGTAAGTTCATTCTTCGGGTTGGTAAAAGCCTGAGAGAGAAAAAGCAGTTTTGCTGGAGGAAGGGAAGGACCTACAATGGGATCTAGAGTGCCATCTTGAGGCAGCTTCAAGTGACCAATGCAAACGCAGTCAAGGAGCAGGAGAAGACACGCGACATGCCCACAGTGTAGTGTGTGGTCAACGAAGTCAACGAATATAGCCCTGCCATACTGGGGGCATTGCCCATCAGCAACTCCTCCCCACCTCCGCCGCAAATATTACACAAGTGAGTCATGTGATCAATCGTCAGAGCAAAGCATACACTTTACACCCCTGATCCAACCCCCACGCACCTCAGCTCCCCTGCACTGTTACTGAAACCCATCTTTGATAGTAAGGATCACTAAAAACATACAGATGAGACTCAGATCTGTTTACCGGTTGTGATCTCTCATTAATCAAATGGTGTAAACTCCGTGGCCGTTAACGATTTTGAAAAGGGCATGCACAGTGTCTTGCACTCCGTGTCCTCATGACTGTGTCTGGGACTGGTTAAAAACTCATTTATCATGTGTAAATAACCTCAAATTACCCATAAAAAATGAAATGCAAGAAAAATCTTCCCACTTCATCTGGATCTGATTAATATTTTATGGTATGTAATTAAATAAGCTGGATACTTGAACTGTGCCTGGGATTTAAGTGTAGGAGTATTTGTTCCTTTAAGTGTTGCTCTTTCTTTTGGGAAAATTTGCTCATTTAGGACGAGTTTGTTTAAACCGTTTCCATATGCCTTAAGTCAGCATTGATCTGTGGTAGAAGGTGGCAACAGATAATACAAAAATTAAATGCGCTGTGGTAAAGCAAAATATACAGTCAAAGCCTCACTGTTTAAATCTGCAGTCATCACTCAGTGCTAGACATGTATGTGAGGAAACACTGCAGTTGGGTATATTTTCATTTGTCTGATAGCTAATGAGAGGTTGTGGATTGACTGGGTACAGCGCTGTTGAGAATATTGTTTGGTTATTGATTTCAGTTCCTTACAGCCGAGCCACTTTTGTGTTGTTAGCAATACGGACAGGAAAAGTAATGCAGCAAACCACTACTGCTAATCAGAGATGCATCCACTGCAAACTATTCTTGCCAAGCTGAGCTGAGGAGATATAATGCAGTTTCTAAATAGAATCTCTAATTTGACAGCACTCTTAATATCTAAGTACATTTGTGACTTTTCAAATGGGGAAAAAAATAGAAATTAAAGCTTATGAAAGTACAATAAGGCTCATGAAAGTACATTAACCAGAAAGCAATTAACCAATGTACAGAAGTTAATTTTGTATTAATGCTTAAACTCCAGCAGATTGCTTTACCATTTTATCCCCTCTCCAGCTGTTCTTTCAGTGACAAGAACATTAAAGAGGATTTGTCCTTAAAGTACTGAGTCCATATATAGATACCTCTGTTATAACATAGCCCCAAGGGGTCACGGATTTACATATAGAAATTCATAAAAAGGGAGAGGGAGTGCCTAATGCAGGGCTCTCTACAGCGTGGTGTGCAATAGGAGATGTATCTCCCATCCACTATATAGAGATTTTTTAGCAAAGCATTGTCAGTTGTGTATATTTCACAGTCTTGTCTCCTTTATTAACATCTCACTTGGGCATGTAGCAAGGAGGAATGTTGATTACGCTTAGAATCGGGGACAGAAGGGTAGAGCCCAAGAATGTTTGATTAATTGTCTTATGCATCTGGCCCCTCTGAATTTAATCAGCTGTCAAGGAGCTTGCTTCCATTTTGCAAAACAGCCAAGACAGACAAATGAAATTGCATATGCCACTTTATTTTCTTGCTTCTTCTTGCCAAGCGCTTGTCAAATTTAGATAATTTGGGTTCTTTTTTTTCTGTAAACCAGAGGTATTTTTTTTATATTATTGAATCATGAAATTAAACAGCACCAGCCTGCAGTCATAGCAGATTGTCAAAACAAACTGCCAAGAACAACCGGAGTGGGTGCCACCGCTGGTACCACTGTCGTCCCATATTAAACCAGCATAAACCGCAAGACATGCACTTACACGCTGATGCAGTTGCCACACAATGCCACATGCCTGCCGCATTAAACGAATGTCACGAATGCCACACTGACAAGCGGCGGGCTTAGAAGCGGTTCCCTCGCACACGTCGGAGCGGGCCACGGCGTTGGGTTTCCGAGTCGGATGCGAGGCTTTGTTATCGGGTTAAAGACGTAACCGGGGCAGATTGGAAGCAGATTGGTGCCGGCCTTGTTTCTGGAAATGTTTGTCCTGTTCTTTCCAGAGCTTTAGTCACCACTTGTTGTCTGATGAGGAGGATGATCAGGGACCAATGACAGAGTCAGCGTGAAAATATTCGGCGTGTCTCTGTCTCTGTTTCCAAAGTCGTTCCATCTTTCTGGTGTCAGGGCCTCTTTTGTGCAGGGAAAACCTCATATGTTTACACATACAGCACCTAATAAAAAGTACACAGTTACAGAAAGTTTTACATTCTCGAGCAAAGCCTGAGCACTTGAATTTACAGAATTTGCAATTTATTAACAGATTAATGTAAGGATAACAGCATGTGTGTACAAAATCCTAATCGAAACAGTAATAATGCTATTAATGACGATACTGACAGCTACATCAGGATCCTTTGTCTAATGTAATTTTCACTGTAATTGTTATTGTTACAATTACAAGTAGTAGTGTCATTATTAGTGGTGGTGGCAGTAGCGGTAATAGTAATTGCAGTAGTAGTCATAGTAGTAGTTCTGGTAGAAGTAGTAATGGTATTGCGATGCAACATTTCCTCATCTAAATCTACCTTGATTATTATACTCCTATTCCAGTGTTTCTTTTTTGTTTTGTGATGCAAGTTATTATTAAGTGTGTGCCATTATTTCTCTCTTCTGGCACAATTGCAGTTGTTATTCTCATTTAGAATCAGGTTTGCAGTTGCCTTTTATCTTGGCTTATTAAAATTTTTAGAATGTATTGCTCTGCAGCAATTAGATTATTGGTATTTATTATCAAGTACTTCAACTGCCTAGCAGGGAAATCACATTTTTAAAATCTTCTTTGTTTATTATATTTCAGCAATTTCATTTGTTTTCATTAACGTGCAATGTGCCACTGTTGGAAAGGTATTATTTGATTCTGACTTTCATGTGTCACTCTGAAATGCTGAGCCTTGTATTACTTAGAGAGAGTTGAGCCCATTTAGAAATGTGAAACACACTAGAGAAATATGGCTCTATCCAACTGCCTGTTCCCCTCCTTTAATCGCAATGCAAATGCAGTGATACATCAAAGTAACACATTCAATGATTTAAAAATAGCCTTTCGGACTGAACATCTGTATCCTTTATATATGCTTTTAAAATCACTGGACCATTTAGGGATATTTTTTAAAGCAGAAAAAGAAATGTGTTTTTCAAAGCCCTCTCATACATGAAATATTTGTTTTGTTGCCTGGATACTTATTGTTGAACAGTGAGAGGAAAAGAAAAATATAACAGCACAAAATATGTGGCAAACGTTGAAAACCATGAAAAATCATAATTTACGGTTCTGGCCTGTTAGTAATTTCACTGGGCTACTGCATCATTGCATAATTCTAAGTAGGACAATTATATTCATGCACACAGCTTAAATGCAATTTATGATAAAAAAAGAAAGCCAGAGGGGGAAAAAACTGTAGCCCTTTGCAATATCTGCATGTTTTCAGCTTAAGTTCACCAGATGTGAAAAACAGAAAAAGGCCCTGTACAATTTTACTTTCAACTCAGTAGGAGGGAGAAAGGCTGGGGAAATCAGACGCGAAGGTCCAACTCAAAGGAGGGTCATGCCATTTCATGGTACACACGGTGTGATCAGACGTTTCTGGACGCGTCTCATGTGTTCCCCCGCACATGTTGGCCGTAGCGCACGCTTGACGCTGATCGTTTATGAAGAGAGGCAGAAACACAAAGCTTTGGTGTGCAGATGTGGGCCGCGCGGAGGTCACGTGTCCCTCCCCATATTTATTCCATTTCTCTGATTCGCGCATTTACATATTACCTGATTTCACCTCATTCGTCGATTTTTTTGTTTGTTTGTTTGTTTTTGCTGATGTCGTTTCTTCCACAAACCACTCAACACCGCTGCTAATTCGCACCTCTCAAAAACTGGGTTTTGTTTTTGCCACAGTGAGTAAGAGTACATTGGGCACGTGCTGTGAATCAAGAACGCTGGTGTGATCCTCAGACACATAAAGCATAGGAAACTGTATGACTGAGGTACATGGGGCACTGAGGATGCACATTTCAGCTTCCTTTATTCCCAATTTTTACATGGGCATGGGAGCTATGACACACAAGATGGAATACATTAAGACTAGGTATGAACAGAAATTTGAGCAACTTGCCCAGCTGCTCAATATGGCAGTTAAGAATCGGGAAACTAGTGGAATTTCAAAAGCAAAGCTGCACATTTATAGGGCCATTTCCCCCCTATTTCCCCAGAAAACTACTTTTAAACATAAATAACCCTGCCGATAACTTAAAAGTCTTGTTCGTTTTTATGTTGAAATGTTTTTATCAGTGCAAAACACATTTATGAATTGTCATTGTGTGGCTCCATTTTTGTCACATTTAAGTGCTCTATTTTTCTGTTCCTAAGCTGTTCATTTGATGTCCCATTTTTATGTCCTTTCTGCTGGCCGGCACATTCGCATTCTCGCCCCGCTGTAAGAAAGCTTTAATAACCAAGACAGTGCAGTCCATATGCGGCTGTGAAATGTCTTCTAATGCTATTTACAAGGCTCAAGACCATGAACATGATAGTGTTGGGTATTTACTGCTGTTCCAAATGGTTTTATTTCGGCTTCGTCTAGTTTAAAGCTGTATATAATAAAAAGGAACAACTTCGAACAACACAGTATTCAACATGGAACATTCCAGAGCATGCGGAGCCCAAGTTACACCAAACAACACGCTCCCCTAAACAGTCTGTTACACGCATAGGACATCCAGTGTCACTGTCATGGTAGCCTCAGACACTAAGTCACACCTCTGATTCTCCTCAATACCAATTAAGGCCCTTTAAATGCCTTGTAATTAAATTTGTTTCAAAATTTAAGCTCGGTTTACTGTCATGCAATGTCTTTTCCACCATTGAATGAGCTTTACAAAGTTAATACAATACTGTAAATGTTGGTTCCATGAGTATCAGTTGAAAAAATACATAGAAAATTTACTCTTTTCATTTTTCAATGTTGACTCATAATTGTTAGATATGCTCCATTATGTGTCCAAAAACCAGTACTCCGACTTGCCAAAGTTATCATTGAAAGCTCAGCCAGTGGTAGGTTTGTGACGAAAGCATGCTGTTTTCATCAGGATGTCACAGCATCCTAGTCTTGTATCTGATCTCACACAAACACAAACTGAGTGGAGACTGTTTTCCCCCTGTGATTTACATGTTGATCCCATCAGAGAGAAAAGGCATATTCATAATAACTTGCATATGTAGCACTTTTGTCTTTGTGGTTTTTCCTCCACCATAAATTGAAGGTGTAAGGTTTTTTTTTTCCTCGTTTTGGGCGACATGTCAGATAGGTTTAAATGGGTGTAACTTTGCTTTGAAGAGACTTTGTGACTCATTAACTCGTGCCCGTTTGCGCGTGTGCCACCCGCGGTTTTGGAGCGTCGAACACCGTGCGAGTCACCGCTCCTTTTGTCGTTGGCGTTTGGAGTACATCTGGCGTCCATTCTGCCGAGCGCACACATGCCAACAAGAACACATTAGGCATTGGACCAATGCTTTCAACCCAAATCTAACATGCGGCACATGAAGATGAAAATCAAAACCCTTTGGCACAATGAAACATTTGTACTTTGTTTCGTTTCTGACAATCTCTTCCCAGACGCCAATTCAAGGCTTGATATTTATTGAATTATGAAAGAGACATTGCATAGCCATGTAGCTGCATTACATTCAAATCCACTGTGGTTGAGATGGGGGTAACTGTTAATTTCTATATTTTACAAACTAGAACTGATGTGGTACATAGTGGCATATTGTAAAAAATGTCTTCCACTGTACTCAATAGCTACAATTTCTCCTGGCAGATTACTCCTCCATTCAACAATTGTGGTGAATTTGTAGCTGTCTGCGTTTGTCCTGCAGGAGGTGCTGCTCACTCCAGTTATGATTATGTGGGAAAGAACAGTAACGTCTAAAGTATTTTCACAATCTAGCCTCTGTGTGTAGTGTACAGGTACTTGTACAAAATTTGCATTCCTTACTGCATAAAAGCAATGTAGCGTTTGCCAGTGTTTCTTAACAGCTATGTTTACTCACATAAGCCATGATGTCCTCATAGTACTTAATGAGGAAATTATATTATGAATGTATTCATCTTCATACTTACCACAGAGCAATGTGCTCCTGCCTCAAAAAAGAGTTTATGACTGCTAACCTTGCCATATGAGAACACACTGTTTATATAAAACTGTAATCCCCCATAAACCCCTGGCTCTGCAAGTTATACTTTCTGACTACTTTTTCACTCGAAAGCCAAATGGCGTCTTTTTTTGTCATTAATCTTTTAAACAGCCCAATTAAAAGACACAAGTTGCGGCACGAAGGGACACATGTTCAAAGCAGATGTCATGGCAGGGGGGGGCATGGCAGATAAATGTCATGAGATAGCTCACCTGGACGGTGCCCATGACCCATTTTAGAGCCACGTCAAGTCATATCGCTGATGTGCATGTCATGGCTCAGGCCCTGGGCATGCCTGCTGATCATGAGCTTTTCCTCTCACTGAATTTTGGCCCTTTAAGACCTGGAGCCCTGGGCCACCCCGGTGGTACAGGGCTCGTACCCAGCCGATGACTTCACAGTACCCAGTGCATGTGACAGACTCCTTACTGCTGTAGGTCCTGAGAAGAGGCATCGCAGCACTAGGTCCTGGAGCAGAGAAGAAAGATCCTCTGTCGTTGTTACCAGTCGGGGAGTGAGTGGTGCCAGCAGTGGCAGCAGCCATTACTGACCATTTCCCGTCTTTTTTGTTAACGGGATGCTAAAAAGCAAATCATAAATCAATCCCTACAGAGTCAAATAGAGAGTCACTCCTATGACCCTACCAGGAGTTGACACTGCCACTGTGCCTACATGGTGATTTTATTGTTCATATTAAAATATTTGGTTTGAAATTATGACATTTGGCGGTCACAGTTTGTGATTAAATTACTGTTACATCACCCCAATCTCTTTAAGTGCTTCAGTAAATTGACTCATTTCTTATTAACATCAGCACAGTAAAAGGCAATGATTTAATTAATATGTTCTGTATTGAAAGCACTACAAAACAGTTATTGAATTGTATGTGATTATCATAAAAGTATCTGTTGTATGAACAACATTCATTTGGAGTGGTCTTTTAGAACATTTTGTGATTAATGCCACTGTCAGTAATGATAGTCACAGTAATTGCTTTTGTCTCCCATGTTCGGATAAGAATTGATTATGAATGTGGTGAGCAGAGTCTGCATGTGACAGACTGGGTTGGGAGACCACAGGTTATAATACTCCTGTTGTTTTCTTGTACATAAAGCAATGTACATAACATAAACTGCTTCAGTCTACAACATAATGTCCAGTGGTATAATTTTATGATAATTATGAATAATGATAATTGGTCTTGTTCCCTTCAGTGAGTTGCTTCATTAGTTACTTCTTGATTAGTATCTGTTAGAGAGTATCTGGGTCATTATGAAATTGCTTCATTTCTCTTAAACACATTTCATTACAGAAAAATTAAAAGGCTGAAAAGGCCTCCATTTCTCTTACAGGTGCTGCATTTGAAATACTGTAAGAGGTATTTCCCAAGCATTAACGAAATCTGAGGTGATATTTGCTGAAGCAATCTAGAACAAAATCATTTAATTCAACTGAGAATCCCAGCAGTAGTGAATAATGTTATTTAAATAAATTATTTATTCCTGATTTCTGCAGATCTTCATGAACCTATGACGCCTTACCGGTTCATCATTGTTAAATTCCACAAATTCTGTTTATCCTTGGCTGGAGAATTATTTATATCTGTTAGCTTTCTTCATGCTTGTTTTTTATCCAACTGCTTTTCCAGCTATTCTTTTTAGAGATTCTTTTTCCCCCTTTCCTCACAAGCTGATGCCTTGTTTGAGCCAGCATTAAATCACACTGTGGCTGCAGATGGAATGTGTCTCCATGAATAGCGGTCCAAGTCATGAGTGCAGCTCTCAGTGTGTAGCTGAGAACATTTAGCTCATGAGGTTTGTGTTTTGAAAAATAATTTCTGTCGCCAGCCAAGCTGTGTTTTACAAGTGGAAACCCCACTGCAATTAAGCCCTGGCTGGTTTGGTTTGGCTGCGGGGGGAGGGTAGAAGAGACTGCACTGGCATTCTCGCTTGCTTGTGGCTTCCCGCGATTAAACAAGAAAACAAACAAACAAACAGATACATAAACCCGAGGCCTGAAAACCGTGCAGTGGAAAAAAAAGAAGCTGAGATGACTTGGCGCAAGTTAAGATTTTCCTTTGCGAATCAAGAATTGTCTCTCAAACTGAAATACTGCTTGAGAACAACGGGCGTGTGGAGATTATATGAAGAATCCAGGTGTGGGGTACAGTGTACAGAACTGGTGCGGCAAAAGGGTTCTGCACATTTCTCGCAATGCTGGAGGTTGAACGTGATTTTGATCTCTTCCTGAAGTATGACTGTGAAGCTCCTGCATTTTGGTAGCTTGGAGTATCTGCTGAGTCAGACTCTTCTCATAGATTAAGCTGTTTCCTTAAGGGAGCACATTGAAAACAGTGTGCTCTTCATCTACAGTTGCCGAGGAAAGTTGCAGGAGTAGCAGGCCCTGCATGTCCTAACTACGGCCCCTGTGCTCATGCAATGTTTTGCATTTGTCTTAGCAACAGGCCTGTAGTCAGGCAGCCATAACGGCATGGAGATGTGGTTCTGTTGCAGACGCCAGACTGCTGCAATGTGAGGGCATTTAAAAGAGTGGGTTTTCCCATTATTCTGTTTTCCAGGCATTGTACCTACGGGACCAATGCACCTTCAGGTGAAGACAGATTGAAAGAGTTCCATGTCAGATAATATCCAGTCTTGCCCCCGTATGGTCTATGAGTAGTAGGATGACCATTCCAATCCACCACCCTGACACCAAGAAACAGCGACTCTACCTATTTTAATCAAAGTATTGTATGAACAATCATTTTTTCAGTATCACAAGAGCTAGGGTAACAATGGATCATTCTGGTGCATATTTTAATAGGTGAACAGAAAGTGTAATAGATGACTGTGGGGCAGGATTAAAAGAATCATGCCAATCAGAATCGCCCCACTGTCTATACACAGCTGCCAGATGTGACAGTTGCAAATAGGAAAAAAAAAACCATGGGCACCATTTACTGTTTTTGCTGACCTGACTTAAATACATGCACCAGCTTGAGTTACAAGTATTCCAAATCTCATGTACTGCCTCTGCTAGCTGTCAGTACCATCCCCATGTTCAAAATAGTGTTTGTCAACGGGTAGAGTTTCTCAGTGAAGGGATATGATTAAAATAGTAATAAAAAACATATACCATTAAAAACACATTTCCCGATTACTTTTGTCCACTAAGTAGTACCTTGGGTCACAAACATTGTTTTATTCACTATTTTAAAAGTGTGAATGGGAATGTTTAAATGTATGTGTCCTGTCTATTGAATCCCACCCAGAGGCCACAAATCCCTTCTGGAAAGTCACATGATGTTCCTTTTGCCAGTTCCTGCCTAATTCTAACCAAGACAGCTGTATAAAGTCTGAAACTGTTTGGCTCTACGATTTGGATGCTGCAGGCACACATAGACATTTATGCAGAAGAGAAAGAAGTTCTTCCTTCATCTCTAACTCAAAGAAACTCCATCAGTGGTTAGGACACACTGCCTATTTTGTATTGTTTCCCAACTCGTGACAGTCATTAAAATTAGATTTAATGAACTAAAGGTCAAATGGGATTTAATATAAATCATGGCCATAGAATGTATCTCAAGTATTTTTGTAACTGATAATTTCTGCCTCCAGTATGTCTTTGGTCACTGGGTAACACCACAATGACCATAAAGGCATCTGGATACATAAAGCAAAACAAAAATCTAATTTATAGTGCTGCCTGCCAGACACACCTATTTTTAATAAAAACTTGTATTTGAATTTGCCCTGTAAAATCTCATTTGCAAAATAGGAAATTAGCCAATTACTTCTATAGTTATTAAGCATCACATTTTTCAATGAGCACCCGTCGCTATTTAGTAATAACTTGCGGTTGGTGTTTTGCTCTGTATGTTATTAGTTTTTTCAAGGCTAATAAAGAGATTAGCCATTATAGAAACTCGTCAGTGTTTCCAAAGGATTTAAACCTTCCTCTTTCTTGTATTTCCAACTTACTTCATAGAAATTCTTTTCAAGCCTGCAACCTCTGTTGTGTTGTTTCAGCTATTGTGTGGGACCTCCAGTTACATGGCTCATTGGCAGCCTAAAGCAAGACCTAACTATGTTTGATCTGTGTTGTGGCTTGCATGATTTCCATACAAGGTAACTGTCAAACTTGAGTAAGGAAATGAAACCTGTGCAACGGACAGAGAGGAGGTTACTTTCTTGTGAAATCTGTGTCAAGAATCAAGTTTATCAGTAAATTACTAAAAAAAACACAAAAGATAAGATTGAGCTTATCTAGACCTTAGACTTCCTGTTCTGCCATACTTCACACTATTGTGACCTCAGTAAAGATTGCTTTCTATAGGCAACACTTTATTTTTAGAGGTTTGGTCTTAGAAGTAACCTTGCACCAGGTCAATAACAGCTTGCTTTGTTCTGACCTGCAACTGTAAGTCAATGTCTTTTCTATACTCATAGTTGAAATGTGTAGATTACTTCTGGTTCATAAAGTCAGCATGACACTTAAGTGAAGGTTCACTCAGTTCATGTACTATGGTGTCTCTGTGATCATAGGCCAAGCAGGCCAAGTTTGTGTCTAAAGAGACATTGATACAAATGAGGCATAACAACCAGAATGTTCCCACTTCAACCATCCTTCCTTTGTCTGCCCAGTAACTACAGAGCTCAGAGAATCTCCATACCCTGATTTGACTCAAGACCAAACACCTTCATTACTGCATCTTTACAATCATATCCTAGGGTCTTCTGAGCTGATGTAGACATATTTCAAAATAAATAAGTTTTCAGTGGGACCCTGTTAAATTCCTGTTTTCTTCTCCATTTCTGAGAGCTTAAGCTTTTGTCTAATGCTATCTGAGTGAATGTCAGTCCATGACCTTTACAAATGATATCACTTTATTAGAAATGGTTTTAAACACAGAGTACCACTGGGAAGGGCAGATAGCGCTATAGCTGACATCATCTGACCTGCTCTCCATAGTAGCCATGACTGGTGGCATATGGTGTGAATCATTTTGGATGAGGCTTTTGTGGGAAGCCTTTTTTGCTTCTCTGAGTTCCTGACACAACCTTTTTTTTTAAGTAAGTCACCACTCGCCATACATGTCTAAGCTTTTGTTTCTTCTGATAACCTGCTCTGTGAGTTTAAAAGGGTCACTGTTGGTGTACAGATCATTAGCTGCTCTGCTTTTATAGTTGGTGAGGCCGTTAATGAGAAACATTACTTCATCAGATTTTGCTAACGTTTCGATGCCAGCATCTTTATCTCACATAAATGTAATTTATCAGCGTGTTTTATGGGTTGGCTTTTTAGTGGGGATTATTTATGCCCAGCTGAACTGCTGTGTCTGAGCTTTTTGACAATAGTCATTTTAACTGCATATTTTATGGATCTGGCATTTGTGTTGTCACCCTCATAAAAGTTCTCTTGAGGCTGTTTGCGCACTGGGATGTCTTTATAAGTGGTGTTGTATGTTTGAAAGGGAAACTTTTGACAGCGTAGAATTATAAATGGTGAAAATCAAAATGTTAAAATTCCCCCAGACAGTGGCACCAGACAATGGAAGTAGCTGCCACATTTGACTCTTCCGCATGGTTTTGACTAGTACAGTATTACAGTATTTCTTTTGTGAAGAAGCTGTAGGATATTGCACTTCCTTTGTTGCATCTGATACTGGTTATTTGGGCTGTGTTTCTTTGCATGGACACATGGTCTGCATTGTGAAATTACAAATATGAAAACAAACAGAGAATGGATGAGTCTGTGTCTTGCATTCAATACTTCCTCGCCATTATTAACACTGCGCCAGACCCAGAATGCGTGAGGTTTTGTAGGGAATGTTCTTGTTTGGGCCTAGGGGAAGGCAGTGTTGCTTGCATCTTTGTCTTTATAACATTCATAGTGTTTTGTATACAGTATGAGCATAGCCATGTGTCAGCATTGATGGATGAAGAATTGTCATTGCTTTATATGACCCTTGTATTCCTTACTTTCATTATTTGAGAATGATTTATAACTTTCATATTTCCTCAGATAGTTATACCAAACCCCAAACAGGAGACTGTGGTAATTCATAAAATAACCAACAGAAAGTCCAAGTCCAACTCAGGGAGGACACAATGACTGAGTTGGCAATGGCCATGTTTGTCAATGTGTGTGTGTGTGTGTGTATTTTATTTTGTTTTTCAGTGACATCAATCACTTATGTATCTGACAAAACTGGATGGTGCAGCATCCCTCATTCAGCCTGATATAGCCCTTTTTGTCCAACATGGTGTTTTAGTTTCTTGATGGTTGCAGCTCTCAGCTTTTATTGCTCTGGAATTTAACAATATGTTCTGGTGGGTTTGGAATCCTCTCTCTCCCACATAATGACTGTGTGAAGAGATTCTCTCTTTTTCCTACAGTAACTTTCAAACAAGTTGGCTGTGTTTCCGTCGTGTTTTACCCAGAAAAAAAGCACAAGGAACCCTTTGATTTGGTTCAGTGCATTTGTTTTTGTTTGTCTCAACAGCAGTATCACCAAGTAATTGTCAGATTTTATTATTTTGTCTGGAAACCCCAAACCCCTGCAGATTAGAGGTTGCCAGAATTTCCTGGTTGATGTATTACAAGCGCATGTCCCCCTGGGCAGTGGTACAATCACAAAAAATAGACTTTTGGTAATTATGAAGACTGACTACAGCAAAGAATTAGAACAATCGTCTGTAAAGAATGATTTGTGAGGAGTTTACAATGGAACAGTTCAAAGAGGGTAAATGCTGTAGCTCTAAACAATATGATGAGGATGCTGTTGGCCAGATCTGATCATTAGGTAGTGCTAAAAGCTCAGATATATATCTCATTTCATTGTCTTGGATACATATGCAAGAATTTGGTCCACCCAGAGCTTAAAAATGTTTTTGGTGTCCATGTATACTCTGGACACTACAACTGAATGTAATACTCTGAATTACATTCAGTTTCACCTGTATAATAGCTTTTGCTTTATGGTGAGACAACATAAATATTTTGTAAATGTTGAATTATATACAATATCCTCCTCATATATTTTGTGCTACTTATATGATATATTTCTCATTCTACATTTAGCTTGGCTCAGGGGGTAGAAAGAGGGAAGCACCATCTGTGAAGAGGTTAGCATGTATGTCTTCCTTTTACAGTACATGCTTCATTCTGCTTGAGTGCCTTAGGTTTCCCATGAAGAGGGGGAACAGTCATATGTCTTTGAGGGATGGTAGAACCATAGACAGAGACAGTTTGGCCAGCTCAACATACAGACACAATTTGTGTGCCTTCTTGCATCTGGCGTTGATGTAAGTTGCTTTGAGAGCTTATTTGACATATATCAAATGTTATAAAACTTCATATTGTCTGTAACTCTGAAATGTTGGTAATGTAGGCATATTAATTTCTTAATTGATGAAAATGTCTAGAAAGATCTTGGGAGATATGGATAGGCACCCGTAAAGACTGAAAGGTAGTTAGCAAGCTGGCTAGCTAAATACTAGCTGTTTCAATGTCAGCTGAGATGAAACTAACCTGAAACCTGACTAACTGAACACTTCCAAATTAACTTCTTTATCCAAAGTATGGAAAAGTATTTTTAAAAGTAAAGAGATGATTCAATATCATTAAGACTGCATTATTGCAGTTAAATTGCATTGATGCATGTGCTCTGAAAGGCAAACTCAAGTCTCAAGTCTGAACCAGCAGGGTAAGTGCTTGGCTGGAGTGAAAACCTACAGACACTATGGCTTACTGGGACCACAGTTCAGCTGCCCCAACTACACAGTGGGCCCTTAAACACAAAGCACAGAGTACTGGCTTCTCGTGGTGTTGAGTGTAGTGTACCTTCCATGATTACCTTCCAACCAGAAAAACCAAATCTGGCTCACTGCACCTCTTGGCATGGCCATTTAAGGAGAGAGCATATCTTGATGTTGATGTTCATGTATTTCAAAACTTTTTTGTCCCTTTAAGGGAAAAAATTCCTGTGAGGAATACCACAAACAGATATCAGCTTATGTGGTTTACAAATGCAGAAGACTAAATGAGATGCTTCTGGCCCATGGTGCTCTGCTCTGAACAATGGCCCCTCAGTCTCTGAGGTTTGGAAACATGTACTGAGCACAGCTCACATTATTGTAGCACTCATAAATGATCCGTGGCACAGGAAATGCATGCTTAGCTGCTACAGGACAGCGCGTTTGACTCTCAGTGCAAATACTCCTCCCCATGTAATCACTTACACTCCCTCTTAAAATGAAGAGGACACAGCACATCAGAGGCTCTGACTCTCTCAGCGTTCCCTGGGAAACAAGAATTTATTGTCTTTGGTTTGTGTAAACTTTCATGTGCAAATGAGTGCCGCTGTTTCCAGGCCCCACCTCAGGAAAACAATAAATATTGGATGCCGCCTGTCGATATTCCGATATTTGGCTCAGGACGGCAGCAACATAAATGTTAATACGCCCTGACCTTGTACAAGAGGCCATCTTTCAAGTCTGGTTGTAATACATCTCACTCTGCGCCGATAGCAGTGTTGTTTTTGGAGAGCGGCCTATGGGCAGAGCAATAAAAGAGACGGACGATAGCAAGCAGGCAGACATTCCCTGCCCATGTCAATGCTCATTGACTCAGCCTTCGCCGCTCAGAGTAACTGCCCATGGATCAGCGCAAATGTCCAACTCCATATTTTTTTGATACTGACAATTTGTAGCGAGCAGCGATCAGGTTCCCCTCCGCACCTCATAAGCCCTGTAATTATAATTGGTTTCGACGCTGTCGATCTTCCCCTTTCCCCCCGACAAGGGAAGGATGCGCCAGCCACTCGTATCATTGAATCAATACTCTCAGACAGTGATGACTGCATTGGTCCGGACCAGACAGCTTAGGTCTGAAACCAGGTAGGTAGAACAGCAAGCCTTTACCTTCTCCAACATGTGCACCTTCTGTATGATGTTGGACAGGTGAGAGTCAACACACTGCTACATCCAAGCTATTATAGATTACAAGATAACAGTCTGGATTCACCATTATGGCAGTAAACAAGAGCCCTGGCAAGAACCTCAGGGCTGAGTATGAGCTGTTTTTTTTTTCTTTTTTTCCATTAGTTTCTTTCTGCTTATGGGGATGTTTAGTTTAAAAGATGTGAAGTGTAGATTTACATATATTTACATACATATATATGGGAAACATGCATTCAGCATCATCATCAGCAACAGTTTTGATTTGTTTATAACATTTTTTGGTCAATGCATAATTCCATTTGTGTTATATCATAGTTTTGATGCCTTTTATTGTTATGGAAATTTACATAAGCTATTAAATATCACCAACTGTATGTTCAAATTTCCAACTTGTTTCATCTAAAGACTGGAAGCATGTTGGAGAGATACAGAATAATCACCTTGATCACTGACTGACAGACATATGCCATCATAAATATGAATTGATGGTATTTGAATGAATATTTGAATATTTTCTTCTCTTCCTGTCACAGTATATCTTTTTCCTGTGGTGGTGTGCTTTTAGAGGAGCAAGTGAAACAATATATCTTAGAGGCAAAGACTTGTAAAAAAAAAAAAAAGTTGATTCTCAAACATTTAATCTGTAATACAATATTTAATTAATGCGTGATCAGTTGTGGCCCTAGGTGAGGCGCTCAGGGCCTGTACAAGATAGGAGCGTGCAGTGTGGAGGGAGTAGACAGAGCATGCATGACAGCCCAGAGCTCTTCTGAGACACTCTCACACCCACAGCACTGGGCTCAGGCCCACAGTGTCTCTCGTCACTGCCTCCTCCAATACTAATTAAAGCCGGCGAGCAGAACAGTCACAAAATGTTCTCATGCAACACTGTCAACGTGTAGCTTGCAACAAAAGGGACATAATATAGAGGCGCCCCCCCCCCCCCATTGCAAAACCTGCAAAAAAAGCAAGGTGGAGGTTTCCCACAGATGACGTGAATGTGGTCACTTTGACATGAAAAGCCGTGGTATATTATTAACATTTAAAAAATGTCTTTCGCTCGTACCACATGCAGTTGAAGCCTAATTAGAAGAGAGAAATGTACGGGAATGAAGACGTGAAAGCTGAAGAGATTAAGAGCTGGAGTCTCATATATTTTTGACATTCAAAGGGTCACTTCCCTTTAATGGCCTGTTGTTCTTTCTCTCACTGAGCCAAATGTAAGAGATAGTGCAAAGTTCCCATGAGCACTTCCTGAAATGCAATGACTATTGATTCTTATCAGGAGACATTGCTTATAGAAAGACTGGATTTTTTTCATCCACATTGTTGTCCTCTGTTTAGTTGTGTTGCATACATTTGTGTTGTCTGAGATGGAATTAATCTAGAAGTATTACTCCTAACCTCACTGTGTACTTTAGTGTAAACAAATTCTCAACCAGTGTGACAGACCATTGAGAGGTAAATTTCATTAATAGCAGAGGGTTGCTAAATAAAGGTAAATGTTACTGATTTCATGTTGCCCTGTAATTCATGCTGATAGTCAGATGGATGCCATATTTCTGTCAAGAAATGTAAAAATTCATCACTTGGTTTACTGACAAAAGCCAACCCTTCCTGTTGCATTTTTACTTTGTCATTTTGAGAGATTTATTTTCTGGTATATTTATTCAGCTGAGCTTAGTGTTTCTCTGAAGTCAAACACAATGAGTAACCTTTTAGTAAAACTGTCACATGCAATATGCATGTGTTTGTTGACATCCATTTGAAGGCCTGTGAAATGGGGGGTCAGCCAGTACCGTCCAATGGCCGAGTGTCACCACATGTCCCGGCCTGGTGGAGTTTGTCTTCTGCATGTTTGGTCCTGATCAATCAGCTGTAACAATAAACTGGTGTGCCAAGGGGACGGCGAAACAGAGAAGCATGCCAGAGCACCAGATGCCGACGACTCACCAGACCTTGTCATTCCACACTAATTAGCCAATCAGACAGGACCCTGCACTGTAACCCGAGACAATTCCAATCTCGGGAGCCGTAATTGAAGTGACGTGTTAATTACCAGCTGACACCAACCGGCTTCTTGCCCAAAGCCAGCTCTCCTTTCAGTTGTGTGTCGATTAAAGTGAGGAACCCAACAGGCTTGCAACTTCCCCACACCTTTTCTGCCTGCGTGTGATGTATAATTAAAGAGAGATAAGTTCATTTTGTCTCATTTCTATTTACAACATTTATGAGCCGTGCTTTGTCGACACAAAAGGCTTGTCCCCTCCTCTTCCCTTTCCAACGCGCAGTAATTGGTATTAGCATCTTCTTTAACGGGCTACATAAAGTTTAGTGGCTGGATTAAATCTAGTCATTATCATAATGTGCTGTACAATTTGCCCCTATCTCTCTGCCTTTCCGCTACATCAAAGCTCAGTGGAGCAGTGGGGTAATTGGGCCATGCCGCCTTGTCAGGTTCAGTCAAGCTGACGGCTGCTCCTTTCCTTAAAACCTCCTAGGCATGATAATTAATGGAGAAGAAAGCCGGGTAAATGTAGAACTTTGGACAGTTTCCCATGAATATTTCATATATTTGAATATTCTGGAGTTAACATTATCAATTTGATGTATTATACATTGATTAAAAGCCTTGTTCCCTTCCTGGTGATAAGAAGGAGAGAGACATCAGCTATGGATGTGTGCATCAGACTTCTTGGGGTTTTTTTTTTCAGTGCCCCTGGTTCTTTGTGTTCTCCAGCTTCCTTTCATAGTTTGGCCTTTATAATATCCACTGTGAATAGCGCACAGCACTATTCTTCTCTCTCTTCCCTAGCGAGCTTCACCAGTCTGACTGTTCACTGTGGCCCCAGAGATTGTGTGGGATATAGGAAGTGCTTCTAATCAGTCAGACCACCGGCACACATCCAGGAACCTCTGCAATTCTGCTGTACCTCTCCACTTTCTTGCCTTTATGAAGCCAGGGGAAACTTCCAATTCCCAGTTTCCTAAAAGATACATCCAAGCTCACTTTAGATAAATCACCAAAAAGTCTACTGTGTTATATCTTCAGAAGAGAGGTTGAGCAATAAACATTCTCTTTTTAATTAATATCTGGGGTAAGTTTTGTTTAGTTTGTCTTGTTTCTCTTTTTTAATACATTAGGAACTTAGGTTCTGAGAGTCCACTGTTAATGGCTGAGGAATTACCTGTGTCTAGTTAGATGTTAACACCCGGTAAATGCCCAAAGCAACAGCAGATCATTGCACTTAAAGGTATAAGGTCTAAAGATGAGGTTTAGTTCTGTACAGGCAAGTCAATTCCACTAATCAATAACAAAAGCAACAACAAGCTTGATGATCATAATAAAATAAAGGAATGATAATAAAATAAAGGAATGATATCTCAGTAATATCAGGCTTAATAGCTTAATGTGTTAAAGGCTTAATGGGTCTTTGAATAAATGAAAAGTGCAGTGGTGCCGTATTACACAGCTATCATCAGATTATGAAGAAAACAAAACTGTGAAACACCATTGGTAATTATTCTCTTGTTCAGAAAATGAAGTGGCTGATGAAATTGGTGTAAACACAAGAATCCTAACACTGTGTAGCACCTTCCCGATCTTTTTTTTTTTTTTTTGCCTCTGACTTAATTACATTAAGCATCAGTTATTACTGTTCAGCAGCATTGTCTGGATTGTTCTAATGAGTAAGTGCTTCAGAGATTGAACCACTCTCTGGATCAATAAGGCACCCTGGCATTAACGGCTCCTCCAATGGCTTTTCTGTGAATTACCGATAACCTGCAATGATCACAGTGTTGGTACGAGGCCATCTTTGTCTCTGAGGATTGATGGGTGTCTCTAATGACGTAAAGTGACATTCTCCTCAACATGCCCCGCAGTCAGATGCACCTGGATCTGCATTTGATAAGCACCCCCTTTATTTACGCATTTTGCTTCGGCTTTGGCAGTTTGAGTACTGTAGGCTTCCTTTCAGGAGCCGGACGCCTGCTAAACTGAGCATACCACCATAGACCGCTTTAACAAGATAAATGGAGCTGTTGCTCCCATAAGGATTAAACTACCTCCCTCCCATAAATCTTCAAAGACCCCCCCATCTAAAATAGGCCTCAGAATAGATGGGGTGTACACTAGAGGAGAGCGAAAGAGGCCTGGTTACACACAGGCTCTGCACTGCTGCCTGTGGCATTCCTCACTGCCCCATTTGTGTCTTTGAGAGGACATCCGTTTGAAAAAGGAATGGCAGAGAACAGCATTCCATGATCTTATAAATACTGTGCTAATGCTACAACACGTTGCTTTGTGTAACATTCTAACCTGTTCTTTGACTATAGAGGTGTCACTGCAACCAAAAACCAGGAGCAGTCAGTTTTTTTTCTGTACCATTTACATGTGTAATTATTCCATACAATGTAAACAATCACAAAATAATGCATTCATTGTGTTACAGAGGGTCGTATTAAACATGAGGGCACCAAATGTGTGTATTATTACTGTGAAGTAATGATTACTGTGTGCTGAGCTTTGCACTAAAAATCTGATGTATGTTTGTAATAAACACAATGTAGTGCATGTAATTTCATAATACTCAGCATCTGAAACACATAGGCTCACATCTTATTTACAGTAAGATTGTTTGCATTTAAAAATATGTTTTGTGATCATAGCAGACATCAGAGGGTTAAAACAGACCACGAAGGGAGCCAAGTCTGGTGTAATTGTGGGTTATGACAAGTCTCCCTGCACTTGAATGACGTGGAGGGAAATAATATTTGGACGACTGTCAGCTGATTTGCAAATGAAGGACGGGGAGACAATGAATTTCATGCCGGGTGTCAGAGAGACAGCTGGCCATCCTCACCACCCGCCTCTGATCAGCAGCCGCTTGACGTGCCACAGAGGACCGCCTGACTAATGACAACAACAGGCGAGACGTTACACCTAACGCGGGGACGGCGGGTGGTTGGGGAGGGCGTTGGGGGGGGGGCAGGAAGAAACACCTCTGAGACTTGGAGCGCTGCATTCTTTACAGAGACCAGACAATCCCACCGGTGTCATCCCCCCCCCCCCCCCTCCTTCTGCACGCGAATGTGGGGCACTGGGGGTTGTTAGCTAAACCAAGTAACCTTTCCATTCTTTCATTTCATCCGGCCCACATTTGAATATGAAAAGCCTTCTTTCTTCCCTCAGTCAAAGACCATCAGTTTAATGACATTTGGCAGCCATTTGATTTATTAGGTTTTAGAAGAAGGGAAAAAATCCCCTAAATATTTCATATGCCATGCTAATCCTTGTAATATTGCCAGCTGAAGCCATGTACCTGCATGGCTGAAAACTGGGCCGTGTGGATTTCTCTCTGTCAGGCGGGTGAAATGCCTGTGAATCTACTGAATAATAAAACACCCTTATTGAAATATTTAGACTTTGATTCTCATTAAAGGAATCTTTAAAACATGAGAGAAGTTAATGCGTTGTTAAAAAGAAAAGAATAGAAAGAGGCAAGAATCATTACGCTCCACAAAGATCTTAACGCCACTCACGGCGAGCGGAACGTCTGTGTTTCACCTTATGCTCATTTCTAAAGTGGATTTGCTGGAAAACATCCATTGCTCTGCAGGTAACAACGCGCAGAATATTACGCTACAGTAGCTCGGGATCCTGAGAAGCAGGACACACAGGACTATGGCTGCACGTCACTTTACAGCTCAGGAAAAAGAGATGATGTGGTCAAATATGGCAACATTAATATGCATTTGCCTGAACTCCCCCCAAGGTGTGTGGATTGCACAGAAAGAAAGACTGAAGTAAATTACCCTGAAATTAAGAGCTGTGATGTAAAGTATAACCATGGTCATGTTTCTGTTCTTGACAAATGGGTAAAATACTTTGGGCAATAATATGAAGACCACTTCAAGTGGAATGCCTGTGAATTTCCTCTAATCAAATGACAACAATGTAAATAATTACCAGAAAATACCTAAAGTAGCAAACTCTGATTCTCTGCTTGTGTAGTCCCAGCACAGCAATGTAAAACATAATGAATGGCAGCGTTTCGATTGCTACAAGCATCGTTTGGTTCATAATGACTGCGTATGACCCTGAAGTCCAGCCTTCCTGCGTGTGTCGGAGTAATCCTTAAAACAACACAAGAGCACCCCAATGAGACTGATAACAACTCCTTCCCACTGTTGTCCATCGATCAGCTATACCTGCGCACGATCCCCATCCTTACCAAAACATGCAGTGAACGTGGACTGCCTCCGCAATCAATGGCTTTGATTTCAGGGTCCCGGCTTGCTCATCTGAGGAACATGTGGGCTATGGACACTCGCTTCCTGTCCCTGATCAATACTGGCCCGTCCAAGGGGCCCTAGCAATTCCCCGCTAATGAAGGGGAAGCCAGCACAGGACGGCAGCTTGAGGCACGACTTAGCTGTACGCTTCCTGCTCTTTATCCTTGCATCACCCCTCAAATTAGTTTCCTGTTTTGTTTGTAGTTAGAAGAGCAGACAGAGAAAAACTTCCAGTGGAAAAAATGCCCCATGCTAAAATACACACAAACAAAGAAATCAATCCTTCTCAGGTGCTTGTCGGAGTTATGCACAGTGTATGTGATCTTTCTTATCCAGTACTACTTTTCCACCTGCCTCAAAAAAGAAATACAACAGCAACAACAACAAAAAAAACTTTCACAGGTTTGTGTTTTCCAAAACTTTGCCATTGCCCGAGTGAATTCAGTGTTTGTGCTTGACATTATACGGAAAATTGTAAACCTTTGTTTGGGCAATGATGTCTGTGGGCTGTGTGCGTCTGCTGATGAGAGTCATCTGCTCTCCCGTGGTCGGGGCAATCACAAACAGCCTGCTCCTCTTCTTCTGTCCGTTCGGAGGCTCCGCAGATGTCTGCTGCACGGCTGGATTGCGCTCGCAGTCAGGGCACTGCTGGCTAGTGACTGTTTTTACCCACAAACCCTTGGCAAGCATCGGCCCTCCTTTCATATCCAGGCTTGACCCAGCAGTGACATCCTTTCCAGACTCTGATGTATTGCTAAGATTAAAGGGGACTCTGTAGACCACCATGACTGTACAAATAACAATATTGGCTGCCACGTTTTTCTCTTTTGCTCTAACTTTATAGTATGGGGCTATAAACCAGGGGTGGCCGAATACAACTCAGAGATCCCCTCTCATCATGACATGCAAGTTGTGAGTATAATCTTAGCAGGGCACGTAATAGGGCTGAGGTCACTCAAGTGAGCCAAAGAATCAAAAGATGCAGTAACAGTTTTAATATGTTGACTAAGGAGTATTTAAAAATGTGATTATTTTGTCAGTAATGTACCATGCTTGTTTCTCATGTTTCTCACATAATTAATGTGGCTTTTGGCTTCAGTGTTCAATAACAAAAACCACCCATTGTTTTGCTAATGCTACACTCTTAGTTGCAGCTCCATTTTGTTACGTTTTGCTACATTCAGGTATATAATGTGATTGAGAAAAGCTGTTTGAGGGGCCAAGAGTGATATGTTTATCAGAAATGCAGACACCCCCCCCCCCCCCCCATCAAAAAACAGGGTGACAGCAGAGTGAGGAGAAGTGAGGAGAATAATGAAATCAAAAAAATTTTTGTAAATTTTTAGTAAAATCTGATTTTAGTAAAATCAGCCTGTGTTATATGAACAAGTTGAAAAGCCCTTCAATTTTTTTGATTATTCCTGAGGTGAAGCAAGCAAGTCAGTCATTTCCTCAGTGGAGGATTTCCCATTTTCTTTCAGATTTTTTCAAAATAACAAGACTGCATAAACCTGACTGAGTGTGTGTTCCAGATCCACACATATGACATCAGGCATGTAGGCACGTGCAGCCACATTGCAATCTAATGCGCTGTTAGTTTGTTGGTGTTTATATTGGAAAAATGCACACATTTCCAAAAATCCCAAATGTACTCTGAACAAATAACGCAAGTTACTCTGCCATCCTCCCGAAGTTACACACAGATGTTTTATGTGTGTGTCATTGCAAAAGGAGTGTGTGTCTCCTGTGGAGAAAAACAGAGTGTCATCAGGAGGAAAATGTTCGTAAATAGCATGCAGAAGCAATAAAACACTGAAGTGTGTAGGCAGGCCTGGCAGGAAGGCATCAGAGAGGGAACACATGAGGCAGAGGAAGACAATGTACAGGTAAGTACGGTAAGGTGACAGACACTAGCAAAGGGTCACACTCCCACACACATGAATGTGCACAGAGTCGCAAGAGTCGAACTTAAGATCGCAACCGAAATGAAGCTCACATTACGCCGGTTAAAGGAGATGATCAGAGCTGCCGAGAGCTTAATTGGAGATAACGAGCGTCACTTCTTCCTGGGCAGGTGACAGGGCACGGAATCCTTGAGGGTGACAGCAAATTATTTGCACCAAGCCATGTTGTATGCACACTTGACAAATAGAGGCTAACAAACAAACCTCGAGCAGGCGAGGCAAGCGTGGCCCGAGCAAATTGCTACGGGGACAGGACCTGGAACGGGGTACCTTCCAAGCATTGAAATTGTGAAGAGGAGCAAATCTGACACTCTTGCCCCACTCACTCATCACTGTAATCAGATGGAAGGATATGAAGGATAGGCACCCCACACTGGTCCCAAAAGCAGAATTTGATCACAACATTCTGTCAACAGTGAGGGAAGCTGGGTACACAACTCTGACTTTGCCATTCACACAAATAACTGCAGCAAAGTATAATAATTATAATGATCATAATGATACATATTCATGGACATGATACATATTTACCAACATAGTGGTCCAGAGAATAACAGGAATTCATCACCTCAAATAATAAAATCTATTCTCTTTCCTTATGGTTCTGTCCTGTGTCCAGTGTCCTTTCATCATTTTCAATTTGGTTGTAACTTACAGGGTTCATAGGTTCTTCCCTGCCAAAGTTAAACCCAGGACAAGTGTTTTGAAAAGGGTTGGATGTCATTCACATAATGTCACATCAAAAGAGTAACAAGTCATAAAGCATGCAAGTCAAAAAATATGCTGCCAAAAAGTGCAGCTGACCAATTAAGCAGTGATCAGAAAAAGACACTTTTAGTGGGTGACTCGTGGTGAAGTGTGCTAACATGTAGTTAGTTTTTGGCTATTAGTGTACAGCTGTAATTATATATATAAATTTATTCTTTCAAAAATAAAACTTCTAGCTTTCATAAAAGGAGAAGAATGTCTTCATTATTATCTAAAAATCACAACAAACAGTGTGTTTTAATCTTACCTTTCTGAGGACACAGGAACAGAAGCTCATGAATGGAGATTTTTTGAATTTTATCATAACCAAAAGGCTGCAGGTTCAATTCCCTGCTAGGGCAGTGCTGTTGAACCCTTAGGCACCCTTAGCCTCAGAAAATACCCAGCTGTATAAATGGATAAAATTATGACCCTCTATATGCAGTTAATCTGGATAAGAGGGTCTGCTGAATGACAATAATGTAATGTATCAGGACCTTTGGTCACCCTGCTTGGAAGGGATAGAATGTGCTAGCTAATAATAATGAATTTAGCTCATTTATTTACATATAGCAAGCCTTTTTTTAACTTTGTTAGTAGACACCTGCCTAGCCAGTAACTGTAAACCTTGCTTGCTGACTTAGCTAGAAAGGGTAGCCTTTATCTAGCAAACAAAGCAACAAACATTAAAGTGGCAAAGTTTGTTCTTCAGTTTGTCACTTTATGTCATATTCTAACCCCTGCCCACCAAGGCTCTGGATCATTATTTTGAATGCATATCACCCATAAGGCATCTTTAGACACCCACTTGAAAGTGTCCATAAATTAGTAACAGTACTATACCTTCATTCAATGTTTAATATCAATCAAACAGAAAGACAATAATTGTGCACCTGATCATCTGACAACACTTAAGTATGAATTTCTTAAGCTCATATAAGCTTTTGAAGTTGTTGGTCCACACATTGTGGTGGATACTTCTCAAACACAAGAAAAACTATTCAAGGTAGCAGGGAATGTTGTGAGAGGGTATTGCTGTACAGTAACCTTTATGTTACAAACTCAGCACCTTAACCACCATCCCACACAGCTGCCTGTGTTTTAGAGTTGGACTAAACATGAGCAATGTATTTGTTAATAATTTATAAGGCAATTACACAATGCTCCTGCCAAACACACTGCACTGCTTCAGAGGACACACACTCACACACACTCACACACTGCCCTCCTGCAGGTGACACACACATCCATCTTTTCATGCTTGGACTTCCGTTCCGATACTTCCCTGGAGTGTGTCCCCCACTACCTCTGTCCCTCAGTTCCACTTAATGGTGTAAGAAAGCCTGTTATCTGATGACAGAAATGAATCCAAGTAGGCGTTTATCTGGGGGGATTTCTCTCCTCTCGTTCCCTCTCTCTCCTTGACGTCCTCCTCTGTCAGTGGGGCCTAATTAGACCTGTCCTCATGGTGTGATTCAGACTGAACAGAATATTATCTTTAATAAAAATGAGATTTGCCAGAACGGCAGGCTAATTAATAGAGTCATCGGGTTCAACTGTGTCTGCAAGCAATAAAGAAGATGATATAGACGCCAAGATGGAGAACTTATTAATGCAGTAAAATCCATCTGTTATTTGGTGCATTTTTTGGAGTAACATTTTTTTTGCAACACTGTAAATCTCATTCTTCTAACATGTCTAGCAGCTCTAATGAAATCTCTGTGTCAATCTGGTGTAGAACCCCTGTACGTACCAGCCTCATTCTCTTCCGTGACGTGATATAAGACACTCTGCCTTCTCTGACATGAGCAGGAGAGGATGCAGATGGTGAAAGAGTTGTGTGGCATGCGTAGGATGGCCACAGCCTCACACCGCATCAGTGTAGCATCGGCAGTGACAGAGGAGGCAGCAAAACTCAACTTTGCTGAATTAATTTCAGATTTCGAAAAAGCTTTCCAAAAGTTTAGCCAAAGCCAGTGAAACATCAAACTATTGATCAACAGAAGACATGGACAGCAGACCCAATGGGTACCATAGATTTTTTTTGTTGTTGTTGTTTTTACAAAATACATAAACAAACCTAGGCTTATTCGGAGTAATATTGATTTTATTCCCAGGCCTTTTTTTTTAAAAAAAAAAGACAGAATGGAGAAAAATGTATTGTGTTTTAGTTGGGGAAGAAGTGTAGTATTAAAATTAGGGTATGTGGTTATATTGGGACTGTGCAGCAACTAAATGAATAAATAACAAGTTGTCAGGAGGTATCATGAAGCCCAAAGGTCCCAACAAAGGCCTCAGGAATTGTTCGGCAAAAGGGAATGAAAGGACTTGTGTGAGTCTGAATGCACCTGACCTGGTGCGGTGCAACTCAGTCATATTTTGAACATAGACCAAAACCTGAGTGCATCTGAAAAAGTGACCTGAATTCACCAAGTAAAGTATGATACCTCTGTTGACAGCAGTCCGTCAACACAACTCCGCTTCCTGTGAATGACAGCAACATACAGCAATTTATCCATCAATCCAGTCCAGTCTATTTATCCATCCGTCCAGAAATGTAGCCAGTTAGCCTGTATTTCAGCTTGACAATTTATAAACGAAGTTGGGAAAGAGCTGGAGAAAAAGGTAAAAAAACAGGTTTCTTTGGCAGCACTGTGCAGAATTGGATTCGTTGCGAGTCTGACATGACAATGCAGGCTAAAAGTACACTAAGCATGTCGCTATCTTGTTGACAAGCTAGCTACTTTGCTCATTAGAAATGGCTTGCTATCACTAGCTATTTCTGAATAATGTCAGCCAGCTCAAAACATTGCAAACATATGGATGTTCTGTTCATAATGAGAAGAAATTACCATTATGTTTGGCCTCTAAGAAAATTGAAAATAACTATTTTCAAAACATGACACTTAAATATTGAACGTGGAGGAAAATCAGCTGATGGCACCTATGGAATAAGAATAAACACTCTGTGTTACCTATCATTTCCTCAGGCATTTTGGTAAATTCCTGTCACCCCTAACCACTTAGTTCAGAACACAGCCACAACAACAGGTGAACTTAGTTGCTTTAGAATTACCTAAGGAGTCTGAGTGTAAGTATATGTATAAGCATAGAGTCTCTGGAGAGCTTATTTTCAGGCCACAAGCTCCAACTCTTTTCTACATGTACAGTGCCTTGATAAACAGCTCTTTCTATTTTTCCAAATCTTACATATTAAGACGCAACATGGCAAAATGCATTCTTTAGTGTTTTCTGATTTTCTGGATCTTCTGAGGGGTGTTTTTGACCACTCACAATGTCAAAATTATTCCCTCATTATTTCCTTTATACACTGCTTTCATGAGTTTAGATCACAAATGTATACATAGATTGAGGACTGGAGATTGAGATGACAAGTAAAAAATTTATTTTGTGCTCAGTTTTTGTAGGTTCAAATGAATGTGTTGGAGGAGTGCATTGTCTAGCTAGAACGTCTATTATCTGCAACACTTCAGCTTCCTGGCAGAAAGAACCAGGTATTTGGCCAAAACATCCTGGTATGTGTTGGAGTTCATGACTCTGTCTATCTTAACAGGGGTTCCAAGGAAAATAGCCCAAAAGAGGAAAAAATCCTTGCCATGTAAGTGGGCGTGGGTTTATTTCTCAACACACACTTCTCTTCATACCAAAAAAACACTAATGGCCATGTCTGAGAAGCTCAATTTTTGCTTCATCTGGCCATAAAACATACTTGCAATCGTTGTTCAGATGTACTTTGCCAAATTCAAGTCACCTCTTTTTGTGGTTTGCCTTCAGAAGAGGCCTCTCCCTGCAACCCCACCACGAATGCAACATTCATGAATGCAATTTCAAATTGTGCTTTTTGACACTTTGTATCCTGAAGATGTCAGTTTATTTTGGAGATCTCCAGCTGTTGCCTTTGTGTTTACATTTGCCTCCCGAATCACTTGTCTCACAGCCCGTGGTAGCAAGATACACTTGCACCTTCTTCCTGTCAGAGGTGCCATCGAACCACTAGTCTAAAATTTCTTAATAATAGACAGTGCAGTGGGAAGCAGCAGATTCAGCTTTTTGTGAATTCTTTCATCACTATCTCCCAACTTGTGGAGGCTAATGACCATTTTCCTGCAGTCTTCAGAGAGCTCTATGACCTTCTCCATGAAAACACATGCTGCTAATGAATTTCTTCAGAGTGGTACCCCCATTTCTACTCAAGGGAAACAGGTAGCATTTGGATACCTCAATACAGTTTCAGAGGCTTACACTGAACTCCAGAATTCAGAATGTTGATGTGGATTGGTTTTTGTTGCATTTTACTTAAAAATTACTTACATTTACATTTATTTATTTAGCAGACGCTTTCATCCAAAGTGACGTACAAAAGTGCATACAGAAAGTATTACCGACAGTACGGGTGTGAATAAATCAGACCGTTATATTTTCTGGAAACAAATGTTTCTGAAAAATATTAATTTGCTATGCTGCAAGGCTACAGTGCTGCAATGGTTAAAGAATTAAATATAAAAAATTATATTGTTATTAGATTATATTGTTATTATACTTTTTGTTCCTGTTTAAGCAGGGGTATAAATAAATTCCCTGTATGACCCTGTATGTATTCTTTGTAAAAACAATGTAAAAACAGTGATCATATACTGGTAGTTCCATCCAGCATTTGTAATACAGACATCACAATAAGACCAGCCATAACCTTATCAGGGGATACCCCGTTATTACATCCGGGGGTCAACTGTGTGTAAGATACCGTTATTAGTGACGAGCCAGTGACACCACAAAGCCTCTTAGGGTCTGTGATATTTACCCTCCAGTGGCCTGTCGCTTGTAAGATATCTCTGCAGCCCCTGAAAAGAAGCAGCAGTGTGTGTGTGGGTTTGCTCCGCCGACGTCTCACCTTTCCTGCCTCAGCGCGCTGGCAGGAGCGGAGGATTAAATTACTGCTGTTGTCAGAGAGGACAAGCTCTCTGCCATACACCATCATTATCTCTGGCTTCTCGGGCCAAAGACGAGGCATTAAATCCACTCCAACACGCCGCGGCGAGGACCACGGCCTTTTTCAATTGAGACTGCCAGCATCATAAACGGGAAATGACAGTTGCACAGCCAAACTCCTGGATCTCTTCAGACAGTGTGCACGTAAACCTGCCCCGTGACAAAGATGTCTGTCCGTGCGATCTTCAGATTCAACGCCAGACTGATCTTGCTGACTGCTCTTCCTCTCTCAGTTTGGGTAAATGGCATGTGTAGGGCGGGAGGGGTGTGAGATCCTCCTCTTTCTGATTCTTGTCCAACGTCCTTATGTGGGCCGTGCAATGTCCGCTCACATCCATTGACTGACAGAGTGCCATCCTGACATGATTTATGTAGACGCGGAGGACAGCGGGGAAAGACAACTAGAAAGGTGTTGGTGGCAAAGAGAGTGTTTGGTTTCTGTTTTCTCTGCCACTTGTCTGAGCAGTGATGAGACAGCAGTGTGTGCCTGCCTAGACAACTCATCAAAGCTCCGGGATGATGGGGCGGGGGGGGATGGGGGCTTCTTCTTCTCGTACCCTGTTTCCCTATTCGCCACCCCGCTGGCCATCAGCCCAGCAGTGTAGGCAGGAAGCTGGGATTGCACCAGGGCTGTTGCAAATGCCATGCAACTGAGAGGCGTTAACGCATCCATTCTAAATAATAGGTCCCTTTGAGAACCTGATCTTAAAAGGAGCAAGAATAAGTGCATTTGAAATTGCATCATCACTTCTTTTACATACAGACTACGTTATTACAATAATGCTATTAGACACTTATTTAAATATATATGTATATATGTATATACATCCCTTTACTTTGGGGACTTTTTAAGAGGTCTCAGCGAGTGTCTACATCAGAGTTGGCACAACTGAAAGTTACTCTCTCATGTTGTAGTTGCTTCAAGCAGCTGTATCTCATATGGGAGTGACTTCATGGCCCTGAAATTCTCTCAGACTTCTTCTGAAAAACATAACCCCTTTCTAAACTACTGACTGAGCTTTATGGGCTCAGTGAACAATGTGACATGCTTTAATTAAAACCTATGCTTGTATTCCATTAGCTTGATTTTTTACTATAGATAGCATGAGTTTGTTTCATACATGCATGTGTATTTGTAGGAAGGATTAAAGGTGCAGACTGAAGTCTGTTCATCTTAAGGGGTTTTGATGAAATTTTTATCTTTAGCACAATAATTATTACAATGAAATTCTCATACGTCTATAATGGTTCCATCTGTACTTAATAAATATATTTATCTGACGATAATTGGCCATTAAACCCATGGTTGAGAACTGTGAGAAAGCCACCCAAGAGCATTGTGGTTGCCAGAAAACAGACAGTTGGCAGAATCTTCAGCTGCTGTGAGTTACATCAGAGAATGATGGATCTGTTCCACACAGAGCATTTTCAAGGCAGAATAAAAGGCAAGGCAACTCATCTCAGTATAAGTAATGTTAATAAGTTTATACTTTCCGGAAGTAAAGACACTTTGTGAATTTCTAAGAAAAAAGGGTTTGAATTTCTTGTTTCAGCAGTGATGGCTTAGATCTATTGTCAATAGATCTACAATAGATCTAGAATCTATTGTATATATATATATATTTTTTTTGATTGGCTTTACATATATATATACATATATATCAAGTATATATAATATACTTTATTAAATAATGCATTAATGACCTCTATAAGAGCCATTATTCAGAATTCCATTTAGCTTACTGTTTTCGACTTTAGTTGATCCTTATCAGGGGGAGTTCAAAGCAATAGAGCTTACAAGCATTCAAGGTCTTTGGAAGACTTGCCAAGGCGTATCAAAAGGAGAGTGCTTTGCAATACATTCTTGTCCTTTTGTCCGTATAACTTGGCACTTGCATACGCCACTAATGCAGATCAGCCCTGCCAGATCCCTGCAATTATACACAAAACGGAGGAAAGAGAAACAGGGCTTGGATATTGTTTCAAAAGTGAGTCGGTGTTTGGCTCTTGGGTGAAAACTTTCCTTTATCAGTACACTATTCTTTTTAACCAAATTTAGACCAGATTTTTTTCCCATAGTAGTTTTACCATCAAAAGGAGAAAAAAAGGGTGAAAAAGATTGGATGGAAGTAGGTCCTCTGTGATGTATTTACGATGATAGAAAGGCAACAACACCATTGTCATCTTTGACATTTGGACGGAGACAGGTTGGTTTGGCAGGAGCAAAAGTGCTGATGGAGACAGAACGATTGCCACAGGAATGTGATAAACTCATCCCTGTTGGAGCTGTCCTCAGTTTCCCCAGTGCTCTCTGTCTTTGAGCTTCTGCTTGCTGTATGCTGAGCTTGAGTTGCAGGTACAGTGAACAGAGGCTGTCCTCTCCCATCCACAGTATGACACTGGAAGCATTGCTAATAGAGGGCTAACGGGACACCTATGTTGACAACCATACTCTAACCTGAGACAGCATACGCATTAAATCTGAGAAATCAACAGTAGAATGTGTTTCTTCCACAAATTCTGCAATAGACATTTTCTCATTATACAAGGGACAAGTGGATAACAAACAGTCCACTCAGTCTGTGCATGATTATAGTGTGTACTTGGACACAGTTGTCATCAGACATAAAGTAAGGTGTGACACACTGCTGGTTAGGAAGGCGAGGTACATGTAGGCCTTAAGAAACTATTTTTGGCAGGACTCTGGTGCTGAAAAGTGATTAGACACAAAAACAATATGAGAATAGTTAGAGTGGCTATATTCTGAAAGTGAAAGGCAAGTAGGCAAGTATATGTCTTGCACTTGTCTCAGACACTATGCAACAAACGCATCTCAAAATGACTGCAGTTGGAAAAATCAGAAACTCTTTGAGAATTCCATAAAACCAAATATTCCAAAATTCCAAAAACAAATATGTGTGTGTGTGTGTGTGTGTGTGTGTGTGTGTGTGTGTGAGAGAGAGAGAGAGAGAGAGAGAGAGAGAGAGATCAACTATTTTTATAACTTTATGCTCAACAGATAATGCCATTCTTGCCATCTAAAAACTGAAGCCAGTCTTTCAAAGCAGGAACCATGTTACCACAACACATCTTTAAATGAAGGTAACATCTTTAATGCAAGTGAGTGTGCATGTTGCCAGGGTATTGACAGTCAGAGGGAAGGCAGGTTGTGATGCACTTAGTTGCTTTATGTGAAGAGCTGTCATGATTTTACAGACAAACTGATTGAGGGCGTTGGGGAGAGAAGTAAAAATAGTCGAATTTATGATTCATAACGCATTCAGATACCTGTTGTATTGCCCTTCCAGGGGCTGCTTTGTACTGAACATGATGATCACTCACCTATCTCTCTGCCCTATAGCTGAACTGTTGTAGAAGAGAATCCATGCCATGATTTATTGAATTGGGAATATTGCAGCTGAGTGTGGGCACCTGTCTGCAGTAGTTCCTCACAATAAAATAATAATGGCAATAATAATATTTCAAATCAATAAAAAATACGAGAAAGTCACCTTTAAGAGGCTCCACACTTTCATGTTTATTAATTCAAAGGTGTGTTGGAACTTTTATGAACTATGTTCTGAAACGTTCAAGATAGCGCTGAGTGCAATTTCATGTTGGAACATTTGTGGCCTGAAGAATCAGAGGGGTACATAAAGAATTCACACAGAAGTAAGATGGGGGAGCTCTGAGGTTGTGTAGCAATGCTTGGCAACACCAGCAACAGATGATGCACTCTGTTCTAACAGTTCTTACAGGGAGTGTTTGTTTGTGATGACTGCAGTAATGTGGGGAGGTTTTGGATTTTTCTTGGATGAAAGAGCCCATTCCTGCTTTAATCCTTTCTCTACAGGGGGTCCCTCTTCAAAACTTCTTACTCCACAGACATGTCAGTCTGTTCCATATGCATAGGTATGTACAATTCATTGCTGTCTGTGTGTACGACATTCAGTAAATTAATAAAAAAAGACTCATCTCTACAGATGCATGTAGAGAAACAAAAGAAGGAAAATTATTTCAAGGAACACTCATCATGGTCTAAGTCACACTGTTGACTCATATTTGGATTCTAATGATTGCCGCACAAGTAATTTCCTACATCTCCTGCATCAGATGTAACCTTCCCCTTAAGGGTTTCACAGATGTTATTATCTGGCTTTTCCCATAATCTGTGCACAAGCATTTCAGTACATGTCAGCAGACCACATAATCTTTCCCTTCTTGGACCATTGTGTAGCGCTCATGGTTTATAGGTTTAGGGAAAGCCGAGTTGCCTGTTCCTCTCTTTCTCTCGGTTGTGTGGGTGAGCTGGAGAGCGCCGCAGTGGTGGTGGGCAGTCTGAGGGTGACGGCGAAGAAACTCCAGGCCCTGCAGCCAATCAAAGAGGACGCTCTGTTCCCATTCCATAGCTCACCCGCAAGTCTACTTTCAGTTTATTTCCTGGACCTATTTTTAGTTTTGTATTTTTGTAAACACATTCCCCGTTTACGAAGCTCTTTCAATAGTCACGAATGCACCAGGAGTGACACAATGGAGGTGTGAGCTTTTATGAGCCAGTGGTACACCCCATTGCTACAGCTGGGATTCAGTACAGGTTATTTTGTGTAATGCGTCATGTGAAAGTCTTTTAATTTTTAATAAAACATTTCGTTTGGCGGCTCAGGATTTAAGCCGCCGCGTACACTTCAGAAACTAAAGTTTGGTGTTATCCCTAATCACGACGCTAAATGAAAGCCGGTTAAGCCTCATTAGGAGTTCTACACTATGACGATTCCACTGGAAGTGGCAGATGAAAATTGTCTGGATTAATGTGCTAATCCTCCTCTTTAAAATGCTAATGTCCATTTTATGCCCATTAAATCTCAGTATGCATTTTCTTTGATGCGTGCAATTTCTATCAATTAAATACAGAGGAGTGAAACAGGCGCAGCACAGATTAATTCTCCTGCTTCAAGCATGGATTTCCTCTTTTAGGTTCAAATTTGCCTTGAATGAAGTGAGAGGAAGAAAGAGGCTAAGATGCAGAACGGCGGAGTGGTGAAATGACAAATATCGGCAATGCTGGGAGATTAAGGCCTTTAGAAGAATGTCTGTTACAGCACAATTAATGTAATATGCACATCACATATGAGAACGGGGTTTTCAGATTTTGCAGATGTCTTTCTCAGTCTAAGTATGAAGCTTTTCATCTGAAAGCAATGACTGAAACCTAGGATGTGAGAAACAGGTGTCTCTGCTGCATATATGTATGAGCGTATGCATGTGTGTGCGCAGGCTGTATATTCATTGTTAGTTCATTTGAAGACATTGAATTGATTATTACAACATAGGTTGTTTTGTCTCTCCTGTATAGAGGACTGATACATTAAAAGTGTACCATAATAATAATAATACGTTTTACTTTGTTTCTCCAGACACAAGATATGACCATATCTGGAACATTTCTGACAGGAAGAGGGGGAGGGGAGTGCATTCAGAGGCAAGGCCCAAAGCTGGAGAAGGCTCTGTCCCCCATGGTATGATGCTTCATGTTGGGGACAGGTAGAGGATCAAAAAGATCAGAAGCAGGTGTGTGTAGTGATATCAGAGTGGAGTACCTGGGAGAGCCGAACGGAGGAGAGCTACTGAGGGCTTGGTAGAACAGAAACTGGGATAAAAAAAAAAAATCAGTCGATAATCAGTAACACCTGCATAAACTCACATCCAGACTCATCTTCATGCCGTTTTCGACCACAATAAAATGTGATGGAGGTAAACATTTGGGTGTCAGCATTTGTGCTGAGCACAGAATTTTTAAGGCACTGTCAAAGCGATTTCAAAGTATTCAATGAAAATAGTTTATGGGAAGATTCACATATGCTGAAGGTCAGTGTGAAGTGCTTTTCTGTTTTTTAGAGTTCATTTGTTTAGGTGATGTTTTGTACTTGTGGCAAATGTATACGTGTAGGTCTTAAAGGTAATTCTGTCAGTAAAGGAGAATGAGGAGGTATTTTCAGAATATGACTTTGTGGCGTCATGTCTGTGAGCATCTCATGGGTATTAATGTTCCAAGCACTGAGTCACAAAGCCCAGAACCATTTCATGTATTTAAAGGCGTGTGCCCTGACAGAACTAGTGTACTTTTGGAGTGAGATTTGGCCCGGTGGTCAGGGTGGAAAATCTCATCCCGCGAAAAGAGCAGTGACTCTCAGATGGCTTCAAAGCCGGGCGGTGTTTAAAAGGACGGGAGTGACATGGCTTACCCCATCGGAGAATCCGGTGCGGCTGACCATAAACTGCTTGCAGATTTGCAGCACACAGGCGCATTGTTCTGAGAGAGCTGCACATTTAAAATGATTCCAGAGAAGCCACATTTCTCATAAGAACATTATTTTTAACCATCGAGGGCAGGACACTACATTATTTATTTGCTTACCAGACACCCTTATCCAAAGCAACTAAAATCGCATATATCACACATATTTAAATGTTATCCAGTTGTACGCCTGGATATTTACTGATGCAAGAGTTTTGCTCAAAGGTACAGTGACAGCGCCCAACCTGGAAATTGAACCAGCAATCTCTAGCTCACAAGCACCACTCCTTAATGACTACATTACACTACCACCCTGAAAGTGATTGAGTGAGGGGTTAGTGTTCCCTTCTCAATTTTTTTCTCCTCTCTCTCCCCCTCTGCCTTCTTTCTGGTGATCTGTGAATATTTCTACAATGTACTCTTCTGAATGCTCAGGGAAGAACACTCAAGTATTAAGTGAAAGAAAAAAATATATATTTAAATTACAATGTTGGCACAGCAATGTGCAAAGTTCCTATCTTTTCTCTCTGTCCCTTTAATATAATGTTCTTGACATATTCAGGAGTTGTAAGTGATCCACCATTGTTATGCAAATGGAGGAATGAGACAGACAGATAAGCTTCAGTGTTATCTAACGGAGGCAGTGATTCAGAAAGCACTTTGATGCAAGCGCAGCTGAAATACGCCCGGAGCTTGATCTCCCTTTCCCAGTCTCGACATCCATCGAGAGCAGTCAGCAGCATCGCACCCATTACCGCCTATCTAAATCTCTCTGATTCCTGCCCGTCATAAAGCGGTCAATTTTCACAGTTTGCAAACATTTCCTCTTCCCCGTGCAAGCATATGTGGAGCGCAGTGGGATGAGCAATTTATTAAAATCTACCTAATTTTCCATGATGTATTAAATCTCTGCTTCAGTAATCATAGCCCATTTCATTTAGCGAATTAGGCGCCCACTGCTTTGTGTGATTAAAGCCCTGGAAAATGAGGCCTGTGCTCGTATAAGTGAACATTGAAAGCCTGCTAATGGCGAGGAGATGGAATAGATTATGAGACAATTCAGTGCAGTCCAGCAGCACAAGAGCAAAAAAAAAAAAAAACACAGCAAGGAAAAAAAAACGTGAGCTGGAATATTTGTGCATGGCCAGACCCATGTGGGCTCCAGCGGTATTGCTGGAGGTTTGCCATCTTGAGGAAGCCCTGAAGTGACATGCAATATTCAGGTGCTGGTGAGTGGCGTGACTGTCTGGGTGGATGGTTGGATTAGGATTATTATACACATTATTACACATTATTGTACATGACTTGGATTAGGGCTGGACATATCAGGGATGTGCCACCTGGACCAACGCAGGGCCTAAAAGATCTGCAAAGTCAAGTATTTCCACTTAGAATGTTGTGACAATGCACAGACTTCTACTACACAAGACATCCCACAACAGTACAAGTGAACAGCCTCGATTTTGGCATTGGTGTGGTCAGGGATAGGTAATCTAACCCCTCTTAGCATTCAAAGAAACATGTTCCTGTCTTTTTGTTAAAAAAAAATACAGCGAAAGCAAAATTAGGTGCGCAATAAGACACTGAGGGGCAACACAGTGGGGGGGGGGGGGGCACTGTGATTCGCACCCCCAACATGTGTTCATCTTGTTCTTCCGCAATTAATAACATATGAGGTATTCAAAAGTTGACAAAAGGCACTGGGTGGAGGGAGGGGTGTCTTTAAGGAAGACCATGGCAAGAGGACAGTGCCAAGCTTGTGTGGTTATCTCATGGATATAAGCTCCCAGCAACCAAGACTCTGACTATCTCTCTGTCTGGTTATTTTGAGTCTTAAACACAGCCTGTCAGTGAACTGCCATCCTGCAGGAAACTGGGACATTTTCTACTTCCCAAGCCACCGCCTTAGTTCTGCAGCTCCCAGTTCTCCTTACGAATCCACATGTGCACCCTTGAGTGTGAATTTCAGTCCATGCGATCCTGGACAGTCCTTGCTGCTGTCTCTCTTTTTTGCCTGAAGCTCTTAGGTGCTTTCCATACAGGCACACGCAGGACACCTAAGGAGGGCTCCAACAAAGCCAGGAGATCCCCTAAGTGCAGGTCGACTGTGCATTCAAGTCAGTTGTCCCGACAGGAGTGGCGTGGTTTGGTCAGCTGAGGTGCTTAAGCTTGTCTGATGGAGCTCGGAAAATACTGAAATCTGCACATTGTCCCAGCAGAGGGGCATGAGCTGTGAAGGACTGTGGGATATGATGCACTTCTTTCTGGTGAAAGGAATTGTGCTCCTCTCTATTCGTTAACACCTGGATTCACTGACATCTGGAGATGGAGCTCCTCCCTCTCCCCTGCCCAGGGTGCGCCGCGGGCAACCGCGACTCGAAACATCTGCCAGAGCAACGTGACGTTCCAGCCACACAGCCAGAACTGTGCAGGATGCACAACTATTTATATAGTGTCACCCTTGATATACTTTATCATTTGTTATGGCACTCAGCCCGAATCGCAAATGAAAACAGGGACTTCTGTCTGTGATGAAAGAAACAAAACAAAACAAAAAAAAACCCATTGCTAGATCGCAATATTTTCAGTTATGATTTTAGCTGTCACCACAACACACACATGCACTTAAACGCAAGGGCAAACACAGTCCATATACACCCTGGCGTGTCCCTTCTCGCACGACATGAGATCACATGAGATCACAGCTTACGCACCTCCCCTTTTGCTCTCCCCAGAAGGAACATAGACTCTGTAGAAAAAAAAAAGAAAAAAGTGACAGCCAATGGCTATGCCAAGACAACAGAAGGTCACTGTGTTGGTCCAGACAGCGCTACTCTTAACATTTTTGTGGACTTGGAAAATAAGAGCCTTAGTCAAAGTGGCACCCCTATTAAATGCAAAATGATTTCCGCATGCATTAGACAGCAAAATTCGAGTGGCGTCTTTGATAATAGGCGAGCAGTGAAAGAACACAGAAACAGGAATCTGAACCTTATCTCCAGCCTGCCAAAGCGATAAAGTAAATCCTGCTTAGTGCACGGCTGCTTATTTCCCCCCCTCCTCGCTTCCAAGTCTGCGCTTTGTGCATTTAGTCCTGTTTTGAAATGAAGAGGAAGGTGATTAGCATTCACTGGAAGGTGTTGCATCGTCAGGGCCCATTTCTTCTGTGTTTGCAAACACCAGATCTAAGCTAATGCAATATCAATAAAGGGTTTCATTTGAAAAAAACGCAAGAATCACCATATTTCTTTAAATTTCTTATGTCCGCGAGGGATCAGTTTGGTTACTGAATGACTGCTGGAAGGCATGCTAGCCGCACAAGCCACTGTGGGATTCGTACGTTTCTTTAGCATTTTAATCCAGAGGAGAGCAGTGTGAATTCGTAGGTTCTTTGAACGGTGCTTGGGGTGAACTCTGTCACCAGTTGCCCTTTCATCTCACTTATTTCCATCTAAATTAATTAAGAGTAGGATGTATGAATTGGATATAAAGGAGCACATTATAGAGAGTTCATTAAAACAGAGGAAATGAAAGGGGACCGCAACAATTGTGTCTCCAGATTAATAATTAAAAATGTGGCTTTTCTAACGTTGACCTCTCTGAAGAAGCACAAATAATTTAGGAGGCTGGCAGAGCAACGTTTTTCTACGTGCAGGGGCTGAAGGTTCACCCCCCTCTGGAGAAACTGGAGAAGAGTGAACTCTTCTGGGATGGAGGCGCGGATGAAAGAGGAAGTGACGCATATTTATCTGGAGTGACGTCTGGCCGTCTGACATCACGTGAGTTTGGCCCTGCCGCCTCAATAACAAGGTCAATATTTCCAGCTGATGTGGAAACAAGCCGCAGGAGATCTCTGAAGCCGAGAGAGATGAGGGACATGGAGAGGGATTGCAAATGACAGGCAGGCTGACATGCAGAGCTTTTGTCTAAAGGTGTTTGGATCTCTGCCGAAACGTGGCCCCATCAGGCCACCTCTCCCCGCTTTGTTGGGAGTATGTGTTGCCTGTCTCTCTCTGCATCTGTCAGCTTGTACACGGACAGTAGAAATGGCAAATCCACTACATACTGTGGGCTTGCTCCTCTGACAGTGGTGCTTGTACTTATTTCATTTTGGTCTGCTAGGAAAATTCAACGTAGTATCCAAACTTGTATGCCTGTTAAATAACAATGGCACATTTATGGTGTTTTTGTGACAGATTTCAATGAGTGGGTTAAATCTGGCAAGAAAAATATTAGGCTGAGGGTTAACACTTTAAACTACGTAATTAGTAGCTAGTAATACTGCCATTTGTTTTATGTTATTGGTTATCTCTCTCACTTTATAGTTACGTTAAAATCAGTCAGTGAAGTGGAACAGATTCTGGAGACATTTACCATTACTGAATATGCTATTTTTTCACAGGGAAAAAAGCCTACCCTTTTACAAATGGAAAACATTTAGACTTCATCAATGCAAAAACAGTAAATGTAGTTGTTTGCTTGATAATGAGAAAGCAATCAGTGTGTAATTTTAATTATGAATTGACATGATTTGTATATTTCTTGAAACATTAACAGGTTTTTTTTTACTCAATTCTATAAATATGTAGCCGTTACTAGGGAGGAGAGAGTGCTGGAGTTGTCATTACTCAGCGTGCTGAAAAGCTACTGCCTTGAGTCTGAGCTCTGAACAGTGAGGGAGCAGTCTGTGCTTCAGCAGGTGAAGGTTTGGAAAACTCGACTCCACGCCAGACACTTTTTCACAGAAAAACAACTTTGCATCTGTGAAACAACCCTGCCCGTATGTAAACCGCTGGGAAGTGCAAGCAGCTCAGTAGGGTTTCATTTAGTGGTTGTTTTTGTTTTCCTGGTTCCGTACACTACGAATGCTCCCCTCCAAGGTCCAATTTACCAAACAGCATATCACATAAAATGCAAGGTAATGTTCATCATTATTTACCTGAACTGAAAAAAATACAGTTTCCCAGTTGAGACCCAGCAGAGTGATTTTATGGAGTGTGAAATGTAGCTTGGGGAGATGAAAGACTGAAGCGTGGCACAGGTCAATAGTATCTACTTCTACTCTTCAGTTTTTTTCTTTTTCAAATCTCTTTTTCAGCTGTAGGAACAGCTTTGGCATACCTTTACTGTGCACAAACCTCTAATAAAATGCTCTGAGGACAGACCTTGACTTGGATTGTAATGCCACACTGTTCTTCCAGTGCTTTTATGTCACTCTATGGTTAGCGCTCACTCACGCAACCCTCCGTAGCTCCTGCCAGGCTCCCATTCACTGGGAGGTTATACGAACACATCGTAAACTCTGCCCCCCCCTGCTGGATGGAGGAGCAGGAAACGTGGCTGAAGCGAAATAAAATCCAAGTGACAGTGACCTTGGATCTGTGGCAATGGTCCTGGAGCTCACAGCCCTGTCTCTATTTGCTCTGAACCTGGGGACAAAAACAGTGTCCCTTAAGATGACAGTTGCCTGTACATAAGTATATAAAGTGAAGTGGTCATAGAATTCAAAGGTAGAGTTCTACTGGCATTCTCATTACAGAGAATCACAGTTCAAAGTTGTCTTTTTTTTTTTTTTTGCTCCGAAGCAAAGTGATACAATTTCGGAATGCTGTTTCAGTACTTGGATGATACATTTGTCAATAGCGTTTCCTGTAATTATGTGTGATCATTCATGCTGGGGTCCTGGTGGTCCAGACTGATTTCAGCCAAGCAGTACATTCATCATGTTTTCTCCATGAGGCTTATAATCACACAGTGTGGGGTGAGGTGTTGGAGTGGAGTGGAGGCTACACACTTTGATCATGTGTACAGTCACTGGTGTCATTAAGACCTCACACAGGGGTGTGGGTGTAATTGGCTTCTGCAGGCACAGCCCAAAAAGTGTGTGAATCAGAGAGCAGTGTGTCTTTGTTTGTGACAGTCACCTCATGGCAGCCTGTGTGGCCACTGCCACTTTCACAGCCACAGAGGCCTGGCTGTGGAAATGTAATTGTTATGGCGATATATATAAGCACCGAGGCTTCAGCAGATGGCATTGCAGAGGTGAGGTTTCGAAGTTTACTGTGAGTGATACACTATAATACTATTGTTAATAGTGGAGAAAGCCTGCCCCCTGCTGTTAAATAGCAGAAGCGGCAAAATACATTCTTGGCAATACAATATTGCGAGTGTTCGGAAAAACGAGAAAAAACATTTAGTTTAAAATATTCTTTCCAAAATGATTTTTTCTTTGTTTGTTGACAACTAACGTGTACAGCATTTAACTATTTCATAGTGTTGCTAGCTATCAGTACCAGTGTTACATCTGAAGGTAGGCTATTACACATTATGTGACAGCGGTGAAATACAGTGTGTCAGTTCATATTTGTAAATTGGTTACATAAATATGTTTTTCGTAAGGTAGATAGCCTAATAGTAACCTATTACTGACAAATTACTATTTTATATTACTTTTCTTCTTCCCATGGGCAGGGCAGCGGCAACGTGTTTAGTTAATGAATAAAACACGCAGTTAAATGTCACGAAGTAAAAGCCATGTGTATGTGTTTGTCAAAATCACGCATTCTTCCTGTGTTTTGTGGTTAGACCACTTTTAAGTGGATGGGATACACATTTTCAGCCTGCGGAAAGTGTCTGGTTGAATTTAATTCAATAATCCCAATAAATGAAATAAATCCCTTTTGGGACACTCATTTTCGTGGTTGGAGAGATAACGTGAAATGAGGTTCAGAGAGGAAAAAATTAGGACATTATGGTTGATTGAGCTTTTACAAAAAGGGGGAATATTAATACTTAGATATTCTTCATATTTATAATTTTACATTAATTAATGAACGCACCCATGTGGAAATAATAGAAGCAAAATGCATGAAAAGGAATTGAGGGATACAGTGAGTGAATGAGTTTAATTTTTTACTTTAGAAATTTAGTTTTACTGCAGGAGAAAAGGTTTATGTCTCACCCAAGAATGACGATCAGATCTTGAGGTTTTCCTTTTCAATTGCTGTTGCTGTAAGGAGAAAATACATGTATTTTAAACTAATGACATGTGCCTTTATGAAAGTGTCAAAATTATTTCGCTAAACGCTTTACGCAGAAGGTCGATGTTTTCCACAATTTAAAGATCCATCTATACTTTTTCAAGCGAACACACTGCACAATACTGTGGATAGGAATGTACGCACATGCATATCCATACACATATTAACATGCTTCATGTTTCTAACCATACAGTAAAATGTAGGCTAACTGAAATATGGGAAGCTCATGCAATAACGCCGAGCTCCATGTGAGATTTGGTGTTCTGCCTACTGCGAAAAAGTTCAGTTGACTGTATGCTTTTCAACACTTGAGGTTCCTTTCTTCAGCGCACGTTTAGTACGTCAAATGAACTTAAGAGCTGTATCAGGTTCTGAAATATCCTCAGCATTGTAGGCTACACTTAATGCGGAGGGCTCCATTGTGTAATTGCGTTTTGAACCTCGGGAGCAAATCAACATTCTTTCTTTAGACTATAAGAAATACACGTTTGCTTTTATGGTCGGCCAAATTATAAATCATGAAAAACTGAACTTGAATAGAAATTCCTAAGAGATGAAGAACAGAGCAGTACAGCAGTTCCCGGTTAACAGACCTTTTTGCATTATTGGTTTACACTAGTCGGCAATTAGCCTAACATATAGACTTTGTTAAAGAAGATCAACATAAATGTTGGATATGTAATACATTGAATTACCGGCCTCAGTGCAGAGGTGAAATGCAACTAAAAGTTTACTTCATTCTTGTGTAAAGTAAGGCGTTCCGTGTGTAACGACATGGAGCCTACGTTTCATCGATGTCATGTCTTTTTTATGAAGAAGGCATTTGCTTAACAAATTGTTAAATGCAATTTTAAGTGCAAAGCTACAACGACTGTCTATTTAAAAGACTTAATAGCAGTAATTAAAATGATGCTTCCGTTGCGTCAAGACTTCGAGTTCACCTTTGTTTTCACTTTCCTTGTTATAGTTTTAATCGTACAGTTTATGTGCTCCGGAAGCAGACTACAGCACCACAATTATATTTTTAAAAATCACCTAGATTTCCTTCGTTGAGACTATACGATGTCCTTCCTTCAAATTGTGAAAGCAAATTACACAAGCTTTCTTCCTTATTCGGTGAATAGAGAAGAAACTTCTCCATTCAATACATAATTTCAGATTGCTTAAAATAAATGTTTTAACGCTGACATGTAAATTGTAGAGAGAGATAGATTGTTTTACAATCAAATTTTGCCCGCACCAGAATGCCCAATGCAGACTCCCCGTTTTTGTCATTGCTTGAGGATTGCTGTACTAGTGCGCCCTCCTGTGTCACATGCTGTGCATTTCAAACAAGCACATTGGTTAATCTAAAGGCAGGGGTGTCCAAACCTCTCCTGGAGGGATACATGTCCTGCGTGTTTTAGATCTCTCCCTGCTCCAACACAGCTGATTCAAACGATCAGCTGTGTTGGACTCCTGAAGCTGCTGAATAACAAACTGATCATTTGAATCAGCTGTGTTGGAGCAGGGAGAGATCTAAAACACGCAGGACAAGTGGCCCTCCAGGAGAGGTTTGGACACCCCTGATCTAAGGGTTTGTCTTTCAGGTAGGCTCTCCAGTTGTGGTTCTGAGTCTTTAAACATCAAAATCAGTACCATCCAAAAAAAAAGGTTGTTTGCTCTTGCTCTCACTCCTATCAGCTTACATCCTGACAGCAGTGACTGCCTCAGAGCATTAGTGAATGAGTTGCCCTTGAACATCTGTTAAAGCAGGCCTCAGAGGTAATCGTTCTAATGGCTTTTAAACTCATCTACATATGCACATAAATAAATATGTTTCCAAAGAGTAACCACCTCCAACTTGCCTGCTAATCAATTGCGCAAATGCATCTGCTAATGAAAGCCAGAGAAAGCGGGGAGGGAAATATACGTGTGGATCGATGGCTTGCAGTGAAGCGGCTGTGAGCTGAGTGACAGTCAGGAATCCACTGGGACCCCCTCTATCAGGCAGCCGGTGCATAAGACCCTGCCAGAGCTCACAGTCCACATATCACACACTGTCCTCTCAAATATACATATACGTGCACATGTGCATATTGTCAAACACATACACATGTGAGAGAACACATACATGCTGCACACACACACACACACACATACTTCATAGCTGTTTTACACCATGCTCCCCTGAATTCTCACACTGAAACTTTTCATTGACTACATGGCACATTAAGACTGACTCATGCTAGAGACAAAATGATACTACAATCCGTTTGTAAAAAAAAAAAATGATACACATACTACACATTCAACAAAGTGTTCTTTTTCACATCAGTGAGATTGTGCATATGTTCTTACCTGGTTCATCAATAAATAGGCTGGCAACACCATGTTGGATCATGCCATGCCTGCCATTTCTAATTGGATTTATGATGATGTTAGAGAGGGTCATAGGACAGGCAGTACTTCTGTTGTACAAAAGTACACCATATTCAGAACAGGGACTCATTACATTGCATTACATTCCATTACATTATTTAGCAGACGCTCTTACCCAGAGCGACTTACATAGGTTACAGTACAGGTTAAAGATTCTTTAATGTTGATTGACATTTCTAGGTAAAATGTTGTAATAACTGTTGTATCTTACTTACGCAGTGATTTCAAGCCACAGAAATAATCGATTTCACCTTCTTTGAAAAGTTCACATTTTAAAGTGTAGTTTAGATGTTTCTTACTTCTTTATTTTATTGTAGAATTGGCTATGTAAAGACCTCCCAGTTAGAGATGATGGACCAAGCACAGCTTTTTTGGAACATTTCTCCCGAGCAATATTCATAAATTCAATTTCCAGTCCTCTTGCCTTTTATTAGTTTGGGTGTTATTAAATGAGCTTGCTTCATCTTAATATATTTCCAGGGCTGCGGAATGTGGCTGAGAGCTGTTATTCAAATCAAATAACATGCTCTGTATTTTGTGCACGACACTAATAAATGCCAGTGTGTGATACATTTGCGGACGAGCCCCTAAAATCTGTCACGGCAGGCAGTAACACTAATGACGTCCTTCAGCTGTACCGGGGGGGCCTTGTGGTTGTCACGACAGCCTTCAGTCTGCCTGCAGTAATGCTTTGTCCTTAACTTTGAATAAAGAAATTAAGCAAATGCAACATTGTGCAACCATATTTAAATCTTGATGATTAATTAATGCCAGTGGTGGTGGTGGTGGTGGTGTTGGGGGGGGGGGGGGGCTTACGTAATTAGAAATGATTGAAAATTAACACTTGGTTAATACTTTCATTCGCAGTGTATTTTGGGCAAATTGAATCTGGGCCTCTGTCCTCCTCAGTGCTGCCCACTTGTGGACATACAGTGGATCTGGGCTGAGAAAATATGACTGACACTGACACAGACTCCATCTTTGGTAACTGGAATGCTCATTCACCTGAAATTTCATAGACCTCCACACCATTACAAGGCATTGGACACCATATGGAGTCCTCCCAGTGAGACATCCCTGGTGCAAGCACTTGAACAACTGGGCAATGAAGATGACAGTGTACATAGGTTCTGTCCCAAACCGCTAACTCTGGATCAGTGTCCACCTTTTATAAAACTTGTTTGGGTGGCCAAGCTGATCCTGGACTTCCAGCATGGGAGGTTCCCAGAACCTAGCTGTATTGCCTTTTACACCTCTCACACGGTTCAGATATTACCATGCTGCTCTTCTAGCTTTATCTGCAGTGCCAGACAACTGCTCATGTAAAGGTTGGGGCTTAGGAAGCTTAGATGTTTCAGAAAATGACCTTTACTTTTAATATGATTTTTTTATGTCATTATTATTATATAGTGAAATCTATGCACATGATCAGCACAATGTTTTTTTGATATATTAGCCCAATAAAATATCACACAATGAATCTACTGGATCAACTCTCCCACCGCATCTCCCCCCAGTTCCCTCTCTCCTCTCCTCCATTTACCTTCCGAGCTGAAGCGCCCTGACAATGAAAATTAATATGCGCCAAATCCCCCTCCCCCCTTACTGGCTGAGGTATGCCGGGTAGCTTTATCAGCGGTAACATTATCAAGAGCTTTGCCCAGAGCCCCTCTGTCATATTCACATCTGTGTCTGCCCAACACTTGTCACTGTCAATCACACGGCAATAATGCACAGATGATTCTCTCATTTGGTTTAATAAAATCCCGCGGCTTATTTGCACTGCAGTCATTATGGCACATAATTGTCGCATTGAGGTGTAAGGCAGGCTGTAGCCTGAGGGATAAGAGAAGACTATTGCTATATGAAGAATTTGTTTTTTTGTTGTTTTTTTTTCTTTGTTGTTATTTTGCTTTTTTTTCTTGCCCTCTTCTCTCCCCAGTCGCTCATACTCCTAAAATGAATATTGCATTTGAATCTGGCTCTGGCTCTCCTTTTGCAGTCTAACGTGGTTATTACTTATTATCGGGGTGCCGAGTCATTCGTTCTTACTTTTCTATGTCTTCGCTGTCAAGGCAAATTTCATTGGGAGCTGCCACATGCAATTTTTAACTGTCACTTAAACTGAATTCCAGACCTGAATTAGGAGACTCTGGTTTCCTAAGAAATGGACTGACATGAGGCATAAGAGAAGGGCATATTTCTCCCAGAGTTTGAATTTAAGAGCTAGCAGCATTATCATTTGTGTGTGTGTGTGTGTGTGTGTGTGTGTGTGTGTGTGTGTGTTTATGTTTATGTGTGTGTCCTTGTATGTGTATCTACCCATTGTTTTATGACTGAAAGTATGCTTAAATGCCCAGGTAAATGATGGATAAGATTACTGAGACCTGAGGTCTATGTTAGCTGCCACGTCTTGCTTCAGTCACAAACTAGGATAGAAGTTAAAAACATGATCTTTCCATCACTATATATTTATGTAAAGATGAATACATATTCATGTTAAGTACCAGAACTATTGCTTTCCATAAATGAAATTATCATCTGAAAACAAGAAAATGAAATGTGCTGAAAGACATGCTTGACTGTTTTCTGAGAATAAATACATTTCAAACAGAATGTGTTAAGGTGGATGTGTCAAGGGCGCAACAAGTAAATGGCCCATAGAATCTGAATGAATTCTGTGTGCAGCATATCCAACACTTTTACCGGGTACTACTTCTCACAGGCCCTTTAAATGACAATGTAACTGATACCCCTTTTCCACATACCATGCCATAACATGGTATGTGGAAAACATAACATCAAGTACCATAACACTTGAACACTTGAACAAATCTTCAATATTAATATGTCTGCTCTATCGAACGGACCTGTTCTGCATGTGCCGACAGTAACATTTCTGGCCCCGTTAAAGTTTGTGGACAAAGCTGATGAACCTTGACTGTAGGTATGACTTAATATCACTAACCTCACATACAGTACAATGACCAGATGCTCATTGTAGTTATTGTACATTTCTCCTGCTAATATAAAGAAAACAAGCCCTGCATTCAGTGTTATTCTGAATACCATAACTGCTTCTTCCACTTGGTGCCTACACTGTTTTTCTTGACTTTCCACACCACAGCAGCTGGCATGACAAATTTCAGCATACAGCTAAATCTTTTTCTCCGTTCTATGGTATTTCCCTACCTTGACATGTAGAAACAGCAACATTTTTTTCTCCACAAGTCTGACTTCAGGGAAATTCCTTCACATGTACTCTGCTCTCTATAGCATGTCTTCAGTTTTCGGATGCCACAAGGTAGGCAGGCATTTCTGTGTTCCCTAAGTAGTAACGCCTCCTAGATTTTCTCTCACAGATACTATGGTGGAAAGCATGCAGTGCTGAAGGGAGTGTTTTCCCACTCATCACTCAATTTTTAATGGCCTGGTTATGCCACGACAGGCCATTGTGAAAGCAGCATGAGTATATGTCTGGGCTTGGTGATCTCAGAATGAACACAGGCCTCAGTAAATACCTCAGGGCAGGTCAAAATTCATGCCATCCAATGCACACTTGTGCCTGTAGAAAGCAATTCTACCACACTTGTACTTGCAGGAAGCACTTCTCCATCTTGAAATTAAAGGGCTGACGACGCTTGCCAAAGCTTCTTAGTGTATCTACTTCATCATATGTGAAAATTGGAGTGCGTCTTAGGTCAAATGTTTACAATGGAAACAACTATGCTTAAAAAGCTAACCAGGGTGCCACAAGTACAGTGGGCAAAAGTATATGATTATGGTGAAATTAGATCTCTTGAAATCTGGAACTAAACTTGGCAGAAACATTCAGAATTAAACCTTGCGGGGTTATCATAGGACTAGAATGCAAACAATTGGATAGTTGACAATTTTTTGACCATACTGTGAGTTTTGCCAGCCTGAAAACTGAGCCAGAGATCCTAATCCATCACGTATTGGCTATACTCTGCAGACTCAAACTGCTCCGTCTCTCCTCACCACACTCCACTTCTGCTTCAGTAATTGTGTTGGGAATGGGGACCGGCACAGGAAAATTACCGATGAATTTAAAACTTTCATTAGAGAGAAGAATATCAAAAGTTCAGCGCTACTTTATTCTTCCTTTTAAATATGAGGCAGCTATTAAAAGATTAAGCTCTGTCTCCTAAGAATATTCTTTGTGTGCCTCATAAAAGACACAGCTGTTAATGGGTTTCTGTGTGGCAGAGGTCAAAATAGGAAGTACTAAACACTGAAAAGGTATAAAAAATATTTCAGTGTTTGAAGTTTATATTTTAGGTCAAATGTCCCAGCAAATGGTACTGAGTAGATGTTTTAACATAGATGAGCAATTATTTATGCCACTGAAAAACAACTTGATTAAAAAAAAAACATTTGAATACTTCTCAACATTGAGACAAAATTTTTTGTTTGTATGTCTCTTGCACATGACCTTGCACTGGATGAGGCCCTAATAAAGAAAGCGGATGCAAATTGCCCTTGTCAATGGAGCAAAATAAAATCAGATAATAGAGCAATAATGAAGTCAATAATTAGTTTTTACATTCAGAGCTGGACAATGTCATTTTCCCAATTAATTTTAGCAGTGAAGCATTAAATTAGATTTTTTACTGAATAATTGCTGAGCTTAGCTGTTTAGAAATCAATCATTCATCATATCACAGGACCATTACTCCAAAACTGGACCTATAGCTCTGAAAAAAGTATTATCATGTTACAAAAATCATATTTTAAACCTGACTGTCAATATTAACCTCTGAGGCATTAGTTACAAAGCCCCAATATCAGCATGATTAATTGTGTATAATCACAATATCTGTGATTATAAACAATTTTATAAATCCAATTCCCTGTTATCAAATTTTGGCACATGATATGGGTGACTAATTAGTTTACAAGTATCATCTACATAAAATTTGCATTTTTAAAATGAGCTTTTCCAATAGAGGTTGGATTTTAAGCTTGCATCAGACACATTTATTTTCAAATAAAAATGGCACAAAATGGGAAGAAAAAGCTTTGGACAAATTGTGTTCCAGTTAACTTTGTCTGAATCCCTTATATGACATTAAGACATCTGCTTGTACAGTATGCAACAGAGAGGCATGGGTAGCCACTGATCTGTGTGGTGACTGGATAATCACCAGACATTGAATTTGGCCAACATTCACTAACGAAAATGTTAGGGATGGACTAACTGATGTTCAGTTTACCAGGAGGTTTTTGCAGAGAGAGCATGAGATCTGTTTAGTACAATCATATGCATGCACGCCTTGCAAAACGTAAACCACTCTTAAATGTTCTTCCCAACTCCCAGCTAAATCATGCTGGAGGAAAACGCTAGAGAGTTATAGTCTCTGCTGCTCAGACACTGTTTAGTGTTTAGCTCACGTTTTTAGATTAAGACAATATTTACAAAAACTGCAAGGCCACCCAGGATTAATCAGGTTATGGATTACAACTCAACCATAGTGACAATGCATTGTCATGACTCGAATGCGCAGCAGCATGAAGTGAGTGCGGAGAGTTAGCGTCGTGCTTTTATAGTTAACTAGCAAACTATCCAAGTTATGTGGTTTCCTCACTGGTTTAACTTCCTTGCTTTAGCTAGTTAGTAATTGCTCTCAAGATGTAATTGAAGTTGAATCGATTGGAATTGAATTGTGTATATTTAAGCATCTAAATTAGAATACTTGTTGATATGTCCACTCTGTTTTTCCTGCATTCATGGATTCATTTAACAATTGATCCACTCATTCCATATATAGATCTATTAAAGTACTAGCACACCTTATTCAACATGTCAACTAATAAGCAAGGCCTTTAATGGGTTAAGTAGGTTTGCTGATGGTGGCGAAATACATCACATACACAGTTGGGAGTCCCTGACCCTAGAATCTGACAGGGTAGTGATGTTTGTCTTATCATGCATATATGATGGAATATTGTCTAAGTGCATTTTGGGTGTGTTGAATGAATGGTTGAGGTTTGTAATTATGTAACGAATAAAACAGAAACAAATAAAACAAGACTAGATATAAAAGATATAACTAAAATACCCAGAGTTTTTGTCAACTAAAACTAAGGGAGAAATGACTAAAATGTGATGAAGACTAGTATGTATGTAACTCTAACTAATACTAACTAAAAGTAAAAAAGCTGCCAAAATTAACACTGCCGATGGGCAGATAAGAATCAGCTGCAGCTGCTGCCCTGCCTGTTAGTAAGGTCCTGCCCTTCATGTTGCAGCACACCTGTGAATATGACTGGCTATGTCCAGCGTCCCATAGCACATTTGTGAGTACGTTCGGCCCTGCCAATCATTGCCCAGCACGCCTGTGTAAGTAGGACCGGCTCAGTCCATCGTCCTGCTGCACATCTGGATCAGCAGCCTCTGCCTCTGTGCCACCCCTACTGGCTTCACACCTGTGGGCTAAATGTTGTTAAAATGATGTTAATATGATTCTTTGATACATTACTAAAATGGAATCACCCCTTAGCTGTTCAGTAACTCAGTTGAGGGTGTGCATTAAAATTGGATACCCATTGGTCCTACACCCATTCAGATTTCAGTCAACCAGGAAATATTGAATACAGCTCGGCATATTCTCCTTATAGATGCTCCAGCAGTGTGTCTTTTGCATATTGTAAAAGGTCATAGGAGCATTGTTGTGGGATATTTGCAATTACAATACTATATTATCATATATATACAACAGTCAAATTCAAACTGAGAGGAAGTGATGGAAATCTAAGAATGCCAGAGACCTGACCAGTCTCTTCTCTATGTCCTGTCATATTCCTGCATTTTTTGCTGAAACATCTTTCTGCTACTAAGCCTCGCAAATGGTTCTCCGCATTCTTCTCCTGTCTCAAACCCCCCTCCTCCCCCTTCTGCCTCTCTCACCGCAGATGACTTTGTTGTGTTCTTCAAGAACAAAGTTGTTGACACCAAACCGCAGAGCCTAATCATTTCATCACACCTCCGTCCTCACCTGGTCCTCCACCCCTCTCCGCCTTCTCTCCGCTCATAAACTCCGATGTCTTACAACCTTATGGTGTATAACAAGCCAATCACTTGCCGTCTGGGTCCTATCCCCTCTTCCCTCTTACAAGCAACATCCTCTCAGGTGCTTTCTTTCATCTACTCCCTCATTAATACCTTGATTATCATTTGCTTTCCTGCTGCCTTCATACAATCATGCATCATCCCTTTTCTCAAAAAAAAAAAACATCTTTTTGTCTCTTCTCCCCAGACTCTCTCCCAAACAGTTCTCCTGCACCTCCTGGACACTCCACAGCTATTTTATCAAAGCCCTCCATTTCATAATGGCAGCATCCCTTTACTCTGTTGCAGTCCCTCTGGACCTTTCTGCAGCATTCAACTCAATAGGCCACCTTCTGCTCCTGGACCTTTCCATCAAAAACACAGAGATAGAATCACTCCAATACTAATGCTGTTTGAAGACTCAACTTGAAAGATTCAAGTGATTGGCTTTAATAGAATCAATTTGGGCTCACTTAAAACATATAAAACAATGGGACATAATGAAAAAGCAGTTAGAATTTGAATTCAGTGTAAATCAGAAGGTATGCTAATTAACAAAGCATCTAAGCTAAAATATTACATGAAAAGGTTATGCACTGCCTGGGTGTTAATTGGCATTGCATGAATAAGAAAGACAATTTCTACTGCTGAAAAATGCTATCTGTGGGTGTTGTGACAGTCACTGATGAAATAAATTTAGCTGAGAAATTGGCCATTGTACAGCCCAAGATTCTGTGAAGAACTATGAGGAGGGGTCACATCATGACAATGAATAAGATCATGGAAATGCTAGAAAAAATTAAAGTGGTTATAATTTGATTTCAAGTTATAGTCTAGTTTAATACATTGACTTAGCAAAGGTATTGTTGCCTGAACATGGCCAGCAATTTGCACCGTGATATAGAAGTAAGGTAGACCATTTTATTTTTAATAATGGGCTGTATAAAGATACTGTACACTTGAGATGTGCTTTATACGTTGTTTGACATTTTTCAGTTATTTAAGAGAAAAGATTGTTTAAACATTAACGTCACTTATACCCAATTATCTGCAAGTCCCCTTTAAAGATAAACCGCTACTAAGAATCGAAATACGTACCTGAACAGATACGACTTTTATAAAGATGCATTTAGCTCATTGTATGTCCCTTTCATCCTTAAAAATTCCACTCAACTTCAACAACCCCTCCCAGTGCCTTTTGATTGACATAGATCACACAAATGAAAAAGCCTCTTAAATGAGAACCCACCTCTGAAAAAAGAGTAGCCTATCAGATGGCTGTTTGAATGGTTTTACAGTGATTGATGGGGAAGTGAAACAATCCGTGTGCAACCCAATTACGAGCCAGCAATAGCATACTTATGTGACGCCGAGCAGTGTGTGACTTCAATGGGGCTGGTTCTGTTTGAGGTGAGCTGGAATGTGGCTAACACCTAAAAAATATCTGACACTCGACAGGAATTTAGCGAGCTAAATTCTTTGTAAGTACGTACACTTTCGAGCGAAAGGTAATCTATCCAGTCGTAGTTTAATGTTAACGTATGGGCGAAGGCTATTCTTTATCGGCGTGGAGTACCGCTTCCTAGCAAGCTAACCAGCTAGCTAAGAAGTGAGTTTCAAATTATTTTGCTTGCTAGCCGAGTCGACTGTCTGGAACAGCTTGAACCTAACGTTAGCTGTTTGCTAACACTAGCGTTTGGTGACATTTGGTGTTTGGCAGCATTTGTTTGCGTGAATTGAAATGGAAAACCGAATACCAGTAGATAGCTAGTTTAAAATCCCTTTAAAGCAAACAATTGTTGTTTTGGAGTGTTCATTATTGAGGAGGTTTCGGCAAATCATATGCGACGTTTTCATTAATTCGATGAGTATAAACCAATTGTCATGACACCCAGTAATACGACCCGCCTTCCATCAAGTATGGTTGAGGTTAGCTATCTAGATCGCAGCTGTTTTGACTGTGAGATTACCTAGCCAGTTGTTTGGCTAGCAATCCTCGGGTAACCCTGTCTTTTGGGTGATTTGACGGAAAATGGCTATAACAGGCTAACTAAACAGACAGGTTGTAAGTAGGTAAATGACCAGGCGTCGTGTTTACTTATCTTCGTAAGCAGAAGCAATGCGACTTTGTGTGGATCCACTTGATTGTTTTCAAGGGGAGCTAGCTATGCCCTCATCAGGTTTTAGCTAGCTAGACCAGCTAAGTAGCTAGTTGAACAACAATGTAACGTTGAAGCAGCTGTCTATGTGGATCGATAGTATATGGCTGCTAGCTTGACAAGTTGTAGTGACCTTATCTATAAATGTTAGCATGTTGATGGCGGTCTAGCGGAGGCGTGTCTGATATTCTAGTACAGGGCTGTCATTTGAAGTCACTCAGTTTGCTAGGTGGCTAAGGTTACCGTGTTGTAAATTTTTAATATTTAGCTACTAGCTGGGTTAGCTGGCTGCTTAGCAGTCAGTTTAGCTTTCCAGGTAATGATCACGAATGATCTATTGCTTGCTAACTTGCTAGCTCTGTCAGCAGATCCGATTGCCAACAGCTGTCATTCCGCATGGGGTGGTCCATTGTGTTATTACGTGAACTGTTGTGTGTGTGAGTGGTGTTTCATCTGCTGTTTGTCGTGTCCTCTCTATCCCCAGTGGCGTCGGCGGATGCCATAGGCAGCTGGGCTGGCAGCGACGCAGTTTACCTCTGTTGTCTCAATGAGTAATGAACCCTTTCTGGAGCATGTCTGCAAACGCCAGCCGCAAGGTATGCTGGAGTCCCACACCTCCCCCATACTGCGACAGTCCACACAGTGCCAAAAGAATCTACCTATTCTTTTATCCAGGCCAGACAGGCTTAAAAAAAGCCAAGGATTGGGGTATTTGGCCACTCATCCTCATCAAAAACTGCATGTTAATTACAACAAATCGTTAATTCGTTTATATTGTTGAGGTAACGGTTGATCTTATATATGTCGTACAATAGCCCATACTCAAGCACAGTTGCGTAACAGCTTGGGTTTCTTCGATTATATGAAAGTAACAGTTCCGAGGCGTTCTGTGTGTATGGTTTGGAGTCCAGAGTAATTTTTCTAGCGCAGCTGTTTTTAAAGGCTAATCGATATGCAGGAGACGTCATGAAAATGCCATGGTGTTGGTGTCTGTCCTTATGTTTGTACTGATGTGGAGGAATTCATTCTCTTAAGAGAAGTTATTATCTTTATGTCAGCTTTATGATGATACCTGTCCATACATGCCACTTTGACCCTTGTTGGAATCTAGGTGGACTGGAACTGTGAGTATTACTTTTCAGTTTAGAATGTGACCCTGAGGGGTGCCACACCTGTCAGATTAGCATTGTTCCTGTGTAGGTGCATCATTTACCATTTAGTTTAGTCTGACAGCTGCTGTGTGTAGTTGTCATTGAAAAAGAAGACACAAACAGTAGACATAACTTCACCAAATAGGTGTCTAAAACTAGAGGATTTAAAGTGTACTGTACCATAAAACTGAGCTGACGTATTATGATTACAATATTATCCATATCGGGCATGCTTTTGTCTGTTCCTTCGGGATAGTGTTCTATGATCCTGGAAGCAAAGATCTCTTGAGACAGGGACTCGGACTCTTGCACAAAGTGAATTGGCTGAGGGCATGGGGAAAACGTCTGTATAATGCTAACCTGTTCAGTTTTTAAAACTGTCTGAACTTTGGAAAATTGGAAGAAAAAAATCTCTTGCTGTTTTCCAGTTTAAGTTCTTTGGTGAATCCCAGGGCCAGTTGAGATCACTTGCTGTCTGCCTGAAATGGCGGTGGTCATCATTGATCCACACAAAATAGACAGATGGACAATATAAAATTGTGCTGTATTTTCCTACACTCATTAGTATTTGATGAAAAAGGGCCATACCACACCGTTTCCCAGTTGCTTTTTATTTTTCATTTTAGAGGAAACTAAAATGATATGTTTTATGAATTTTTGTTTCTGGAAGAAAAATTGAATTGGAAAAGTTTTTTCCAGTCTCAGTGCTGGAAGCAAATTTTGTACTTGGAAGTGGTATTCAGACTCTGCCACTGAGACAGGATTTAGAGACTGTAATAGTTGTTTCCACTATTGAAAGGAAGGGCGGTTTCCAACACATCAGCAGGACATCAGGAGGCATATTCCCACCCTGAGGATGGTGTGAATAGCACATGGCTACTGTGTTCCATCAGAATTCAATCATCCATAGCCAACACCCATCACCAAATCCCTGCCATAATGTCACTGCTTTCATTTCTTTGTTGAACTGGATTCCATGTACATTCCTCTCGTTTTTGCAGGAGCCAAGGGGAAGCACATTGATGAGATTTAGTGGTATTGCTTTCTCATGCATGGTTGGAGGGGAGGGGTTCAGACACTGAAGTATTTTAGGACGTCCCTTGGTTACCTCCATTTCCTGTGTATAGAGGAAACAGATGTTAGACTGAAAGTCTAACACCTAGTCAGAGTGCCTTGTTCACTCTTACTTTTATCTGCAAATGCCTTACAATGGGAATTCGTTGACCTGCAAGTTTTTTGGAGATGTAAATAAAAATGTTTTTCCTCTCGGGGGGAAAAAAAAAGATGAGTTAAGTGAATACTACTTATAAATGCCATGTGCCTCTTTTAAATTCACTAAATCCTGAGCCATGCAACTATTTTTATTCAGTTAAAAAAAAGACTGTAAATACACAAACTCAAACAAACTGGTGAAACCTGCAGTCATTCCTGTCTGTAATTTGATTGACAGAGATCTGACAGTGAGGATAAAGGTGGACAGGGGGAGCAGAGAACAAGTCCCCCACGAGCTCCTTTTGGCAAGAAGCAGCTCCCCTCCATCCCCAAGAACGCCGTCCCGGTGACCAAGCATGTCTCGCCCGCTGCCTCGGTGCAGTCCACCAATGGGACGCACGCCTCCTATGGACCATTCTACCTGGAGTACTCTCTGCTCGCAGAGTTGTGAGTTAAGACCACATGTTAATTTTGAGGTCCTGTCAGGACACAGGCCTAAAATCGACCTCTGCTGTACTATTACAATAATCTGATGCCGTGTCCCAAAAACCTTAGCCAGAATGAATGCATTTGAAAAGAAATGCCGTAAATGAAGTCATTAATGTCTAATGTCCCAGTGGATTTGCCATAGTTCCTGTGTGCATTATTTAGGTGCATTGGTCAGTCATGTAAATGCCACAGAAAATGTGTACTGTTTTGATGATCCTATAAGATGATGTAATGTGTAAGCCCTGCAGCCCACCCCTAACCAAACGCATGGTTCATCACTGCTTGTTTCACCTGCAGCACTTTGGTGATAAAGCAGAAATTGCCTGGGATATATGTCCAGCCCTCCTACAGATCAGCACTGAGTAAGAGCTGTTTTTTTCTCTTTTTAATCTTTTCCTTAAAGTAAATATGAAAAGGAACTATGGTGTAATTCTAACTTCGATCTTTATTTCAGTGTGGTTTGGGGTCATTTTTATAAGACACGGTTTGTACCAGGATGGAGTTTTCAAGTTCACGGTCTACATCCCAGATAACTACCCTGATGGAGATTGCCCGGTAAGTGCCATGTGGCCTGCAGTTTTTAGCCATGTTTTTGTGTTAGCTGGAGTCAGTCATATTTATGTGGCTTTAGAAAAGTTCATACTAGGTGAGCAACGTGAATTTGACTGCAGCTTGCCTGCAGGAATTTGTTAGTTTTAAATGACTGCTACTGGCCACTACATTAGCAGGTCTTTGTTCCATTTTTCTACTGTAGAGTGACTTTACAGTTTGATACATTTTGCAGTGTTTTGTAGTACCCGCATCTTACCATTTTGAACAGTGAAAATTTGGTAATGCATTTTTATGGTACCTTTTTATGGTATAGTCATTTGGCTAGTAACTTTGTGTGGTGCATGTACAGTTTTATGCACTGTGGGTGCTGACTGATGGCTGTGTGAAACTGGCTTTTCAGATGTGCTGTACATTTATCTGCATATATATGAGCAATTGTATGATGTGGGGAGAACATATCCTTCAGCTGAGAATGATTACAGTTTTATTTGTGCATTTCATATAATTAATCAAGGATTAAAATGAATTTAGTTAAATTAAATTGGCAATAACTTCTAATCAATTTTGGAAAAAATGTCGGTGAATAAAATATCTTATCAGCTCACAGAAGGGTAGCTTATTTGCCTTCTCCTGCATTTTTTAGAAAACCCGTCTCATGGGTATTAGTTCTTGCTCCTTTATTAAGCATAGGACACCATTTGATGTTATTTTGAGTGGCTCAATCTGCAAGGAGTTCACTTTCAGCAGAGGTTCCAAACCTACTGTGTCATTTGCTGACAATGACTGGGAGTTCACATTGGTGAAACAAACTGCCTTCATACCGTTGAGGATAGGGGTGGGTAGTTTGGCCAGGGCATGTTTGTCTCACTACTCACAGGCACACTGCAACTCGCCAGGCAAATGAGTGCCCACTCTGTTTTAGTGAGCTGTGGGACTTGCAGTGTGAAAAATAACCATTGGCTACTAAATGCCGGTGTATTAAAGGTCTGTGTTAGTCTTAGGTCAGCGCTTTTGCATAAGCACAGAGGTTGTCGCATTGAGATATTCTTCGATTGGTAACTGATGGCATTGCATAAAGAAGAAGAAAACAATAAATCAAAAAACTAAATATTCAGATGGGAAAATTGCTTCAGTGAATTGTTCTGCTCCTGCCTATTCTTACTATAATATTTCCTATGTGTATGTTGTCTGTGCTGTAGAGAGTGGTGTTTGATATCCCAGTTTTCCATCCTTTGGTGGACCCGGTGTCAGGAGAACTTGATGTCAGGAGGGCCTTTGCCAAGTGGAGGTGAGTCCTGTCAGAAGCTGTACGCTTTTCTTTCCTGAGTCTGGCAGATTCTTATTCTTAAAAGAAATGTTTTCAATCACTGTTTGTCCAGAGGCTGTTAAGCTATTATGGGACATATGGTAGCCCTGTCATTTGTAAGTCCACTAAAGTATAATCAGTGTGACTAGTGGGCCCATAACAGATGTAGATTTACAGTTATTATATGGTTATTGCCTCATTGCCACATGCCTCTGACTGCTGTTTTCCAGTGTCTGTCCTTTACACCACAGGTAACTGTTGTGGGACTGTTTCAGTCCTAAAGGAAAAGATTTTGAAGTGATGTTGTGTGGACTTTGAAGAGAGATGTCATATGCTGCCACATGTGTAACAGAGTAGTGTTCTTTGTTCTGCAGTGGGTGTGATTTGTATGTTCCCAGGATTTTCACTAGCAGTGGCGGCCTTGTTTACTCAGCTGGAGGAGGTCGTTACAGTATCCGGTGCTCATGTCTCATTTAGCAGCATCAGAATTGGCAGGTTTTACAGGCTCCACACTTCATGAGAATAAGCAAAGCAAAGAAGCAAAGAATCACAGCTTAAATGGGCCACCCTATAAAGCTTACCCAGTGGACAGTCTACATAACCTGTAAATGGCCTGTGTCTGACCCGACAGCAGTACTTGCTGCTTTTCAGGTTATCGCAGTACCATTTGTTGCTTTACCAATGATCTCAGACCAGTATTTTGTAGATTGTGCCATGGGAAATGGGACATCAGTGTGAAGGTATGCGTCCTTTATTCTGTGCTCAGCTCTGACATTGTCAGGCCTGTTGTAACCTCCTCTTTTCCCCTTGCTGGCCCACAGGCGGAATCACAATCACATCTGGCAGGTTCTAATGTATGCCCGCACCATATTCTACAAGATCAGCACCGTGGAGCCGCTCAACCCTGAGGCTGCTGTGCTGTGAGTCTCCACCCCCACAAACTTTTCTTCCTTTCAAACAGACTTCCTGCTCCAGGCAGTAGATAAGCAGGATGCAGTAGTGGCATACCCTCCACACAGAGTCTCTGAACACCCGTCACGGCACAGCTTACCCCTGCGCTGACTTGGGGCTCCGGTACCTCCTTACTGAGGTATGGAGGTATGCCCAGGGCTGCTGTGGGTTGCGCATCCGGCCACAGTGGCCTGATGATGGTGTGACTGTCCGTCAGCAGTTGGCTCCCAGCCCTGCCTTCTCTGCTGTGTTTGAAGAGGGCTTAAGCAACTAGCGCCATGGTGACACGGTCAGACGCCCAATCAGCCGCACCCACCACTCTCGCCCATTACGGGCGTGCTTTGGGCAGCGCATGTTTAGAATATAAGCTATTCTATGCTGACAAACAGTGGGCTGGTTTTGCGGTCAGCAGAAACGCATCACATGGAGTGGGCATGTGTGTTTCACTCAATTTGATATTCAGGCATTCTGTGCATCCCAAGATCAAATATTCAAATGTATAACCCTTGCACACCAAAAAAAGTTTACAAAAGTACAAAAGTCCAGTTCTCTTCGTGTAAACAGTGCCTGAGTGCAAAAAATCTGCACCAAGAGATTAAGTATTTATTTTGTGAATGTTCTTGGTCTATGAATGAATATTGATGGGGAAAAATGGATTTTTGATAACATCTGTAAATTTACAGGGCTTTGGATACTGATAGTCTCATCCTTAGCATGGACTGTGTTCCTGTTGTGTTCTCAGGTACGACAAAGATGTTCAGCTTTTCAAAAGCAAGGTGGTGGACAGTGTGAAACTATGCAACAGCCACCTCTTTGACCAGCCGAAGATAGACGATCCTTATGCAATAAGGCAAGTGTTTCATTGTTCCACTGTTCCAAGCGCTGTGTGCTGCTATTTGTTACCAAACACAAACAAACCCAAAGAGAACTTGGTTCATGTTAGGCTTGACATTACTCTGCAATTTGATGTAAATGTGAAGTTGAAGATGGAGGTGTTCTGAGTCCACTGCCCTGAACAACTGATACATGGCCAGCTTACCTAACTCTAATCTAAGCTTCAGCCATTATGTGAAAAAGTAAAGGGGCAGCAGTGTAGTATAGTGATGAGGAGCAGGGCTCATAATTGAAAGGTTGCTGGCCTGATGACCCACTGGAGCACTGCTGCTGTACCCTTGGGCAAGGTACTCAACCCAGAATTGCCTCAGTAAATATCCAGTGGTATAAATGGGTAACATGTCAAAACTAACCTATGTAAGCTGCTCTGGATAACAGCATCTGAAAATTGACAATGTAATATAAAGTACAAGCTGATAGTGGTCAGATTGGGGCAGAATCTGTCTAATGGAGACATAAGTTCTAGAATTAATCAAATCAGTGAAGGTGCTACAGCAGTTTGAGTTGTATTGTTTGGCTGTCTGAGAGAATCTTCTATCATCTTCTAGTTTCTCTCCATGGAACCCAGCTATCCATGATGAGGCAAAGGAGAAGATGTTCACATATAAAGTGAGTACTACCAGTCCCCTTGCAGCTATAAATGTACCTTTCTAAAGTTCTTATGTTGTATTTGACCACTGTGCGTTATTTTGGTCACCATTAATGAAAACGGTTCATGAAACAAGAATAGAGTGAAACAAAGAGTAGAGTTAAGTGCTTGTCTAGGAGGCAAGTTCCCATGGAAAGACAGTCAGCAGTTTTTTGCTTAGTCAGCCATTTCCTTGCTGTGTGTCTTGGTTGTAACGTGCTGCTGTTGCCTAGAGACGGCCTGAGGATCACCACAAGGGGCTGCAGGTGTCAGGACTGTCCTGGGTGAAGCCTGGATCTACACAGCCCTTCAGCAAAGAGGACAGCACTCTCCAGACATGAGCCGGCAGCCCTGCCTGTTCACCACTAGAGGTCACTGCCAGCGCAGGAGACCTGCCACAGGCTTGCTCTCGCTGTCCAGAAATAACACGCAAAACAGAATCAGAATCGGTTGTTTGGACTTCATTGTAATTTGCACCTCTATTGCTCAGCTTTAACTGAACTGTAGGTTACTGCTCAAGAAAGTAGAATTAAAGGCTTTAGTGTTTTCTGTGTAACTCAAAAGCGACAAGTGGATGTCATAGCTAGGTCTAGAGTAATTCAAGCATTTTTTTCAGGTTGACTCAGGATTGAGGAATGTGTTTTTTTTCAGGTTGTGGTGGCTTTTGAGTTGCTCAGGTTGTGACATTCTACACAACCTTTTACATGGATTTTTGTTTGAGTTATGATGAGTCTGAACATCAAGTGAAACCACAAATCAGACAATAACACTACATGTTTTGTTTTTTTGGTAGATTTCTAAATAAAGGTTAGAAGTGTTCTTAATTCAGTCACATGGTGTATTACATGTCTTAAATAAGTTTAATATATGATGGAAAGGCAAGGCAAATACAACTTTAATATAAGTTATATATAATCTTCTGTTTCCATGTTTTAATATTTTAATTCAGCAGAAATGTGTCTGTGATTTAATCCTTAATGAATCAATGGTTCTGACGTCTAAATGTAACTAAATGGTTAAGTGTAAATGCTTGACTTACCAGCTCAATATGAAGGTGGTGGTTTTGCTGCAGCCTTTTTTTGGCTACATTTGTCTTTATAGACAGCTGAAAGTTAGAGGGACATTGACATTTCGTTCTCTCATTCATAGTGCACATAATGCCATTCAGTTCTGGACTGGTAAATGAACCGAGCAATTATTTTGTTTTTCCATTCTTATTTTTTTTTTTAATTGAATGACTTCCGACAACACTGTTAGAGATGCCATGCTGCATAGGTGATATCTTTTTGAAAATCAATAAATGATTTGTCAAGTTGACTTGATGGTGTGTTTTGATATTTGTAACCTGCCAGTGAGATATAATAAAATATCGTTATGGAGACAAGGCACTGCTGCTGCTGTGCATCATATATTGAAAAAATTACGATTACATATGAAATGATAGTACACTACACGCTGACATTGATACCTGGAGTTCTTTCCTCCAGAGTGAAAGGTTATCTGGTATGACCATCTCCAGCCACAACAATGGCAATCAATGTTCAAATGAGATTTGATGGTTACATATGTATTCTGATGTAGCTGTGGGTATCAACCAGCCTATAAGCCCATAAACATGCCTATTTGTTTTTTTCACAGGTACCTTTGATTTCACCAAGGATATTTTGTCAGTCATTAGTCACTGTTCATTTAAAATGGACTCCTTTATGTATTTGAATTTCTTTGAATGACTGGAGAACACTTTTTGTCCTTTGATGACCTCTACTCAAAGACCCCAATCATAAACAGCTCTTGAGGGAAATTAATGTACAACCCAGTTATTCAATACATGAATCTCTAAAAGACTGTCTGACCACTATGTCATTTCCATGGAAACATGTTCATCATTTGAAAGCTAATGCACTCTGGTTTTGCTATGGAAAGTACACAGGCAGGTGGTTTGCACACACATCAAAGGCTTGTACAGTGATAAATGGGCTATTAATCACCTACTGTCTACGAATTTCTAAATGGGCTAGTTGTAGCCCTCACAGGTATCTACAGCTTGTTCAGGAGTGCTTGAACCTAGAACTGCTGTATTGACAACTGTTGCTCATCTTGGTGCAGTTGTGATTCACAACTTGTGAAAATTACATTTCTGTCTCAGTTATTCTGAGTACGCTTGCTTACATACCCAACGGGATTTTGAAAAATTGAAAATTTGCAGAAAACGAATACCCCCGATGCTGCCAAAGTAGTTCATTTTTCTGCTTCCTATATATTGAAAATATACGGATGACTTCGTCGTGGTTGGCTGTTATCTTGCTTCTGAAACTTGCACTGTGCAAAATAAATTATGGTAAACGTTCACAAAAATGAAAGTGAACAGTGATAAAAGTTGCAAGACAGCTATACCAGTATTATTTTCAGTGCCTCTCCCAATCATGGTCCTTGTCTGTCACATAACAAACGCCTTAAAAATCTAGAGAACGTGAATATGCCAAGAAACATTTTCCAGATCTAGCACATCTTTCTTGACGATATGCATAATTTAATAGTTCGAATTTGCAGACTCGAATGATACTTTCACAAAGTAGAATGCAATTTATGATACTTAATGTACTCTGTTCTTTCATATGTGCTTTGTTTCGGCACATTTTCAAGCATGTGTTATTATTTTAAATGGTTTAACCCACTTTCCTTCTCTGACATTAACTGATGCAAGACAATTCCTTGGATAAATAACAAATGGTCACAGTAATGGACCGACCTGGCCAGGATGTTGTATGTCCATAATGGAACGTTGGATTAATTTTGTCTTGAGCATATAAAACGATGACACTTTCAGAGAGAACAGGGCGGTGAAACTACAGTAATGTAAGCCCTACACGACACACCTAGCTAGTTCAGGACCTCTTAAATGAGTCCGGTGACAAAATTCATCGAGCTTCGACCGCAGTTCAGATGGTGGGTATTCCTTGACGAGTTAATGTACACTCATTTTGCACAAGGATAGGGCTCGTTTGTCGCGACAGCTTGGTCACTTAAACGTCTACGCAGGGCTAACCTGGCCCAATGGAGATGAGTAAATTTAGCGCTGTTCCGGGAGCAACCACCTGAGGACGCCGCACGCTGACGGCTGGTTGCCAGTACTGCACTTTCTCTCGCTATCTCTTTCCCGACAGCTTAACATTAGTATCCGGGAGACTACAGTTTATGCGAAAACAAAGTAAAACCTCCGCCGATTGGCTTCAGCCCCGGCGCGGCCATCTTGTGTGCCCTCCTATTATAACCACTTGTCTCCTGGATCCCCCCTCTGACCCGAGTCTGGAGCAGGTGCTTTCGGGGCAGGAGTGGTATTGGAATCTACATCTATCTAAACGGAGTCCAAATCTCGGCTGCCGGTGGTCCAAACTGGACAAACTCCTGGCTGTCCAATCAGAGAGCAACTAACTGATATGCAAATGACATGTATCATCACGTTGGCGGCGGTGGAACCTCTGAGGACGCCAGCTGCGGAGCAACTAAAACTTCGCAAATACGCCAGCGATAATCATAATTATTCATAAATCGGCGCTTTGTTACAAGGGAAGATTGCTTCACCGTGGTAAGTGCACATCGCGATATCTATAGTCACACTAACGTTTGGTCTCTTCGTTGCGCTCAAGACGTTTTTGGCTGTCATTTCGTGCGGAGAGTGTCGCTCAGTTAGACTCAGGGAATCCCTTTCTGAGATGCAGAACTTATTTGACCATAACGCTACTCCTCCCATGGGTCCAATATGTCAGATGGGTCACCGCTGTCAGCCTCCTGCTTAATGGTGAGAGACATGCAGGCAGAGAGCGACTGTGTTGAGACCAGTCAGGGCTACAGCAGGTGCCCTTTTTCTTGGGGGTATTGGGGGAGGGGTGTTGTAGGCTTAGGAGATTCCCGTGTACACACGGCAGCGACTCAAATGGGGGCTAGCCTGGTGCGAATAGTGTGAATGACGATGGAACCCCTCCTTGCGTATCGCGTTCTGTTGGTAGCATGAGGACGCCACACAGAGAGACTGGCTGGGGTTGAGAAGTGGCGATGTGGAAACACGTGTGAGATGCTCCCCCCGATAAAAAATGAGCGGTGTAACGTTCGCCCAGCTGCATGAGTTTTTCGGAGGATAACTATATCCAGTCTCTTTGTGAATGTACATATTTTGTGTTTCGTAAGGAAACGTATCCCAACGTGTGCTGTATATGTATTCCGACCACTTGTGTGACCGGGCTGCTTCCTGGCTGACTAAGCTGCGAAGTTCGTTTGCTTCTAAGGAGCATAGCTAGCTCGCTAGCTAAGCCACAGAGGGCACGATATTCGCACAGGATGCGAAGGTAAGTGATGTTAAAAATAGCTGTCTGAAATATTAGTGCCCAGCCCCCCTCCCAACCGGCAATATAGTCACTGGTTCGTTGCGTCATGATGTTGCGTTTGCTGGTTTGCTAGCAAGCTAGCCATCTAAGGACCTTTGTGACACGCAAATGCCGAGGTGGTTATCGTCAGCCAGCTGGGCATGCATCAATGTATTTTTGGAGGGATGATTAAAAGCTTGAGGAGCAACGAGTTTCCAAAACCCAAGTCACACTCACTACTTCGCATCTAGACGGAATCGTGGTAGCGAGAGCTAGCTATCCAATGAGGTCGTGCCGTACCGAATCCCCGGGGGCAGTTTAGCCGATGTGACCCAGCTAGCTAACCTAGGGGACACGTTTGAACTTATCGTGACATTGCCACCACAGTACTCTGTTTGCTAGTGCAGGCTTCGCTGACGGGTAAATGTCTCAGTCTTTGAGGTAAAATACGAAGATAAGACTTCGTCGAGTTCAGTTTGTGAACGCATATTGGGATGCCTGTGGAGAGGGGCAGGAAAACAAGTAACGTTAACTATAGCATGGCGGTGTGCCACTTCAGGCAGCGCCAGACACATCAGAGGCATATGAACAAAGAAGCAACTTTGCTAAATTGAAGCAGGAAGTACGTCCATGCAAACATGAACGTATACGTTATATGTTTAACTTATTTATAATCAATCGCATCATACGCATCAAAAATATATACATAAATCACATTTCTGGGAGTAGTAGTTGTTGTTGGGTTGTGTCGTGCATTTGTTATCGATGCTTTACAAATGTGAGTATTCTGTTAGAGTGTTAGCAGTAACGACTGGAGTTAACACGGTTAACGAGTGCACTTGTCCATCAGCTGTTAGTCACAGCAACATTTCTCGCCCTGTCATCGGTATTACGCGTTTTAAACCTGATCAGACTTAGTTACACCATAGAAAAGTGTAACAGTAACCATTGGAGCGAATTACCTCATGCGTTGCATGGCTTTAGATAACGTCGTCAGTCCAATGGAAACACAAAAGTTGTTGTTGTTAATATTATTATTATTATTACTGCTACTACTACAACTAGAGGCAGGCTTTGTGTCAAGATTACACAGGCTGTAGATACATTATATTTGTAAAATGTGGCACAAACCAGTTGAAAGAGTTAATGCTGACGCAGTTTACAAAATCAGCTTGTGTAGAAGTTGTGCTTCTACAAACAACAGTAATATGCGTCATATTGAGCATGGTTGAGTGTGACCTGGGACCAAGAGTTATGACAGCCAGGATGTACAGCTCTAGAGATTATGCTTGTGCCACATGTGCCAAACGCTAGATGAATGAGTGAGTGATTTCAAAAGTGTTTAACATGTGTAAATCTAGTGAAAAGGCTACCATAATGCGCATATTGTGCAAAGAAGGAACCTCATGTACATCTAGACATCATGAATGATAAGTTTGTAAAATTTGAACTTATCACTTTTATGTGACAAGTTAGGCAAAATTCATACTTTGCAATCATCATGAGCCGTGACTAGCGGTTTGTGCCTTGTGAAACTCTAAGGTTATTGCCAGAAATGAGGTTAAATAATAAATGATGCTTTTAACAGGCAAAACCAAAGATCTTTGAGACAGAAGTGGCAGGATACCGAAGGAGTAAATATATGAATATTTCAACTTGAGAATTTGTGTGTTAGTGTCTGTGTTGTTTTAGATCCAGGCATGACCACTGACAGCCTCCAGCCTGCGATTGATGTAAAAGTGTTCCTTATAACATTTCAAATTGACATGCTGTTTTATATGATTTGTTTAGCGATGAACATGGAAGTTAATTGTAAGTGAAACACAGCAATCACAAAGTGAGACAGCAGTGATTTAATTGCAAAGCCATTTTCACAAGTGGTAATATCTTGGGAGCAACACTTGTCCATGCCACGTTTCACTGTCAATGAGATGACTGTCACCATGTAGAAGAAGCAGAAAATTAGTAACAGGGAAGTCATTTCCACAGTTTTTGAAGTGATTTATGTGGATGGTGCAGAGTGACAGTAGATTATCAATGGCTATAGCACAAGGTAATGTCCACACGTCCGTTTGAGGTGGTACAGTGGTGTCAGTTCTCTGCCAATAGCTGGACATTACTGTCAGGGGAATTTGCTTGACTCTGCAGTCTCCAGCTGTAAGCCCTTGTGCCCAAAGATTACAGCTGATTGTTGGAGTCACAGGTTCAATGACATGATTGCAGCTGTAGCACTAAACCAGAATGATATCGACCCTTGCTATCCAAATACAGCCACTTAATAGAAACATCCACAAAAGCACGTAATGGAAAAGTCCGGTCTGGTGGCTCCTGATACAACTTGTAGCTCTTATGTAAAATGCAGCATGAAAGTCTTGAATATGTAGGTGCAGTAACTATCACATGCTATGTGGCCGAGGGCACGGAAATGCAATGCCATGCACATCTAACTGAAGGCTCGTCTGTTAATGAAGGAATTCATGTCCCCTGCATCATGTGAACACGGAAATGTTATGCCTTTTTGTGTGCAGTTCTGGGTCTCCGCGCCGGACAGTCATCAATTTGAAGTGAAGGAGACGAGAATCAATGAATAATGAATCCAGTCTGAGTGGAGCTGTTGGCCAGACCGACCCTGTCAGATGCTTCACCGGCACTGCGTCGCGCAAAGCGAGTCGGCAGGCTGCGACTGACCTCAGTCTTTCGTCATATGAGGTCACTGCGTGGCCAAGACGAGCGGCAGCCAGACATGTGAAATCTTATCAGCTGTCTGTACCTCCCCCACACTCGGCAGCAGCCGATAGAGTGCTGCCATTTGATGCTGCAGGCGGCTCTGCGTTGATCTCTGAGCCGTTTGAAGGGACTAAAAGGCACAGCAGTGCAGGCTGGCATTTGGCTCATGCCAGCCTCCGCACCTGTGATGTACCTGTTTTTGGCGTCGTACTGAATAGCATGCCGTACTGAATAGCGAATGTCATTAGTAAACCAGATCTAATGGGTTTTGTGAAAAACCTTTGAGTATCAGCATATGAGTCTGCCGGCTTGATGGTCAATGGCTGTTTTTGTTAAAGTTACAAATGCCAATGTGAATGAAAGGAGTGCTCATTTGAAATCTTGGACCTCTATTATCAATATGTGGGAAAACTGATCTTAAAAATCATTCATATGCACAGAGGTCAGAATTTGTGTATGAAAAACAAAACCCTATTGTCATTTTTGTGTATGCCTTGGTTACACAGGTTTTTGGTATGAAAGTTAACAAATCTCAGACTGTCCCTTAATTGTACTTAGATGTACATTTCATACCACACCAACCACCATAATAATGTTTTTGTTTATTAAAATGGCTGGAAGCCCTGTTTGCTTGTAGGAAAATGATGACAATAACAAAGGAAAACTTTGGTGCAGCAAAGTAACAGATATACTATATGGACAAAAGTATTCTGACGCCTGACCATTACATCGTAATGACATTGTATTCAAATACATATACTTTAATATGGAGTTGGTCCCCCTTTTGCAGCTATAACAGCTTCCACTCTTCTTGGAAGGCTTTCCACAAGATTTTGGAATGTTTCTGTAGGAATTTGTGCCCATTCATTCTGTAGAGCATTTATGAGGTCAGGCAGTGATTGGACGAGAAGGCCTGGCTCGCAATCTCCGTTCCAGTTCATCCCAAAGGTGCTCGATGGAGTTGAGGTCAGGGCTCTGTGTGGGCCAGTCAAGTTCTTCCACATCAAACTCATCAAACCATGTCTTTATAGTCCTTGCTTTGTGCACTGGGGCACAGTCATGTTTGAATAGAAAAGGGCCTTCCCCAAACTGTTGCCACATGGTTGGAAGCATAGCATTGTCCAAAATGTCTTGGTATGCTGAAGCATTAAGGTTGCCCTTCACTGGAGATAAGGGGCCTAGCCCAAACCCTGAAAAACGGATGTGGCCAAATACCTTTGTCCATATAGTGTAGTAATCTATACAAATAGAATACACCCTGCCTTGGAAGTGGCTTATACATTACATACTGTATATGTTCCATTACATGCACCACTGCAAAATTCAAGGAAAATACCTCGTACTATTTTGGGGAAATTGTTATTATTATTAGTTGTCCGAATTGATTTTTGCTGTGTATGAAAATTATTTTGATTAGTAAAGTCACAGACACACAAAGCCTATGCTAGTTCATGATGAGCTGGATTTTCCTTTTCTTGCTGTACCTGTCTCTCACCACACATTACTGAGTGTATGCAAAGTCAGAGGGCACATGTAAGAACCTCCATAAGGCAATGCAACATATTCTATATGACAATAAATATGCAAACAAATCCACAAACACCTTGTGTACCAGAACGTTTGATATAAATTTATGAGACCTGTGGAATGGTAGCATGTCTTAGAATTAGTTTGTGTTATCAGAAACTTTTTGGTTGCCTTTGAGCCCTCTTTTAAGAAAGTCTGCTTTAAAGTTGAAGCACAGGGAACCATGTTAAACTTGGTCTGGAAAATGTACTCCAGCATCAAATTGTCAGAACCGCTCAAAGCAGAGCACAGTGTGCCTTTTCTTTCAGAAAAGCATAAATGGTTTTCCTCTACCCTTGTCTGTGTAGCTCAAATACTGGTTGTTGGCCATCTCGAATGTGCTTGAGAACTGATGCAGTCTCACCGAATCCTCTTATCTGTCATTCACAGGGCTTTGTGATGCATCAGAGGGCTATCTCATCGCTCTGCGTAGATGGGCAGCCTGTGGTACTGTAGCCACTGAGCCTCTCGGACTACACCAGCTAGAAGCCACCGCGCCCGAGTCAGCGACATGACCGACCCCATGATGGACTTCTTTGACGACCCAAACTTGTTTGTGGGAGGGCTGGAGGGGCTGTCGGACGAGGGCTTTGCGACGGGGCCCGTGTCTTTGGTGGACGAGCTGAACCTCAGTGCTGGGTTTGAGCCCCTGCAGGTGGATCCGTTGGGCGCTGGGAAGCACCCTGGCCTGGGGCCGCCCTCTTCCTCGTCCTCCTCACATCAGGGCTTGACCTTCGATCAGCAAGTCGGCCATTTCGATGCCATGAAGGCCTCGCATTCTATCGGGCAGCCTTTCTCAAGCTCTGGCAGAAATGACGGCGGTGCGATGGGCCAGCACTCCCAGTTTCACAGCTCTTCAGTGCAGCAAATGCATCAACCCAATGGGCTGTACCCAGACAGCAGTCCCATGTGGGGCAACCAGGACCAGAACGGGAATTCATTCCACCAGCTGCAGCAGCAGCAGCAGCAGAGTCACCACCAACACCTTAACCAGCATCATCACCTCCAGAACCCCCAACAACCAACCACTGCCCAGTCTCTGCACCAGCACGGCGAGGCCTTCGCAGAGCACCAACACCACCACCTTGCCTTTTTCCAGGGTAGCCTGACGCAGAAACAGCAACAGCAGCAGCAACAGATCCACCAGAACCTGGCCCACGTCCCACGGCTTAACACTGAGCAGAATGGAAGCCCCTTCCACCAGGGGGGCGTCCCCAATGCCTTGAACCACCCGAAGGCCTACCAGGAGATGCGCAACGCCTCCTTCGGGGGTGTTCCCGAGCATCAGCAGACCAGACTCCGGAGCTGTCAGGGCGGCCCGCAGTACCCCGGATCGACAATGGATGTGGCACTGCCGTACTCTGGCTCGTCTCCTTCTGTGTCACACACCCTCCCCTCCTGCTCAGTTGGCTCCGGCGTCACCTACTCCCCCTCACCGTATTCGTTCCCTGGACAGTCGGTGTCCGGCGGGCCTCTGTTGTCGACCTCGGCGCCGGTGTCCACCGCTGCCCCCGTCAGGGCTGCAGCTCTGCACTCATCCGTGACAGAATTTTCGGGGCCTCGGGACACCTGTCCATTGCTCTCTGGGATGGATCAGCACCAGCAGCAGCAGCTTGCCATGAACCTCGGGGGGAAATGCCCCTTCCAGTCTGTGCAGGCTCAGGGAGGTTACAACAGCTCAGAGATGTTTACGGAAAGCATGGAGTGCTACCCTGCTGCCGAGAGCCACCTTCACTCGGACCAGCAGGGAAATTGTGAGTCGGACTTACCATCAGCAGCCAGCAGCAATGGCTACCACGGCCTGGACGAGAACCTGCTGCAGCAGGTAGGGGCTCAGAGTGGGGGTTTTGAGGGACTGGAGGCCCCAGACCTCCTTGGAGACGATCTTTTGCCCCAGCTGGAAGCTGCCCTGAGTCAGGATGCTCCTTTGGATCAGCAGGGCAAAACAAATTGCCCCTGGGCAAATGGCAGCGAGGAGAAAGAGAAGTTCAACACCTTCTCCCTGGATTATGTGCCACAGGTAAGGTTTAAAGCCGTACGTGCACATGCACATTAGGCGAGACATTGACAAACCTACATAGTGATTAGCCTGCAGCCTTAACCAGCACAGTGATATTTAGAAATGAGTGTGAAAGTTACTGACTCAAGAGACTTAGTAAAACCATGAAGGCAAGTAGGAGGTTTGAAGACATGTGCTGGTGTGAATAAATGGAGAAGGAGAGATGCAGCTGTCTGTTTCTTATGATGGTCAGTGGCTTTTCAGAATCAGTCTCTGGGGAAAGAACAGCAGGGGCACTTTTCCAGCGATGCAGAGAAAACACTGACACAGTTTCTCGGGCATGGGAGGGCAAACGCAAGCCACCCGTGTAATGTTTAACCAGCTCTGAAAGAGCCTGTGAATGTTTGCTGGAAACCTGCAATTGTGGGGGAGTGAGTGTCTCCTTTAAATGATGATTCACTGCTGCCGCCCAGACCTTAGGCAGGAGGTATCAGCTAATTAAGAGCGGCAGCAGTGTCTTCAGGACTTATTGTAAGCATGCTTAAGGCTATAATGAGATGTGGGTCAGTGCAGGCTGGAGTTGCTGTGAGGTTGTGAGCCGGAGTCCAGATTCTCTTCAGCTGCTCTAATGTGTGTGGGTGGTGACAGTGTGTGTGTGTTTGTTGCACTGGTGTTTATCTCTTCTCAGGGAGACCCACAGAGTGCACTGACCTCAGATACAAGGCTAAGCAAGCAGCAGGGCCTGTAAGCGAGCAGCAGCCCCACGCCCATCTGACCAATACCAAAGCTGTGTTTCACCAGACAGCCAATCAGCATCCAGTGGGCTGAACCGGCTTCATGTAATCGTCTTGTAAGAGTCTAGTTTACAGAGATACGTGACCAGTGGCTCTAGAGACATCTACTGGCCCCTATAAACAGGAACACCAGGGAAGCTATGGGGAATCTGGGCCGCATCATTTCAACAGTAGCACTTGTCTGTTTGCCGCTTGGATCCTTGTTCAAGCAAGATATTTATAACGGCTGTATTGCCTGATGTAACCATGCCCATGTCTGCCATTTGCACTAGTTCCAGTATGGCACTCAGGCTCAAGGGGTGAATGGTTGCACAGCTCTGCTTAAAAGAATTAGAATCAGGACAGATGAGTTTATTGCAAAAAGTTCCAGGAGAAGGGAGTAAAATGTAAAAGAACATTTTTCTATTAATTACTTGAGGAATGTTCTTGGCTACATTCTCCAAACATGAACTAAAATGTGTTTGAAGTGTTCAGTGTTTTTATACCATCAGTTTAATCATGTGAATGTCACTGTGTTAATTTGAGTTTGAGCTGCAGTGCCACCCAGACAGTGTCATTAAGTAAATTAAAACACAGAATCAAAATTGTAGTTTGACTCGTGTTAATTATCTTTATCTCCATGATAATTGGCGCTGTGGTGCCTTGCCTGTTTGCATTTGTTTTCATGATGGCACATACTTAGTTCTTAATAAAACCTTAGACAGCGCGCTGGAAAATACCCAATTTCACAGACGCATTTCTTTCAGTGGTCTTATTTTGGGCTGTTGTGAGACTCTAGGACCGTAGTTTTCATCTTATGTCTTTAATAATCCTTGTCTATGTTGACTGGCATCCAGGCACTATGTATCTTTTTCTCAAAGTATTTTACACACTAAGTGCTTTGGTGGTTAGCACAGGATCAGAGATACCCTATATCCTAATTCTTAAGGCTTTTTTCATTAATTATTTGAATGTATGTTGCAAGTGAATTCCCATTGATTCTTATAAGTGGGTTGTTATGAGGTGATTTTTAAAGAGTGATAATTTCTATGCCGGTGTTTCTTGGGAGTGGAGTGGGCTGCATTTGGATTTGTATGTGTGAGGTGTACAAGGACTATGCTGAACAAGCTTGGAAATTGGGAAAGGTGATCATCTTTGCTTTCTGTTGTACAGTGCCTCTGCCTAAATGAGGATGGTATTTTAATTAGCTATGTGGTACTTTCGTTATCTGTAGCAACTCATTTCATTTGTGCTGTTGTCTTCATTGCAATATCATTTGAAAAAAGAGGATACTTTGCTGAAGGTTTTTGTTGAAAGTGATAGGCCTCATACTACCACTTCAGGACTGTCAGCAGAGAGAGGGAGAGAAAGAAACATACACATGGTGTTTTCTGGAATAAGATTCATTATTGGTGTGAAATGAGGTCTATAAAAAATTTCTATAAAAGGTATATGTACACATCCACACTTTTAATAGTCAGGATTTCTCATGGTAAATATTTTGCTGTAAATGAAATGTTTGCACGGATAGGGAAGACATTTTATTGTAATTATTTAGACTATTTCTATTAGTACAGTAGAAATCACAACTGTAACATTAATTGTTAACTGTTAATTGATAATAGTGAATCATTACTTTCAGTGGTAGTGAGTCATTTTTATTTAATATTGCTAAATGCAAAATGTATCTGCATACTTGTTTAATATAAGAACTATAGCTCAGAATAATTTTGTATTTATTCCGTGCTGAGTATCTGAATACAAAATTTTCTCCATCCATAACAAAACATAGACATTTTTCCCTCATCCACATTATTTGCATCATTGTTATTGACAGCAGGTGAATATTGGTTGTAAATGCTGTCATTGTGTCAGCAGTGTTGTAGTTCCACGGTTCAGTAAGTGCTGGTTTACCAGCTGACTGCAGTGGAATGTAACAGCCAGAGAGACTAGCCAGACTCAAAACTGCACAGAAGCTGCTGTCTCCTGAACCGACATTTAATGTTCTGACGGCACACATTCCGAAACCCACGTTTTTGCGGCAGTTTGTTACTGTAGCACAATGTTAGGAATTAAAATAGTAACTAGTAAAATCAATCTGTGTTGCCACAGTCTGATTATGGCTGCTATAAGACAGTGGAATAATCTGACAGTCCTTCCCTGTCTGAATTTTTAGGGTTTGGGGATGACCTGCTAGACAGCTGAGTATAATTATCAGCATTTCTTATATCAGTAGAAAATTTGGATATCAGCATGAATATCGTTTGCTGTCTGTGGGATAATGCAGAGGGACTTCTGTGAGCATAGTGCGAATAGATCCCTCTCAGCACAGGTAAAATACACCTATATAGCTAGCCAAAATTGAACCACATGAAAACAATCTTTTACTTTTAGCTCTTTTAGTCAGAGAATAGCAAGCAAATAATATTCAAATACTCCCAAAAAACACAAGATATAGGAGAGTCTTTGATGGGAGCTCTGTTGACTACGTCATTAACATTAGCCTAGTTTGTGTTGTGGATGGTTGTGTAGTGATGATTTTTTTCCGTACAAGAATGTGTTTGTTCAAGGTAGTAGAGCCCTTACCTGCTTTCAGTGGTTTTCCAGCCCATGAAACTTTGCAGTGTGTGCATGCATATGTGGTACACACCTACGTATACGCACACGCAAACACAACTCATGGACTGAGTTCAGTTAATAAACGCTAATGAAAACCTCATTGATGCAGCATTGTATTACATTATTGAGTTTTTCCAGTGTTTGCACTATAATGTAACATGTAATGTACAGTATTACATTATTATTATTAACACAGTAACAATACGTTATTATTACATTAAATGTTTTAACCATATTTTTTCTTTCTAACTTATGAAAAGAACACTAAGTGGATCCCAAGTGGTTTAGCTGCAGTACTTACTCTGAAAGTGCTTGTGTTACATGACCTTGGCACATAGACACACGATGCCAACATTGCCGCTATCATGAACTTCAGCTGAGGTGCCTGGCTAGCAGCTGAGCAAAAACTCACTCCTTGTCTTGTGAGCAACTCCCACAGTAATGACGTTTTACCACTAGGGGCACCAGAGGACGAAAAGGCCAGCAAAGTAGTTGCAGCCAGTAGGAGCGCAATTAGCTGTACTTATCGTTTGTTCAGAGAGCTAAAGGTCTCCCAGCTGTCTGTCAGTGTTCAGCCATGTTTGTCTCAGTTACAGAGTGATCTGAGTGATCTGCTCTCTGGATGACAAGTGGGGAAGCCCCTAACAGGCATCGCTTGGCTGAGAAGGGTGCACCACTAATAGTGTGACTCTAACAAATACTCACAGGGACACTACAACCTCAGTCACATGCTAGTAAATATAGGGCATATTTTTGGAACGTTCTTCAGATTAAAGTAGTCAGAAGACAGAAGAGCAAAAGCTTACACAAGCTTAGACCTTGAGGATGTGCTCTGTGGAACAGCAGTTTAGAAGAGCCACCAAGTTGATGCATGCTGATGCAGAAAAACTAAGTATTGCTGTTTTAAATTTAGTTTGTGGCCCCCACCAGTCTGGCATGGACAGAGAAGGTGGGAGAGGCCCGTGTGAGAAGATGGCTGGGGGCCCCTGCCGAATCGCTGGCTTCCTCACTTCCTGACACCGCTGAAAAAAGGGTTTATGTAATTCTGAGCCAGGCGCAGCTGCAGCCAGGCCTGAAACCCGACACCGCGTCACTCACTCTGGGGAAGGAGGGGCCGTCCGCAGCTGGGAACCTGCCCTCGGTGCCTGTCATAGGCTGTCACCGACTTGCTCACCCAGACTGCTGCCCTCCCACGCTTTCAGCCCTGTCTGCTTTGGGAGAGAAAGAGGAGGGCTTAGGGCTGGGGTCAGAGGTGAATAGGAAGTAGACTTCACACAAATGAGGCGGTCCTGGCAAATGGGGAAGCGGGGGCGTGGAGGAAGGGGGGGGAGCAGGAGGGAAAGTTTTTCCTTCATTTAGACAGTGAAGAGCATGCGGGATTCCGGCCAGCCTGAACTGCACAGTAGGTCTGACGAATGTCCTTTCTCTCCTTTCTCTTCTTTTTTTTTTTTGCGAGTGGGGGTTTTGAACACTGTTGGGTTTTTTCAGCCGGCGGGTTGGGGCGTCCGGTGGCCGGCGTGCTCCGCGCGCGGCTGGAATTTCAGGCTCACGGACGATGACGCAATATGAACTCCCGGAGCCCCAGACCCGCCGCCTGTTAACCTCTCAGTGACGGGAGAGAACTCCAGCGGCCTGACAGTGCCACTGCTGCCCTGTGGGCCAGGATGAGGAAAGAGAGGGGGCCTCCGCAACAGGTGCCGACAAGAGAAATTGTGGGCAAATACTTGCTGTTACTTTTTATTTCTCACTCGTAAAGGGCTGCCTTAAAGGTATTCTGCTTGCGTTTGTTCAACTTTGTCGGTTTTTGGGTTTAAAGTCGTACCGGTTTTGCCCATGGCGGTTGGCGTGCGAGTTAGATATTGTTGGTGAGTTTAAGGAATCATTGCACGAACAGGTTTCTCAGGTAGCTAGGAGATGTAGAAAGGTCGTTGGTTACCATGGATCAAGGGTAGCGAGTCAGGGGTTTGTTTACCTAAAGCTACTTCTCAAAAACATTCCATTGCTCACAAATGGCTGTATTTACTGCATTAAAGAAAGGATAAGGGGTGGAGTTCAGTTTAGTACTGTATTTACTCAACACCTCAAGGTGTCTGTACTCCATTTTAAGATGGCTGAACGAGGAGGAAAAAAATATACGTTTCTCTGTTTTCTTGATCGAAGTTCCCTAAAGTTAATGTTTCACTAAACGTTGTAAAGTATAAAAAGAAAGTCCCATCCATGTTATGTAGCTTTTCCTTCAGCTGGCTGTGAAACCTGTGTGAACGTGGAAAATAATGATTGTTTTTAACTACACATACGGTCCCATACATGCACATGGAGGCCTATGCAAGACAGCCTTGAAATGGTTGTAATACTGTTACATCCTTTGAGTGGAACCTCAGTCACATTTCTGTGGAATTGGATGCACGTGGTGTTTACTATACCTTACAAAGGCACTGTTATTGCACTCTTTTTGCTCAACAGTCAAGGTTTCATAAAAAAAAAAAAAACAGTCAAAAAGCTCAGTTCTGGCCAGGCCATGTGGTTCATTTCACTTATGGTAGATTTATTTCTGGGGCTTATTCAGTTCAGTTTTGTAAATATGACAGCGTTTTATGGACAAAGTGCTGTATCTGGATAGCACTAGCTGCAGTATTTGAAAATAGCTGTTCTGCAAATACCTGGGCGAATGTGCCACTATTTGAGAACCACCTCTGTACCTCCTCTTCATGAGCTTATTTTCAATATTCTTCCATCACAACGTAATTGAGAAGATATATTTCACCTCAGTTGTATGTGGGTGGGTTCTTGCAGTAACTTGTCTCACCGACGTAACTTTGAGATTTGATTCAGGTTTGCTTCAGCTGTGCATCTGAACTGTTAGATCATTTTCTGGTCTCATGGCAACAGGATTGACCTTGAGCGTCTGTGTCTGTCGCTATTTGTTCGTAACCCTTGATCTGTGGCTGGTAGACACAATCAGGCAATCCTAGTGTGTACGCTTTGTACGGACTTGAACATAGCATCTTAGGAAGAAGCCTTGGCCAATATTTCCCATCCTGCCTATTCCCATCCTTAGTTCACCTCCATTTCAGGAGCACTATACAACATTGAGACTTTTAGAAGTCAGAGGCAGAGGCCACACAGTAAACATTTTACACAGGAATAGTACAACAATTCATGCATTTCTCGGTTGTGTCCTTACAACACTACATTTCATGAGTCGCTTGAATTTCAGAGTTACAGCCCAGTGGAAGAGCTTATCCTTGAGCCTCACCTTTGCTGTAATGCCAGGATGTGATTTTCCAAAGTGCAGTGGAGTTGTTGGAAATCGGAAGTGAGCCTGATCCAGCTCTGCCTCGTGCTTGACTTGTTTTTTCAGCGCATGTCACCCTCTGGGTATGAACACTCTTATTTCATCTGCTCGGTCCCGCAAGGCCAGGGGATTGGGCCCAGTGGGATTTGGAACTCAGACAGCGCTCAGACACCGACCTCTCAATCGCGCAGAAGTGGAAATGGGCACAGAAAAGGAAAGATTGGCCTCTCAGGTCCCCTAAGGCAGGCCCGGAGCGTCGCTCCGCCTCCCCCCTGCTCCCCCCACATGAGAGAACGCGTGTTTAATAATGCAGGAGAGAGCTCCCGGCCCATGGCCTCCTGAACCGCCGTTCCCCCCCTGCCACCGGCGGGATTCATGGAGCGTTAGCGTCCATGGTCAGTCAGGTCCCGCTACCGGAGGCCTGCAGTGAGCGCCCACGCGCCGTCTCTGACACGCCTCTGAGCTCATCCAAAATCCCTCCGTCAGGGGGAGGGAAGGCAGCTGGCCAGCACCCCTGGCGGAATTGCGGGGTCTGTTTAAGGGACGCTGTCCACCGGCGTTGCTTCCTCTCCCTTCCACAAGCCGGCGATTCAGCAACCCCTCCTAAATCTGCTGGATTACTGCTTCAGATGGACGGCGCCGGCAGGCTCTTTAAAAACTGATTTGTAGGGGGGAGCATTGTAGGGAGTCATTTGTTTTTCTTACCACCCAGGTCCCCCCCCCCCCCCCGTTCCCATGCACTCCGGGGTTTGGCGTACTCTCACTGTCCGAATTGGCTCAGAGCTGTGTCCTGTGACATCAGCGGTCCCCCAGGACTTTCCACAAGCTGCAGTGCCCTGAGGGAAGATTGTACACTGCCTCACTGCAAGCCCTGCCTCTACATCCTACAGGAGGTGGCTACATCCTCCTTGGTCTCAAAATCTTTTCTCCTGACTAGGTTTGCATGAGAGTTTGTATATAATGTATTAAAGCACTGGCTACAAATGAGCTGCAAAAACTTCCCTCATCTGTGTCATTTTCATAAAAGGCCCTGTCTGCTCATGACAGTTGAAAATTTTGTGAAGCTTGTGGACAGGTTGCAATGAAGGCACCCAGCACATTTTAACATCAGAATGTCCTTCTCATTCTTATTAAGCTACTTCATGGCTGGACCTCCCACCCCCCTCCACCCCCCCCACCAGCTGTTTGTCTATATCAACCTGTAGCTATACAAATATACTTGGAGCCCCCACAGCACTGATCATCTTCATGAGTCCACCAAACAAGTCACGTCAACCCCTTTCCAAAGTGTCAGTTGCTCAAGATGCCCCTTATGATTAAATAAGAGAATTCGTTTAATCACAGATGCTGAGCTAATATGCTGCCTTCATTAACCTTCAATCGCTGGAAGCTATTTAAAGGTGGGTCCGGGGCAAATGGTGATCCCCGTCTGAAAACTGAGCCTGCTCGTGGTATTCTTGCATGAAATACTAATTACTGCATTTAAAAAGGCTTAACATACTGTGCTGTGCTCTTTGGCCTGCACTAAAATGCTGATTGCTATAAATATCCATCCAGTTTGGGTGGAGAAGTGCCCTCTGAGAGCCACTTGAGTAGAATGTTTGTTTGCTTCCCAGGTTATGTGTAAAGGTTTTTATAGAATCAGATACCAGCAGATGAAACTGAAGGTGTGTCTCCCTGGCCTGATGGCAGCTCCTGAAGGTATAACATGAGGGTGTTTCAGACCTCAGGATCAGCTGCTGCACGGTGGCTCACTCTGCAGACTACACATTTCAGGGGGATAAGATGGTGGCATGTTTTTTAAAAAAGCACTCTGAGGCTCCCACACTGTTTTTTCATAGTACAGCTGATCCAGAATATCCTTTAAAGTGAGTGTAGAACATAAACGTAAACCCAGAACCCACCCAATGTGATTAAAGCTTCCGGGCAATCATAAGTGATACTAGCAGGCCTCACAGGTGAAACCAGCTCTGACTTATACTGTGCATTCATATATACCCACAGTAATCGACTGCACCTCTGTATGTACTCAGTATATGAACATAGGGGCTAACGTAATGTCTGAGGCATGTGATCAGAGGCCCTCGGTTGAACTGTCCACTCCTGAGGATGTTTATATACAGATGATTTCTGTAAAAAGCTCAGTATTAGCAGGAAGTAGCCCACACTCCTTATAATGATGTTGAGGTTACCCTTCAGTCGATCCATGGGAGAGGATGCAACCACTTGGCGACCATTCTAACCAATGAGAAACCAATTCACTTTCTTCCACCTGGTTTCACACCTGGGCGATACAAGGGAAGGTGACAGGATAGCAGTGGCAAGGCTGTGAAATGTGAAAGCTCCCGCGGTCGTGTCTGCGTGGGCGGGGAGCGGGGAGGCTGCCGGGCCGGCGCGTAGCGGGCCCATGCCACTTCCTCGCACATCAAGGATCATTTTAATGGGTTCAGGAAGCATCGCTGCAGATCCTGTCCCGTTTCATTTATCAGCCGCGTATCTCTCGCCCCATAGTAACTTCTAATTGGCTGAGACACCCGACCCTCATTAAAGGATCTAATCTTTTCCCCTGGCTTGGCGGCCGCTAATCTACATTTCATTCAGCAGAACATGAGTCGAGGGTCTAGCTTGGAGTAGGGGAGATGAGTACTACAGGGCTATATGATCTGCAGCATTAGGCTATCCGACTGCAGTGCAGAGAAAGCAACAGCTGCCTTTGCAAAACAAAATATGCTTTTGCAACTGAGACTCTGTGTTAGGCGGAAGGTTGTATTGACTGGTATACATTTCACAACGGCTACATAATGCTCTCAAGTTGAAGCAATAAAAATGGTTATATGGGAATTCTTAAAGTGCTTGTTTGATGAATATGAAAGTGTGGGATCAGGTATAGGCTAGATGTGGACATTCAATGAAAGCACAAGCCACAATGCAGAACAGCTCTGAGTCAGCACGGTAAGCTCCACACCTAAGCGTTGCCAGGGAGAAGGAGGCGTATGTCTCTGCCTTATTGGAGAGGCAGGACTGTAGCTGTACTGCTGGGTGGACCGGACTGTAGGTAGCTCTGCTTTTGAGGAGGCGGGACTGTAATGCAGGGGAGGTGGGACTTTCAGTGCCTGTATTGTTGGGGAAGCTAAACTGTAAGTTACTGTACTGTACTTTGGGAGAGGTAGGACTCTAAGTGGCTGTAGTGTGGAGGAGACAGGACAATGGGCACAGATCCATCTTTCTAATCTGTAAACTATCTTGAGGTGCATTTAGCAAAGGACATGAGATGTCTAGGCCTTTTCCACTCTCTTGTGGTTGCCTCTCTGTTGTTATGGTACCTAGCAATCTGAGAAACTGTTAGCTATCTAAATAAAAAGCTAGCTTACTCACTAGGAGTTTGGCTTGCTAAGGGTGAAGATGGTCCACATCAATAGATTTTAGGTCTGTAACATCCTCTGCTGTGCCATTCTCATTCACCAGCATGTAACCAGCACAGAAAAAACTCCAGTATGAGTACAATAAAAGCAAAATTTCTCCTTTCTTCTCCCATGCGGCAACTGACGTTTTAGTGTGGACATATTCAGTGTTTACTTTTGAAACCATTTGTAATTACGGGAGATTGCTTGGCGTGTTTGGTTTTATTGCCAGGCTGCTTCCTTGTTCCTTGGTTCTGTAAACAAGCCTGCTTTTGCCAAGCGTAGTACAACCACACCCTGGTCACATCAAGTATTAGGTGGCCAACTGTAGCTCCGGTGACCTGCTTTCAACCCTGCTTTGCCTACATCTGGCTGTAAGCTGATAGGGCAGTTTGTGTTTTTTTCAGTAAGTTGTCAGGGTTGATAGGGCAGTCTGGGAATGTCAGCAGTGTAACTGTCTGATTCGTGGTCATCATTTCACAGCACCGAAGCGCAGCCCAGCCAGAGATCTGTCCTTCACAGGGCACCGTCACTTCAGTCAGCAGAGGAAAAAATATAATTCACACCTCCACGCTGGAGATGGAAGCCGGCTATCTTTGATGGGTCAGTAATGAGTAGGGCTGAAATAGCCACCTGTGTGTGTGCCGGTGCAGACAGGAAGGAAGCCGCTCCCAGCAGTGGAGCGTAGCGCATTTACATTTTAACTGTTGGGGTTTGAAGCACTACAGTCGCAGCCGCAGGGTTGGTGGTGTCACTTGTGGTGTCTGTCCCCTCTGGTTTTCCTATACTGACTGTCAGAGTGGCTTCCTACTGTGCTGTGTAGCAGTATGCTGCTCACAGTGCAATGTACTTCATGACAAGGGTGTAGGCCTACATATTGCTTCAAAATAATTTACAATAACGTTTCAGGACTCCGAGCCACCTTTTGTTTGCTTAGATTGGTGTAATTGGGTAAAATGCTCCGTATAGTGTGCATATGCTTTTTACCTTTGTTACAGGCTTAATGAGTTTCTCCCAGAAACCGTTCAAATTTATTTCCAACATGTTGCCTGCTCAAGGCTTACTGTCAAGGCTTAATTCTTTTTCAGCAGTTCAGAGTCAAAGGACTGGTCTGTCAGGGACATTCGAGGCATGGACAGTGGAACAGACTTGCATGCTGTCTAGGGCTGCCTGTAGAGCCTACTTCCCTCAGTTCCCTGTTAAACAGGTTTTTTCAGGCAGATTTACATGGAAGGTAAAATTATGCAGATATGCACCCAATTCCCCAAACTGCAAATGATGAGTCTGTCAGTCTCTCAGATTAGCCATTCTAGTATTTGCTAACCTTGACTGACCTAGATGTGAATTTACCCCGCACTGTTCTAGGGCCTGTGCACCCGTAATGTTCTGCATAGCAAATATAAAGGGCATTTGAAGCAATATTTACGTGGGATGATCAAGGGGCTCGGTCTCATTTTCTTATCACCACAGTAATTAACATGCAGTGTGTGTCACCCACTCTGAAGTCCCAGCTGAAAGTGGTTGGGAATATTACAGAATGTCTGGCACTTAGGGGGCAGTAGCTTTATCTAAGCTAAGGAGCATCACAGTCTCTCTGGAGGTGTTAATAGTCTCCTTAATTAAGCATGCTACAAAATACTGCTGTATTGGATAAACACATTGTTACGGCAAGAATGAAGCATACAAGTACATTGACCTTAAGTTATTTCTTACCAGATGCCATTTAATGGAATAAACAGGTAGCCATTTATTCTGTGCATATCTGAATATATAAAAAACCTTTTTTTTCCTTTAACTTCAAAAAGAAGTACTGATCCATCCTGTTAGGTATAAGTATGTTGTTGTGAACAATAGTCACATACTTATACCTCGCTAATAACTGATCCAGGATCAGTTTTTCCCTGACACCATTCCTCAAACTGGTCCAGAATTAGTCTGCCTGACCCTATTCCCGAAGCTGATCCAGGGTGGGACATGTGAGGAGCACGGCGATGCAGACTGTCCCGCTGTTTCACGCTAGCAGGCTAGCCATATGCTGTGGAGTCTCGCTTCAGTGAGCTCGTCTCCCACAGGCTCCCAGGAGAGGGCCCGCCAAAGGCACGTTCCAGAGCCCTCCACAACATGAAGAATATCATCTATTGCGTGCTGGTTAAAGTAGCAGTCGGCTAGCATGTCACCTGTTCGGCATTATTATTTAATCGCGGCTGTGGTTTGTGTAAGGCACATCAGCGTGCCATTCCTGTTTGTCATAGAAGGGACCTTTGGGATGAAATGAATGGATGAAATGCCCCCGAAACATCCCTCCAGTACAGTCATGTTAATGAACCCAGTTGGCTAAACTGTCATGTACCTTCTTTTAGCTTCTTGTAGCTCAAACCAGTAACTGTCACTCCCTATGCCAGGAACTGGCTCATCACTGTGTAGCACTGCAGTGTAGCAATGACAAAGCATGGCTAACAGTGCACGAGGAGATATGATCTAACAAGCTTTATAGCTCCCCACGGAATTTGAAGAGTCTGAGAACAATTTTCTGCTTTGAGCAGCCAAACAGGTTTTCTGTTGAGCAGTCCTTCAGAGCCCAAACACCCCACCTCAAACATCTTTATTACTTGCTAAAATAAGCTTGGTGACGTAGGTTAAAAAAAAAAAAAGAGAGAGAGAAAATCAGTCAAATTTGCAATGTGTGCTGTAGGCCGAGTTGAGGCGAGTTAAGTGCCACAGAGGCCTGACTGTGTGTTCCTGCCCCCATCTGTCCGTAGGCACTCATAGCTGCCATCACATGTTTGAAGGAGACCATTGACACTATCAAAACATGCCCTAAGAGGGCCCGGGAGACTTGCACCATATGTCATTCATCCAGAGGATTGATACAACCAGTAGCCTCCTTTCCCCCGTCATTTTGTGGAGAATTTAGCCGCGGTGTTGTCCTTTGCTGCGATTTCAGTGTTTGATAATAGCCATTATATTTGTTATTTGTACTTCAGTGACATAATAAATGTGTCGTCTAAACCAGTTTTCTGCATTTTAAAATCAGTGTGATTCATAGCAGTTTCCTTCATTTTAAAGAGATATTTACAGTGCGCTTATCTTCTTCAGTAGGGGCAGAGACGAAGCACCATGGCATACAGATGTATATTGCATCCAGAATAATTTATTGTCAAATGCATTTCACATATTACATGCATCTGTTTAATCCGCGCAGAACTGGTGAAATCCAGTACATATGGGGTTAAATTGTGAAAGTTGTAATAACTGCTAGCACCATCTGCCGGCCTACTTCCTGACAAAGAGCACGAGCGAGAGAGAAAAACGAGTCTGGATTTTAATGACATCTCTAATATTCATGCTGATGCATTTTGCTGCTTTGTGCTTTCATTTTCCACCGCTCTGCCGGAGACTCGCCGCTCGCTCCTCCGCCAGGGAGAGGGGAGGGGAAAGAGGGAAGAGCAGGAAAAAAAGAGGTGGAAAAAAGAAAAACGGAGCGACCAACCAACCGAGCCAGCACAAAACCCTTTTGTGTACAAAGTAGGAGCAGCCTACCTTAGCCCGGGACGAGAGAAGGGGGAAGAAACGAGGAAAGAGAACGAAGGGAGTGCGCGCACGAGGGAGAGAGAGAGAGAGAGCGAGAGAGAGAGAGCGAGCGCGAGAGAGAGAGAGAGAGAAAGCGCGAGCGAGACGGAGCGGCGCGGCGAGGAGGGAATCGATGAGAAGCGGGGAGAGGGGGAGGCAGGGAGAGCGTTGGAGCGCCTGAGCCCGCGAGCAGCAGAATGCCACGCACCTCCGCGCCGGCGCCGCGCCGCCACTGAACCCAGGATCAGCTGTCGCCTCGCAATGCTTTCCTCCTGAGCCCAGCCCGGCCAGGGGAGGAGGAGGGAGCTGGAAGCCGCGGTAGTGCTGCTGCTGCTGCTGCTGCTGCTGCTGCTGCTGCTGCTGCTGCTGCTGGTGGTGGTGGTGGTGGTGGTGGTGGTAGTAACTGCGCTGGGTCGGGGGGGTGGGGGGGGGGTGGGGAGAAGCGGGTTCCGAAGAAGCAGCTGAAGGAAGAGAGACGGCGGGAGTGAGAGAGGGAGACAGAGCGAGCGCGAGAGAGAGAGAGCGAGCGAGGGAGAGAGGGGAGAGAGAGAGAAAAAAATCCCGGCGAAAGGGCAAGGCTTTTGTTTGGCAGCTGGGGAGAGAGAGAGAGAGAGAGAAAAAAAACATGTCTTCAGTGAAGAGGCCAAGAGGAAGGGTAAGTGAGACGCACGGAGAGCCAGGGGGGAGGGAGGAGGGGTGATTGGGCTGAAAGGCTGACAGGAACTGAACAACCTTCCCCGCTACTGGCTCACGCTGCAGCCTCCGCCATCGCCATCTTGTTACTGCTTTTTTTCACTCCCCCCCCACTCGCGTTTGTTTAGCTGCAGTAGGCCTTAAGGTGGCATGCTTTACTAGTTTGCTTTTTTTTCCTCCGCACTTTCTCGTTCCCTTCTCCTCCTGTCTCTCCTCTCTCTCTCTCTCTCTCTCTCCCTCTCTCCCTCTCTCTCCCTCTCTCTCTCTCTCCCCCTGCCTCCTCCAGTGCCGCAGTCGATCTGTGCCTGTGTTGTCAGGATGTCACATGTGCTCGAAACATCAGTCACAGAGGGGTCCTCTGCGTGAGGGGGCGACCGGGTTACTCCACATGGGCTTACAGTACCTTTGGGCTTCATTACCAGCGAACATATTCACGGGAGGTTGTAGAGGCTGAGAGATTCTGATCGCTGCAGTGCTGGCAGCCTGTAATATTAGTTATTTATAGACATATTACACAGCTGCAGCTCTTTTCATTTGGTGCATTTTTTCTTCTCTCCCTCTCTCTCTCTCTCGCTCTCTCCCTCTTGTTTTCCGGCTTGTTGTTGGCTGTTTTTTTTTTTTTTCCCTCTACTCATACTGGATTAATGAGAACATTCCAGTGCGGGGCAATAATTTTCCCTAATAGCCTTGGTACAGCACACGTGAAAAACGTAATACAGCTCTTGTCTATCTGCCAAATGAATTGCTTTTTATCCCTCCTCCCCCCTCCTTTTTGTTTTCATGGTTCTAGTTAATTCTCATTATTTAGTCCACATTTAAATTGCAACTGGCCTTATTGTGGCTGCGTATTTGTAACATGTAGAGATTGGGTCAAACGTTGGGAGGCAGATGGGCACAGCGCACGCCGCGCGGCACGGAGCGCTCGCAGTCAGATGGATGTTTACATCTCTCATATTGTTCTCTGCGCCTCCATCCATTTTGTTTTCTTGCACTGTTGCGGAGCTCTCTGTGTTATGGATGTTAATTTTTGCTGATGTGTCAGCCCCGCTCTGTGCAGGCTGCTGTAAAAAGGGGGCCTGTGCTAGCGGTGTGATGGAGAGCAGAGAGCAGCCCGTGACTCCCAACGTGTCGGTCAGGTGTGGAGAGCCCCACCGTGCGCGTGTGTGTGTGTGTGTGTGTGTGTGTGTGTGTGTTTAAAATAAGCCCGTTAGTACCTCACATAGGTCTTCCTCTAAAGCTACAGGAGAAAATAGACTGGTGGCCAGCTGTTCGTGCGACTGCCACTTTTTTATTTTTAGGTGACGCTCACATTAGTCTCCCTGTGTTCTAAGAGGAGTTCTGCTCTGCTGCTTATCGTGGCTCAGTCCTTTATGGTATACAAGAAGACATTATGCTTTCCATTGATCATCATAGCTGATAAAGGGAGAAAATCAAATGAAAATGAGACATGCATGTGATTTGTGATTTGCTTGTGATATTGGTTGTGTACATGGTGTACCCTGGGAATCCCAGTTTGTTCTCCGTTGACAGATGTTATATCCTTAATTGACAGACATTATATCCGCCTCTAGACTGATATATCCATTATTTAATTGTTGTTGTTGATTATGTTGATTATGATCCAGAGATTTGTAGGTGTTCAGTGTGTAGAAAATGTGTGTATACATGTATGTACTGTCCAGCTTTACTGTCCAAAAAAACCCCATATGAGTTTAGGAATTAAAATTTTGAATAAACAATTTATAGCTAGCAAACTCTTTTCCGGTAAATGTGCTTACTCTCATAACAGAAAGAAATGGCTGCCTAGGGTTAGTGTAGAGTTAAACTCAGAAAGCCTGTAGAGCGTTCACTTACATTCCTGAGCTGTACCGAGGTAAAGAAACATAAATGAAACTCATTGTCTGCCACTGTAATTGATTTCAGATGGAATTTTGGTTTTGGAAGTATGCTGAAGGAATTGAGTATCTTGGTAAGCACAGTGCAGGTGATGGCGATGACTCTGTCGATTAAAAAAAAGGAGTGGTGTAGCCCTTAAAACGGACTTGTATAAGTTTTAGGACAGTATGCTGCACGTCAGTCAGGACCATGATGCTGTGAATGGAGCCTCACCAAAGAACCTTTGAGACCAGGGGGGAGGCATAGAACGTGCTATAATGAAGGACTTGCCGTGTGCTACATGGCATGTAAACATTCAGTACATTTTCTGCGCCCTACTTGTCAGTATTTCATTGAAAGTGCACGAATGGTCAGAAAACCAACAAGTGACTATATCCTGGAGCCGATCTCGTTCATATTTCACAGTGTGCAACGGTGGTCATTTGCATTGAACAAACTACGAAAGAGAAAGAAGAAGTAGGCCTTAATCCTCTTACTGTTCACTGAAGTTGAATAAATGAACGTGGTCTGCTTGCAGTGTAGCTTTTCGAGCATATGGGGCTTTGGTTCAGAGAAACTACTGTTGTATCCTTGAATAAGGTACTCTGCATCCATTAAAAATCCAACTATAAATATAGGGTGCTATATTAAGTGTAACATTAGAAGCAGTCTAATTTGTTGCAGGGAATAAGTGAAGGATAAAATAGCTGTAATATTGAATTAGGGTTGTGTGGGTAGTTGATGATACTTGAAATTCTGCTATTTGTAAATGCCACCTGTATAATTTTCAGACTGACAGTATTTGCTTTAATATGTGCCTACATATAAAGGGAACCACAGCCAAAATCTATGACTTTATGTAATGTGTGTTACATGTGAGTGTGTATGTGGATGTTCGTCACATGCTGGGAAACCACTGGGTGTGCTGCAGCTTGAGCACCCTTTCTCTGGATCATTAGTACTCTGCACATTGCTGAAAGTCATCCACTCCGTCTGCTTGAAATGGCTCTAAATGATTACAATGTAATGGATAGCTAATGTAAGAGATAGCTGATATATTCTGCATGAATTTACCTGATTAGAGGCATTCACGCTGAGAATGAATTGTTTGTGTGGTTTATGACGGTTTATTTACGCCGTGTTTTGACATTTTGTTTTCTGTAAGGTAAACAGTTAAAGAGGAGATACCGTTGTTTATATGTGGTGCGCAAAAAATAATTAGATCTCACTGAAGAAATGAATTAAGAACAACACTGCCAGACTGATTTTTTTCAGTGCTGAAATGACAGCTAGCTTTTTAATGTCAGTTTGAATAAAATAAAATATGACAGTTGTTATTAAGGCCAAATGATAAACAAAAGGATTGAAATAAGGGGAGTATGCTAGTTAGGTGTTTATTATCATTTGTAGGTCATACGGTAGGTAGATGTGTAGGGTTGGAATCTGAAATGTATCAAGATATAGCATATAATCAGCTTTGAGTGCATTTTGAAAGAATTGAAAAATCCAAAAAAATGAAAATAATTAATACTGATTTCCTTGTAGCTTTTACTCATTCTAATCTGTTGAATTCCATCGGACAGGTAGTGATACCTGCAAGATTGCTTTTTACTGAGCAGAACGTGATCAGCAATACCTCTGAAGAATTCTTTATCAAATATTGCGTCTGAAATGTGGAGGCTGTCAGGGAAATATTTATCATAAATGTACGCCTAAGAAACCTTTTAAAAAATACAGCCTAGGTTACCATGAACCGCTACCTGTAGGCCTACATGTTTTTATTTGTGTGAGACCTAGAAACCCTACGATTTGCTGGTACATCATTCGCTGTGTCAGTGCCTTGGGCATGGTCTGTGTACGCTGATACTGGACCTGTTTCTCTGCTTTTTAGCTTGCCATAAAATGTGAAATCACCACATTTCTAATACACCACATTCAACATGGAAGCTGTTTAAGACCCACAAAATATTCATTCAGCCACCAAAAACATCAGGTTGGGACACATTTTCACATGCTGATTACAGAAACATGCATGAGTCCAAGACAGGGATGTTCAGGGTAGGTTAGCTTTCTGGCTAGTAAATGTAGCGTATCTCATAATCTGAATTTTGGTCATGTTAGCTGCTATTCAGTACAGTTCGTAATTGTTCTGTAAAGGTCTTCTTATAGACCATGAAATTACAAAACATGTAATTGAGACAGGATTTCACATTAGCTGCTAAAATGTAACATTAAATGCAGATTAGTTTTATTTTACATTTGATTTGATTGCATTGGTCATGCGTTCAGTGAGGCATGTATTAGCCAGGTATTTAGGTAATGTCATATAGACATGCATCTTCACGCCACTACATACTTAAAAATTAAGAAGCTGGTATACCAGTAAAACACCAAAAAATCTGAGGATTTCTAGATTCATACGTTGTTTTTTATTCGCTTTTTCTACACAAACAGTGGGGGGAAAAATGCTAGTTAGCAACATGACAGTTTTATGAATTCCCGCACTTGGCCCACACGGTCAGCTTGTGCAGGCATTTTCCTCCCTTAGTAGCTAATCCTGGATCAGAAACAAGATTTTACACTAAACGGTTGAGGCTGAGATTGCGGGTGGGAAAGCTGATCTTAGATCTGTTGTCAAGGGCAGAGAGAGTACCTAACGTCAGTCAGCTCTCCCTCAGCAGCTCTGGCATTAGCTGTACTGGAACAGGTTTTTATATGGCAATTGTAAACATGAAACTGATGGGTAATTTAATGTTTTTCATATGCGGGTGTAATGGATATTGCAGTGCTTCTGGACCTGTTGGTTTCTGTCCTGCGTCTGTCTGCCTATATGATTGTTTAGCACTAATAGAGTATGTGTACCCACAGTTCAGCTTTCGAATGCAGCTGCACTCCTGACAGCATAATAGGAACAACGTTAAATCTAAGTGGTGGAAAAAAAACACTTTTTTTTCACCAAAAATGATGAATGCAGTCATCGGTGTGTGCGTGGGAGTATAAAAAAATTTGCTGGAGTGGTAGGATCGAAGGTCAGGTTCGATATTTTTCATCTCTTTCTATATTCAATAAAGATTCTGCTGTTGGTGGCCTATTCAGTTGACAGCTAGTAGCAGGCAGCTCACTGAATGTGTTATTTGGCCTGATGTAAGGAATAGCCTGTGGTTTGGATTTAATCCTCATTATCTGAGGTTAGCATTTACCCAACGGCTCAGTTTGCAAAGGACAGCATATGTATGTAAAATGCAGCGGTTTGTCTGTGGCAGCAGCAGAGTACAGACATGCTATAGCTAATCATATCAATAGGTGTGGGGTATATTTTCCCCAGTGGCAATAACGCTGTGAATGACTGCATTTTTCTGTAGACAATATGACCGTAGGAAATTTAAGATACTTGCCCAACCCTGTATGAAATTTCTTTTTGTGATTGCCTGTCATGTAAGAAAAAGAGTGGGCAAACTTGGAGAAAATTCAATAGTGGTTTGATATAATCTTACATGTCTATGCAGAACCATATCTAACCACTGTATCGTATCTCAGCAGTGGTACTCATTGAAAGTGATTTGCGTTTTCTCCCTCTCCCGCAGCCCCCAAAGAACACTAATGGTTCCAGTAACCACCCGCGGGTCGTCAGCCCTCCGATGAAGAGCAGCTCGTCGTCGTCCTCCTCATATTCGTCTTTCTCCTCCTCCTCCTCCTCCTCGGAGAAGCGGGGGAAGAAGCAGCAGCTGATGGAGGCGGTGCTGGAGGACAAGCAGCAGAAGGCAGACCGGATCATCTCGGAGGCCATCGCCAAGGCCCGCGAGCGGGGCGAGAAGAACATCCCGCGGGTCATGAGCCCCGAGAGCTTCCCCTGCTCCTCGGAGCACCGGTCGCACCGCGGCGGCAAGGCGCGGCCCAGGGAGAAGGCCTCGAAAAAGGCCCGGATCGTACCCTCCTCCAGCCCCAAGCAGAAGGCCAAGATCGGGTGAGTGGCGGGCTGTGAAAATGAGCAGCACGCTCCTATAAGCTCTGCATTCAGCTGGGTTGCTATCCTTTTCTGTTAGCAGCATTGCACATCAGACTGAAGTGTAGGCATGCTCATTCTTAAGATTGCACTGCTAACTGCAGCGGTTCAGCGTGCACAATGTTAGGCTTGGAGTTAGACTGAAAATTGCGTGCGGAAAGATTGAAGACTTTAATCTTGACCTCTGGCAGTTAAAATGACACCCTTAGTGTAGGTATTGAGATTTTTGTCCCATTTGTATTGTTTTGGTTTTAATTAGTTTTTAATATCAACACTCACAGTAATATACCCAGCAATCTCTGAGAAAGAAGTTTGGCTTCCTTCTGTCTGCACAGTATGTGATCCATACAAATCTTATCTCAGATTAAGATCTTGCTAACCTGTTTGCTTAGAGCTGAATTGCTACAGTTAAAGGAATGTTTGAAGTGGTGTAGCCCGTTTAATGTGTTGGAAATGATTTTTTTGGTTTTCTTTTTTGAATCGTGTTTTCACAGTTTGTTTAAAGCTGTGTAGCTTTCTGTTTGGGTTTTGGTCTGTGTAAAGGTCACAGTGGTTGGGTATAATTGGAGAGATAGGAATGTGAAGCTCTGTACCATCAGATTGTGCTAGATTTGCCACCTGTAGAGTACATCTCTACTTCCAGCCTGGTATCCTGTCCCTCCCTCTGTTTACTTGTAGAGTACAGCTCCTCCAGCCTGGTACCCTGTGCCCCTCTCATTTACTTGTACAGCTCCTCCAACCTGGTTCCCTGTCCCCCTCAGTTTACCTGTTCGCTATCTGCAGGGTGGAGAGAGCTGCAGGGCTGCTTCTGTTAGCTGTGACTGATGTTCCTGCCACACCGCATGCGGAGGGTCTTGGTGACACAGCTAGTAAAATGTTCGGTGTCACAAAACCAAGGTGGTGTGGCGAGCTGTGGGGTTTTGGGCTCAAAGTTACTGCCAGAGAAAGTCACAGCCACTGGTGAAGCCGACAGGAGGAAAACGTCTGCTGCTGATTTACTGGAAAAGGCGCGCACAATGGCGGGCAATATTGTCTCCCTGCCTTATGATTAATGATTTTTTTCTAGGTCTGCGCCTCGGAAATGGCTCAGACCAGAGGGACCGTTAATTACTTTTACTCAGAGAGATGAAAGATGGTGTCAGCGTTGCAGTATTGCAGCTGCGTGTAAAAGATGCAAACCAGGCATAGGTAAAGCAGGCCGCTCCACCACACTGGGTGGGGTCAGGCTGAGCGTCATCAGACACAGGAAATCGAGGACAAAAATAAAAACCTCATCCATGATTTAAAAAAAAAAAAACATGTTTGGCCAGAACATTCGATGTTTCTGGGGTATGTTGTGTATGCTGTTTCTTGCAGATGATAAATATCAACAGAGGGAGTCTTAGGCAGAGGTCATGGCCAGGCCGTGACACGTGTCTGTTTATCAGGCTAATGGGAGATCAGCTTTTCCATGTTCTCTGTGTTTTTGAAAAGTTCAGTAAAATTCAGGACTGCATAAATGTAATGTATTGCTGTCTCCTCTTGTTTTGTATTTAGTATGCTATCTGGCCTAGGGCTTTGCTGCGCAAACGCAATGTTTCAGTGGGTGGTTTCAGACTTACGGTCAGGTTCTTCGGCTCCTCATTGGATCCCTGCTGTGGTCCTGCAGGAAAACCACAGATTCGAGAAGCGAGCTTAAGATGAACCGCTAAGACGAGCAACTGTGAGTAAGCCATGTGAACTGACGGCGACCCATAACCCTCAGCGGCAGTCCGGCAATGACAGGAGCAGAACGTGGTGTCGGCGCTCAGTGTGGGCGTGCCACAGGCGGTGGCCCGCTTGCCGCTTTAATAACTCCTGGAAGCAGTCAGGCTTATCCGCTGCCTCCACGTGAGCGCCGTTCATGCAGTGTCGAGACCTGTGCGTGACCTACGGGGCCCGAGGCTACGCTGCGCTGTACCCCTCGCTAACACTGAGGGGACTGTCCGCTCACAGCATCACCGGCAAACATGGCCAACAAAGATGCTTATGTCTCCTCGCTGCCTCGCTCCATGTGTCCCCTGGAAGACTATAAATAAAGGTCTGAAAATTCTCCGGTGAGACATCTGGGTAATTTTAGCTGCTGTGTTGGAATTTGGCAATATTTCAAAAATGGCCCAAACTGAAGGTCTGCCTATTTTTTTTATATTACACAACCATTCACAGCAGCAGGACTTGGCACCTCATCACAGATTCTGTATCAGAGATTATAGGATCCCAGGTCTTTGTTAGGGCAAGTACGTTTTGGCCCTTTCATCTGTGTACTGTATACTGTACACTCCATCCTGCTGTGGTGTAATTTAGCGTGTGCTGTACATTCTCCATCCTTGCATGCTGTAATGTACTGGATTTTGTACACTCTGTCCTGTTATGGTGTAGTCTTTACAATGCTCTCTCTACTCTGTAGTATGGAGTGTATTTTATGGTGTTCCCTCTGCTGGGTCGTGTAGTGTATAATTTATGGTGTTCCCTCTGTTCTGTTGTGTAGTGTATACTTAATAGTGCTCACTCTGCTCTGTAGTGTGTAGTATATATTATATGGTGTTCCCGCTGTTTAATGTAATTTTATGTATTTAATGTAATGTTTATGTTATGGCACTCTCTCTGCTGTGTAGTGTAGTGTATACTCTACAGTTCTCCCTCTGCTGTGTAGTGTAGTGTAGTGTAGTGTATACTCTACAGTTCTCCCTCTGCTGTATAGTGTAGTGTAGTGTATACTCTACAGTTCTCCCTCTGCTGTGTGGTGTAGTGTAGTGTATACTCTACAGTTCTCCCTCTGCTGTGTGGTGTAGTGTAGTGTAGTGTATACTCTACAGTTCTCCCTCTGCTGTGTAGTGTAGTGTAGTGTAGTGTATACTCTACAGTTCTCCCTCTGCTGTGTAGTGTAGTGTAGTGTAGTGTATACTCTACAGTTCTCCCTCTGCTGTGTGGTGTAGTGTAGTGTATACTCTACAGTTCTCCCTCTGCTGTGTGGTGTAGTGTATGCTCTACAGTTCTCCCTCTGCTGTGTGGTGTAGTGTAGTGTATACTCTACAGTTCTCCCTCTGCTGTATAGTGTAGTGTAGTGTATACTCTACAGTTCTCCCTCTGCTGTATAGTGTAGTGTAGTGTATACTCTACAGTTCTCCCTCTGCTGTGTGGTGTAGTGTAGTGTATACTCTACAGTTCTCCCTCTGCTGTGTGGTGTAGTGTATCTTTTATCCTCTGTTCTGTAATGTAGTTTGTGTTTTATGCTGCTCCCTCTGATCTGCAGTGTATTGCGTACTCTACAAAGCTCCCTCCGCTCTGTAGTGTGGCGTACAGCGTGTGGGGGCGGCTCAGCGTGTCAGAGTAACACGGAGGTGGGTACAGCAGCATGGGACTCGGCGTTTGTCCCAGATAATGGAGACTGCAGGAGTAAATGCCGCTCTGTGGAGGCTCGGTGGCAGCGCGCACCGCCCAGGTTTTCCTTCATGAAACATTAATGCGTGCCTCCTACCGCAGAGGCACTAACCTTCCCGAGGAGTCATCACTCCAGAGTGCGCCGTGCGCTCCCTGCATGCTGATGCCGCGGCGGCCGCCCCGTGGGGGTGGGGGTGGGGGGGGGGTTTAGGAGGCAAGGAGGCGTTAACACCGCTGCCGCGCCGAGGGGACCCACGTGAAGGATGAGAGCGGCGGGATCGGGCTGCGCGCAGGAACTGAAAGAGGCTGCAGCGGGCAAGACCGATCCCCCCCTTTAAACTTTAAACTGCCCTCAATGCAACAGTGCAGCATAGCAGTAAGGAGCAGGACTTGTAACCGAAAGGTTGCCGGTTCGATTCCCTGCTAGGGCACTGCTGCTGTACCCTTGGGCAAGGTGCCTAACCCAGAATTGCCCAGTAAATATCCAGCTGTATAAGTAGGTAACATGAAAAATAACTGTAACCTATGTAAGTCACTCAGGATAAGAGCGGCTGCTCAGTGCCCATAATGTAATGTAATGCTCTTTCCATATTTGTCATAATATACAAGCCTTTCCATCTTAAGTAAAGATGTGTAAGGTGATTTTGTTTCAACCTAATTTTGTCTTGAAGCTGGGCAGCGTCTTTGTGAGGTTGACATTAAGCAGTGTTAAAGCAAGTTAATGATAACTTTAAGAAGACCTAACATCGATTTAAAACCTAAAAAACCTTTTTTTCATCCAGATGAATTCATGTAAAGTTATGTCATCCAGAGTTCACCAAAGTAACGCAATCGCCGCCGTGTTGTCAAGCTGGCAGGAGTCAGCTGCTATTTAGGGATCCTTATTTCAGTAGTAAGCGTGATAATGGTGCACCACAATCAAGACCAAGTTGAGGATAATTATCAAATGGAGGTTCTCTTGCTCCCTTCCTTGTAGTTCACTGGCCAACACTGAGCCCGAGAGAATCAGAAATGGTCATTTAGTTCAGTTTTGTGAATTTGTGTTATTCAGTGGGTAGGAGAAGAAATCCTCAGTATGGGGCTGCCATCTCTTCATTTTGATCCTTCCATTTTTCTTATCATGAGCAGGGACGTTAACGGGTAGCTGGGTTTTCAGATACTCATTAACCACTGTCTTAATTAGTAACTCCCGAAGATAAGAAAGCAATACACATTTTAAAAGAAGCATCGAAAAGCTTCACAGGGTAAAACTCAGATCAGTCCCTGGGGGAAACGCATAACACGTTCCCCTTGAAGGGTCAGTGTTTTGTTTTCAAATGATGCCTCTAGAACTTTCCACACCAGCAGAACAGCATCCCTGTGTGGAGCTGTGCACCTGTGCGAGCCGGTGGGCCTGCCCCTCCCTCCTGTGAGAGGCCGTATGTAGCTCATTTGCATCAAATTATGCCTTTCTGATCTGATTTGTGAGACTGGTCATGCCACTAGCCACTTATTTGGGGGTATTGGTTTCAGGGGGCGGGGTTACATGTTCTGGGGAACGAGCCTGCACTTAGTTGAGAGCCACGCTAGAATCTAGACTAAAGCAGAATGATCAGAGATAACGGAGCTTTTTTTGCCTTTATTTTTGAAGTGAGTTGTGATGTGGCACAGGTTGTCAGGGACCTTTTAGAGTATCAGCAAAGGCACACACAAACACCTCATAACTCAAAAGCAATAAACCTTCTATTCCTCTGGTGAGCCCACAAAACTATAATATTTGCAGTGTCATGTTTCTGATGATAAAGTTAACCATGGCTATATTGACAAAGACCACAAGAAATTGTATGACATTTTAAGTGAACGTCAGATGTAGTGAACTCAATTTCTGTTGTTGAAGTGTAAGTACTTTTTAATATTTAAAATGGGTTAATTGAATGCTAAGTGTACATCCATAATCCTGAAAAAATATGATGGCCCCTTGATGCCATTCGCCTTGTCTTTTGGTTGGTTTTTGAGATTTTTGAGATTTTGAGACTGAATGGTAATTTGTATGTACTGCAGAGTAATGTCCATTTCTTGGGTGAGGCTGTCAGGAAAATGGCCTAAGGTTGCACTGTTGCTGAAATATTTTCTTAATTGGACAAGAGGCTTGCAAGATCCCCTTTTATAAAATAGGAAATATGCTAGTAAATGTGTGTGCATTTGGGCATATACTTTTTGTGGCTGTCTGCTGTGCTCTGTAACATAGCCTACAGCGCAGAGCACTGGGATGGGTCCAGCTGGTAATACTCTTTGTTGTTCCTGCTGCACTGTTTTTATTTCCTGAAGGAGGAAGACCGTACAGTATACAAAATCCCTCCCAAATCCCAGATGCAGGGTGCTGGATTATGCTGACTATAGCAGCTGTTGACAAAACAGGATGAAGAGGTGTGGATCAGGATGTAGCAGACTGCCTGACTCCTCTGTCCTGTTCAGGCTGAGTCACTAGCCCACTCAGTACAGGGTCTCTGTCTCACCCAGTACAGAGTCTCTACCCTACTCAGTACAGGGTCTCTGTCTCACCGAGTACAGAGTCTCTACCCTACTTAGTACAGGGTCTCTGTCTCACTCAGTACCGAGTCTTTCCCCCACTCAGTACCATGTCTCAGTGTTAATTGGTATGGTGTCCCCTCTGATTCAGAGGTACAGGTCAAAATGTCACGCCTCATCTTTTATTGTGTTCCATTCAAAGTGTCCTCTACATGATCCTGAAGGCTTCCTATATGCTGAGTATATACCAGAGCTAACCGTCACCTACAGCTTACAGTAGTATAATGGATTAATTTGACACATTTTGCAAAACAATGAGTATGCAGGGAATATTCTGCAGCACTGATGTATCTGAGGGCCTGCACCTAGAAGATCCAACTACTGTGGCAGTGGGGAATTTCAAGTGCTCTTCTTCAGATCAGAATTCTTCTGTTACCTGTTAAATGCTGTCTGGTGGTGAGCTTCCATAGCATTTACAGGTCAGTGGCACATCATGGAAGGAATGAGTAAAGTTCATTCATCTGGCAATGAGAATAAAGTAGAGCAGTTTCAGCTCGACTCATGCTCCCGTGTCAAGGCCTGTCACCGGACACACGAGACGGCCCCTCCTCTGGTTACACCCAGTCAGTCCGCACGTTACGGGACAGAGAGCGCACAGTCATCCCTGTGCAAAAACAATGGGCCAGCAGCCAGGGAGGGCAGGCGAGACCAGAAGGATCCGGCCAGGGGATCAGGCAGGATCTCCTCAAGGACGGCAGAGTGCTCCTCTCAAGCCGAACAGGGAGTCGGGGGCATTTGTGTGAGGGAGAACCCAATCCCTGTCTGATTGTTTTGGTTACCCCCGCTGGTGGGTCAGTTTAATGTGCACAGCTCCGTGGGGCATGTGCAGCTGAAAAAGATCCGCTGGGGGTCTGCTTGAAGCTTACTTGTCTCTCTGGAGCTGGGGCTTATCTCTCTTTCAACCGCAGTGCGAGAGCATGGACCGCTGGATCTCCTGGAGGATTAGATGCCTTTAGCAGATATATCTGTCGGAAGATAGATGCAGTCTGCTTTCAAACACTGACCCTGGGTCGGTGTTATTCATTTTCATTTAATAGTTTGAGTCCGTATGGGTGTCAGGCAAGCTGTCCCTGGACTGGCCTGTGGGTTGTTTAGACTCCGCATTGTTGCAGAGTCGCACAGATGCTGTGCAGCTGAAGGAGTTTCCCACCTCGTCTGAATGCCGAGAGCAGCGGCTAATTGTTGTGCAGTAAAACGATGTGGAAAGCCGGTAAACTGAAACAGATGTGGGACCGTGCCCCTGTTGCAGCGGGGGTAATGGGGTCACGGCCGCGGCGGTGCGATGTTGGCGGGAGGGAGCGCGACGCCCCGCGGAGATCGACAGAGCCGCTGGGGCGACCGGCGGCGCTCGGCGCCCCGCAAACATCACAGCCTCCGCGCCGGTGGTCCCGCTAACACCACGCCCCCCGCCGCCAACCCTGCAGTTCTGGGCGTGCTGCAGGCTGTAAAATCCCGTCTGATGTGGGTTGAGAACTGCGTCTGCATCAGCCCGCCCCCCTCCCCCGCCTCAGCCCCGCCCCCTCCCTCTCTCGCCTCGCTCGCCCGCCACACACCTCCCGCAGTTTCACCCTGTCAGTCTAACGTGGTGCTGGAGCACACCCAGCCTGAGCCAGACACGTCTCGGCGCCAAGTCCTTTTATCTGAAATCCCACATTAGCACCAGATGCGCTGCTCGATGATGTCACCGATTGCGTGGTGCAAGCGCTTATCGTCATCCTGTAGCAGACGCGATCGAGGCTGCCCTTCCGCACTCTAAGGAGAAGGGCCTCGAGCTCGTGGTTCACGAGCTGATGCTCCCTTCATGTTTTCGGTCTGTTTCTGTTGATACTTCCTTTGTAGTCTGATTGAGCTGTATTTTGAGGACAGTCCATCTGCCTCCCAGACTGTAGATCATATTGCTATTAGGTAAAACACAGGTTACTGCAGCATTTTCATATCAATGAGGCGTATTAATAGTGGTCAAGGGCATTGTGCATAAGAATGATGAAAAACAATCAAGATCCCTGTGGGTGAGTGTTTATTTACCTGTGTCAGACAGACAGCGTCGTTTTTAAATTCACGTTGCACAACATCGGCCTGTTTGTTCCTCTGGTTCATGTTCAGATACACTGTTCATTATACTTTAATCCTTCAACTCTGACGCTGTGCCTGACCAGATCTACTCAAATCCATTTTAGCTCCCTGGTCACATTCACTGATTTCTGCTTGAACCATTCCTGACACAGTCTTTAAGCGCTCAGACCGCTGGACACACCTGAGTAAGATAGTGGGACACATGCATTCAAAGACAATGTAAAGACTTATGCTCAAATGCTTGATTTGAATTTGTTTCTTAAACAAATATAAATAATGTTGATGCATATGTATGAATTTCTATCCAAAAAGACTTTTAATTTAAAAAAATATTGTTTGGCTACTTTGAAGAATCTAAAATCTAAGATAGTTTTGATTTGTGTAACACATTTTTCACTGTCACTGCATAATTCCATTTTTTTTAATTTCATAGTTGTGATATCTTCACTCTAAAATGTGGAAAATAATAAAAATAAAGAAAAAACTTTCTGTGACTGGGTGTGTCCAAACGTTTGACTGGTACTTTAATGTCATAAGTATATTGGACGAGAAAAAAATGGGACCACTATATTAAGACATGCAGTTTTGTAAAACGGGGTTGTGATTGAAACTGGCCCAGTCTGCCAGCACATAGGAGCTGGCCTGGGCCTTAAAAGCCCACACTCACATCCGTCGCTACCGGGCCAACACGTGAACCGCTGAGTCATGGTGTCACTTGCAGGATGTGGTGCAATCAACCTCTTCACACTGTGACCTCACTCCCAGCAGCCCCAGGTCACATGGTCAAGTGGAAGCGTGGAGAGAGCTGTCCTCTGAATGAGTTACAGCGAGGCGAAGGGCACCCAGCGAGTCGAAGACCTTCGCCTGGTACAATGCGTCTCTCATTTGCTAAAGAATCATCCTGCTATAACTATCATTTTAAATGCTGAGACAGAGTAGAGCTGAGCAGATTGCTTATTCAGCTGGTGAATTAAGCATATACTACAGTACCATAAATGTAACAGGTTGTGGCTTGTGTTGCTTTCGGGGGGCCCCTGAGTAGGGCTGTGCTGTGCATTGGCTCCCAGAATGCACGGGGACAGTAAAGATGAATGGTGGAATGGTGACAGTTGAGATTGAGTGGCCCCCACTCTGTTTTTAAGATGCTACAATAAAGGCAGGATGGCTTGTCACTTCAGTCACCCCTGCTATGTCTTTATCAGTGTGGGAATCTCCGCTCTGAAACAGTCAGCGCGCGCGTGTGTGTGTGTGTGTGTTTGTTTTCGCACATGTGTGTGGGTGTATCGCTGTGTGTGGGGATGGGTGTGTCACTGTGGGTGTGAGAGTTACTGGTTGATTTAGCCTTGTAGTGGGTCTTGGGTGGTTAAGCGTTGCTTTTGGGGTTTGATGTGTGGATATGTAGGTTGTTAGATCATTTATGCAGTAAAAGTTCAGAACCTGCTTGAATATTAATGCCTTTACACTAAACAGGTCTCCACATGAGCTGTGGAATGGTGAGTCTGAGTCAACAAAGTTGTTCTTTTAAAGGACAGGAATATCATGAAATGAATGAGTGCACTGTTTCACAGTCTTAGTGTTCTTTAGTTTGGTTACACATTGATTATGGTATGTCATTTTGTTTTGAAGTGTGAACATTGGACGTCTGCTGTGTAATGTCCTTAAAATGCTTGCATTTATAAATATTGAAATAAATATTGAATGTATTGAATTTCTATTGCGTTGTATGTAATAATGTACTAATAATATACGTGCATACTCATGTGGACATGTGCATGTTTGTGTGACTATATATTTTCTTGTATTGGAAGCATTGTCAGTGTGGATAATCTGTTTTTAGCTCCTTTGATTTCTATCTCTGATGGATGTGATACTGCAGGGTTAGGCTTTGGTTTATGGTTTGTAACTAGTGGGTGTGGATCTGGAGGGTTAGGAGGAGGGTTTTGATTTTTAGATCTAGTGGTAGTGGATGTGGACAATTAGGGGTAGAGTTTTGATTTGTAGATCTGCTGGGTGTGGATGTGGAGGAGGGAGGGAGTGAGAAGTAGAATGTAAGATGTGAAGGCTTTGGCAGTGTGCCAGGCTGTTGGCTGGTCTCTCTAGATCTACAAAAGAGCAGGATTCCTGGGGCAGGGGAAGCCCACTACCTCTCATACATACCCACAACTGCATACATACATACACCTGTACACACACGCAGGCATATCTACACATACACACCCAGGCATACTTACAAATGCATGCGCAAGCACACACAAAAACATGGATAACCATGCACACGTACAGAAAAGCACGCAAACACATAGGTGTATGTACTCTCATACGTACACGCATGCATTCACACGGACATATGGACATGCATACACTCCTACGTACCTACCCACCAGCATACCAAACGCACACACACACACACACACACACACACACACACACACACACACACACGTACATGGAAACACCTCTGTGCTCACACCGCCCGTTCTCCTTTGACGCCGAACACGCTCACAGTTCCCTCTCATGCACTCTCCTCCCTCGCAGCCTGCAGCTGCCAACTGTGTCACTGGATCCAGAATGGGAATCTATTGCATCAGCTAAACGCGTTCTCTGTGCGCGCTGACGAAGGGGAGGGCAGGGGCGGGGGCGGGGTGGGGGGGTAATTAAGAGGGGCTGCTGCGGGGGTTCACACGCGATGCGATGCGTGCCGAGGACCGTCTGCGCAGAACTACGGCACGGGAAGAAGAGCCTCTCTGTTTGTCTGTTTGATCTTTCCTAGCGTGGCCCTCCGTGTTTCTGCCGTAGAGAAGGAAGCGGTTGCATTACGAAAAGCTCCCATTGTCCCACTGCAGTCATTTACAGCGCTCTGTTCTGTTATTCTCGGTGGCTTATGCCTCCTCTCCCGGATCTGCAGGAGCGCATAATGATACGCTCTGCCGTTCCTATCTCTGCAGGTCGGGATTCTCATAGTGAGGGTTATGAAATTCTGTTATTGTTGCAGAGAGAGTTGTGTGGAAACACGTAGCTGTAAGAGATCAATACGTGCCAGTGTTATGGGATTTTGACAGAGGTCTTTATGCTATTTTCTGTGTCTGATAGCGTTATTTGTATGTTTTTTCCAATCTGTCAATATCTCTCTTCTGAAAATGCGATGTCATGCATTGTGTCCCTATTGACAGATTTTGACATTAATAGTCAAGGTACAACAGTCATAAGTTTTCTTCCGATTTATCAAGCTGTTTTGATTTGTACTTGTAAATGTTAAATATTGCAGCTTGTGTGTCATGCTGGTTTATAATAACGTCAGTCTCAGGATGAAATTAGTGCATTTGCTTTATTCATGTAATGTTTATTAAACATTTCACTTTGATTTGAATGTACAGGCCAACCAGGAGAGGCGTAATTAAGATTACGATGATTAAGAGCAGGCGTAACGCAGTATAGACTCTGCGAGGGTAAAGGCTGTTCACAGCATGTAGCTATTAATTTTGTTGACTTTACTGTAGTTTGCAGGTGGCTGCAGAAGGAACAGGTTAGTGGCAGTGTGTCTATAGTTTCTCTTCTCTCTCAGTGAAAATGATATGAGCAAATCACTCAGTAGGAGGATGTGCTCAGACTGGCCTTATCTTCTGCCATACCTTCTCTCTGTGTCTTTGTGTCTCTGTGTTTGTGGCTTTAGCTTACCCTTTCCTCCTTATAAGCGTTCAGTTTCTGAAAGTATGCGATCCTGAGTATGGAACAGATGACCAGAACATTGCATTGCCTTGTGTGAGAGGACAGCTCTATCACTGTCTACCTTTGAGCTGAAAGGGACTGCAGCTCACTCTAGAGACGTCTTAGACTGCACTGCAGTGAAGGGCCACAGGGGGCAGCAGAGAGAGGGAGAAGAAAAGACAACATTGCAGAGAATGTCGAGAGACCGATCCACTTTGCAAGACAATGATGTGGATAAAGAGTATATCTGCATTTGCACAACTGTAAGATACACCATTCATCAATGCGATTAGGAGAAAGTAGCAGCTGAATTTCAATAGCCTGCCACCCTTCCGTTGAGGAGAAGAGGATAAGGATGCTAATAGGTTATGCTGGTGGGATCAACTGCCGCAGGTGTATGCAGGCCTGTACTTGCGGTGCAAAACACAGTCTGCAAAATACGTAAGAACCATTTTTAGCTTTGAGTGTAGGAACTGAAAATGACAGCAGTCTTATTAAATCAGGCCTCCTGCTATAATGGCAAAGACAGAAGTAGCCGTTTGCGCTTAAAAAAAAAGAAGCGAAGCTAACACACTGTGTGGGATCGCTGCCAGACCCCCACCGGGTCCTCTGGGTCCAGAGAATATTCCACTCCATTTAAACTTGTTTTTCCACCCATAACTGCACCTCATTCCCTGTGGAACAGAAGCTAATTGTTTGTCATCCCCTTCTCAACCCCTTCAGGAAAATAGTCATCAAATTCGGCAAGAAGAAGAAGAGGAAGAACGAGTCCTCAGACGAGCCGTCCGATGACGAGACGCCCGCTCGCCGCTCCTCCAAGGACGACGACTCGGTGAGGCCGTCTGCCGTGCTCCCGGGGAGAGCCTGAGCGGGGGCACACGCGTGTGCCTGATAGCGGGAGAGGCCGGGAGAGGGCCGCTCGGAGGGGGCGCACACGCACGCACGCCGGCGCGCCCTGCAGACGGAGCAGGGACGGCCGCCCTCTCCCGCTCATTCCCGCGCTCCATCTGCCCGTGAAGACCTAATTATCCCCGTTAGATCACATCCCAGGCTTAATTAAATCTCTCTGATGATGACTCATTTAGGTTGATTCGCTGGAAACGAACGCGCCGAGTACAGAGCTACGAGGCGAAGCGCGGAGGAAAAAAGCACTCGAGCTCTAGCAGAGCCAGGCTTTCGCTGTCCCCCTTCACAGACCGAATCCCCACTTCATCACTGTTAGCACGCTGACGCTGAGTGCATCTGTTTATCTATAAATTAATGCCATCAATCCCTTGACGCAAAGGGTCTCCCGAATGTGTTAGTGTATAAGAGCTGGTAATTGTATTGATAATAATTATGATGAAGATGGCGTTAGTGGTGATTATGCTGATGATGATGATGGTTGTGATGATTGAGGATGTGTCAGCCCTGTGCATCCTCCTCGCATAGTAAGAGACTGTGCATAGCCGCATTTCTTTCTCTCGTTACCTGCAGCGCGGGGAAGCCTGAAGAGGTTCTGACACAGCAGCTAAAGCACTATCAGCAAAATGTGGGCAGGCTGATGTTCTGTGAAAGATTCTGCCAGTTACAGTAGGCATCAAATGATTGCTGCCTCTCAAACCATCACATCAGCTGACACCCACGCTCCAAAGCAGGGAATGGCCACTTAAACTAACACCTTGTCTCCTCTTCTTCTTCAGTGAAGGTGGAGTAAGGAGCAGGTATATGAAGGAGAGAGTAGCTGTAGCAGGAGGGGAGGGTGTTGATCTTTTGCTGCTGTTACCTGAGGCTAGCTTGATCAGGGCTAGGGCGTGCTAGTGCCATGCGGTCCCCACACTGCCAGTCCATGTGTGAGCGTCCGCTTTGTGTCCCCTCAGAAGAGAAGATCTAGCCGGCAGGTAAAGCGAAAGAAATACGCCGAGGACGGGGAGTGCAAGGTCTCCGACGAGGAGGTCAAAGTGATCGTCAAGGCCAAGAAGACGACCACAGCCGCCCGCAAAGAGCCGGCGGTACAGCTGTTTGTGGTGAGTGCGGGTCTCTCTCGCTGACTGACCACGCTTTCATCACAGAACTGCCTGTTCTCTGTTTGACCCCGTGTTCATGGTCTGATATTACGGTCGCTGTTTGACCTTGCACTAATTGTTTCACTGTACAGTCAATGTTTGACTGCAGACTCACTCTCTGACCACATGTTCGCTGTCTGACTGCACACTCTCTTATCTGACCACCCACTCGCTGTCTGACCACATTTTTACCGCGACTGGACGCTCTCTATCTGACCGCACACTCACTGTCTGACTGAACTCTCTGAGCACATGCTCCTTACCTGACTACATGCTAACCGCCAAACTGCACGTTCACCAGTCAACCACATGATCACCACCTATGTGTACATTTACCGCCAAGTAGAACTCTCAGCTCTGGACAGCAGTCACCACCAGAACTAAAATTGCACAAAGGCACAAGACCCCACAGTTCCAGTGTGCTGTAGGTATATTTGGTCGGCTTTGAAGTGGCGCTGTTGGGAAATGGAACATACACCTAATGTGTCACGCAAAAGATGAATGAAAAACATGTATTCACTTTTTGGTTGTTTTGATTACTTAATGAGGGGACATTTAAAAAAAAAAATCTGTCATGGTAGTGCATTATTAAGATGGAAATGTAAATCCTTCCCTTTATGTCACAGGAAAACCCGAGTGAAGAGGATGCTGCTGTCGTCGACAAAATCATGTCCTCGCGAGTGGTAAAGACAGAGGTAACAGCCTTCTGCCCCTCTCAGTGCTTATCTAGAGAGAACATTCACTCTGCTCCACTGTAAAATGGTTCAGACACTTATGTGCACAGATGGTTTTTGGTTGCATTTTGTTGTATTTCCTTGTTTTAAAATACTGGTTTTCTCTCGTAGGTCTCTCCTGGGGTCGAGGTCGAAGTTGAGGAGTTCTTTGTCAAATACAAAAACTAGTAAGGCTTCTTTTGTGACGCAGGGACGCAGTGGAATTTCTGTGTTGAATGGCTTAAGCTGCATGTGTTGTATAAAGTTCTGAAGTCATTAGTCTGTAAGTGCTTGCTCCTGCATAAGCAGATTGTTAAGAGGCCTCTGATTAAGGTCCTAACATTCTATGTAGTGTTTGCAGGCCTGTCTTTCTTACAGGGCTGAAATCAGAGGCATGAAGGGAAACATCCCCTTTGATCCTTAATGTAGAATCTGTGATAAGCTTGCTGTGAATGCCGTTTATCCGCTGCTACCTATATATAGTAAATACCATTTTCCATTGCCATAATGAGTATGTTCTCTGGTGATTTATGTGCACCACAGACTAGTATGTGGCTCCCCTATCAGAGCGCTCAAAGTGCTCATTAAAGAACCTCTCATTTCTGTGAAACTGTTGAAACATTTGGTTTACTTTGTGTGCTGTTCCCCTCCCTGTCTCTCTCTGCCTGCGTTCCCCTCTGTGTTCCTCTGTTCCTATTCTCCATTCCGTGTCCCCTTGTCCCCTTGTCCCTGTGCCCCCATCCCTGTCCCTGTGTTCCCTTCCCTGTTTCCCTGTCCCTGTTCTGCCTCCCTGTCCTAGCTCCTATTTGCATTGTGAGTGGGCCACAGAACAGCAGCTGGAGAAGGACAAGAGGATCCAGCAGAAGATCAAACGCTTCAAGATTAAACAAGCACAGAGGGCGCACTTTTTCGCAGACGTAAGGCAGTCTACTGTGTGTGCGTGTGTGTGTGTGTGTGTGTGTGTGTGTGTGTGTGTACCTTTGAGAAAACAGCAGTGAGTTCTGTTCTTGGTTTTAAACAGAGGCAGGGTCAGATTAATCTTTGCCCTGTGACTTTCAGATGGAGGAGGAACCCTTCAACTCTGACTACGTGGAGGTGGACCGAGTGCTGGAAGTGTCCTACTGCGAGGATAAGGACACTGGAGAGGTAATGGAGATACGCTTCCATTGAAACTGTTAATCTCAGTGCGTTTCAGAAACCACGGAAATGTGGCCTCTCCCATTTTGGAAAGCATAGTAACACAAGACAGCCAGTCGTCTCAGTCATTAAGTCCCTGCTACACTGAAAGGAAGGAGGCAGAGGTAGGACTGTGGTAGGCGCTACCTGTGCTGCTGTGTCATAACGGGGAACAATGGTGGCAGAGCTTCCCTTCATTCCTCACGGGAGGAGAAGCAGAGGAAGCAGTTGGAGTAGGGTGGAAGGGGTCATTGACTGCGTGTGTGTGTGTGTGTGTGTGTGTGTGTCGGCAGCCGGTGGTGTACTACCTGGTGAAGTGGTGCTCCCTGCCCTATGAGGACAGCACGTGGGAGCTGAAGGAGGATGTGGACCAGAGCAAGATCGAGGAGTTTGACCAGCTGCAGGCAGCCCAGCCAGACTCCCGCAGGGTGGTAAGGCCCCCCTCCCTCCTCACACTCCACTGAGGCTCTCAGGACAGGGTGCCCGTACCCCTCTCCTCAGGATACTCTAGATGCACACAGAGGATATTTGGGATAAACAGTCCAGTAGAACATTTCACTGAATGTACTATTCATCCATCAGTCTGTTTTTTCAATTATGTCCTATTAAATTCCATACCTCTGCATTCTCCTGAGACTAAATTGAAAAGAACAAAGCCAAAAAAAGAGCTGCGTATGTGTACTGTGAAGTGCGACTTCAAATTGTTAATGAATTAAATTGAGGTGAGTGAGCAGTGTTGGATTTTCAATGCAGTTGATGTACGCAGTGTGTTTCAGCATTTGGTTCGGGGACCATTTTCTTAACAGTTTGGGAACCACTTTGCTAGCTGTAGCAATTCAGAACCTAAGGCTTGAATAATAACATAACATAATAAAATGTTTCCTTAATTTCTAAACCGCTCATCTTGCCCATATGTGTATATTTTTACTTAGCAGCAGCAAATTGCCTGTCTTGCACACAGATTCCCTGTCTGGGTCTGGGTCCTCCCGCCCAGATAATTCAGACAGTGCGCTGACGCTGTAGCATCTCTCCCTGTTCCTCTCTGTCACACAGGAGCGGCCGCCCGCGTCTCACTGGAAGAAGAGAGAGCAGTCACGGGAATACCGCAATGGAAACAGCCTCAGGGACTACCAGCTGGAGGGAGTGAACTGGCTCCTCTTCAACTGGTACAACAGGTCAGTGGTGTTTGGGTGGGGGTGGGGGCTTTGGGGGGCGGGCCTGCCCCGGAGCACCACGTCACGTGCGGCCGGCAACCAGTGAGCGGCACAGAGAAGGGCCCGCTGAAGCGTTTGCCTGAAAAACGTGTCTCTGCAGACAGAAGTTTAGAACAAGCCCACTGTCTGAACCAAGGCAACGGTCATTCTCAATTCTCACGCATTATACACGGTACATGCTAGTGCTTTTTTCCCAAGGTTTTTTTTTTTTTTTGTTCTGAGTTTTGCTTGAGTCTCGGGGTCATTTTTTTCCCCTAATATTCTGTTGACTGCAAAAGACCTTTGTGTAAAAAAATACCCAACAAATTTCATCAGTTTAAAGTTTTAAGTTTTAACAAAGCTGGCGTTTGCTTGCTGAATAATCCCAGCTGTGTTGAAAGTGAGAAAATATGCATGTGTTTTTTTTTCCTTTTTTTCCCTCTGAAGCAGCGAGATTCCTGGGATGCTATTCTAATCACCGTTAGACATGCAGGCTCTCTGTGTGGCGTTAACTCGTGTTGTGCAACACAGCATACCTGCAACCGTAACCAGTCATGACAGCCAGGAAAACTGCCCGCAGTGACATTAACTGCTGCTAAATGTTTTTGGAAAAGCGGGAGTGGAACTCCCAGCCACTGTGGGCAGTTTAGTAGTCTGGAAAACAACATTCCTTACGACAGTCACAATGTGAGTTTGTCTGCACGTGCGTCTGTGTACGGCTGATTACAGTGTGGCTTAAACAGGGCGTGTCTTAAAACGGAAAACATGTCGCAGCGCGTGAACTGGAAACCCCCAAAGGAAAATGAGGAGACTAAGGAAAGGACAGGAATATAGACATAGATGCAGACAAAGCTTTGCTTCAAGTCTGGTTACGTGAATTGTGTAGGTAAAGGCAAAGATCTTGTATGAGTTCTGACTCCATGGGTCACTCATTGAATGTCTTTCCACATGGTGCAGGTGCCAATTAGTGTCAGCTGCTCTTAGTTAAGTTTATGTTAAATGAAGAGCCCCTGTGCAAGGCAGGCTCTGTGTGATCCTTACCACACTAGTGGCACCTGGCCTCTCCACCATGTCTGTCCCTTACTGCTGGCAGGAGGAGAAGAGAGGAGAAGGAAGAGTCCAATAAAGCCTCTTCATCTTCACTTAGACAGGAAACACTTGTGATGTGGGAGGCTTAACACTCAATGACATCAAAGTGTTTACCCATATGAGCTCTGTAAAAGGACTGGTCCCCCCTGACCCATGGGTGCAGTCTGGTGTCAAAGCTGTCAAATCAGAAGGACCCCCCCTCACACACATATGGGAAGGAGGGGGGAGGTGATGGACCCCGACGGGCTGGGTCATCTTTTTCCATCGGAACCCGTGGGACATTTCGGCTAGACCGCTTCTCTCTCTGTCCCCCCCCATCCTGCAGGCGCAACTGCATCCTGGCTGACGAAATGGGTCTGGGAAAAACCATCCAGTCCATCACATTCCTGGAGGAGATCCACCGCACGGGGATCCGGGGCCCCTTCCTCATCATCGCCCCGCTCTCCACCATCGCCAACTGGGAGCGCGAGTTCCGCACCTGGACCCACCTGAACGTCATCGTGTACCACGGCAGCGGGGTCAGCCGGCAGATGCTGCAGCAGTACGAGATGTACTTCAGAGACGCGCAGGTAGGGGGCTCGAGGTGGCACACATGTGCAAAGGCGAACCGGCATGCGCACAGGAGCGAGCGGTCACTCACATACGGGAATGAAGCGGCACTCGCCCACAGGCCCAAACCCTCAGTCACACACAAGCCCAGTCAGTCACACACAAGCCCAGTCAGTCTCACACAAGCCCAGTCAGTCACACACAAGCCCAGTCAGTCTCACACAAGCCCAGTCAGTCACACACAAGCCCAGTCAGTCTCACACAAGCCCAGTCAGTCACACACAAACCCAGTCACTCACACACAAACCCACTCACACACAGGCACACACCCAGTAACTCACACACAGGAGCGAACCCTCACTCACACACAAACCCAGTCACTCACTCACAGGTGCAAACTATCACTCACACACAAGCCCAAACCCAGCCACACATACAGACACAAACAATCACTCACCCACGGTCATGATCTCAATCATTCACACACCATTATTAAGGTGATTTTTCTGTGTGGGCGATAGCAGAAATGTATCCTTAAGTCCCGAGGAAGAGAAGAAGCAGCAGTGTCAGGAGATTGCAGTGTGCATTAGAGATGTACCATCAATACTGGCTTTGCTTTACCAATTTCAATCGGTATGATGAGTCTCAACTGATCTGCTCAATTACAGTTGAATCCAGTTGATTGCATTGATTCAAAATTAATTAACTCTGATCTCATATCAATTGAAATGTGACTGTTTCTTGTTCTTTTGCCTTACAAATAGGATTAGAAACATTCATTTGCTTTGACTCATCTTTGAAAGGAAGGTTTATTTCAGTAGCCAAATGATAACAGTGCTGATAGAGAGTAATTTTCACATGAAGCTGCAGTGTTGGCACGTTATCTCTGCCTTATTGTGTGGTATTAGTTGTATTGAATTTTCTGGATCACAGTAAATGGAACCGGCACATTTCAGAGATAACCCCTGTACAATATTGTGCTATATTACACATATAATGCATGGCTGTTAATCCAGAGGAGCTTGCAGGGAGGAAGTGAGAGAGAGAGGGAGAGAGAGAGAGACAGAGAGAAAGGGAGAGAGGGAGAGGAAGAGACAGAGAGGGAGAGAGAGAGAGAGATACAGAGAGTGGAAGTCAGTCAGACAGGCGCTGGAGCCATAGGCTTCCAGGCCAGGGCACTCTCGCATGCTGCCTTCTCCCTGCGTCAGCAGCTTTGAACCTTCACAGATGAAGCGGCAGGACAGCAGAGCGAGCCACCAGGCTGGCTCAGAGGCAGATTACACTGTCCCTGTGTCCCCTTACTGCATCGCACGCCACAGAAAGAGCAACAGGAGTTAGGGGACCCCTGGAGAGACCCAGTCTGCTCTCAGTGTAGGACAGCAAACTGAAGAGTAGACTTTGCTATCCGTTCCCTAGAATTGGTTTCCTTTGTTTGAAAAGGAGCCAGTTAAAATCCAAACGCTGACTCACCCCCATTGTACTTATAAATATCCCAATCAGATATGATATCTATTTGAGGAAGAAAAAGAGTGGAGAATAAAAATACACTCTTGTGTTTCCCAGGTATTGTGCGATTCCAGGAGCCCCAAAGTCCTTCCAATTCTTTGGATTGGTCGCCTGGTTCATGACTAAGGATTACAGAACAGCATTCACATTAAATAAAGCTAGATCTCTGCAGGGTGCATATGCGAGTCCATACCATGTGGATTTATGTGCATTTATGAACACATCCATGTTCCCCTCGCAGGGTCGCGTGATCCGGGGGGCCTACAGGTTCCAGGCCATCATCACCACCTTCGAGATGATCCTGGGCGGCTGCCCTGAGCTCAATGCCATCGAGTGGCGCTGCGTCATCATTGACGAGGCCCACCGCCTCAAGAACAAGAACTGCAAGCTGCTGGAGGGCTTCAAGCTCATGAACCTGGTACTGCGTGCGCTCTACAGCACACCAATTTTCTCACTGCAGAATTAGCACTGATCTCCAGATAGTGAACCCCTGTTAAACCTGACTTTCTGGACTTTTGAGCCAATGCTGCTCTCATTTGCATAATAACACTTGGAGGCATAATCATCGTGATCTCTTTTATCACCTGCCATTTTCCAAAGCAAAATGTAAGGTCTTACTAAGGTCTGTTTTCAGATAGTGCCCACCGGTAGCATAGTCATAATAGTAGTCTCTAATAGTATGTTGTGTTGCTCTGGTTTCGAGGGGCGTGAGGTTGCCTGTCAGATGAAGCGCCAGAACCGAGTGCCACTTGGGTTAATTCCTCCGCCTCATCTCTCTTGTCCTGCTCCAGGAGCACAAGGTCCTCCTGACGGGCACTCCTCTGCAGAACACGGTGGAGGAGCTCTTCAGCCTGCTGCACTTCCTGGAACCCACACGCTTCCCCTCAGAGACCACCTTCCTGCAGGAGTTCGGAGACCTCAAGACCGAGGAGCAGGTGGGAGCTCCAGAACTCCATGGTCTAATTGGCCTTCTACAGTAATATCCTGACTTATAGGTTGGAGGTGGGAGACGGGCCACATGAGGAGCACCACCACGCATAGCTGAACACCAGTCACATTGTGCTGTTGGAGAGCTGCAATTTATATTAACATTAGATTATTTACATTATTGACAGTTAGCAGACGCTCTTATCCAGAGCGACTTACAGTTTTTATCCATTCATACAGCTGTATATTTACTGATGCAATTGCGGGTTAAGTACCTTGCCCAAGGGCAGCAGTGCCCTTGCGGGGGAATGGAGCCAGTAACTTTTTGGTTACAAGCCCTGCTCCTTATCGCTGTGAACTACTATCCCCTTCTTTGTCCGTTTCTTTGCAGGTCCAGAAACTGCAGGCCATCTTGAAGCCCATGATGCTGAGGAGGCTCAAGGAGGATGTGGAGAAGAAGCTGGCACCCAAGGAGGAGACCATCATCGAGGTGGAGCTCACCAACATCCAGAAGAAGTACTACCGCGCCATCCTGGAGAAGAACTTCGCCTTCCTGGCCAAGGGCGCTGGCCAAGCCAACGTGCCCAACCTGGTCAACACCATGATGGAGCTGCGCAAGTGCTGTAACCACCCCTACCTCATCAAAGGTACAGTGTCACACCAGTACCCATACCACATCCAGTGTTCAGTATACACACCGTCACCACCCCTACCTCATCAAAGGTGCAGTGTTTACACTGTACCACCTTTACCACAAGCACCCCCTGACAGAGAGACCACACTTACCTTCCTGCCTCTACCCCATCCAGAGTTTGCTGCTTCGCTACTACTTCACCCCAGAAACCATTGTCTCCTCACAGTTTATCTAACCTTAATGAGTTCCATCTGAGGGGAAGAAATCTACTCATCCCGCATGCCCGTTAGTCTGACACTAAAAATGACTGTGGCTTAGATGGTATCCAGTTACAGCCATGTTATCTGTAAACCTTGCTAAAGGTGTCAAAGGAATTCATAGACAATGGTTAAAGCAACATTGTTGGAATTACAGCCAAGTGGAAGTTTGCTTAGCTTTAAACCTGAATCAGTACTCACATGGAGTTTGACATGCATCAGTCAGAAAAATTGACTTATCAATATAAGGTTTCAGGGTTGTTACCCGAGGGGAATACTCTTATTGTACCCTTGAGGAAAGTATATACTAAATCGCCTCTGTAAATATCCAAGAGGGGTCACATGTAAAATGCAAGCTTTGTTAGGGCCTCTCTAAATAACTCTGAGAGCCTAACAACCAATAAATAATGCAAACGCACGTGTGGCACTGGGGCCTAGCTCTCTCATCGCTGAGTCAGAGTGTCCACCATCCGGGTGACTCAGACTGTGTGGGTCTGCGGGCTGCAGTCCTACCTCTGCCTCCTTGCCTCCTCCACTGTATGCCCCCCCCCCCCCCCCCCCCCCCACCCCTTCCCCTGCTGGCTGAGTCAGCCATGTCTGCCTGAATCTCAGAGCCATCCCGGGGAGAGCAGGCCCAGGTCAGCGGCAGCCGCCAGACAAACTCTGTCTGACGCTGTCCTCCACGAGGGACGCGCCGCCCTGCTCTCAGCCACCGGCCTTAAAGGTCACCGATCTGACTGCGCTGTGTGTGCTTTTAGCCACCCTCCTGGTATCCACGGAGATAGAGGTGCCTGTTTATTCCGATGAGCGTGGGCGTCGTGTTGTAAGCTCTCTTCGCATGATAGCAGCGTCTCTTTGGATTTGGATCTGGCTGATTTTTTCCCCGCGCCATTAGAGCAAGGGGGTGGGTCAGCTGCAGTTACACCACCTCGTGCTCCAGTGTTGAAGAACTAAAAAGACATTTTGTCTAGTGATTTCTGCTGCTCTTGCATTGTGGTGCCACAGTGCACTGTGGCTCCTGAGATCCTTAGGGAAGCAGATGCCAGTGGTCTGTCTCAGTTTAGTAGTGGGATAATGCAAGGCCATGTGCTTGCAGTGCTAAGTGATGGATTGGGATCAGGATGAGTTTAGTTACGGAATCTGGAAGCTGTGATCTGTGTCGATGCGGAGTGTAAGTGGTGAGATGCTGTTCTAACAGTGTCCCATTCTGTTTTCTCGCAGGGGCCGAGGAGAAGATCTTGGAGGACTTCCGGGAGGTGTACAACCCAGCCGCTCCGGACTTCCACCTACAGGCCATGGTGCAGTCGGCAGGCAAGCTGGTCCTCATAGACAAGCTGCTGCCCAAGATGAAGGCGGGAGGCCACAAGGTGCTCATCTTCTCCCAGATGGTGCGTTGTCTGGACATCCTGGAGGACTTCCTTATCCAGCGGAGGTAATGTTCCTCAGAGCGCACTGATCGGGAGCCCAGTGTTTTCTCACCTTACATATCTGACCACAGGAGCTCTATTCAAGAAGCAGACATAGGGGGCAGCAGAGGGCCTTTTGGAACCGTGCGGATATCACCTGAAGACTGACATGTGATCAGTTCTTCCTGTTTGTTTCATGATTCAAGGTTGCAACAGGTTAAAGTGCTGAAATTGTGCACATCTGTTGAAGCGCCAATTAAATTGTGTGTGTGAGTTCTTGGACAAAACTAGTTTTTGAGAATGTGCATGGTGACCAGTTTTGAGAATGGTGTTAAATTTAACATTGTAATCTGTGATTCCGCTATATACTGTCTTAATTTGACCTCCTTTTAAGCACTGAAAACCTGTTTGATTTTCCGAGCAGTGAGCGTAAATTAGCATTAGAGTAATTTAAATTCACTTCTCATTGCTTACCATTTTGTAGTCTTTATTTGGGAGGCCAGTGTCCACTGTATGCCAAAGCTGAAAATTATCTCTCATTGTAACCAGTCCAGTGAAATAGTATGAAGGATAATAATGAAAACGTGTATCATTTAGTGGGAATGTACTGGAATGAGAGGGTTAGTAATAATATGCTGTCACCGAGGGCTTCCTTCTCCCTCTACTTCATCTATTCCCTGCCTTTTCTTACAGCTTTGGCAGGTAGTAAGAAAAGAAATGAACTGGGTATAAACAGAGAGAGAAAGAGGTGGCGCAGAGCCTAGCTGGGGTTCATCAGGAGGTCACAGGCCCTTGGGGGGCCTCCCCATCACTCATGGAGAGGGCAGGAAGTTGCTGGAAGTGGGACATGCTGAGGCTCCTGGGATAGATGCAGCCAGGCGCTAGTAGCTCCTCTGCCTGGCGGTCTGGCGGAGGGAGACATACAGGCAGCACATATGAGGGATCTGCCCCACGTAACGACCCGATGACGGAGTGCACTGTTTTCAGTATTTCAAAACCTATTGACCGAGTCCAAAAAGGAAACACTTTGGGGAAGATTTAGACGTTGAGTTCCACACGGTTGGCAGGTTACGGGACTGCCGTGGAGATTGATTGCCGAGGAAATTGTTATTACAGGAGAGGTTTGGCCAAAATCTCTAATGTGATGTTATGTGATATGTATCAAACACTTCCATCCGTTATTGATGGAGCGGTTTCAGAGGGTCATAAACGCTCCAGAGCAGAGCTTTCCCCTCTCGCTGATGACGTGTGTACCTTATCTGCAGCTCCCATTGACAGTATGTAACCCAGTGGTAGAAAGTTCACCGGTCTCACAATGACTGCATTTTTCTGCTGAACGGTCTCTGGTGGCAGAAAAGCAAAAACCAGGATGTAGATATACATCTCGAGATTATTAACTGCAGCTTGTCCACAGGAGCAATTTTCCATGCCATGCTGTTCCCCTGATCCCTTCCTGGCTCACTGGGAGAGTCATCTACACCTTATAAATTGCAGACATGCAGTATTCTTATTATTATATACTTTTCTTCAATTTCTTTATTTGTCCTTGTTCTTGCCTAGTGTACATTACAGAGCAAATGTTAAAGTGCAGAATGGAAATACAATAGTAAGTAAGCTACAGTATAGCCCATAGCATACAGTGAACTAAAGGGCAACAGGCGGCTATCCTATCTAATAACAACATAAATCCCTAAATCTAATAGAAATTATGATTGCAATGTAATGTAATTCTCGTGGTTATGATTTGATGACTTTTTATAATATAAATCATGTTTAATATAAACTAGACTTGACCGTTCAGTTACCTCTTTGAACAATTTGCCAAAATAAAGATGATTGAATGTATATTTTGATATGACACTTCTCATACCAGTGTGTCATATGATGTGGTTGGTGCTGCCGCTGCCTGTGTCTGTGCTCATGACCGCGTTGCCGTGCGGTACAGGTACCTCTACGAGAGGATCGACGGCCGCGTCCGGGGAAACCTGCGGCAGGCCGCCATCGACCGCTTCAGCAAGCCCGACTCGGACCGCTTCGTCTTCCTGCTGTGCACCCGGGCGGGGGGCCTGGGCATCAACCTGACCGCCGCCGACACCTGCATCATCTTCGACTCAGACTGGAACCCCCAGAATGACCTGCAGGTGCGGCTCCTTCTCACTTCTCGTGGCGATTAGCCAGAAGATCTCATGTGTGGTCAGGGAAGCGGTTTATGAGTGATGCGGTCCTTCCGGTGCCTCTTGAATCAACTATCTCATTAATATTGACAATGTGGGGCATGTGTGTTCTGAAGTGTCTTGTCCTTGGTTGCAAAATGGAAATGGCAGTGCATTGTCAGATACTTCTGTAGAAGTATTGAGCACTTTGAACACTTTGGTGCAAATCCACTGTGATGTCATTTCTCCCTGAAGGTCTCATCACCTCCTTTCATATACATTGTTCTTTTACCTCTTCTCTTGTTTTAGAATGTTGATGGTTAAACAAAGGATAGCTTCACAATGACAAAAAACATGATAGAGAACATTACAAGTTCTCCTTTCATTCTTTGCTAGGCAGACTCCCTTAATGGTATTACTTGAATACCATCTGTGTTTACATGCTTAGTATTTAAAGATGCAGTGCAGGTTCAGTACCTTGCTCAAGGGTACAGCAGTGTCTGACCCGGGAATCAAACCCAGCAACCTCTGAGCTACAAGCCCTGCTCTTTTCCATGCGTCACCACCACCACCACACTGCTATGGAGATCAGCTGCTGTGGAAATTGTTATTGTAAGCGGAATTAGCCAAAAACGTTAATGTGATGATCAAATACTTCCATCTGTTATCGAGAGACCGGGTTTAGAGGGCTGTAAAAGCTCCAGAAGAGTGCTTTCCCATGCTCCTCATGGAGCGTGCGGCTGATCTTAACGCAGACAGTGTGGAGTGTACGAACCGAGTCACTGCAGACTGAACGCTGATTAGACATGATCTCTGTGCCGGCAGCCATGTGTGTAATACCTGTTTGCTAATTGTCTGCCTGCCTGCCCATAGCTGTCACTGATTTTGCCGTTATTAGCGAGCTTAACGGTGTTACTCGTGGCGGCCGTCAAGAAGGTGTCAGCGCTGTCAGATGAGCTTAGGCTTACAGTTTGCGAATAGGATACTGTTTTAACTACCCACGCTCACACCTTCATGAAGGTACACACACGCACAGTACTGTTTCTGATATTGAAAACCATGAGGTACCACTGCAGTGGATGCACTTGGTTAATGGATTTAAAAACTTAACTATATTAGTGAGGGTGTGTTAGTCTTGTTCTAATCAGGAGTGACTTAGTCTGGGTCTGATACAGTAAGGACTGTGCTGTATTAATGACTTAAAAAGCTGAATTTGAAATTGTCCTATTTTGAAGGTTCCGCATGTATATGTAAGAATCATTGTCTGTCAGTCTTTTGTGTCATCAGGACAGTGGTGTATTCTGCATTCGTAATGACAGTTTTCTAATGTATGCAGCTTAACCGTTCCTACTTCTAGTACATCAAACTTCTACTACTGCTCCTACTACTGCTAATAAGAATAATAATAATTTGTGTCTTTTTGTGTGTGCGTGGGTGCAGGCCCAAGCTCGCTGCCACAGGATTGGGCAGAACAAGGCGGTGAAGGTGTACCGGCTGATCACGCGGAACTCGTACGAGAGGGAGATGTTCGACCGCGCCAGCCTGAAGCTGGGCCTGGACAAGGCTGTGCTGCAAAGCATGAGCGGACGGGAGAACAGCATGGGCGTAAGGAACCTAACCCGTCGCCCAGGGTCACCTTCTCTGACCTGAGCCAGACCCCAACCTTAATATGAACCAGCTGGGGACTAACCTGGGGTCAGGCTTGGGTGGGAGTCACTGTGTGCATAGTTCCCTGCTTGCATTGTCTGGAATGTCCTATTTCCAGACACCCATACTGGACATATTTAGCCAAAGTCATGCGTGATCATAGAGGGCAGGCCTTAATATGGCTGTAAGTTCACCTATGTAGATATTTACTGACAAAAAAAACACTAAGATACAGTGGAGGTTAAATTTTGTTTAAATGTAATTTCCCCTACAGAGACAGAATGTATACATTGCTAAATGATCTGGTCAGAGTGCGTCAGTTTCGAGGCACAGGGCAGCACTGGATCAGGGGCTGCAGTGCTTTACTCTCTGTATGTGCAGCACTCATTACTGCTGAAGCCCCTCTGGCTGTAAGCGTGCAGCGAGGAGGCTTTTCGGGTTTGCTGAGCCGGTTGCTCTCCACTGCAGCAGGCCCAGCAGCAGCTCTCCAAGAAGGAGATCGAGGACCTGCTCCGCCGCGGGGCGTACGGCGCCATCATGGACGAGGAGGACGAGGGCTCCAAGTTCTGCGAGGAGGACATCGACCAGATCCTCCAGCGCCGCACGCAGACCATCACCATTGAGTCCGAGGGCCGCGGCTCCACCTTCGCCAAGGTGAGGAGCGTCACTCGCATAATCTGCCATCACTTCACCAGGTGTCCATGTGGTGTGTCAGTGCAGCTGACTCCTGATAATTGCATATTCCTGGGATAATTGTGTCTTAGTGCACTTAGCCAGAGTTTGCTCATTACAGGAATAAGTCCCACTTCCAATAACAAGAATAAGTAAAGCCAATGTTGCAGCTGTGAGGAGTTAATTGTGTTCTCTACTGTGTACTGTAACTTTCTTATTTACTCGAAGTACACAAACCTGTGTGTCATAGATGTTCTTAAACCCTTTTGGTTTCTGTTTCAGGCTAGTTTTGTGGCCTCTGGGAACAGGACAGACATCTCTCTGGATGACCCCAACTTCTGGGACAAGTGGGCCAAGAAGGCAGAGATTGACGTGGACACAGTCAATGGCAGAGTAAGTGCGGGACCCGTGCCCCGGTACAGTCACCGTGACAGCTCTGTGCCCCGTGTGTGGCTGTTATCTGTTTCACTGCTCTCTGCTCTCCCCGCTGTGTGACATCCTCTCGATCTGCCGCTTTCCCCTCCCACAGAACAGCCTGGTGATTGACACCCCGCGGGTGCGGAAGCAGACCCGTCCTTTCAGCGCCACCAAGGACGAGCTGGCCGAGCTGTCGGAAGGCGAGAGCGACAACGATGACAAGCCCAAGCTCCGCCGGCCCTACGACCGCCTCAACAGCTACGGCCGCACCGAGTGTTTCCGCGTGGAGAAGAACCTGCTGGTGTATGGGTGCGTTACCCCGGCAACAGGACACCCACTCTCATTCAGTCTTTAAGATCAAGGCTTGCGAGATAAAACATCTAGATAAGTGAAGATGACTTTGCGTAAGCCTCTCACATGAGAAAATTGAAGCTTTTGAACTTGAAGGTTACGAGGATGTTTCCAGGGCCAGGGAGATGAATGCACACTATTCTCTTCTTTTTTTTTGATTTTGTGTTCTCTCAGTTCCTGTGAAAAGAAAATATCAATAGCCAGGATGGTTAAAAGTACAGGTGATCTGCTTTAATGCTCATTTCTCCAGGGTCGTGGGTGCACCGATGTACTGATACGCAGTGCCATCTAATGGCAGTGGACACAAACCATTAACCTTAGGAATTGCTGAGATTTATAGTGGCACATAAAATTTAGAGGGTATTGATTGTTTTAATCACTAGCCTATTATATACTCAGGGTTTGTTTAAGTAGGGGTGGTGACCACAGAAAAGTGCCCCACAGTAGGACTGCTTAATGTCGCGTTGCCGCGTGAGCACAGTATTGCGTTTCGGCTGGGTTGGTCTCGTTGCGGTCAAGGTCGGTCAGCAGTGCTGTGCTCAGGCTCTGCCGTGCGGTTCATTTCAGATGGGGCCGCTGGAAGGACATCCTCCTTCACGGTCGCTTCAAGCGGCAGCTGAGCGAGAGGGACGTGGAGATGATCTGCAGGGCGCTGCTGGCCTACTGCCTGGTGCATTACCGTGGCGACGACAAGATCAAGAGCTTCATGTGGGACCTGATCGCCCCCACGGAGGACGGCCGCACCAAGGAGCTGCAGAACCACCTGGGTGAGGCCCTCTGTCCTGACCTCTCCAGAAGACTGAACCCAGATCAGTTTTGTTGATTTATTTTTTGCCCATAACAGATTTGGTTAGGATTAGGGTTCAGTAAGATGATCCTGGGTTGTTTGTCGATAGTGTAAGGTATTGAGACACAGGAAAGGAGAAGCAAGGATATGCTCTGTCTGACCACAGTTTCTCCAAAGTGAAATGACAGCCCAGAAAATGACCTGTTAAAACCATGTGTACAGTCTTTGACCCTTTGTCGTCTAGAAACATGAGTGTGGGTAGGGGGGTAACAGTGAGCATATAAAGTGCCCATATAACATCTGAACATTCCTCTCTTCTCTCCAGGTCTGTCAACACCGGTGCCAAGAGGGAGGAAGGGCAAGAAGATGAAGACTCAGTCCAGCGCCTTCGACATCCAGAAGGCCGAATGGATCAGGAAGCACAACCCAGAGCACCTCCTGCAGGACGACGGCTACAAGAAGCACCTGAAACACCACTGCAACAAGTGAGAAAAAAAAACCCTCTGTCCTTGTCCTCTGTCACCACTTATTAATGTTACAAGGGTTTTAATTCCCTGAACACCACTGTAACAAATGAGGGGAAAAAAACCATATTATCCTATATCACCATTTATTAATGTTAGATAGGCTTTTAACTCCCCAAACACATCTGTAAAAAGTGAAGAAAACCTCATATTATCCCATATCATCTCTTTATTAATAATAAAGCACAGTTTAAATTCCCCAGACTCAGCTTTAACAAGTGAGATAGAGCCCACTGTATTCCTCATTGCTGCTTCATTTATTTTCATGAACACAGTTTAAACTCTTCCATGTATTAGTAATAGCAATTGTAATGGATAAATACAGTTGCCTTGGAGAAGATAGGCACAGTTTCGTATGTGGTGCGAATCGCCTTAACAAGGAGGCTGTAGTGATGGTAAAGACAGCGTGCAGTTATGGGCTTTTCCTTTATGGAAGGTTTAAGCGAAGGTTGTTTGGAGAGAAAGCGCAGAGCGAAATAGCAGCTGAGGGGGAGTGCATGTTTGTGCAGAGGCCTGGTTCAGTGTAGCGGCAGGCGCACAGAGCAGAGCTGCCACAGAAAGTTCCTCATTGTCAGCCAGGGCGCTCTGCTGACCGGCACACTTTTTTTCCCAGCGGTGGAATGTGTCCCACGTGGGGAGCGCAGATTGGGCTTTCCTGAGGCTCCAGAAGGCGCTGAAGCGATAAGGCAGCGCAGGGCCACGCGTAAAAAGCCACCGTCTGCTTAGTCACGGGCATCGGTTCAGAGCAGGTGCCATGAAGATGCACAGATCTCCTCCTCACCTGGATGGGCTGAGTGGACAGTGATGATTAGAATGACACATCCATGTAATGTAAAGATTAGAGGGTCTGCACAGTGGCTGCTCTGAAGCAATGCCTGTGCATTGGAAGGAAATATATCTTTATAGCTTTGCTCAAAGCTGTCAGTGGAGGTGTGTGTGGTTTGCATCCACTTGGAGCTGTTGTCTGTTCATCTCTCTGTGAGTGAAGGCAAGGGTGACACATGAGCTGTCTATCTGGCTGTGGGAAGCGGTGTTCACTCCCCTCCCCACTCCCCCCCTTCCCGAACTGCCACAGTGACATTGACAGGACTCAGCAGCTGTCCTGATGTAGCACTGGCCCCAGTGGAGAGGGGGGGTTTGTCATCAAGGTCTGTGACATCACACGGTGTCAGCGAGGTGAAGGCTCAGGCCACTCGGACGAGCGCATGACACGGGACGGGGATTAGGCAGGGGTTCTGCTTGCATGCTCACGTCACCCCCCCCCCCCCCGAGTCACGGCACTGGAGCTGGCATCTCGGCTGCGAATACCAGACTGTCCCAAGCCCTGATCTCCACACCTGCTCTCAAAGCAAACCAAGCAGTCTCGCCATTACATTCCTCCTGCATCATATCGAAGTCGTCCCATTAATGTGGGCACATTGTACGTCCCTCATAGCACACAACCCAAAGCCACACTAAAAGTATCAAAAACCTCTCATAGCTAACGGCTCCTAGCTTCCAGACGCTGGTACATTCTCCCTCGCCGGATGGATGACCTACATATGTAGGGTGCCAGTGAGGAATTACAGGCTGCTGAGTAGTCTTGAGCCTCCGCCAGAGTCACTTAGACCCAGGAATCCGGGGCAGTGGCAGGGAGTGTGAACGCCTTTCTGCTCAGTCAGCGCTTGCAGGCCGCCGCCACGGTGTAACCGCTCCCCCGTCTGTCTGCACAGGGTCCTGCTGCGTGTCAGAATGCTCTACTACCTGAAGCAGGAGGTGATAGGAGACCAGTCCCGGAATGTTCTAGACGGCGTGGACTCCAGGTGAGAACAATAACCAGAGACTTTTTCAGAGCTCCTCTCTTACAGGGATCACAGTTTTAGATAACGAGAGGGAAACGCACAGTCCAGAGAAGCTACTGGGGACCCCTTGGAGCCAATGTGAACTTTAACTTCTTGACTAGTCATAAATCTAGGCTATAAAAATACTTCGTTAACCTGAAGGCTTACAGTGTTGTGGGTTGCAGCACAACGATTGTATAACACGAATGATGAATGTTTTTTTTTCTGTGAATTTTGGGTTTTATGAGAAATGACTTTTGAATAGCATTTGTGTGTGTTTTTTTTTTAAATAGCAACAATTTTTATAAAGTCATTCATAATTGAATATACAAAAGCTGTAATGTGGTCTGCTCTGTAATATTAGAGTGTTTACTCATAAATGCAGGTGATTTTTAAAAAAATCAGACAAAACAAGTAAGCAGTTCTGTAAAGGCAGTATTGTTAGTGTGTCTGTATTGTTATAAATTCTTTGACGAATCTGGCATCAGATTGAAAATGCTGTAGCCCATCACCTGGATTTTAGCAGAAATATCTGCTAAAATATCTGCTTAATATCTGCAATATTCATGGGTCAAAGGGAACAAATGTATTCAGCCAAATGGGTGTCTGAAATACTCTGAAATGACCTATTATAGTTATCCAGCCCTGGTCAGCTGCTTGCTATGGCAAAATTGATAGAAATGGGACTGATAACTGGATTATTGGGTTAACTGCAATTAATCCAGGATAACCTCATTAACACAGTTGTGGTCCCAGTGTGAAAATGCCCTGAAGACCATACTCACAGATTACATCTTACTGTTTCTGTTATAAACCTCCTCCTCTCACCCCAATTCGCAAACTGGAGTTCAGCTCTTTCACAAGCTGTTGAATGGTTTAATGGTGTTGGACTAATGCAGCTTTGCCTGGGAAAAGTGTTAAATCTGTGTCCAAAGGGGAAGTGATGCACAGTACCAGTCAAATGTTTGGACACGCCTGCTCATAGAAGGGTTTTTCTTTATTTTCACTATTTTCCACATTTTCGAATAATGGTAAAGACACCAAAACTATGAAATAACAGAAATGGAATTATGCAGTAACCAAAAAAATCAACAAATCAAAACTATCTTATATTTTAGACTCTTCAAAGTAGCCAAAAAACATTTTTAAAATTAATTTTTTTTGGAATGAAAGTCATACATAGGCATCAACTTCACTAGTTATGTTTCTCTAAGAAAATTCAACCTTTTAAGCGCAAGTCTTTCGATCAATATGTCTTTGAATGCGTGTTTCCCATTATCTTAATCCTGTGTGTCCAAACTTTTGACTTGTGCTGTAGTTGAAAGCTATCTGAAGTCTTAAGATGGTGCTCTCTGGGCAAGGTGGTCATGAGGGCTTGCGGTAAGGCTTTTTACTGGGCTGGCCTGTCTAACTCTCACTTCTCCCTTCTCAGCGAGATCAAGATCTGGGTTCCAGAGCTGGACCATTCAGAGCTGCCTGCTCTCTGGTGGGACACAGAAGCTGACAAGTGTCTACTCATGGGGGTTTACAAGCACGGTGAGTGAGAGAGACCAAGAGACAGGAGAGAGTGAGAAAGACAGTTGGACAGGGTGAGACTGAGACAGATACAGACGGAGCAAGAGAGACAGACAGACGCTGAGAGAGGTTTTGAGTGAGGAAGACAATCTCACTCACAGAGAGACAGTGTGAGAGGGAGACACAGGGGTGGAGACAGACAGGCAGAGTGAGAGGAGGAAAGAGACAGAGGGTTACTGCCCCAGACAGACACAGAGAGACAGCCAAGTGTGAGACGGGGTGAGGGCATGGGACAGACACAGAGAGAGACAGCAACTCCACATTCCAATTCCCACTAGAGGATGAGTCAGAGGAGCTTAACCACAGAAGCAAGGTAGCAAGGTGGCATTGGCAGAAAGGGGGACAAGAGAACCAGGACAAATCTTACTCACAATGTGGCAGTGTGTGTGTTAGGCCTTCACCATAGAGCAGTTACTGACATATCTACAAGTGCCTCTGTCTCGCCAAATTGAGATAAAGTTGAATTTTTTTCTTCTGGTAATTTAAGAGATGGGTCCTTTACAGACGTTTCCGTAATAAGTTTGGGAGCCCATTTTCACAGCAGTTTGACTGTAGCGTTTAAACTGTGTGTCCGTTTTCTGTTGCACGCGCAGGCTATGAGAAATACAACACCATCCGCGCAGATCCTGCCCTCATCTTCCTAGAGCGAGTGGGCCGGCCGGATGAGAAGGCCATCGCTGCTGAGCAGAGAGGCAACGACTTCATGGATGGGTACGTGGCCGCCTGTCCCACGGAACACTGATCAGTGGGTGAAAGTCTAAGCAAACCTGCGAGCTGTCGGACCCCTGCAGTAAAGTGCCCAAAAGGGAGAGCTGTTTGATGCAAAAAGTGACTGCATAGATATTCTGTTACCGAATCTTCTCAAACTGAACTAGAGTGGCACACAGCTGTCTTGGTAAGCCATATACCTCAGGCTCCATTAGGTGGGCTGGTTTAATGCCCATGTCAAAAGAAAGGACTCCTTTTTTGTCATCAGACAAGATCCCCCGTTTGTGAATACTGCATGTGCAAGGTATAGCAGCCCGAAAATCAAATAAAACAATTTTGTTAACTGTTTCAAAGCCAGTAACAACAGAACGAATTGGAAATAATCCCAACGGTTGTCTCCTACCACTTCCTTAGTTATCCTGATCCCAGGCACACAAACCCACAGGTCTGATCATGTAACCTGTACTCCACCTACTGGTGGCGGAGGTAATCATGTTTACTTCTGGCTGAACGGCAGGGCAAGTCAATGTTAGCGAGCCAGGCCCACCTTTATCTGCTGCAGACATTCTTTTACCTCTCCTCGCTCCTAACGGCCGTTATCTCGCCTCACAGGGATGTGGATGACCCAGAATACAAGCCTGCCCCGGCTTTGCTGAAGGACGATATGGAGGTAAGGCCCAGGGTGCATGGGAGGAGTAGATAAGAGCATTCAAACTAAACAGGCGAGCACTGACTTCAGTGCAGTTCATCTCTGTCAAAACATTTAAAAGGATCCATTAGAAGCGCACAGTGAAAAGCAGGGGAGCCTGGCATGACTAACTGTCTCTGAAGCCGCTGCTGTGCTGTGTATGCGGGGAAGTGTCAGTTTATGTGATGTAAACATGTCCGTCTGTGTTCCCAGGATGACGTGTCCTCCCCTGGAGACCTGGTCATCACCGATGCTGCCGGAGGTCAGTCATACTTAGTCCTTCATTTAGATGGGAAGTAAAAAGATGTATGTATTTATCTGGATGTTTGAAATCCAGTTACAACAGAAGAGCTTGTACCTTTAAAGTCGTAGCTAAAATAGCTCGAGAGCGTGGATTCTGTATTGAGTCGTGTTGTGTTTGGTCCCAGAAGGTAGTGTGGAGTTGGAGGGGGGTAAAGCGTACTGGCCGACCCCCTCTGTCCTGACCGCCCGGCTACGTCGTCTGATCACTGCCTCCCAGCGCTACACCAAGAGTCGGCAGATCCAGTACATCCACCAGGCCCAGCAGGCCTTCCTCAGCCCGCCCTGCGGCCTGCCGCCCACCCTCAATGACACCCTCAACCCCAAGATGGCTGCCAAGATCGAGCGGCAGCAGAGGTGAGAGGCCCGCAGACGTGTATCGTTTCAAGTTGAATGAGCGACAGTGTCAGACCGGTTAATTTAAAGCTACAAGTTTACACACACAAACTCACACAGAGACACAAATGCACACACGCGGATACGGACAGACACACACAAATATACATACAAACAAATGCACATGCGCACACAGGCACAGATACATAAAGATACAGACACATAAACATACAGACAAATGCACATCTACATGCACACGTACACATACACAAAAGTACAGAGTGGCCTTTGGGGGCCAGCTGCACGCTCACTCCCACCTGCCTCTCTTCCAGGTGGACCCGGCGAGAGGAAGCCGATTTCTACCGTGTGGTGTCCACGTTCGGCGTGGTGTTCGACCCCGACCTGGGCCGCTTCGACTGGACCAAGTTCCGGGCCATGGCGCGGCTGCACAAGAAGACCGATGAGAGCCTGCAGAAGTACCTGTGGGCCTTCACGGCCATGTGCCGCCGGGTCTGCCGCCTGCCGCCCAGGGACGGCGGTGAGTGACACCCTCGATCACGTTGATTGGCAGGCTGTTAGTGACAGGCGCTGATCCAGACTGTTACTGTCACAGCTGCACTGCGGCTGCCACCGCAGGCATGTCTACGCCATGTTTCGCTCACCCCAGCTTTCAAACGACCCGTCGCCCAGGAGAGGGAGTGTGTAGGAAGCCCATGTGAATCTGTTATTAAGGGAAGGGAGTCCTATTCCAGGCCTGGATTAGCAAATCACTGAGGCCGGTATTTGGTGTAGGCTTTGGTCAGTCAGCGTTTGAAAGGGAACTCACATGGACTAGAATTGTGCTCATATGACTAGGATTAATCATGTGATAGAGGTGCTCAGTTGATTGATTGTGGGTTGCTTGAGATGAGTGATTCTGCATATGGAGCAGAGTTTGACTGGAGCTCTCTCCACAGACTCGGTGGACCCCTCCCTCTCCATCCAGCCAATCACGGAGGAGCGGGCGTCGCGGACGCTGTACCGCATTGAGCTGCTGCGGAAGATCCGCGAGCAGGTGCTGCGGCACCCGCAGCTGTACGAGCGGCTGGCGCTGTGCCAGCCGGGGCCCGACCTGCCCGTGTGGTGGGAGCCGGGCCCGCACGACCGCGACCTGCTGATCGGGGCCGCCAAGCACGGCGTCAGCCGCACCGACTACCACATCCTGCGGGACCCTGAGCTCTGCTTCATGAGGGCGCAGAGCAGCTACAGCCAGAACAAGGGGGCACCGCCGCGGCCCCTGCCCCAGCACCAGGCCCCACCCCGGCCGGCCGACGCCCGCGGGCCCCGGGACGACGACCCCAGGGCCCAGCCGAAGGAGGAGCCCACCTCTGAGGAGGAGTCCGCCGAGGCCGGGGGGCGGCCCGAGGTGTGGAACCCCCAGCCGGGCCCGCCCACCTCGTGCGGCCCAGACGAGCGGGCGGGCCCCGTAAGGGGGGAGAATGAGAGGCGCATGGTGGCGGCACGGACCAAGCCCCTCACGCCCAACCCCGCCTCCAAGAAACAGAGGAAACCAGGAAAGAGCCGCCGGGCGGCCAGGGGCAGAGGATCCGGCACGGACTCCGACTCGGAGGGCTCTTCGTCCTGCTCCTCCTCGCGCTCCTCATCCTCTTCCTCATCCTCATCTTCCTCCTGCTCACGCTCGCGCTCACGCTCGGGCTCCAGCTCTTCATCCTCGTCCTCCTCCTGCTCGTCAGGCTCCTCGTCCTCCTCTTCATCATCCTCTTCCTCCTCTGCGGGAAGCGACAGCGAGGGAGAGGAAGGCGAGAACAGCAGTAAGCACGTCACTCAGCCCCATCAGCGAACAGAAGTGCTATGTTACATCACGTTGTGGCCGGAAAGATGCTCTTATCTACAGCCACTTGCTCAGCTTTTATGTATTTATTTATACAGCAAGATATTTACTGTGCCAAGTACTTTGCCCATGGGTACCTTTTCCAGCGGTACTACAGCCATTGTATTTGTCACTGGTCAATTGTCATTCCTTCAGAAACATTAATGTGACATTTCTTCTGCATGTCAGTTCATTTACTTCACCTACAGATTAATAACAGGCAGTCTCAACCAGGTATTATGCTGGACCGGTCCCTTCTAGACCAGGTGGCTTCACATACCACAGTAACACGCTGACAAAATTGCCACATGGGAATAATGCAGGGTTGTGACAGTGTCTGCCATTTGTGACGCGTGTGGCCTTGTCCCCTCAGCGCCAGCAGTCCCCACGGTGAAGGCCTTTGACGAGGACAGCGTGGCATCCCTCAGCACCACGCAGGACGAGACGCAGGACAGCTACCTCGCCGAGACCAGCCTGCCCAACTCCTCCCACCCCTTCCAGGGAGGCTACATGCTGGCTGCCTCCTACTGGCCAAAGGTGAGAATACACTCTTTTCTTTTCCTCCCTCCCTCATCAACGACACCTGTCCAAGTCTGAGTCTGTTGTCCACTTAACTTGAATGGATACACTTATGTTCTGTTGTGCTGGAAGTCGCTCTGGATAACAGTGTCTGCTAAACGCATGTAATGTAATGTAATGTACTGGGATTTCCATTACTGTGTCTGTCTCTCCTCCGCTGACATGACATCCCTGTCTGTCTCAATCCCCCCCCGTAGGATCGGGTCATGATAAACCGGCTGGACAGCATCTGCCAGGCGGTGCTGAAGGGAAAGTGGCCCGGAGCGAGACGCGCCTACGAGGGGAACGTGGTGTCCTCCTTCTACACCACCAAGCTGCTGGACAGCCCCAGCGGGCTCCGAGAGGACCCCTCCGCCTCTCCGCAGGTGTCAAAGGTGAAGACGCATGTCCCAGAAAAGGAGTTTACAGTCAAACTCAATGACGTATGTTCATTCATTTATTCCCGCTAGGAGCTGAATGCAAACCGCAGCATACGGCATGTGTCTTTCCCCCCCCATGCAAATGGCTGCCCGTGGCTATTTTGTCTCCCCCTCTTAATTATGATACTATTCTGGCTGCTGGGGCATTACAGCAGATAATCTCAAGGGCATGAAGGTGATTTGTATTACCTTCAACGTCATCTAAAAGCATTTGTGCTGTATCTATTGAATCTGGGCTGATGGGTAGGTTGCTTTCTGGACTCCTGCGTGTCTTGTCTAACCTGCTATAGAAGCTCTGGGCTTTTGATCCTGCCTGCTTTGTGATCTATGAAATACAGCATGCCTTTTTGCTTTTGCAAGAGAAGCAATCCTTTACAATAAACCCTCATATCTGCATTGTTCAAATGTGGTGAAATACAAGCCAAGCCCCATTCTGGGGCGATTGAAACATTGTTCTCATTGAATGCGGTGTGCTAAGTTGGGCATCAGTGACAGATACCTCTGTTCTGAAATAGGTGCAGCGAATGTTGTACAGTAGCAGATGGTGAACTTCACAGAGGAAGGCAGTGCTGTGACTGACCTGTTTCACATTTGCACACGTAGTTGTGCTCATTTGTAGTTTTTATATGCTATTTGTAATCCCAGGAAGTCCTTCCTTCCTCTCCTAATCTCAGTAAAAACATTACAGTAGTACAGGAAATGAATAGTAAGGTTACCAGAGATGCCCTGTTTGAATGAATGCATTCAGAATGAAGACCTTCAGTAGAAGTGTCCCTTTTTAAAGATTAGTTCTTTTAAAAGATCAGAAATGCTGACTCAAAAAGTAATGAATACAACTGGCTTTTTATTTTTGCCTGAAAGTCATCTGCACACTCACATTCTAACATTGTCAGAAGTGATAGACGTGCTCTATCCAGATATGCTAGATCTTCACATCAGTTGTAATAAAAACCTTGAATAACCAGTGCAAAAACAGAAACAGAAATATGGACCCTTTTATACCATCAGCAACAGTTTAACAGTATGGGTACCATAGTCATAGGAGAAATGAAATGAAAGCTACTTCAGCAGTGGTTATTGTTATAATCCACAGAAAGGTCATACATTAACCCTTGTCATAGATGCCTAACACGTCTCACCCCTGGTGTTGAGGTGTGTGTGTCTGTTCTGAGGCTGTGCATCGGCAGGGCCGCACTCTGACCTGTGCTCTTACCACAGCAGGAAGGTGGCTTGAAGCTGACCTTCCAGAAGCAGGGGTTCCCCCAGAAGAGGCCTCTGGAGGGCGAGGAGGGGCCCCTGGGCCAGCAGCAGTACCTGGCCCGCCTGCAGGAGCTGCAGAACGCCTCCGACACCAGCCTGGCCGACTTCACCAAGCCCCAGCCCAGCATTTCCCATGGTACGTCACGGAGGGGAGAGTGGCTTTGCTTAAATTACCAAGAGAGGCAGATGTGGAATGCAGGTATCCAGGTATCATAAGCAGCTAATGCAGCTGATTTGTCTGTAGTAATAGTACGCTACTAGTCATGCACTTATGATGTTGGGTAATTTGTCTATAATCCCAATGCATTGTAGACAGTTTGTACAGGGAATTTCTGTACACCCAGAAATGAATTTAAATGTATTTGTACTATTGGTCAAAACATTTATGTTTTTGTTATTGTACTAAATAGAGTCTGCATTGGCTCAGGGATTCTTCTAACACAAACAGTTGGCTCAGGGATATGTCCAAAGTTGCCAATGTTTGGGACAGGGATTGATGCAACACTACTAGAATTTTGTGCAGGGATCGATGCAGTACTGTTAACCCTCATGCTCAATATCCCCAGGGCTCCAAGGACAGATGAGGGTGAACGGGGTGATGGACGGCCAGCCGGTTGTGAAGAAGAGACGAGGGAGGCGGAAGAATGTGGAGGGAATGGACTTGCTGTTCATGAACCGGAACAGAGCCACTGCAGTCTCAGACCAAGTAAAAGCAGACTCCTCTGAGCCTCTCTCTCTCCTTGTGCCCTCTCCTCTCCCTCTGTCTTGCCCTCTCTGTCTGTTACCAGCCCAAGGCAGCACTGCAAAGCAGTGCATTAACAGGAAGTTCCTACAGAGTTTGTGTCTGCTTCCATGCTCCTCTCTCCCTGTCTTTCCCTCTATGATCTCACAGTATAATCTCTCTCACAGTCCACACTTGAATTGATGCAGGGTGTCCAGGGAAGAAAACACACAGGTTTTGAATAGGTGTATGATTTAAAAATAGTGTTGAAGTTGTATTTAGCTTGCAGTCAGCGCCTCGAGTCGGACAAGGCCATAAATGTAGCCGTAAATGGTTCTTAAAGCAGGCCTGACACATTCACATCCAGTCTGCATGGTAAAGAACAGACCCTGGAGCAGGTCAAAAGTGCACGATGGTGTTGTGCGTTAGCCCGGACTCTGTCAGTAACAGCTGCCATGCTGTTTGCCCAGGTGACCCAGGCGTGGTGCAGTGGTGCCCAGTCTGGCCCGGCTGTGGGCCCAGGGATGGCGTACGGCCAAAACCAGGGGCTGCTTGATACCGAGAGCCGGGTGCCCGTCATCAACCTCAAAGACGGGACCCGGCTCGCCGGGGACGACGCCCCCATGAAGAAGGACCTGGAGCAGTGGCTGAGCGAGCACCCGGGATTCGTGGCCGACGTGGGGGCCTTCATCCCCGTGAGTCTTCCTCTCTTTACCCCAGCCTCTCTTTGGGGTTCAACTCTGAGCTCTGTGCCAGAAACCTGTGTCTGTCGGCAGGGCGTACCTCTGTGGCGCTGATTGAGTTATCGATGTTCTGTGTGTCTGCCTTCCTCCTCAGGGCCTCAACAAGATGCAGTTCCAGGACGGGAGGCCGAAGCAGAAGAGGCACCGCTGCCGGAACCCCAACAAGATTGACGTGAACAGCCTGACGGGGGAGGAAAGGGTGCAGATCATCAACAGGCGAAACGCCAGGAAGGTGAGGCGCTCTATGCACCGTGGAAACGGCGAACTGGTACGTCCCTCCCCCCACTCGGCCCCGGCTGAGCCTCTCTTTGTGCTCCTCCCACAGGTGGGCGGTGCCTTTGCTCCTCCCCTGAAGGATCTGTGCCGCTTCCTGCAGGAGAACCCTGAGTATGGAGTTCCCCCAGAGTGGGCCGACGTGGTCAAGCAGTCGGTGAGTATGGCCACTTCTCATTTATCAGTGCCACTGATAACTACGGGGCTTTAAAGCTAGAAACTGTAATTGTTAATTAAACTGGGGCAGTCTAGGCTTAACTGGTTATACTGGAGTTAGTCCTGAAACCGGGATGAAGCAACTGACAGAACTATGAAATGTTCCTATTGATGATTCTGCAGGATGCTATTCTCCAGCAGTGTACAGCAATGCGCAAAAGTGCTGACACTGTTAGACAGGACAGGGTGGTGAAGTCTGTTCTCTCCCCCTCCTCCAGGGTTACCTCCCAGAGAGCATGTTTGACCGGATCCTGACTGGGCCCATCGTGCCGGAGGAGGTTAGCCGGCGAGGGAGGCGGCCCAAGAGTGCGCTGGCTAAGGCGGCTGCCGCCAACAACGCCAGCACCAATCCTCTGGCCCTCAACCCCCTGCTGACCAACGGGCTGCTCCCGGGCATGGACCTGCCCAGCCTGCAGGCCCTGCAGCAGAACCTCCAGAGCTTGCAGTCCCTGCAGCTCACCGCTGGCCTCATGGGCCTCCCAGGCAGCCTCTCCGCTGCCGACGCCAACAACCTGGCCGCCATGTTTCCCATGATGCTGTCGGGCATGGCCGGGCTGCCGAACCTCCTGGGCATGAGCGGCCTCCTGGGCAAGGCCCAAGAGGGCGCGGCAGGGGCCGAGGACAGCGCGAAAAAGGGAAGCACCAGCGGCGGCGGGGACCCCTCTACCCCCAAAGGCCCCACGCAGGCCGCCGACTCCGCGGGCGAAAGGACAGAAGGCCAGACCCCCGGCCCCCGCTCGGACGACCCCTCCACCTCCACCTCCAGCGCCGCCGCTGCCCCACCAAGTGCTTCTACTACGACCACCGCCGCAGCCTCCAAGCACCCGTTAGCTCTTAACCCCTTACTGCTCTCCAGTATGCTTTACCCAGGGATGCTCCTCACCCCAGGCCTTAATCTGCCCATCTCCACACTGTCTCAGTCCAACGTGTTCGACACACAGCAGCAGCAACAGAGCGCTAACAAAGACCCGGCTACGCTCCCTGCCCCCTCTGAGGACACGCCCGAGGAGGCGGGAGAGCAGGGGGAGGCGGGGGAGGAGGATGAGGAGGAGGAGGAGTCAAGAGAGGAGCCCTCCGAACAGAAGGACAACAGCAGCTCGGAGAAAGGCGAGTCGTCCTCGTCCGAGTCGGACAGCTCCTCCTCCTCGTCTGAGGATTCTGACTCCAGCGGGGAAGACTGAGCCCCACATGTTACCCTTATAAATATATACATACATATAAGAATTACCCTGCACTTACATTGTGATTTTTTTCCTCTTTGTAAATATCAAGGCTAAAAAAGTGTTGTAATAAAGACAAAAAAAGAAAAAAAAGAACCGTATCTAGAGAAACTGAAATGAAATTTCAATGTTTGTTCAAAGGTACAATGTTGTTTTGAGAGACATTTGGCATGTCAAACTTTATTAGATTTCTGAAATTTCCAAACTTGTATCACACAGTGATGTACAATTGCAACAAACAAAAAAGCAAAAAAAAAAGCATTATTATAATTATGTTGGGATTTAATTTTATAAACAAAAAAAAGAAAAGAAAGCTCAAGGCGAGCTGTACGTTTAATATATTTGGAGTGGCGGGGAAAGAAAACTTTATAAATATTTTGGTTTAATTTGTAAATAGTTTGACAGGTTCCTTGACACTTATAATTTGCAGATGAAACTTTAGGAAAAGTCAGCAATAACTTGGGCAGCTGATGAATGTCACAGAAGCTGTAGATTTTCCGCGGCGGCCCGTTCTCTTCAGATCCTCGTGTGGGTGCTCCCATTGATAAAACAGCGCTCTGGCCACCGTTCTGCTCCGACAGTCTCTTGTTGTGCAGCTCCTCTGCCCCCCCCCCCTCCCCAGGTATATAAGAAGCACCAAGGGCAGTGCTGTGGAGATTCACTGGCTTCTGGTCTTCATTCCTACTCTAATTTCAGTTCATTTAAGATGAGCCATCGATTCGAATGGGAGGCAGAATTCACCTGTTTGTTTCAGGTATCGGTCAGCTGCTGGTTTGAGAGGCACTGCTGCGACTCTCAGGACAGTGAATCTCCAGGACCAGGAGTTGACAGCAATGATCTTGGAAAATAGTGTCTATGGATCTCACTCTTATTAACACACACACATACAGCACACACTGACTTTGTATACGTATTGAGTTGCACTTTAGTCTCAGACAGTCCATGCTCTTGCTGGAATATCCAAGTCCCATAGGGTTTATGGTGAAAATCCCACTGAAATTTGAGGAGGCTGATCAACAAGTGGCTACAGAATGTGTGCTAGCACTCCTTTCAATGGAAGCAAGGCTAAAAGGAAGGCTATCGCTATCTGGTTGTTTGTAGTGCACTGGTGATTGCTTTTAAAATTCAGGTACAATACAATTACGAGTCATTTAGTGGAAAAAACTCCCATCGGGCGCTTTAACTGGCCCCTTACCTCAGCCGAATTCAAGTTCAAATCTTACCGCATTAAGCATCAGTTTGCAGTTCAGAGGACGAAAACAGTTGTATCATGTTGTATGTTCTTTTTTGCAGACCTTCAGAAGCATCTGCTGACTGTCCATATGTGTACCTCTTGTTTTTTGTTTGAGTATATTTCCTTGGTCTCTTAATATAATTTCTTAAAATTATTCTGAATGGGGGTCTATGAAATGGCACCACCTAGTGCCACTGTACTGTTGTACCATCTTGAATTATTCCCTTACAGACTAGGGGTGTGCATTTTGATGTGTTTGATATTCAAATATTGTATGGTTCCCAAAATATTTGAATAATCAAGCCCTGTTTCTGCTCCCAGGTTTCTCAACGATACTCTGGGTCTTTGTGAATAATGACACACTGCAAATAGATGAATTTTCGCACACTTTCAGGCAGGAAGTTTAAATATCACTGATTTGTGTTATTTTCTGCAGGGCTCTTAAACTCTCCTCCAGGAGTATTGATGAGAAAAAATAAAGCTCTGGACATTTTTTTGGTGTTGTTGTTAATTAACAAGCATTTGAATATTGGTCCAAGTTGAGAATGGGTCAGTGATTATAGTGAAATGATGGAATATTTAGTCTTATCCCTATTACAGACAGCATGTAGAGTTAACCAGTGTACTGCAGTCTAGGGCAGTGCTTCTCAAGGGAAGAAGCATCATTCAATGAGATCTCTGATGGTACTGTCATGAAGGAATCGTACAGAGATCCAAATTACACCACAAAACATACCGCGCCACTTCAGGGACTGATCTTTGCAAATCATGCGGCTACACTTAACTGTTTTGACATTGGGAATCATTAAAGTCCCCTTTCTGTTGACCCCTTTGAAACCTTTCATTGTGATGTTTCATTGATTTCACGGGTACTGTGTGACTGGCTGTTTGCAGGAGTTTGTGGTACAGACCAAAGTGAGGAATGGGTGTTTGTATTCATTGTTTCTTACATATGGCTATGCAGACTCTGAGGTGAAATTAGAAGTTGTGGTGTGTTGATCCTTCTTCAGAAATATTTCCAAATACATAATGCCATATATATTTATCTTACCAGGCTTTGCTGGATTAGTCCATTGTACAGTTCTGAATTCCAAAGCTGTCATTAGTATACTCTACCTACAGAACCTCTTCCCAGGTTTCCTTGCTCTGAGTTGGAATCATATCGTCATAGCTACATTGGTTGGTAAGGAGTGATTACATTTGATGTTTAATCAGCCATGATCAGTATTGTGGAATACTTTCCCTCTGTGTCATTACATTATTGTTAGTATGCAGGCCTGCATATTTGTGGACATGTTGAAATCCACCAGTCCTCCCAGTAACTCAGTTCGATCTGTGCTAAATGGTCACGTGATCAAATCTGTGTTCAGCACCCTGTTTTTTGAACCTGTCGAGACAGCACTCACAGTCTGTAGTAGTATCATTGACGTTGCTCTCACATTTTTGTGTAATCATTATAAAATTCAAATATGAAATTAGTAGTAAGTTACAGTCCAGGACACATAATGTGAGCTGTGGACAGTGTTCTCTATTGGGAGGAATCCATTCTTGATAATGATTCTTATCATCTGCCAGACTTTGGAAAGGGCAGTTGTTGTGTAACACATTTGCCTGTCCGTTTCCACGTCTGTCTACACCTCAGTGTGGGAAGTTTAAATGGCTTCGGACTGCTGTGACTCAGACTGCCTTAGCTGCTGGGGCTACAGCTGCATGCGTTTTCTGGACTCCTGGCCCAAGGGAGTGTTTTTTTTTTTTTTTAATTTCTTGACAGAATAGCAACTGGACCCCAAGCTATTGCAGTGATCAGGTCAAGCTCCAAGAGGGGAGTTCAGATCTCCAGAAATGCATTGTTATATAGTGCACATCAGCCAGTGTCATTTTTTTTCTCATGAATTGAGCTGCAGATCTAAAAGTTGCCTTGCGCTGTAAATTGGGATCTCAAACACATGCTGAACCAGGTCTGAAAACAGACTGGCTTAGTGCTCGTTCTTACTGTGTGCAGTTGCCCATTATCAGGGAATGACCACAGGCCATCTGTGTTCATATTAATGTCTGGTGATGGAAACATGCCCGAATTCAGTAGTAGAGATACCTTTTGCATTTTCTTGAGTATGAGTTATTACTATATCTAAATGCCACCATGCTGTGTACTAAACTACTGCCCTCAACAGTGCAGAGAGCTACTACAGTACAACCAGGAGATCTGGCACATACAGAGGTGGGAAGTGTATCAAACAAAAGAGAACTATTTCTAGGGAGTAGTCGGTTGTGACTTTAAGAAGAACAACAGATAGTGATGTTAATATGTCAGTATTGAAGGACTAATTTTGTTTTATTTAAGTTTATTTTGACCGCATTATACCTATCAAGTTGTAATGTTAGCTACAGTATGGCTCCAACAGAGTGTCGTAAACCACCACTGATACTGACAAAGACAAGGGCAGAGCAGACTAGGCTGACTGTGGGAATACATGCCGTAGGCCTCAAGAATCTGCCCAGGGTGGAGTGTGATTCAGTGGAGGATGGGCACGGTCTGGGCCAGTCTCCCTTGATGCTACATGTAGAACGTTGGTTGGCCTTTGACAAGCAGCCTGTGCGCTCCGAGAATTTTGTTCAGTTTCGGCGTGAAACAGATTCCATTTGTCATTATTCTAGTGTGACTGAAGTGAGAGGAAAAGGATTATTTAAAAGTGACTACCCTTCAGATACTGGCTCTAAGACAAACGCCTCACAAGGGCAACTGCATGTATTACATAGGGGTGGTTTGATCAGAGGAGAACCTCTCTGTTACTGATAACCGCATAATCCCAAGCGGTGCCCTAAGGTGGTAAACCGGCCCTCGCTGCTTCCAGGTTACAAATTCGTCATGTTATGGTTTTTACATGAACCTCCACAGGCAAACCTGTAGTGACAGTGGTATAGAGGGTTTTAAATGCTGTGTACCTTGACTGAGGATTTTGGATGGCGCTTACAGTATGATACTAGAGTGCATCAGTGAAGGGTTGGAAATTATAGCTTCCTTTTGAATGAAATATTTTGGCTATGAAAGTATTGTCATTATACATTTGAATATTTCGATAGTAAGTCTCTCTGTGACAGTAATAAGTGCAACTGCTTGACAGACTCAAGGCATACAGACATAACGGATATGACAACCAATATGCAAACAAATCACAAGGAAACAAGACACTAATAAATGAGAATTAAAAATATTTATGTGAAGTAGTGGGTGGAAAATGCTATTATTGCCTTGTATTTGTACTTTTGTTCTAAGCTTGATAATATCTTAAGTCATTTTTGAGGTCCATTTTTTTTTCTTTTTGTTCTTTTTTTTGGACATTTGCAAAACTTGCAAGTTGTGGTCTGTGTAGTCAAATAATGCTTTATGTAGTGGAGGAAAAGCGTCTTAAAAAGTCATTTATAATTTATTGAATTACTTTCTATGAAGTTCTATAGAGGAAATGGAAGTTTAATTATTTTTATTAAACATATTCTTTGACTATCCATGAGGTCTGTCTGTGTCCGTTAACTTTTTTCCTTCAAAAATGGGAATGTCCACTACTTGTCAGCACTTGAATATAGTAAGTTTTCATAGTTCTCCATAGTTCTCAACCAGGTTTTCATATTTCTCCATCTCAACTATCACAAAACATGGGGCTTGGGCCTCTGTGGGTCCACAAAGTGCTTTGTAAAATTTCATAATTATTTTTATTAATTGTGTTCACAACACATACATCGCAAGATGTACATAGTAATGATACTACTGTGGTGTTATTATTATTGTTGCTATAACTACCGTGTTTGTAATAATTGGCCAAACCACATGAACTAGTCTCAATTAAGTGTTCCACATCATGAAAGAGACCATTAGTGCTATATATAGAGCTGCTTAGCCAGAAAGGTTTCATTTTAGGGTTTTTTTGGCTTTGAGTTAAGAATTTCTTTTTTAAAAGTTCTATAGTTAAGGGCCTGGACACCAGTCAGCATTGCTGGAATGAAAAAAAGCTTTCTAATGAAAAAGGCTACTTTCTTCAATCTTAGTCTTTTTATGACCAATCAAAGAGATTGGCCATGGACACTATGCATTTACATCGCAGCAGTTATCAAGAATACAGAAAATATTTGACGTGAATCAAATTATTGTTTTATGAGAACTTCTTGAACTTCTTTAAGGATTTCGACTGTATCTCAGCATTGTAGCCAACAAATTTGCCGACAGATTACACAGTGCCAACAAATATGCCTAGCAACACTCCAAAATAATCAATGCAAGTTGTATGAGTCATTTTATTTTATGTAGTAGGATACATGCAGCTGAGTCTTGGTTTTCATCAAGCTGATGTGTGATCCGCACAATGGTCTGGTACTGGAGCGAAGGAGCACTTGTTGAAAACCTTAAACAAGAGATTCTTCCAGAGTGGGTGTGTCAGGACTGACCTGGGATCTGTCTGCACTCTGCTCTGACACGGTGCAGCATGTGAGCCTGGTATTTGTCTGAGAAGTCTGTTTGACAAGCGAATCTGAGTACACCTCATCCACACGCTGTAACAGTCTGCTTTAGGACAAAAGGGAGTTTTCCCTTTCTCAGAGGCAACAGGACATCTATAGCAGATGTGCTTAATGTGTAAAGTAATGGGCTGTGTAAAATGCCATTGCATGGAAAAAGAAAAGTTTGTTTTCCTGAATTCCCAAAGACACCAATTAAGCCAAATGTAAAAGTGTGACTTTGTGAAGCAGATGGAAGACTGGAATGGAAGATTCTGACAATATTCATTAAAAACAAGTACATGGTTTTAAGTAATTCCTGCACTGATAATGGAGTTTGTATTATTAGTCATTACACGAAGCCTCATTTTATTTTTTGGCAAAAAGTTGCATTTTTTTCACTGTATGACATGAGAGAGAGTAGCAGCGTCTCTAGATGACATATATTTACACCACTGGCACTGAAACGTGAAAATAACAGACCATAAAAGCATTCACAATCACCTGAAATTAAGATCTCTGGGGAAAAAAAAATATATTACACCCTATATCACCACAACATACTACCGGTGTATGACTACATTTCCAATAATTACGGTCACTGTGGCTAAAGAACAGTCATACCTCTGTTATAATAGCACTGTCATTGAAACCATTTACATTGACACTTAGCTACTTCAGAGTGTGGCATTAGTTAATTGTGCTGGTTCTTCTTGCAATAATATGTTACAGATAGACCAGGTATCTGTGCTTAAAAACTCAAGATGTCCTAAGAGTGACTTTTGTTTACTGGGAACCGCAATTAACTTGTTGACCAGCTGTGCATTTGAAAAGCATTTTATCGAAAATACTATTTTTGTGTCAATTTCATATTTATCTTCATAATTCCATTGCATGTATCATTTTTTTTTTCATTTCATTGTAACACCTTGTTTTCAGTGTTTTATTTTATTCTTGATATAAATAATATAGACGGACTTAAACGGTTAACAGCTCTTGTCTACAAATGACTTTGCTTGTGTAACTGCTGGTCTTTGGTGTATCTGACGTACGTGGAGCAGACTTACCATCTTTTCCATAAGGGATGTGTACTTAGTATTGTGCAATGGAATTCTTTGTGATCAACTCTTTGTCTCCCTCTAGTGGTTACAGGCAGCTCTGTGCTGCTTTGCTCTCACACAATCACACAGTGTGCAGCAGTTCAGAAGTTACATTACATATTACATTATCAGCATTTAGCAACCTCTCTTATCCAGAGCAACTTACATCATTTTTTTTTTTTTTTTTTTAACAATGTTATCCATTTATGCAGCTGGATATTTACTGTGGGTAAACTGTTGGTTAAGTACCTTACCCAAGGGTACACCAGCAAGTGCCCCAGCGAGGAATCGAACCGGCAACCTTTTGGTTACGCGTCCTGCTCCTTAACCACTATGCTACACTGCTGCAGAATAATAATCATTTCATTAATGTACTCAGATAAGAGACAACTGTTGACTGAGCTCCTTTTTTCCTGCCAGAGGAAATCCATTTAAAAAGACTCCGTCCCTGGGTGGGCTCGAACCACCAACCTTTCGGTTAACAGCCGAACGCGCTAACCGATTGCGCCACAGAGACTGACGGTGTCCTATAAAAAGCCTTTGGAATTTGTACGGGGAACGTGCACCAGGAAGGACATTAGGAGCTCAGGTTCTGAAATCTGTGCCAGGGGAACAGAGCATAGATCAATGTGCAGACTAATTGTATAGCTCCCAGTTGACTGCGAGAATGTGCGAGCCACACACGCACAGAAACATAAAAAGAACTGTTAAGTCATCATACATAAAGATCATCTACATCAATTCATAAATATCTTTGTGTTTAGATGTAGACAGATTTTCCAATATGTCATTCAGTACAGTATTGTGATCTATGTACATATTGTAATTAATAATGATTTTTTTCCCCAAAAAAACAACAAAATAATAATTTTGAAAATTTTGATCATGGTTTCCCAAGGTATTTCAAAATTCTACATATCAATACATGTGCCCTATCTGTACCAGGTTGGGGATAAACCAGCCAAAAACCAAGTATAAAAGGTGTAAAATTGAACAAATGGGTTCCAAGTCACGCATACACACACATACATACAACACTCCCAACACACACACACACATACACTGTGCATTTCACTGAACTTGGCGTTAGCGGTTTCATAGCCATGGCATGTTGTTTGTCTTGCTGTTTATGCACTTGCAGAGAGGCCAGTGGCCATAAATTATGCTCTGTAGTAATTAGATCTGGTGCTTGTGATCTTCCCTTAGCCACTCTCCATACCACAGGCTCCTTCCCTGCAAGCACTCACTCCCCAGAAAGGCTATGCATATGTGCGCATATGCAGTGTGAGTACGCCGGTAACCATGGTGATGCTTAGCACTGAGGCCGGTACACAGCCAGGACCTCTGGCCTGTTTCATTTTGCTAGATGTGCACCAATAGTGCAATCCCCTGGATGTGATAGCATCACAGATCCCAGACCACTGACAGCTAGACACTGCAGCATATTCGCTGTGACAATATATAATTGTTTCATCAGCCAGATCAATACCATCATATATTTTTATTCTGTAAATAATGACTAAAAAGGTGCATTGCAAGCACAATAAATGTTCAATGTCGCAAGTACCTTCTGCAAACTATCTAGAGCAGCTGAGAAGGATGTTCTCCACAGAATAATGGCTTTGAGGACATGCTGAAGTATCATATTTGGTTGAGCTGCAGATTGAGGGCCAATGCCAGATGCCCTGGTGAGGTCACGTCCAGAACCCTCGAGGAGTGGCTGCAGCTCTCTGCAGCAATTTTTACTCCACTTCCCTTTGTACTACACAGACGCGCGCCTCTTTGCGGGTAAGCCACCAATCAAATGCTGTCTTTGACATGATTATTTGATGGTCATTTCCCTGGGGAGTGTGGGTAGAAACTGGGGTAAAGTAGTGCTGGCTGCTACAACAGAAGGCTTGTTGACTGGAGGTCATAATCTCATAATGTCTACTGTAGGTCTTAGGTTTCCCCCAGAGTCCAAGATCTTCAACCTCCCACCTTGCCCTGTCTATCAGATAAACCCCTGAGATAAAGTAACAAGAAGAAGTGGGCTATTCAGACACTGACTGAGGTTTAAAGAGACAAACTGACAAACTGTGGTGTAGCAGTAAGCATTAGAGCTTATTACTAGTTTGAAGGTTGGACACAGTTTAACCTAAATTTGACCAGTAACATATCCACCTGTCTAAATGGATGATTTCTAATCTGTAGATAACAGCAAGTTGTATTTTCCTAAGTAAAATGTAAAAAAAAAAAAAAGTGGTGTAATGATAATCTATGTCTCTGTGGTGAAACACACCCCATTCTACATGGCTGTCTTAAAAATTTTGGAAAGCTATGCTTACATACATTCGCCTCCTTGTTTGGAGAGACTGCAATTTCAAATACAACCTGGGCTGAGTTCAGCTGGCAGCTGCTAAGCAAAGTGCTAATGGGAGGTGAAGTTCCTGGTTAGAAAGCAATTTTATTGGGATAAAAAATAAACTGTATCCAAAAATAAACATCAATTGCAAATTGTAAAAGACTACTTAAACCTACGTAACCTTACATGCACCCAGCACATAATGTACACAAGTACAAATAATATTTGATGTGCTTGAGTCTGTAGAGAAATATACATAATGTTTGAAGAAATAGCCAAAATGACAGGGGCTTTACAAGAAGTCAAATCTTTTTCCATCCTCAAACAGTGCCGAATTTTTAAAATGTTACATCATCAACTCCCCATCTGAAACATTTTTGAGTTCACAAAACTGCTTATAGGCTGAGAAGGAGCAGATGAGGAGGTCCTACAATAACTATGTTGAAAAGGGAGGCAAACAAAGTCATTAGCTGTAGAGATACGCTGCTGCCTCCTCTTTCATGGGCCAACAGAACACTGTAGTTGGAATACTTTCACACTTGCTATTGACTTCATCTCCCATCAGGCCCTCTGTGGAATGGTAGCTTTGCCTGTTGAACCTATCCCTGGATCACTGACCTCTTCACCCAATGCAAAACCTCATCCTCTGGTTTCTTATTCCTTGGTATCCCCCATTTCTATTGTCGCTTGTCTGGAGGGGATCACAGGAGAACTGGAGGGCCAATGAAGCTCTCAGACTGGGGGCCACATTATATACAGCAGGCAGAGGGGTGCTGTTCTGGAAAGTAGGGAAGTGCTTGAACTGTGTGAAGCAGCATGTGCTGGAATTAAGCCTGGTGCTAAATCATTTCTATCAGTGAGAGCAGTAAAATATCAACACAATCACCCCAGGGCATCTTACTGAGCTGCACAACACCTTGCCTCAAGCTCTTAAACAATACATATATGTTCTGCCATCCTCATTCTGTCATTCTTCCTGAACTTACAAATGTTTATGTATGACACTCACTTAAAGGTACTACCTCTTGAGTTCAAAAGCAACGCTGAATGCAACTTCAAATTGTGTATGTGACCATGTTTGAACATATTTGAAACTGGGATTTAGAGGGACTGATCTTTTAGAGACAAATTTCATTTATTTTAATTATTCAATTTAATTCCTACAGGGTAATGTGCAAATTAAGGCTGAAGAAAAAAAATGGCTAATGGCATAGTCATGTACTGAAGAGTACAAAGAGCAGAAATCACATGATGGTATACTCAACATTTCCATGTTCAACAAACTTGCAGTGGCTTCAAGAGATAAAGTGTGATTAGGATGACAGAGTCGTCCAGCAGGACAGGCCATCTCCCCAAACAGGTTGTGACAGTTTAACCAGTGGGCAATGCTATGCTGAATGCAGGCTGTGGCCAGTAGCTGCATATCCTACTGAGGCTGAATAGGCACTGACACCAGCAGCTGACAGATACTCCAATCTAGTGATCTTACGTTTGCGACTGATCCAAGTCTTCTGAATGGCTCTTTGGTACAAACAACGGGATCCGAGTCGTACTTGAGAGCCTTTCTTCTTATCGTTGTGCCCAAATTTCACTATCTGCTCTAAACCCATTCAGTGTAGCATTGTGGTTAAGGAGCAGGAGTTATAAACAAAAGGTTGCTGGTTTGATCCTCACACATAGAGAGAGAAAAGAAAGAAAAAGAATTTTTTTCCCCTGATTGTTTCATGGCAGTTCCATTGTAAAGCAGAAATATACAATGACATTGGGTCTGGCAATACAAGTTCTGGTCCAAATCTTACCCTATTACATAATGATATGATTATTTCACAGATAAACCTAGTAAATGCCCCCTAGGAAAAAAAACAAAACAAAGAGCCATTCTTTTGAACAGCTCTCGGAAAGGAACGGAGCAAACTGTGTTGGTTCTGAGAGAGGCACAGTGCAACACAGAGTCTAAGGAAGCCCTCCATGGCATTATGGGATAGCAGAGGTTGTGCTGAAACACTGCTGACAAGGCATAGCTTTATGAGTCTCATGCTGGATATCTTTTGTTCCTAACCATTCCAGGATGGTCTTATCCAACCCCAATCCTAGCTTCACGGATTGTGTTAAAATAAAAAAAATAAATACAATGATCCAGGGTCAGGAGTGGTGAGGAGACAATCCAGTTTATATCTTCTACCAAAGAAAGTGATTCATGAATGTCCAAATAACATCAGCTAATTTCTATTTCAAACTATAACTGTGCTGGAGACCAATAACGATTACTTATTAACTGTACCTATACAATAGGACCAGTAAACCAGGAGATGCTTCAAGGTTATGACTTACCCTGATTGGTTACATATTGCAGCAATATAGGAACAGAGATAAACATTAATATAGGCAAGTGGTTTTGCACTAGTATTGCTTCTTTATTCCCCATACATTACAATTAATTCTATGATTACTGTTTCCTTAGGTTGTGGAAACCTTTCTGAGCGACAAATCTACAAATACTTCTGTCATGAGAAAAAGAGCAGTGATGGGATCAAACACTGTCAGTTATTCTAATGATTATTAGTTAGAACCTGAGAACTGTTTTAAGAGGGCAGTGACTGTTCTGCAAATATATGTACATACCATAACAGGCCTTTATGATGGCATATTTAATTTGTATTTGTTGAGTACCTCTTTTTATTTTTGAATGTCTTGTGGTGATTTTCTCCTTGCATTGTGCCTTGCTGAGTAATGAAAGGGGTGTTCATCAACATCAACCATTTCGATCTAAGCATACGTATAATCCAAACAATCTTCCTCCATGAATAATAATAAAAAAGAAAAAATACATGTAAGAAAATATGTAAATATGCTGGTGTGACAGTAACACAAACACATATGCCTTTGGTGAGGGTAAACGAGGAAAAAGAGGAAATACTAGTACTAATAATTACATTTAGTCATTTAGCAGATAATACTAACACTAATATCTAAGCAGTGCAGCCTCAGTGAAGTCAGACGGCAAAATTGATGGTGCTCTTTCTCCAAAGTTCACATTATTATCAGTAAATGTGTATGGCAAGATAGATCTCATGCAATTTATAACAAAATCTGGTGATTTAATCTCGTGGTTTGCCATTAGGAAAATAATAATAATAATAATAATAATAATAAATAATAATAATCAAGATGTTGAGCTGAACGGTTCAAAACGAATAGTAAAGAACAACGTAAATAAAGCAAATAAGTAAATAACGTGATAAGCAGTTAAAGAATATGGTGGGTATATGTCCGCTTACTGGATTGTAGGTAAACTCGATTTTAAAACCGCACAAGGACAAGTCGGGGGCTCTACCTGTTCGTTACATTCACACACCGAAATTTTGTTCTGACAAGCAAAGCATGAACTTAAAGCAAACAACAGCTCCCAACACCGGGGGAACAACCCGGAAGATCATGTAACTCCTTTTTCGCCATTTTCCAGCAGACGGCGCTCCTGCAGCATGGGTGAGAGAAAGGCGAGCTTGCAAGAGCCCATATGATTTCAGGTTGGAAAACGAACCGTTGTATGTTTACGTGGTGTAAATGTTTTCTTAAACAGATTCTCAAATATCAGCACACTTAAATGCATGTCATATCACTTACATACCAATTTCCATTAAGGCGTTTTGATAGTTAATCCGTTGATCCGTCTAACCGTCTCAGCGGCTCTATTTTTTGAGGGGCGCCAATTAGCACACAAATATCCTTAGTCTTATGTGGATTTTCCTATGTGATCTGTGAATTATATGTCAAATTCTACACCCATTGAGATAGCTCAATACATAATAACCAGCATTAAGGTTGAACATTCTGTCATTGTCAATTAATTACAAGATTTTCCTCATCTGTGGAGTCATTCGACACAACACACAAAATCCAGCACAATGCTTTTGCCACGTCAGCAGCTTCATTCAATGGTGGGAACAAGCTTCATATGACCTCATTAGGAATGTTTTAAGATTTGTTTCCTGGTTGATGTTTTTTAGGCTCAAATTGTTTAAAATAATCAAAAGAAGTGAAAAAATTACAAATATTTTCATTGGGCAAAAGACAGCATATTAGATGGTGTTTGATGGAGTGCTCCTTTAAATGGGGGGGGGGACCATCAACATTCACAATTCACAGAGTCACAAATCATAGGAGAGTGTCTCTACATTCCTTTGGGGGGCTCATCATGGTATTGCAAGACGTTCATTACATTTATTGAAGAAAACTCATCTGAGGTATATGTTTTAAGTTTATTACCACCAAATTAATATAGCTGGAAGTGACAAGCTATCCCAGCGAGCCTTATTGCTTATCAGACAGGCTGTTGGAAATTACATGCAAGTATTACCATTATATAAATGGAAAGGGTTTTTAAATGGCAAAATGGAATAATGCATTTCAGAAGATAAATTAAAAGCACTTTGTTGGAAAATGTAGTGCAAAATGGCTTTTTAATTTCAGATGCTTGATAAAAAAAGAACTCCATTTTTACCCTGTTTCACTTGCAATTGATTAGGGCCTACACCTGCCGAGAAAATGTTTTATCATCTCATTATCAGTTAATTAATATGCATGCACGAATGCAAATGATCTTTCAGCTACATTCAGGTGAAATGGAACATTGATGTTTTAATGGCACTGGAAGATCTTATTTTCACAGTTCCTTTAAAATTAGCAGGACACAATGATTACCATTATCGAGAATATGAGACAATTCAGGAGGCAATCACTGACGCAAAGGCAGAGCCCATTATTTCTCGAAGACGTAACGTCACACACAGAGTTAGCCAGCATCCATTTGGCAGAGGGCTCAGCCAGTGTGCTCTCTCCTAATCTTGTCATCTGATTACGTCATGGTTTCACCAGCAAAAAATGTGCTACAGTGCAGTAGTGTTGTAACACGATTACATGTTTAGTCTGGACCTTTGTCTCTGTCTATCTACTCTGCTTAGCAGAGGGTCCCTGAGGGCCACCATATTCAACCATATTCAACCCTAGCCATGAACCATATTCAACCCAGATTTGCTGGTTTATTGTACATCAGGTTTAGAATCTGAACTGAACTGGACTTGTGATTTTTCCTGTCTGTAAACAGACAATTGTTTTAGCCCTCAGGAAAGTTTGCACAAAGCAAATTTGGCAAGACAATACAGCAACCAAAGTGACCAAACAGATGATGTAACAATTTGTGGTCAGGCAAATAGGTCATGGAAAATTACACATTGCTCTTGCAATTCACACATAATAGAAGCAACTCTGATCATTACTCACTGCTTATTAGATACGTTTAACCTTTGTGTGAAATAACATGTTTTGTGGCCTTTGTTTTATTTTCTTAACAACCCTTAAAATAGCAAACTTCTTTTGTCTAGGAATGAAAAGAATCAGCTGTGCCAGTACTGGCAGCAAAGGTGTTAACAGATTCCTTCAGAATGTGTTTTTAAGACACTGAAGCCTACAGGGAGGTAAGTGGTGATATCTATATGTCTTTTGCTTTGAGCACAAATCTGTCGATCGTGGGTGTCAAGAAAATGGAGAAATATTTCACATTACTATTCAGTACACTAACTTTCTAATTACTGTGTGCTACATTCAGTGCACATTCAATTTGAATCAATGATTTGTAATGAATATGCTCACACCAACTCAACAGTACAAAAGAGATGAGAAAGAAACTGTAGACCGTAAAACAAAGCATATTGAATAGCTTTTAAAATGGCTTTTATCACACAGTGTCACACTGAATAAGTAAATTACTTACATGTCTCTTTTAAGAATACATGAAGAGAAATGCAATTTGCCATTGTCTTTCATCTCAGCTGGCCATGAAACGTGGTGCGAAGCTTCATACAATTGGTCAAAACTGTAATGCTGCTTATAAATCCTTGGTATTTGGGGCGGATTTGATATTATTCTCATTAATTCCAAGTCCATAATTGATTGCCATGCCTCTTGGCCTCAACCCTCAGAAAGGCCTTTGATGTGCTGGTTCATATCCAGATGATTGAGCACAAATAGAAAAGGCTTTATTGCTGTATCATTACACAACTCAATTCACAGTGAAAGATTAGCCATGCCAAAGAGGTCTAGTTCTGTCCACAAAGTCAGTATCCTGTTTTGTATTCATTCATTTATTTATTTTTTGTGGCCATACTAAGTTGGAACTGCTCAGTCATGCACTCCCGGTTATGTAAGTAGGAGCTGATGAAACAAGGGGTCTAAACAGAACATTATGTTTGCCTCAGCTACAGATAGGGCTGGCACCATATATTGTCTGAAAGTCTTCTATATAGTGTTATATTTGCTTGATGATTCCAGCAATACGAATCACTATATCATCTCCAATACAACTACTAGTGCTACAGCTACTACTGCAACCATTAATAAAAACAATACATTGTGATTATTGTTATGATTAATATTATTATTATGAATTAAGAATAGAAAAGGAAACAATAGCAACAATAATTCTCCACAGACAATGTAAATTTATCTTAATTGTCATCCCATGCAGTACGTGCTGGCAAAGCACATGGTTTGTGTTCTTCAAACAGATCTTTGCCCCTTCCTTGTTTCTCAGCTCTCAGGGTGGAGATTGGTGCTTTATTAAATTCTAGTAGTTCTAAGAGACACGGGTACGGAAAGCATTAGAACAGTGACCGATGTGGCATGGTGGTGGATGTCACCAACCTTGTCAAGAAATGTTCAAACAATAATAGAAGAAGGCATGTGTTTTCACTGTCTAATCAAAAATGTGTTCTCTCATTACCAACTAAAGTTGGGCCTTTTGATGCAGCGGGCTATTTAAACACCATAGACCTTGTGGCCATGTTTCATTACCGGTTTGTTAGTTGTTTTGACTGCAGTCCATATTTGTGGAGTTTAAATCATCACTGAAATTAAATACAGACAATGTCATGTCTGAAACAAAGCTCAATGAATTAAACAACATTCAAAGTTTCATTAGTAGTACTGTAAATCATAGTACTGTTTATGTCACCACCTCAGAGCTCTGCCATGATTAGTATCATAACATAACTCCAAGACATTAATGGTGTTTCTGTCAGGCTATGAAGCACTTCCCATGCTTTCATTCTTTTCCAGAGGTGTCAGTAGATGGATATGGTTCAGATATAACCAACTACTTTCTCAACAGTTCTATACATTTTACATATTTAGACCCTACATAATCCAGTTTTATTGGTAGCATTAGCACCATTCACGTGAATGATAAGTGATGTCCTCCAGGTGTGTTTGTCTAGCAGTGGAGTCTTCTAGTTGGCAACCCTACTCGGCTGTACAACTAAAAAACCATGTAGTGTAAATCTGTGCAAATCTGTCCTCAGGTTTGCTTGTAGGATATGCTTTTGATGACTCTCATGGAATTGTAAAACAGGTATATGAATTTCTAACCTCCACTGCTGAAATAAACATTTATGAATCCAAATTTTCTTGTGAGAAAAGACGTCAGATACCATGATCAAGAAATTGAGACAATCCTAAATAAAATATCTTGAGCTTGTAGAACAGTATGGAAATGCAGGTCAAGCAAGAAATCCTTCTTTCAAACCTCACCGAGTGTTCAGACGGCTTGCTTGGTAGCTGATGTTCTGCTGGGGACTCTGCCAGCTGTAGTTTCAGTACAGTGTCTGGGGACATGTGAGTGAGAACACCATGTTTCTGATGATTGTTTGTATTCTCGAGCCCTGATGTGGTCAAAGTGAGGGATTGTCAATGAAGGCATTGTGGCAGCTGGAAAGTAATTATTTCAAACCCACCATAGTAAAATAAACAAGCTGTCGAGCCAGGTGCACTTTCTCGTCGCAAATTAGTTTTGGCTGTGCCGAGCGAGGGAAAAGTCTTTTCAAAGGAGAGAGAATGAAGGGGTGAATGTATTCCAAATGTCATTCATTCAGCGACCATTTCAGGGTGACCTTAAAATATCATCTACCTCCATTGTGAATGTGGCCAAGTGGATTCTGCAAAATACCACGTTTGACATGAAAGGATAATATATATATTAAAAGTGTTGGCATTGGATTGCTGCGCTAAACTGTGGTGAAGTGTTCCTTTAAATGAACTCTATAAATGGTCTGCAGAAAGATGTATTGTGTGGCATTATCTGCAGTTGTGCCCACTAAGACAGGATGTACAGAAGGATTCACCAAGCCTTTCATACACTTCTATTTACTTACTTATTTATTTATTTATTTATTTATTTATTGCATTCTCAGGTCTGCGTGTCTTGGTTGGCAAAATACTGCTTGGTTACATTACAACCCCTAGCAGCCAAAGCTAAATGATGTCCTTTACTTTTTATTGAATGTCTTAAAAAATAATAAAAATAAATAAATAAAATAATTTAAAAAATGTTCAACAGTATATTAATATTTATCACACAAACTGTATTTTTCAGTAACAGTATTTGGGAAATTAATGTAGAAAGTAAGGGGCTCTGGGCTATGTCCTGGCCACAGTGCAGTAAGCAGGATTTGGGAAATAATGATATGTAAAACAGGAAACGTGGTTTTCACCATGAGGACAATGTAATGGGCTCAAAAGTGGATCAGGATCTGTTGAAGAGGAGAGTTTTTTGTACTTTGGGTATAAAACTTTTACAGAGAAAAGATTTTTTTTCATATGGAATGCCATTTTTATCTCTCTTTTCACCTGAGTATTTCACACCTTATACCTAACATTTAGTGTGGCTGGAGGCTGGTAAGAACTGTGGCCTAGAGGTGGGTGGGTGGATTTTATTCTTTGCAAAATATTGCATAGAGTAATGCTCAATGCAATGAATGCACCATATCAAGACTATATTCTTAAGTCACATCTGATGCACATTGTTCATCTTAGATTAATACAAATGCAGAAGATCAACATGATTGTAACTGTATTGGCCTGCATGGCCTGTTTAATTATATATATATCAACATTTTACATTTATTCATTTTGCAGATGCCAAGCGCCTTATTCTTTCTGTCCTCAAAGAGTAAAGAAGGTCATAAACAAGTTAACTTACCAGCTCTGGTCTCACCAAAAACGTGTGGGGGGTGGGGGAAGGGGGGCAGTGAGTCTGACTAATCCACAAACCCTGATGTTGCTTATTTTCTTAAAAAATACAGGATGTAATTTCTGCTCCTTCTGAACCAGTAGGCACAGGTTTTAGAGATGACTTTAAAAGGTTTTCACCATTCTTTCAGCACATCTGGCTTTTTCACCTTAGGGACCCTCTTAAGCAACAGAGAACATGTAAGTGTGTGACAAGCCAGGACCAGGCCTTATGTGAACGTACAATGGACCCCAAGAGACATGTTCTCCATCCAGCAGAAAAAATATACACACCATTTTAACAATTTAGTAAGCTAGGAAGGGAGAGGACTGGATCCTTTACTCCGAATGTTAGCATTTCCTCAATACACATTTACATTTAGCAGACACTTACAAAATGCCCCTTACACATTTTACGTACTGTACATACACAACCAGCAAGATAATTTTTAAGATTGTAGATAACAAGATAGCTATTTTATATTCCCTTGATACAAAAAGGAGCAATGTCATTTGCTAATGCAATACAGATTCAAGGTGTACCCAAAGTTTTGCAAATCTGCAGAACCTAGTTAGGGTATATACTGTACTGACATTTTATTAAGTTTCAAAGCAGCAACAAATGCAAACATACAGTAGTCAGTGGGGTACATAGACACATAATAAACAGAAAAAATGCACTGGCTTTTGAATACAGTGCATCTCTTACCTTCAACCTAACTAAGGCATCAGACACATGAAATATTTTGTGAAAAAAGGTGCAATTTAGGTGGAATTTAGCTAAAAGACTTGATGCCAGTCAAAATGGCAGGAGTAAGAAAGACATACTTACTACAGATCAAAATACTACCTCATTTAATCATTTAATCATAGTGACTGTTAGCCTTGCAATACTTGACTACTAAGGCAGGGGAACAGAGCTTGTCATGTATTATGTCTATACTAATATAATTTGCTTTTTTTGGATAATGACAAAAGAAAGGTGCTTACTTGAGACACACTAACTTGGTAACAGCAAAATAATCCTGCTCTGAGAAGGTGGAGTTAAACTGCTTGGACTGCTGATGAAATATGCAGAGTCCCTACAGGTTTTCTGTGCATGATGGCATACTGAAGGTGAAACAGTCAGCACCATCAACTAGCAGAGACTAGAGTCATCAAATAAATGACTCTGATGTTGTGCTTTAGCCTTGATCATATTAAGATCCACATTCCTGCCTGACATTCCTGCTGCAGGCCACCTGGTAATCTCATGTGGCATCACTTTTAGATGTTTTCAGGGCTCGGTAAGACATTTTACACATGCCAGGTGAAGGATAAACCCAATCGTGTTACATTTCCTACTCCTTTAATTGCCCTGTCACATTTCTAGTGAATTTTGTTGAGCCTCTGGCTAAAACCAAATGAGAAAATCAATATATTGATGGATAATTCCTACTGATTTCATACATGAACCCTGATCAAGTCCATCAAATGCACTGTGTTTAATGCATTGCTTCAATATTTCACCAAGCATGGGTCTTCGGGACAGATGTGGTTTGAACAAGGCTACAAATATGGCTCATTTTCCAAGAGGTAATACACACACATGTGAGTACACACACATACACACACTCAAGTGTTATATGAGAATGAGTAAGAACACATGTTTAGCTCAAGTGACATTTGGCCAATTGTCATTACTTATGCAGTGTCAAACTCAGAAAAAGCAAATAAAACTTCATGGATCAATGAACTCTTAGAGTTCCACTGAAACAAATTTAAAAAAACAAAAAAAAAACAAATATACATTCTGTGCTTAGATGACAGTGTCTTTGGAGATTTTGATGAATACTTTCAGTCATTTTCTGCTGTCCATTTCCAACCAAGTTTGAACTTCTGAGCAGTGGGACCTAGGTTTTTGGCCAAAGTGACCTGTGAGTTCATATCTCATTCTGTCTTCAGAAAGGCCCCAGGACCTTTTAGATGCAAAAGGACATCAAACCATAATTAACCCCACCATATTTCATCGTAGGCATGGATTCTTTCTCATTATGAGGCTTTACCTTTTAATTCCAAACACAAAGCTGATGAGCATGTCATTACAGTAATAGTATAGTAAGTAATTTTGCTTTTCATCTGACCATGAGACATGCTTGTAATTACCATTTAGATGTAGTCTGGCATATTCAGATTTTTTGTGGCTTGCCTTCACAAGAAGCTTCTTCTTTCCATCCCAGCGATATTGACATTCCATTAATTTATCGTAAATTTAGAGCTCAAGATTCATATGCAGTTGTAACCATAGGATTATTTATCAATACTTCTTTTAAGCAATAAACAAACAGCACCCCACACATTCCATAATGCTGCAATGATACAGTATTCACCTCCATAAACAAGTAAAACAAGAAAACAACACACTAGGGTAGAAACGTAAAGGTTATCATCACTAGATTCAGGCCATGTCTTGTTGCTAGGCATAAATTATTTGAAATTTTGCCATACAAAAATTGTTATTTTATTTAACACTTTCCTATCCTCTTTGTCACTGTTTGAATGGGTGTGTATTTTTAATTTTTCAAAGCAGTTTAGTCATCAAAGACTGTTGCAAGATGAAGGTGAAAACAGGGTCAACATGTTCATTATGTTATTCTTATGCTATAAGAAAGCCCCTCTAATCCTGTGCAAATCCTGTTGTTAGCAGCATGCTAAGACTGTTGCAATTGCCCCAGTGTATCTGACAGTTATCCTTAAGAGCCATATACCAGCATTATTATACTAATGTGATTGTTGAGCCTAATAGTGACGCCCATCAGTGCTGTCGTAAATTGCTGTGCTTTTTAAATTGTGCTTTTAAATTTTGTCTCTTGTTGCCGCCTTTACCCTGACGCTCATTGTGCCGTTTGAAGTTGTTGAAGTTTGCCGTTCGAAAGTATATCGTACTAGTTGCCCTTTAGGCTGTAATTGTAAAAATCTGATAGTACTGCGTCCTCAAACAGACCTTGCTCTCAGCTGAGAACTGTCTCATTGTGGAACTGTACACATCCTGTCCCCGTACTGTCGCTGTACCTACTGTATGCACTTTTGTTAGTCGCTTTGGATAAAAGCGTCTGCTAAATAAATAAATGTAAATGTAAATGTGAGCAACAAAGGTCCATAAGACCAAAATTATGCTATGTTAGATTTTGATCCAGAGGTATTGACAAGTCCTGGAAAGGTAAGACCTGTTAAGTGGAAACAAGTATACACAGATACCAATTGGTTAACTAGGGTGACAAGACATATCAGTGTCTGATGAATCATTGATGCTAAGATGTATAAAGACATCAGGATACGTGTTGTGGCCAGGATAGAGTATTAATCTTTAGTTGTAGCCTACAGGGCAGCAAGAAGAACTGCACCCTCTTACCTTCAATTCATTATCAAACCATACACTCCAGTCAGAGCACTCCTCTCTGCAACCTCTGGTTGTCTTGCCATCCTTTTCTGAAATAGTCCAGCTTCTTGGTCACGTCTGTTCTCTGCTTTGGTCCCCCAGTGGTGGAATGCGCTCCCCACAACAATCAGATCTGCTAAATCTCTGGTAATTTTGCACTACAGATTGAAAAGTCATCTGTTCAAACTGCATCTTGGCTCAACTAACCCCAAAGTCTGAACACTCCTGCTATATCCTCAAATACATTTGCTGTATCCACAGACATACTCGTGCACCTACTATGGCACCTAACAGAATATTATGTTATGTAATGTCTCCTACCATCAGATTTTGACACTTATGATTTAGTATTTTCTCTGCTCTTAGCCTAACCTTTTTGTATGCACTGTTTTAAGTAAATCTGGATGAGTGTCTGCTAAATGACAAAATGTAATGTAAATGTAAATGTAACTGCAGGTACACTGAAACACAGCTACACTCCTGATTTTTACTACAATCTATAGCCAGCTTGGTAATCGCAGCTGTACAAGATTCAGCATGCAAGTCATTGTATTGCCAAAGTTAAAAGGAAGGTAAGTTAATTACAGTGGGAGTTTGCATTATTTTTGTGTGCAAGACAATGCTATAAACAGTTTGTTTCAATCACAAGCATATTTTAACAGAGCTCTTACTGTTTGTCATTAGGACAATTTGGTATTGATGTCTTGGGTTTAGGGAAATCATACTGAAGGAAAACCTACATAAAACTGCCTGATTCATAAATCAGGAGCTATAATTGCATAATCTACAAAGAGCGTTTCTACAAATTACACACCAGGTGCCCAGTTTTCATCATGGCATAAGTACAGGAAAGGATGTGGGTTTCACCTTTTGAGGTTTGTAATATGCCAGTAGAAAGCTGGTCTATTTCTCATAGTAAAATCATGCAAGTATTTCCAGAATTGTCCAATTAGAAAATATGAAATCTGCTCTTTTCTCAACACATCACATTGTCAATTTATCTCTAGCTGTTGCCGAAGTATGATGATGATGATGGTGATGACATTTTCAATTTTATACAGCAACGAAAGAAAAGCGTCATATATAGGTGATGCCAGTATTTTTAGGTGGTGAATTTAAGGCTGTGCAATACTATTTTGATTTGTTTTCGCCTGTAATGAATTCCTCGATTGTCCATGTGCTGTGCCAAGCAATATGGTCGACATTGTAATGTTTCTCCTCATACAGCAAACTATTGTGATAGAAATTTTGGAACATTCATAACACTCATAATATTGAGCGGTCCTTATTATTTCAGCTGCTGTATAAGATCGTATTACCACAGTATCATAGAAATACATATGAGTTTGTTTCATTTAGAGTGAGTGCTGAATGAAAGTGTCCATTCCCACAGTGATCCCTGATGGATTTTATCTACATTTGGATTTTGTAATATATATTCCTCCTTTGTTTTTGTCTGCGACTTTTACCTAATTTAACCAATCCTCAAATGATAAATCAATGAAAATGTATTTCTCTGTATTTCATGTGTAAACATTTGTATTTTTGACATTATGATTACTTCATTACTTCAAGTGTGGATGGAAAGTTCAGTTCTGGCTGTCACTTTTCTACCTTTTAGATACTGTGCGATTTGCTTATGGCGGGACTTTTGTCACTGACATTGGAATTATAACTAATGTTTGACTGGCAGAATGGTTCTGTTTATAGAACTTCAGTTACCTTCGATACTATATTGAATTGGTGGCAGTTGGGGAGCAGGGTTGCCAGTCCAATTAAAACATATGACATTGGTCCTGATTTTTTTTCAAATAAGCCATCAGCTGGCTACACAGGTTTGATAATGAAGGAAGTCATGTTGTAACTGTATCTGGCTAGCTGGCTAGCTAGTTACTTTAGGAGAGCACTATGTGCATCTGGCCACTCAACTGAGTCTTTCTAATCTTTCCTTCTGCTCTGATACTAAAGTAAAGAAACAAGACAATCTGCATTGATTGTTTTGTTTATTGTATTTATAAATTAATAACATTAGATAGCTGGAGAGTAACATTGAAGGAATAATGCAAACTGCAAAATTCATATAAAAATGAATGTAGCAATAAACTAAGAAAAACTTTATTGAAGAAAGCTCTCAGTACTGTAAAACAATTATTGTGCCCTACCCAGAACATTACAATTGTGAGTGCTGTCATAACCTTTTAAACAAAGAGGGACCATCTTTTGTAATGTCTGAATATGCTAATGTAGCTAAAACCTGTAAACCTAACCTTACAATCAATGAACTGAAGTATATATATATATAAATATAATATATAATATAATATAATATAAATATAAATCATGGATCTTTGAGGAAATAGTTATGCATGTCAATGTTTATATTTTAAAAAATAAGGGTGCTTATATTTGCATGTTCTGTGTTTTGTAATTCTCTTTGGAGTTTCTTGAAAATGACAGGGATACTGATGCTCACAGCTATTCACAAGGCCTGCTTTTTTAATCGTCTGTTTAACAACATTTCTGGACGTTTTACAAATGGAAGGCAGATGATTACTAATGGGGTTTTTAAAGCTCTTTTGCTGGTTTAATTAGGTTGAAAGCCTTTAGACAAAACATCATCAGCCACTGCTTTATGTCAGTTCTGATATAATGAGTAGTTAATATAAATTGCATAATCTCCAGAATCCTAAAAGCTTTTTGAGAGCTCTAGTGCTGTTTTAGCAGCTGGTACACAGACACCGCTGTGCCTTTTTGAATGCTTAATGGATAATACAAAATTCAAAAAATTTTATTATATGGTGTCCTAAAAATGAAAGGTAAAGATGACTCTCAGTCTTGCTGTCTTCATCTTGATGATGCTGATGATGATAATGATGATGATGATGATAATGCTGATGATTATGATGATTGGAATGTGTTTCCAAAAAGGGAGAGACATGTCCTGAGAATGTGTACATATATTGTTCTCTTATATTTATTGCATGAACTGTTCTATTTGACAAAAAGAACATATTTAAAATGTGATTTCAAATAATCATGCACAAATACATGCATACACTCATATTTAGCACATAGATCTATTTAATTTAGCATAAATAAAATTTTACCCTTCCTCATGCATAATTTTTAAGAGAAATTATGGTTATAATGGAGGCTGTGTTCTTTTGATCAAAGAGATTGTAAAGCGATTAATCACAGTTTGCAAATCTCTTATCCTCCAGCACATAAACACATAAACTGTAATTAAAATGGTAATGAAAATGCTTTGTACCGCTAATGAACTCATACATCTAGCATGGTTACAGCGTCCATTTTGATTTATTTATATTTTGTCCAATTATTTCAGCATTGCTCAGCAGGTAATCAAACTTTACAGGAATAGGCATGTGTTTCTTTGTATATTACAAAATCAATTTACTACCAAAACAGTGCATTTTATACACCATTTTTTATTGTGAATGTTTCACTATAACAGAGCAGAATAAAGTCTAATGTCAAAGAAAAAACATTGATATAATGCATTGCTTCATGGTGTAAATAAAAACCAAACGTGTTATACATTAATCTGAAATTTCTTCTCTGAATAAACTTGGTTGCCTCGGTTGTATGTTCCCTGTATCATATGTATGTGATGGGTCATATGTGTGCGGATAGAAATCGGAGATGATGAATTAATTCCTGCTCTTGGCCATTGGCCCATTTCCTTTCAGGACTGGTGAGAACTCAGTAGTTTAATATTATAGTTTGCAGTTGTCAGTGATTTCCCTCTTGAATTGAGCACAGGAGGATGTGAAACATCTGCCGTCACTCAGATAGATGCAGATAAGACCTGTCTTTTTTATCTACTGCAGTGTCAAGAAATGCATTTTTTATATACAGCAGGTATATTAAAACAGTCTATTTCTCTGTTAGGTTGACTCTTTCTCTAGCACCTGCAAGACTCTTGTGGATTGACTGTTTCAAACCCATTAAATTGCCCACCGCTGTCATTGCAGAACTGTGGGAAAAATCTGAAGGCAATATTGGGTAAGGCCTGGCCACCTGCAGTGTTTGAGAAATGCGGCCAGAACGATGTGTTGAGTAGGTCGATAAAATATTCTCCCCACTTCAGTCCAGGCCATAGGATTTCTCAAGTGTTTACATCCATCCCAGCTTGAAATCCAAGAAATGGGATTTAATGAAGTAGCTAGCTGGTTACACGATATTACACAGGTGGCAGAAGAACTCAAGTTAGAAATGCAGCGTGATATTTAGTGTCATTGTAAGGGGCAAAATGTAGATGAATGTTTAAACAATGCATTTAACACGTTTCAAGACACTTTTGATACTCAGTTTTAAAAGCAAAGTCAATTGTAGATTAATGGACAAGAATGCAGTAATGTGAGGAGAAATGTATATACATACAGTATGTGCTTTTCCACCTTTATGCAATCCCATTTTGGAATCATTATCTATGCAGGTGTGCTGAGGAGAGATGAATGCAATCCTCCAATACTCACGTAGTAAATGCCTATTTATCCTACTGCATAGTGTACTACATGATGTTGATGATGATGATACTTTATTGTCAGACGAGTCTGAAATTTTCCTTGCAGCACAGCAGCTCCATATGCAACATCACTACAGTAGAGTGGGGGTTCACTGGAGGATAGGTGCTACTTTGCATCGTCCGAGCAACTCACATGGTTCTGATGAGTCGAAGACTGTCTGAGAGAGGTAAGAAGAGAAAATCCCGTGTGACCTACCCACCCCCAGTGGAACAAAGGCAATTTGTTCAGCCACTATGGGCTCCTAGTTGTTGTCAGCAAATGACACAGCTGGGATCAAACCCAGGCCTTACAACTCAGCTTGCATTCAAGGCAAGCACCTTAACCACTGAGCTACTCAAGACCCCATTAGGCAAGATTTGAAGATGAAGTTTGAAATGGGAATGCAGATTAATTTATGCAGACCATTCATACAAACAATGCTTAGAACATTGTTTCTCTCTTCATTTTGAAATGCATTTTCTAACAGGCTCTTTTTGGGTCTTTTTTCAGTTTTGAAAGCACACTTACACGTTTGTTTGATGGCAAAGAATGTAATGTATTTTGTATTCTAGTTTTAAATAGAAACCATTTGGTCCATCATGTCAGCTCTCATTTCTTTCAGATGAGTTGGGTGCATCTGTGAGTCATAAAATGAGAATGAAGCAATAGACTGTGAAATGTAAGAGAGGAGACAGAAAAAGAAACATCAGAGGACAATTTTGTTAAAAAATATAGTGAACACACTCCTGTTGAAGTCGCTTGTAGGATTTTGAGAGTAGAACTGAGTTTGACACTATTCTTGAAGATTCATCTTGCTCTGCGTCCATCTGCCTCATAAGGATGGGAACACGCGCAGTGCAGCATGCTGTTTTACTGCATTGGTAAAATACAGTATGATACATTTTTAAAGGTTGTGCTGGGAGCTCTCCAGCTCTCCAGAGCTCCCAGCACAACCTTTCTCTTTCAAGAAGTACCTCCTTCCGAGGCCCTGTGTTAACTGACAGACAAGCATTAAGAACAGAAAGTAAAAGATGAATGTGGGCATGACTGGGGTAATCTTTGACATATGAGGTCATACCACAGTTACAGGGCCACTTTGGGGGCAGTTATGAGGACATAAAAAGTACAGTTATACAATTTCATAATCCAATATAGGTATATAAGTGTTGAAAAGTGAGTTAATTACCACCATTTTAATTGTCTGGCATTGTGAAATGCAACAATTGATTGAAAATTTTAAACAATACTGTTTTTTAAAGCGAATGAAACTGGTTTTGTCAATATTTTTTGCTAATTTCCATCCATATTTCATTATGATTGAATGCACTACTGTTGAAGTCATTTTAAGTTTTAGCTTCCTGTTGTTCTGTTGCAGTGTGATCGTTGTTTTGGCCTTAACAGCACACAGCTTCCATATTGACCCATTTGACTGTGTACATTGAATAACTGTGGCAACTTCCAGCTACCAAAACCACACATCAATGATACTTTTACACAGATACAGTGCTGGCCAAAAGTATTGGCACCCCTGCAATTCTGTCAGATAATGCTCAATTTCTCCCAGAAAATGATTGCAATTACAAATGTTTTGGTAGTAATATCTTCATTTATTTTGCTTGCAATGAAAAAACACAAAAGACAATGAAAAAAAAATTAAATCAATTATCATTTTACACAAAACTCCAAAAATGGACCGGACAAAAGTATTGGCACCCTCAGCCTAATACTTGGTAGCACAACCTTTGGACAAAATAACTGCGAACAACCGCTTCCGGTATCCATCAATGAGTTTCTTACAATGCTCTGCTGGAATTTTAGACCATTCTTCTTTGGCAAACTGCTCCAGCTCCCTGAGATTTGAAGGGTGCCTTCTCCAAACTGCCATTTTCAGATCTCTCCACAAGTGTTCTATGGGATTCAGGTCTGGACTCATTGCTGGCCACTTTAGAAGTCTCCAGTGCTTTCCCTCAAACCATTTTCTAGTGCTTTTTGAAGTGTGCTTTGGGTCATTGTCCTGCTGGAAGACCCATGACCTCTGAGGGAGACCCAGCTTTCTCACACTGGGCCCTACATTACGCTGCAAAATTTGTTGGTAGTCTTCAGACTTCATAATGCCATGCACACGGTCAAGCAGTCCAGTGCCAGAGGCAGCAAAGCAACCCCAAAACATCAGGGAACCTCCGCCATGTTTGACTGTGGGGACCGTGTTCTTTTCTTTGAAGGCCTCGTTTTTTTTCCTGTAAACTCTATGTTGATGCCTTTTCCCAAAAAGCTCTACTTTTGTCTCATCTGACCAGAGAACATTCTTCCAAAATGTTTTTGGCTTTCTCAGGTAAGTTTTAGCAAACTCCAGCCTGGCTTTTTTATGTCTCTGGGTCAGAAGTGGAGTCTTCCTGGGTATCCTACCATAGAGTCCCTTTTCATTCAGACACCGACGGATAGTACGGGTTGACACTGTTGTACCCTCGGACTGCAGGACAGCTTGAACTTGTCTGGATGTTAGTCGAGGTTCTTTATCCACCATCCGCACAATCTTTCGTTGAAATCTCTCGTCAATTTTTCTTTTCCGTCCACATCTAGGGAGGTTAGCCACAGTGCCATGGGCTTTAAACCTATTGATGACACTGCGCACGGTAGACACAGGAACATTCAGGTCTTTGGAGATGGACTTGTAGCCTTGAGATTGCCCATGCTTCCTCACAATTTTGCTTCTCAAGTCCTCAGACAGTTCTTTGGTCTTCTTTCTTTTCTCCATACTCAATGTGGTACACACAAGGACACAGGACAGAGGTTGAGTCAACTTTAATCCATTTTAACTGGCTGCAAGTGTGATTTAGTGATTGCCACCACCTGTTATGTGTCACAGGTAAGTAACAGGTGCTGTTAATTACACAAATTAGAGAAGCATCACATGATTTTTCAAAGGGTGCCAATACTTTTGTCCGGCCCATTTTTGGAGTTTTGTGTAAATTGATACTTGATTTGACTTTTTTTTCTTTCTCTTTTGTGTTTTTTTATTGCAAGCAAAATAAATGAAGATATTACTACCAAAACATTTGTAATTGCAGTCATTTTCTGGGAGAAATTGAGCATTATCTGACAGAATTGCAGGGGTGCCAATACTTTTGGCCAGCACTGTATAAACAAAAATATATAGGAACAAAAAAATCCATGCTCATATGTGTAATATGATATCAGGCCTGAGTCTGAGGAAACGAGGTGTGATCCCAGTATGTGACTTTCATACCCTTAATGCATGTTAGTGGCATTGAATTTAAATTGATGAATAAGTGTGTGTTTTGCCTGGAAGGTAAAAATTAGCCAGCAGAATGACACTTAAGCTAGTTGAACAAAACAAAGGGGGTAGATAAAAAAAATACGATCTTAAAGAGACACATGTACGTGGTACATTTTGGGAGTAGCACAGGTAGCGCTATAGCATGATGCATGTACACTGAGGCTGAACCCCTTGTCTCACACTTTTGGCCCAAGCCTGCCCTTTGGAATTATGGGATATATATTTTTTTAACCTGCTGCTACACACAGGGCCCAAGAGCCAGCTCTCTCCTTTGCCAGAGTGTAATTTGAATCAGATCATTTTCAGACATTTTATTTGTGACCTACAGATCCATTAGTAAATGTGAAATTTGTTATGCCACGGGTTTTGAAAGGATGTGGAAAAACAAACAGACAGCTGTTTCCCATTAGGGTTTTACAAGGCGTTGATGGGCCAGTAATTACAGGATTATGTGTAACTGCATGTAGGTTTTGGGCTTGCTCTGTGAGGCCTTATGAAGAAAAATGGTTCATTAAAACAAGCAGCTTCATCAGTGATGTTTCTGATAGCATTGTGTTTGCTAACATCATTAGTGTTCATTGACAGCTGAACCTCTTAGGAAACAGTACTGACATTAGACTACATCATACCTTTAAATGGCATAAAGGTCACACATACACCATCCTATTGCTCTTTGTAAGGTCTCTAAACATCAGCTGATAGCACTCGATAAGCCAGAGCTGGCCAGTTACTATAGCCATGACAAGAAATGCCAGGCCAGATGAGACCAGCACACTTTCTTCTGCAGTGAGAGATAAACGAACCCTGCTGAAGGCAGTAAATTATCTCGTTTTGCTCTAATCTTCACAAATAAAGGAAATTAAAACAGGTTTAAGTCAGGGCTCCAGAACTGCTCAGTCAACAGGGCACATATCTTGAGTGCAGGCTGAGCCCGACCAAGCCGAGCCACGTCATCAGATAACAATGACCAGGAGTCCACAGCACTGAAACAAGGTTAATTCTATCTGGGTAAGGGTGGGGTTTTTTGACAGGGTGTCCTCATCTCTGTTTTCAGACACCTGCAGCTTGTCAGGCTTGTATGAGCCATTCAAATGATGTCAGTGGAGCCATGCCTCTCCTCCAATCAGCGCTTATTGTAGTACACTGTGGGAAATGTAGTGTAAAAATGTGCCCTGGGCTGCGTGCGAGCATATCTGAGGATTGCATTTGTCTTACTCCTTTGCACCTGTGTTAATGCGTAGGTTGTCAAAGTGAGAGGAGCCTAATGTGTGGTTGCCTATTCCAGAAAGGGATACCTAAAGAGGACAAAAGTGTAGGTCAGGCTTCATTCATGCTTTAAAAGTCACAGATATAATGGCAATAGAAGGTCATGAGGTGGCCTTAAAGACTTTTATAGGTTGGGTTGAATACAGGCCTGTAGAAAGTATGAGTATCATGGACAATACCATGTGCTCCTATCTGTACATCCTTGTATGAGCCCTGGAAATGTACCATGATTTTCTACACATAGATTGATCTTAACAAATTTATTGCTGTAAAGGTCTTTTTCATGTTTAAAGCTATTAGAAAGACTACTCTTGATTTAAAAACATCATGCACACCAGTCTTGCTGAGAGATAATCAAGACCTGGAAAGCCCCAGGGATTTGGTGGTTAGTACGCTTGATAAGTACTTGGCCTCTCTTGACAACAAGAACAAGTTGTAGACCACAAATGCATGGCTAAATCTATCATAACCGTTCTCGCTACCCTTAAAGTTTAGAATGGCTTGTACCCTTTCCCCTAGGCCCTGATGTTAATGAGAATTTGACTGTCAGTCTCTTCTACTTTCTGCAGTGGAGGATTTAATTGATTCCAGCTTGCTGGCTCTCCTGCCTGGAGATATCTGGGGGGGTTTGTGTGCGGATGTGTGTGGAAGGCGGGGTAGTGCTTCTGTCAGCCACACTATCAGTCAAGGTACCACTGAGCTGGGTGGAGGTAACAGAGTTGGGCTCATCAAGAGAGACATGGCTCCTTTTTAGGTACTGGTGATGATTGGTGCCACTCTACCCCTCACTCTAATAACCCTGTGCCCCATCCCTCCCCACCCCCCGCCCCCCATCAAGCCCAAACACAAAGCTGCCAAATAAAATCATATCAATTGGAAGTGTGTTGTCACTATCAACTTTGCTGAGGGGAAGAGGGAGGAATGGGCGAGACACCACCCCCAACCTTGCTGTTGTCATTGTAAATGAGGTCAGAGGCCAGCCATGTGGCTGCTTTCAGCTGCATTAACTGCAGAAAGGTGGGAGAGGCAGAGCTGGTGTAAAGCATATGTTAGCAGTGATGCTAGAGGTAAAACAGAGACCCTGCCAAGTCCAGAGAGAGATCTTGTCTGACCGAATTTGCCTGCTTCTTTAGCCAGGCACATTGCTGCATCCCTGCTGTGGTGCATTCACACACACACACACACACACACACACACACACACACTCTCACACTCACACATACACACACACTCTCACACTCACACACTCACAAATCTAATGTGATCATACCATCAGGATTGATTTAATTAAACATCATATAGTATGCAAGTATTACTGTTCTGCATCAGTGATTGTAATTTCCATCAGCTGGAAGAAGATAATGTTAGTATGATGAAGGTGGTATTTTGACTTCAGTAGCTCCTTGTAATTGGGAGCAATGAGTAAGCTCTGTGCGACGGGGATGCTTTTAGTAAAACAAGACAGATCAATGTCTCTGGCAGGTCAATGCACTCCATGTGGTGAGTAAATATTTCTCTTTATCAGTCACTCAATAAATCCTCCCTGCTTGAATCCAACAGCTCCGTAGGCTGAGAACCTGCTGTTTGAAAGCGGTTCATTTCAGAAATGAAGTTGTATTAACATTCTCTCCTCTCATCCTTGAAGCAAAGGCAGCTGGTTTACCGGGTGGTTGCAACCTTGTCAACAGATAGTTCAGCACCATGTTACATATAAAATACAGTTTACAAACTTGGTATTGCCACGGGGTTATTCTTTTGTTTATTTGCCAGCCGAAGTGAATGGAAATATTTTCTGTTCAATCTGAGGCTTTGAGACAAGCTTGATTATTACACAGGATACTATGTGTGTGATGAGAATACTAAACTGGGACAAAGGGAGGTAGGAACGAGCTCCAGTGCTTTTGTTGTAGACTAAGAAGAGACCTCTGCAGACTTATTGGGAAAGCAGATGAGACAGTATAATAGCAGGCCCTGTTACTATTATTATTATTATTATTATTTTTTGTTCCCACCCACCTGACATTCCCTCCCTCAAGCAAAACCCTCCCATATACTCACATACAACCAAAGGCTTTGTTTTACATTGCAAGTCCCACAGTGCCTCACAGTAGAACAAGCATCTACAGGAAGATAGGTGTGTTTAAACTGATGTCATCAAAGTAACCTACAGGGCCCTCAGGAGGTACTGGAGGGATAAAGGGACCCTGATTTACAAAACTCACCTTACAGAAGGAAAATGAAACAAATAGTGTTCCGCTGCTATGGCTTCTGGTTATTTTCAGCTGAAACATCAGTCAGTACTGCTCAGTCTGTGCTTGAAACAAGTGTGCTAACTGACTAAGCCACTTGGGTGCCACAGGGGGTCCTATTAACACTGTTTAGACTTAAAATATACAACTAGATTGAGTTCACACTTACAACATCAAGATGCCTAAAATACTTAGCGGAGCAAATGCACTGTAAAACCCTTGGGAGGTGGACCTTGGGAAAGTGGGGCTGAGAACTAGGAGTTTAACACTCTGCCACATTGTAGAGTCTCACACTGTCCTCACACTAGCACTCATGCGGAAATTTCGGAGACATGACCCGACAGCATTCCACACATGGATATATTCATTATGATAAGCACGATTTAAAAAGCAATTCACAATCAAGTGAACCTCCACTCTGTTACAATGGAACACTGTTCATGTCCTCCTTGTTAATAACAGCTGGAATTAGAGTGCGTGGCGGTGTTCCTGGGGGTATTGTTGGAAGGGTTCGGAGACATGAACGCACAATTTGGTTATAATTAGGTACAGGAAATATTTAAAAAATTGCTATGTCGAATATCTTTCACTGAATGAAAATGAAACACATACTTTGATCATTGTTTTCAATCATGGTGATGTGTCATTTCTGCTTTCACTGTTCCCTGGAACAATATTCCTATTATACAACCATGAAACTCTATGGAATACTCTGAAACAAAGGACATGTCATTAGAATATTAAAATTATCCTCTGAAAGATTGTTCTGCTGTCTAACTGGTTTGATGCTTACAGTAGTCACATATACATTTCTACATGTAGACAGAATAGGTCTGTACCTAGGAATATAATGAGTGATTGGGAGATTCATGTCAAGAGTCCCCTTTAGAATCAAGCCCTTTGAATACTGTATATCTACACATCTGTATTTCTACACTAATGAATGTAAAACAGTGCTGTAGTTTTCATGAAAACATGTAACATTGGTGAGAGGTAATATGGTAGAAAAATCTGAATCAACATGTTTCACGAAGGACAGATAAGATATTTTTGATTTTCAGAGTTTGACTTTACTCTGACTGATCTTTGATTAAATATCACGGCTTCGGGCTGATATACTAGTGAGCCCTTCATCATGGGATTTGAAGATAAAAAATGAAAGAAATCTGTTCTCAGGCCTTCTGAAGAGACGTCTTTTAGCACATTCTAATCTGGTGCCACCATAATCTGAAACACATCAAGGGATCATCCCTCATTTCCATATCTCCCTCTCCCATTGTAATGGCATAAAAAAGGTTATCAACAGACAGTGCTTGTTTGTGTTTGATAGGCACCTCAGACCATTATAAAAAAACACAGTAATGATAAACGAAAATTGTGACTGTTGGAGTATCCAGTGGCTCCCAGCAGCTGGCAACATTTTGCTTTGATGGTATGAATCCATTACTTTCCACACCAGAGTTCATTTCAATTTGAGCACAAAACTGAAAAAGAGAACAGGAGGAAAAAAAAAAACGATTTTAGTGTACACTCTGTTCTTTGCCATAATGAATGCTTTGTCAGGGAGAATCCATCAATGGTCACTGGGGGGGAGGAAATGTCAAGGAAAGTTATGGTTTGTTGGCTTTCAACCCACATGGCCCAGCCCTGCAAAGTAATTGAAGTACAGAAAATGTCATGTTGTTGTATCTCATCTATTTGTATAGCTGTCTGACGGGATAGATAGAAATATTGCCACGGTAACGCAGCGCACAACAAGTAGGATGCCTTGCCTTTCTCTAGAAAAAGCAGTTTTGTGGAAAAAGGATGTGGATGGAGGGGAACATAAATACAGATCCATTTTTATTGTATCCCCTTCAAGTTAAACATAAACATAGAGGCGGTATGGAGGAGCATGCTGATTCCCTCTTCATCTCCCCACATATGACCCTCTGTGATGTTTATGTACAGTGTCAGCTTGCTTCTCTAGTGCTGTGCCCCAGCCTGTGAAATAAAGTACAGGACCGAGCAGATTGGAGAACTGACCTTGTGTTCCAAGGAGGGCAGCTTCAGGAAGAGATGACAGAAAAAGCTGGTATTAATAGCTCCAAGAGCCTTTCCCAGAGAAGAGAAGTGTTTAGTGCGGCCATTATTCATCGGTCTTGTTGAATGCGAATATTGGCAAATTGACTGGCAGTAACAGCAGCTTGTTGACATCTTTAAGCAGTCATTTTGTCCTGTATGTGATATGGCCCTGGTCATAAATGATAAATGGGGCCCTACATCACAGGCAGTTGCTGTTCTTGTAGGTGATATCCTGGGAATGTGCCTTGAATAAGCAGCTCTTCTAAGGCTAGTTTAGGCCTGGGCTGCAAAACTCATTTCAATAAGGACGATGATAATGGCAATGGTGATATTATGGTGATGATGATGATAATGATAATTATGATAATGATTTACAGAGATAGCTGATACTCTCATTGGCATCATCTTAACAAAAGAACATAAAGGCTGGGCAAGAGCCAGCATAACACCTGGCTGTCCTTCTCCAGCTTAACTACCAATCAGACCTTTCCATTAGAGTGCATGGAGAATTGCATAGTTCTATTGAACACTTACTCTTGTCTGAAGATAATTCTCTGTTCACCTAGAGATATCAAGAATCAATGAGAAATACCTACATATGCCTATATCTGTGTAGTTGCTATATGCAGTTTGTATTTATTGTTTTGTAGTTCTTCAAGGAAAAATGACTTAAAGCAAAAAGGTAATTTTACCCTTGGTTGCAAGTTGGAAATTTTATTTTCCCACTTAACCCCTGGACAAAGGATAATATGGCCATAGGTTCAGGAGGACTCTGCAACTCTGTGCATGACCCACACAGTAATACTATGATTTGAGAGACTATGTCCATGCAGCTATAGCATATATTTCAAATATGATGGCTGTGAGGGAGTTTTGGAAAGAAAATATGGGCTATTGTGGTACATCCCTCTTGTTCACTTTTGTTGCAGCACAGGTGGGTCCCAACAAACAAGACTCTACATTGTAGTGGCCAGTATTACAGACAGGTTTGTATATGTTCAGGCCCAATCATTCAATCAAGGGTAGGAGGACAACAGGGAAATCGCTGTGTACCTGGTATTATTTCTACCTGACATAACCATAGCACAACGTCTTAACATGCTGCTCTAATTTTGTAGAATATTGCATATATTACTAAAAATGTGTTTGTATGTATATATGATTTATATATACAGTGTATGACCTCACTAGTTATTCCCCTAATAGTCCAGACATAAAACAAAATAATCATTTATAAAACATCTTTATGAAACATAGTAGTCTCGAGCCATAGGAATCTGTTTTCAAATCTGTACAATCTGGTGTGTTGTATGCTAGTGTCAGTTTCAAAAACCAACAGAATTTCTCTGCTGAGTTCATAGATTGATGAAGTATTATCCTTAGGATTCAAGAGTTGATTATTGAGCAATATCTTGATAAGGTAACCCCATCAGACATCAACAATGTTAAGTAAAGGCTTTTCTGTAGTTTAGTGAGTGCAACTGTGGCATCATTCCTATACCTTGAGAAACACAAGAGCAGGTCGCTCTGGTTTTAAATGACCAACACACTCAAAATGTAATAAACCCCAAAATACCTAACATGTGATGTATTTTAGAAAACTGCAACAGGGCCTCATTGCCTGCACAGAACTGCAGTGTCTTCTTCAATCTGGATATGCTGAGCAGAATGATCTAATTCAAGTGTTATGATTGGGGGAAAATTTGCAATCTTGAGTAATTGTTCCCTGGAACAAAAAATTGATTCACACCTAACCAAGCATGAAATGACATTGGCAGGTGACATTGCCTGTTGTGATTGGAACAGAAATCCGGTTTAATACTTTTAATCAGCACCTTTACAATAATAATAGTAATAATAAAAAGTGCATAAGTAAAAACACATCTTCACTGCTAAGTGCAGTTGTTATGGTTTAATTTAATCCTGCATTTGATGCAATATACCAGGGGGAACAAATGACCTGTTTATTGCACAATGAACATAACAGGCAATAGAATGAACTCGGTATATTGTGTGCAAGATTGTACAGAGGTTCATTTCATTTAATAGGGTGTGTAATTGTAACATTTGTAGCCGTCTGGAGTGAATTTTCATTTAAGGATAGTTAAACAAATGAGAATAGCTCCCCAACAAGGCACATCTCCAAAAACCGTTCAATAAGATAAAAATGGTATTTATGTGTTGCCTGACTGTGGTGTTTGGAAAACCTGATTCCTGCATTGTTAAATGCTTGTGTGATTGGAAAGATTATGGTGAGAAACAGGCAGGGGTTGTTCCTTCTCTGTGTCTTCACACCTTAAAGTACAATATTAGCCCAGGAAACCTTTCAAGGAATAGAACTGCTTTATAAACAGGGTGACTTAATCCAGAGGCCCCACAATGGCAGCCAACTAGCTAACCCCATAAACACACACTAAAGCTCATGTAAACAACACCACTCTCTCTCAGACAGCTGGATTCATTTATGCATATGAAGATCAGACAAGGTTTACATACAAATCAATGGAATTCACTGATTTTCCTGGGAAACATATCAATAGTGCACACACAAATTTTGATTGTGAAAATGTATACATTCATCTGCATGAACATGTTTGGCTATGCATTTGTGAATCCTTTTACAAACATTTACCTCTATAATATATAGTGAGATAACTGACAGAGATTATTAATTGCCTGTGTTCAGGCAAATAGACTTATTATAGCATTATGATTCTGTAGGTGTAGTAGGACCTGAATATCAGAATGGGTCACTTTCTAAGAACGTAGAGTGTTTGATAACCCTATATATATATTGTAGTGTTAAATCACAAGGAATATTAGACAAGATGTACAAATACACTAGGAGCAACGGAAAAAAATGAAGTGGTAGTTTTAATCTGAGCTAATTTAATTTTAATCAGCGGTTAGCCCAGGTTAGTATTTATTTATGCCACACAAAAATTTGTGTAAAAATGAAATATCTGGTGTACAATATATCAGTATACTATATTTACTGTGCTGTGTTCTGCTCCACTTTATTGCCATTGCCTGGTTGCTGATGGGGTGCAGCAGTGGTGTCTCATACTCCATACTCTACCCCTTCCAGTGGGCCCTCTAAGAGGGTTTAATATTTAGCAAAAATAGACACTGGTTCATGATTGATATGGTTTAACATTAAAAAGAAAAGAGGCAGATTAGTGGTTGATGTTTAGAAATACTGATGTTTTGAAAGGGCTATAAATAAAAGCCAGGCTAAATGCTCTGCTGTGTGCTCGGTTGTGGCACAGTATGCCAAATGTTCCTATGTCTGTGAAATGATAGACCTTTCACACCAGATGCACTTCCTCCATTGAGATGGGAGACCTGGAATCAAAGATCCAGTTTCCCTTCTGATCTCCAGGGGTGGGTCCTCTATTTAGCTAAGGTGGCATGATATATTCTCTCATAAATGGTTAATTCTGGTTATCTCTGAGCAAAGGTTGTTACTTAATTCAATAAATGACATCCACTATTAAAAATAGTTTTTGGCTAAAGGTGATCAGAAACCCCAACGTAGGATTTGAGGATTTGAAATGAATTTGTAGTACTGCACAAAATTTATATTCCTTGACTACTACGATCACTGAGAAAAATGTTGAAGATACATGGGAAAAACATTACATGCTTACCATTTAATGACCGCATAAGTGTGGAGATCTGTGGACCTCCCTACCCATAGAATATTCCCTGCACTAGATATAAGGCAGCTGTTCTGCTGAACTGCCTGCTGCTGATGGAAACAAAATGTGTAGATTAGAAAGTATGACACAGTTATAACATTTTTTTAAGTGACAACAAATTTTAATTATTGAGTTTCAACAAACGGTAGCTTGTTATAGTTTCTGGCAACAGTGTTGATAGCAAAAGTAGATGTGTAATTCCACTGTATTGCGCATTCTTAGACCATCTGTTATTCAAAGAAAGGGGCTCAGATTTGTCAATTTGGAAAATTGATATCACTGGTCAGCAGCAATGCAACAGAAAAAAATTAATTGTTATGGATTTTCTTCCACATGCCATTAAACACTGCAGAGTGCAGTTGAAAAAAAAGTTCCAAAATTGCATCTCAAACTGTCAATGTTCTCCTTCATCAGCTACCTAGCTAGTAGCTACATACACTTTAGTCTGTTCCCCACACTGCCGTGCTGATGTCCATTGGCTCATCACTAGTTTGTAGCTAGCTGTGGTCACTTAAATCACCTCACAGTATAAGCAATGCTGAACTGTTTACATCTGTGTCGGACTGAGAAAGGCAGTTGTAAATTTGCACCAGCTCCAAAATATTAGTTGAGTAATCGCATGTTCAGCAGTGACGATCAATTAACTTTTGATATACGGCTAGTCAGCTACTTGCAAACAAACTGGATGGAGCTAACAACTGGAATGACTAGAGCAGGCCTTGATCCATGAGAGGTTTTATGTTGTATCTCTACAAGCTCCTACTGACCTTAATTCAGCTGTTACCAGCTGGTTTATATCATTCATCCTAATATTAGCTATGCAGATAAGGTCTTGTTTTTCCCTAGTTATGAGAATTATAAGACAAGGCCAGCACTAGAGGGGATTTGTCTGCAAGCTACCAGTCAGCCATCTGCATTCTTCATACCATGCCACATTGGTAGCGCTGTGCTGTTTATGGCTGGTGTTGGTCTTCTCTTTTTTTGTCTAGCTTTTCCCTGGAATCTTAGTCAAAGAAGTTGACTGGCTTTTTCAAAATCACATGATCCATATTTTCAGTAATGTTGCCATTAGCCATGCTTGAAAGGCTGTATTGCAGAGCAAGCTATGATGCATGGCCTAAGTTAGCGAGGAAAAAAGCTATCAGGTTTAAAAGTTAAAAAAAAAAAAAAAAATTTAAATGTATACAAAACACCCTTCAAATACGCACAACGGTACCCTCCCTGAATAAAGCAATGCTGTTATCTACAAAATATATGAAATACATACAAAGATTAACAAATATTACCAATTTTTATTCACCACCATCAGCTCTACACATTTCAAAACTTGCCACAGGACTGTGTATATCAGAGCAACAGTCACCACTTACTTTCTGTCAATAAGAGCTCATCTATGATCAGCTCTGCCTACCAGTCTGCAACTGGGGTGCTGTTTATAGGGTGCTATTTGCAAATGATTTTTTCTGATCAAAAATTGCTATAGTACAGTATCCGTTAATTCAATGCATTGAATTTTTACAAAAGACTGCCTTCGTTTTATGTCTTTCTTTTTCTTTAGTTCTCCTCAAAAAAGGAAAAAAAAGTCTGCCTGTCCTCCTCTGACAGGCTGCCCCTGCTCCTCTCTATTTGGGGTCCTGGGAGCAATCCCTACTGCCTTTGGACAAAATCTGTTTCCAGACTGCACTGAGGACTGGGAGAATATGGGGAAAATCACTGTGAGTGTTATCACTAAACAGTGTGGGGGAACTCACTCTCCTGTGAGCTTTCAGTAGTGTTCTGCTATTGTTTCTTCTGGAAATTAGCTAAAGAAGGAGTTATGAACAAGGTTAATTAAGAACTGGCTTAAATCACTAATGCTAATTGCTGTCACTTACAAGTTGAAAGCAAAGGCACAAGCCACTGTATATGTGGGCAGGGGGTGGGGAGATGCATGAAGCTGAGGAATAAATAGGTTCAAAAGCTCCTTACTTTGCTGACTATACATTAATTATTATTCATTACTGAGTAATGTAATTAAAAAAACATCTAAGGAACAATGCCTCTTGAACATGATTTAAAGCTTGCTGAGAGAGGTTATATTTTTAATCATAATTGTGCTTTTTGAAGATCCTAATCATCAATAAACGATGAAAGGAAGGATCTCAGGGTGAAGTCTTCATGCAGAAAAACCACAACCTGAAAATAAAAAAGAACCACTATACATGAATGGTGTGCGTGCTCTTGTTCACATGTCTGTTTCCTTGTCATTTTGGAGGTTAGGTTACTATTAATGAAATCTGATATGACAGCCAGGGATCTGGTGTTTGGAATGAGTGGGGTGACCTTTAAAACTACAAAGAGGGAAGACTTTTAAGAAAACGTCTCTGTCATTAAAGGCAGCCTTCACTTATCTGATGAATGCAGATGTTATTGTCTAACGGCCATCAGCACATATTTGTATTCAGGTGGAGAGGGAGCCTTGAATCATTTGCAGCTATGGAAACACATTCTCCATGCTGCCATTATGAGCCAGAAAAGTAAGCCAATCCAGCATTGGAAATATTCCCCTGTAAATGCAAAAAGAGACAAAACATGCTTTTACACTAATGAAAGAAGTGTCTGTGGCATACGAGGAAATGCACTTTTCTTTGCCCTGGCTATTTGTGGAACAGGCTTCTGTAAACATGGCTGATATTGTGCTTGGTGACAGGCCCATGTGTGTGGAGATGACAAACTCAGATAAGTCTGTACTTTGTCTAACAACAACATGCCTCATCTAGATGGTATATAGAGAGCCAATGAGAATGTTCAATTGATATAACCACATGTTGCGTTTTCCAGTGCAGTGTGTGGGTACCTTTCATCACTAGAAATAATTCCATGTGTGCTCTCCTGAAACATTTTCACTCGGATATGCCTGAGGGTCAACACTTACCTATGCCTGCCTAATGGAAGTCCTTTGCACAGGCAATTGCAATGCATATCTCTTTTTTACAGCACATTTGGCTCAATATTTGCCCTTTGTCTCCTCTGCCCTTTTTTCTCAGTGCTTTCATTCCAGCTGAGCTGTCTGCTACTTAACTGAAGCTTTAATGGACCTCAGCCTGGCAGCGCATACACTGACAACCATTATCCTAATAAAGCAAATGGTTTGTTCCATCTTGCGTTCAGATGCAGTGCTGTGCAGAGTTGTGATGAAAACGCACACAGGCTTCACCTGGGTCAGGGCTGAGAATCTGCACCCAGTAGAATTTGTCTTGTTGTTTTTCCTCTGTTGCCACTTTTACATGATAGGACTCTAGGGAGACGTGCTCAGATCCCAGCAGTCTTTGCTACACTCACTGAGGACCCAGCTCAGTGCTGTTTTGATCTTCAATCCTGTTGTTTAGTTTTTTTTTGCTTGTGTTTGAACAAAGGAGTGCGGTTTGAATTTGGTTGTGGGGCCTTTCTGCAAATAGATGAGAGGTCCTTTGTGAAACATGGAGTACCCTTTTGCTTTTGTTTCTAGGGCAGCAGTCTTGCTGTTTGAGACTGGTAACTATTATATCTGTCTGATAATGGTCTTTTAAAGTGAACAAAGATGGCTGTGATGAGAAAACCATGACTACAATTTATCATTACTGTTGTTTCCACCCATTGTCCTCATTCTCGGGGAGATGACAGAAGGTGCAGCTAGAATTAAATGCAGACTGACAGTATGTTTTTTTTAAACTGCTCTTCAGTTTAAGATAAATTACATTGTAGATATTTCTGAAGAAATATATTTATAGAATGTCACACTTAAATGGCTGCAGTATCCCTCAAGGTCATTTATTATATAACATGTAATTCTCATTTTTCTTTGTTTGAATGAGCGGGAACACGACTGGCCATAATGATGCTGTAAGCCATATTCCTCTCTCTCTGCAGCCTCATTCATATGCTTGGAATGTACAGATGGCCTGCTGTACACTTGTTATTGTGCTCTGGTTATTGTGTGATGTGTAAATGGTTATGGGAAGCAGAGATCATTGGAGCCTGAGACTGATGGGGTTGATATTCACATGCATTTGATTCTAAAAAGCCTGATGTGGTGATGAGGAATTCATACGGCATAATGTTCCGTTCCACTGTGTTACACATATGTTCTCCGCCATAGAAGGATAAACGATGACACACTTCCTGGAAGGGCCAGCAGGTGGCACTAACATGTTACACGACAAGGGGGAGCTCTTCTGCTTGGCTGATGTGTAAGGATGTTTACAGTGGTTCTCTTCCAGTTGCAATATATAAATAGTAATAATGCTGTTAGTGTAAAAAGAAAAGAGAACACTCTTTAATGAATTTGAAGTCCTCTTCTGTTTCTGTTCTGACATCAAAGTAATCAAGTAATACAAGCTTTTAATGGAGAGAGTGCAATTAAAATCCAACAGTGCTGGGCATGCCACACAGGCATAGAGAGACAGAGTCTTAACGAGCAGAACAGACAAACCCAGTATTATTAGTGAGCTTTGCAACTGTCAGTGCCCCTCATTTTTGCAATTTGAATTGGATCAGCTAAAGATTCAAAAATAACAGTGTCAGAGGAGGACTAAAGAAAGGAAACAGACCTCATGCAGGGTCATCTTTCCCAGCCATTCTCATCAGCTCTATATGAACACAGTGTGACAGTCTAATGCTTAATGAAAGTCTCTACAGCTCTGGATTTTCATTCTATATTTATAAAATGTATAAACATTCCCTGTGGAATTCAATTGCATGCAACATTGTGAAGTCAACAGAATCAAACATTTCGATGTCATGCGCATGATTATGGGAGTGGTTCATTTGCATGAATAATGTTTGCCCATTCTTTGTGTGCAGTAGCTGATGACAGCTGATTTGTCTGGCATTGCTACCAAACAAACACAGTGTGGTGCCCTGTGCTGAAATGGACTTGACCCCTGCAGTGCTCACAACAGGATATAAGCAGCGCGTGGGAGGCAGTTTTGAATCCTGCGGAGGATTCTATGAAGAAGTAGTGTTGCTGGTTCTTGTCTTACACACCCGGGTGCAGTTTGGACCACTGGGTGAGTGAATGGGGTGGCAGTACACAGGGGCTGGGGCCACCTCTGCATGGTAACAGTGCTATGAGCAGAAGCGCTCTGCTCGCCGAGGTCGACCATGAGCTCTTCAAGAATAGACTAAAGAGCTGTCATTTAATATTGATTTCCCTTACCCCCACCCCTGGCCGAAGGTAATAAACACTCTCGAGAAAGCCTCTGGTTCAGCGGTGCTCAAATAATGAGTCTCCATCACACGTCAGTGTCTCTTTGTCTTGTCAAGACAGCATGATCCCCATTGGAACCCTGTCCCTGTCCTCACCAACTGCACACATGCACACAAACACTTACTTACACCCACGCGCGCACGCACACACACACACACACACACACACACACACACACACACACACACACATGCACATACAACACTGTACACCCTCCCACCCCCCCGTTACCTACCCCCGCCTTTACCTACACAGCAGAACACAGATCCTCTCTGAATATACTGCAGGTGTTGTTTGCCCACCTCTTTCTCATCTCTCATTTACAGCAGCTTCAGTTTCCGCTAGTCACTCAGTAACGATAAGAGGGACAATTTTAATTAAATCTGCGCACTTAATTAAATTTATGGCTCCATATAGTTAATAGCTTTAATTTATAAATTTTTGCTGATGTTTAATTAGTTTATCAAACTAGAAAACATCCAAATCAATGGTCTCTGACCCTGGTGTGACACAAACCCAGTGGTGTTGGTGACAAGGATTCAATCGTCAGGATCAAGAATAAAAGTGTAGTCTTTAATTAGGCCACAGCGCGAACAAAACAATCTGCTGGATCAATGGTGGAAACTGTCAGAGTAGAGTCTGGAGACAGTGATAAAACCAGACAAAATGTGAGTAATATTACTGTAGATGGTTTCTCAGCATAAGTGTTATGAATAAAACCTGTCTTTGGTCAGCATTCACCGAACTTACACCTACGACCATCTCTTAAATCAAACCTCTCGAAAATGAATTACTTCCTGGGAGTATACACCTATCTGACAATGTTCAGTTCAGAAAAATAACAGGCAACTTTCTTCACTTTGATGCCCCCCTCATACGAAAATGCAGTCTGTGAGCATTACAAGAAACATCATTACGTTCTTGCATGTTTTTATTTTGGAAAAATAAATTGGATATAGGTGAAACACCTGTAATATAATGTAATAAATGAAGAATGTAGCTGGTGCACACGCACTACATCAACTTATTTATCAATGAGCAAATGTGATGAGGTGATAACCCCATAAATATCAAAATATCATGCCTGGTGAGAATACAGAAAGAAGAACAGAGAAAGGAAACAATTCTGTCACAACCCATTAATAAGTATGAAGACTTATAGGTTAGTGTTATCATAGTTTCTTTGCAGACTCCCTTATCAAAGGCCACTTGCACAACATACTGTGCATATTTATATCTAAAGTTTCAGTAATTTTTCAGTTTCATTAAAGTAAACAGCTGGATATTTCCTGAAGCAATTCAAGTATTCTTAAGAGAACAGCTGTTCCGCCTTTTTAGGGATCAAAACTGTGAGAACTGACGAATTTCAATTTGTCTACTTTACGTAGTTAGTCCTTTGCATTGTTAGTATGGGAAGGCAGAGAAATAGCAAGCGTTTTTATGGGTGCTGTAATAAAGAAGTGGTCACCTTCAATGTCATTGCAAGTGTTATATTGTTTTGAGCTAGTCTGAAAAATATCTTGCTATTTCCAGTAAAAACAACAGGAGGCTGTGATCTTCTCTTATAAGACATTTGTACAGGCTTGGAATTTACATGAGACCAGTGTAGGATATATAGGGTATATAGGATATGTAGGGAATTATTATTATGAATATATCAGTTACTGTTTTATGGATGGATGACCTTCACTAAAATTTTCCAGCTTGATACACACACACACACACACACACACACACACACACAGACAGACAGTTCAGGACCTTTATTAATGTAAATATATGTTCTATGTCACCTTTGATTGCAATATATTCCCAGTCTCCCTTGTTTGTAGATTATTTCAGAATTCAGAGTATTTCAGGTGATTTACATTTTCACATTTCCGTTAAGATAATTTTTAAAGTGTGGTCTGGGTTGTCGCCTGGACTGATAAAAGATGGTTCAATAAACAACTCCCTGGTCTGAGGCTCTTAAGGTGAAGTTTTCCCCATTGCAGTGTGAATGCTTAGTGGTAGTCTTCATACTTGTGTTGAGATTTATGAATGCACAGCATGTGCCCAAAAACAGTCTTGTTTGACATTGATCTTTTCTCCCATTTAATCCTTAAGACTCTCCTTGAAATAAACTGTGCTAGAACATGTCCTTGGGTAAAGTAGAAAGGACCACAAAATATGACAGACAATATGGACATTGTACATCTAAGACATAGTAAATTTTTGTAATTTATGTTTACGGTCCTCTATTCTGGATGTGATGCTGGCCTTTTCTTAGAAAAGAACAACTCATTATAAGAGGTCATGGCAGTCCACTAAAGGTTTGTCTCAGTACTAATAACATGAGGTCACTTTATTTAACACTGCTTTGTTCACTTCATCCTCCTATGTATCATGCATTATTAATGTCTGAGTGTTGTAAAATCATGATCGGGTCCTGTGACTGTGGGTAGGGCATGGAACAATCATAGTGTTGATATTGGAGTATTCTCAGTGGGGCAGATGTGGTGCAGGAATGAAAAAAAAACTTAAACTCATAAACCGCTGGGCTGCTTCATTTCAGCTGGTTCTGTCGTGCTGTACGCCATTGTTCCTCATAAACTGCTGCTCTCGTTCACTCTTAAATAGTCCATTCAAGGATCACCTTGTAATGTAATAAGATTAGTGATGTTTCATAACAAAACCCGAAACAGCTCTTTTATAAGAAACAGCTGAGTATACTATTACAATCCTAGTTCAAACAGCAGATGAATGATAGGTTTGGGATTTGGGTTACCAACTAATTGTGTAGCACATGGTTGTACATTTTTGATCCATGCATGTCTATTTTATGAGTAGCTAACATGTTCTGGCGAGAAGCAGGAGGGCAGTGTAATCACCTTCATGCATATGCAATTTGCTCTGCTCAAGATTGAGACCAATTACCCTAGGTTATCACCTTGCAAGAATTCAACTGGTTCAACACTGTGGTTGCTGAAATTACCCGTGTACACTTGTGACTCCCTTTCAGTGACCCATCTAGAAACCAGAATGATGTGTTTAAGAAATCATACCCAGCAAGTGGATCCCACCGTATCATTTTGATAAATGACTCCTGCATGCACACGGCCCTTAGTTCCCCTGTCTTAAAGAATATGACAGCACAGCCCAGGGCTGCAGTAGATGGGATGGATATGCGCTGCTCTAATAGATTATATGCAATCCTTTCGGAGCACATGAATCTGCCTCTGTCATTGCTACATGAAACTTTGCATTTCTAAATAGTTCCAGTGATATGACTTTGCATAATTTGTATAATGCCATTCATAGAAATATGTGCGGGTCATGAAATTTTAATAGACCTCTGCAAAATACAGAAACACCTCTGTGATTCTACTTACAATAAGCCATTCCACTTCTTCATTTTAATGCCACATTTCCAATGTATTTCACTCTATTACTCTATTATTGTTTTTGATATACTTAAGGTTATTAGGAATTATTTCATTTTATTGAAAGACTGAGGAGAGCAGTTTTTGCAAGGTAAGAACTGATGAAATCAGCTTCCTCAGATTGTTGTATATAACTGCTGAGTAGTGATACATATTGAGATTTGTGATTTGTGTGCCGTGAAAAATGAAAAAATCAATATTTCAGCAGCTAGGGTACTTGGTTACATTTCCTTTATAATGCAGATTTTAAACATTAATGAGCCATTTTATCACAAAGATAAGATTAAACCTGAGCCTTAAAATAATTATCATTTCTGGCTTTTGGGTCTGCTGGTCATGTCACTGATACAGATTTACTTCTGTGTCACATTTTTACAGTCTTTCAAACAATAACTTCAATGTGCACTGAGGATAAAACTTTACAGGTTTAGCCTTCAGGAAAAAATATGAAAAAATGTGTGTCCTGAAAAAAAAATGTTTATGTATTTATTTGCTACATTTATTTGAGAAGGACAATTTATACTGAGAAACATTTCCACAAATGCATGGATGTATGAAGAATTGCTATTTATTGCTAGAATTAGCAATAAAGTTCATTTTCATCTGCAGTCTTTGGGTAGGTAGCACACGACAGACAATGCATACAATCCATAGCAGATCACGTGACCCTCATCCTCAGATTTCATTGTTGAAGTGATTGTTGATATAGGTGTCATACAGGCTCAGACAAGTAAGAAGAAAATCAAAATCAAATCTGTGTGTTATCAAATTTTTCAGGAAACCCTTCAGTCAGAAAACAGGGTTGGAAAATGCTTCTTTTGTGCCTCATGCCTTTCAATATTGAATACAACACCAATTACATAGCATTTTCCTGACATTTTTCCATCAAAGCCTTGAAGCGGCAGCTTGTATTTCTGTACATCAAAGACTATTAGTCTTTTTCTCTCTTCAGATCAACATCTACCCCCAGGATCTCTGGATTACTGTTTTCATGTCCACCCTGAGATTTTCTCTTAGTTTAAGAACTGGTGATGCCATGATGAAAGACGACAAGGAAAAACTCCATTTACACAAAAGAAACGTCAAATGGTTTATTGTATTTCCTTTGTGTTTCTCTTACTGTATATGTTTCTTTTCTTTTCACATGAGAATTGTAAACTTAAGTGAGATGCAATGTTTTTGTACAATGCATCTCTGTTTACCACCCTCTCTATGTACCACAAAGCAGTAGCTTATGATCCATTTGCATGCAATGTACAATATGCTATGTACAGTAATACTTGACATATCATATGCTTTCTTTGAGGACATAGTGCTGTTCAGCCCAGGTTATCGGCTCTGTTGATCTCAGGTGGTGAAATCTCAATTGCTGAACTCCCCAGCCCCAGGTGTCATGGGGCTGAAACGAGCTGAAATTACCTTGCTGTTATCCCTTCAAACTACATTGAATGCTGTAAATATGGAATGTGATAGTAGTAGCAGTAGCAATTGCTTTCAATCTGAATCTAAAAAGGTGTCTAAATGCATTATTATATATTATGAAAAGCATTGGATTGCAATTGGATTAATTGGATTATTTTCAACTGAGACCATGTACAGTATGTACAATAAAGGTTTCTTGAGGCTTTTAGCCCTCCTATCCCACCAGACCCCCTAAGAAAGAAAAAAGGAATGGAAAGCTGAAGAGGACCATGGAGAAAGCCAGTCTACTTATTGGCACTGTGGCAGCTGCATACTGCCTCATTAATGGGCTTGTGTAAAGGCACAGCTCCCGGTGGTGGGCGGGGGCTTGAACGTGAGTGCCTTGATTGCTGATGGACTGCACCTCCTTTGGTTTTGATTTCTTTTGGACTGCCAGTTAACAAGACCCTTCTCCCTATTCAATATGATGGGTTGCTTTTGGACATTCTTTAGCAAGTGTGCTTATTTTACCTTTCTTTACCCCAGACGTAACTAAAGTTGAGTAGTCTTGGTCTCATCCAATCTGGCATGGTGACCACCTCAGACACAACCTATTTTCATTTAGTGTGTGGTAGTTATTCCCCATGAACTCTCTGCACTCGATTATGGGAATACTGATAAAAACATACCACTGACACAGCCAGCAGAAAAGTAATAGCCCAAACAAGCTATTAATATGAGGAACATCAGATCACCAGCTGGGAATTGTTTAGACAGCTGGTCCTACCTGAGATGTCCTAAAAAGCAGGAAACAGTAAACAATAGCATGATTTGTTATAAAAAGATGATCACTATTGACTACTTTGAGGTAGATGATTATGCAACATTTTTGATAAATGTATCTGCAGCTTAGTATGTAATTATTGGTTAAATCAATTACTAAACAACTACAACTACAACTAGAGGGCAAAAACTATGATTGTCTACACTGTTTGCAGATTCCAGCATTGAAATCAAAGATGAGCAGCAAGCTCACAGTTTTGCAAAAACAGTGACATTAAGAGGACTGGGATATTAACATTAAATGAGGCGATATTAATTACATTCATCTGTCCTTTTATGTCCAACCAGTCACTTTCCCTGCTTTTTTTCAGAGAGCAATTCTAGGTGGATTTTAAAATGAGTGTTTCACTCAATTTGTCAAATTCAAACTGAAGACTATCTCTTATCAAAGGAAAGGGAGAGCGTATGTTTTCACACAAAATGTCTTCCGCTCTTGCCCAGGCTTTGTTCATTTCTGCCTAATGTAGCTCTTTGAAAAGGATTTACACACACAGTGAAGAAGTACAGCATGAGCACTGTAGCTCAGAGACCCCTGCCCAGCTGGTGTGGTCTATACAACCTCCTTCATGCTCCCAGACCAAGTCAGTCAACCTTTTGAAAGCAGAAAGGCTGATTAATCAAAGACGACTGTGGAGATTGTTCAAACCGCTGTGATGGGCCTCCATTGGACACCTCGTCAATCTCCTCTTTCTACTGCCTTAGCTGGAAATACCACTGTCTCCATCTCGCCCTCGTGATACGTAATAGCTGTACCTTGCCTCACATAGGGGACAAACTTTTCGATTCATGCTGATATATTTGTGTTTCTTTGTGAAGCTGTTTCATTCTGAGCCGAACAATCTGGAGGGCAAAGCCAAGAGTGAATGTTGGCCTTATTAAATATATAGTGCACTGTGCCTATAAGAATTGCTGAAACAAGAATAAAAACCACATATAGTGACCAAAATATGTGGACAGAATCATGTCCATATATCGCTCTATGTTAATTCTGTTTAAATCTTCTGAGCAATCATTTTGGGCTGGCTCACAACATGTAATATAATAATAATAATAATAATACTCAGTTGAGTGCAGTTGCCCATAATATGTGAGCAAAAAAGCTATTTCAGGTTTAAATGCAGTATTTTCAAATTTGGATCTTGAATGTTGCATTAATTACTATAGCTAGATAAGACATACCAATGTTATTCACAGAAATGTGAAAAACATCAAAGTAAGTTAACATTAAATGCAGCATATATGCATTGCCAACTGATTAGTGTGTTTCCCTTGCACTACATAACAGTACACTGTAAATATTGCAAGTTTTTGGCCCTCATAGAATTTATGGCAACAAACTAAGAGTTTATTTTTTCTGAGAAATTGGGAAGCCATTCACTCCTAAATATTGAACTGGTGTGGCCATAGTCTTGTACACCTGTAATATCCCTGTCCAGCTCCAGCATATGTTTAAGAGAAATTCATTTAATTTGTAGAAAGCTTTTTATTGTCCAATAAACATAATACATATTTAACTTCAATTTCTGAAATAGCATCCAGTTACACAGCTCCCAAATCCATGAATAGGGACTATTCAGGAATATTTAGGAGCAAATATATTCAGCAATACCTTACCACTAAGTGCAGTGACGTGCAATTTGGTGAATTAAATTTGGCAATGATATAGAACATCTCGTGGAACATTTCGACTTGTAACTTGCAGTGTTGACGATAAGTTAGCACACTGTGGGGACATCAACTCCACATGTGTTTTTAAAATTTCACTTGCTTTTACTGAGAAATAATGTTCATAGTTAAAGTAAGAGGCTGCATCTTCTTTGTGGAATCTTTTAGCTTTTGAGTTTTGATAGGATTCCTCTCCTTGGCAGCTGACATGCTGTTAGAATGGCCACCCGTTAATCGCATGTTTGCTTAATGAATATCTGTGTTTATCATCATGCTTCTTTTCTTCTTTGAGGGTAGGCTTGGACTGAGAAATGGCACTGTTCAGAAATCAGAAAATACATTGTTGGAGTGACCTTTTCCTTTAGTCTCTTTTTTATTTCATTTCAGAGCTAGTCTCAGTGATGTGAAGGTTTTCTTTCTTTTTTGATGACTGTCTATTGGTGTTGGAGGTGGGCAGGTTCTCAGAGTCCTTGAAACCCCTTGAAAATGTTTGCCTCCTAGAAAATCATGTAAAGTGGTCAGACATCCCTCATTGTCATGGAGAATTGCCTAAACCAAAACACAGAGCAGGATACATCTGTTTTTCTTGCAGACTCACTCACTTCATGTCATTTGCTATTAGCTTTAGCAGTGTGTTGATGTTGCTAACAAATTGGCCCAATGTTGCAAATTGGACATAGTAAATTCAAGCCAAACACTCCTGAGGACTGTTTTTCTATGGGTTTCCATGGAGTATTTTTTTCTTACACTTTTTTAGACACGTCTCTGTCTATCTGAGTACCTCATTGTCCTAGTCATTCCTACATCCGTCCTTAAGAAAACCTATACTGAAACCTTAAGCTTATATTAATTGCTTTTCATTTCACTTTTATTTCATTTCACACTAGTTATTCACACATTGCAATGAGATGATCTGACTAATTACTGCCATTATGGAGTCAGTAATTAGCGAAATGTTTAGTGACAAAAATGCAAAGCTGCAAAAAAAGTTGTATGAAACTGGCTCTATGGATTATTTCTCAACACATACAGTAACTATATTTTGGCTCACAAATGATTGCATATATTGCCTGCTAGTTGTATCTCTGCAGACCTGGTCAGCTGTATCCCACTTAGCTTCCAGAGCAAACTCAGACTTCATTAATTCTGCACATATTACCTTTGGGAGAATCAGTTACAAGGATTTCTGATTACTCATTCAGGAGATACAGTTGGTCAACCTTATCCCACATGGGACCTGCAATTTTTCATGATAACTTCAAATAATCCTGCAAGTAAAAATTCCTTTCTGGAATTGGTGTGCTGTCTTCTGGGTTTATACACCTGTTATCTGGATTTTTCACCATTTAATCAATTAAATGACTAACAGCATCATGTTTACAATTAATCATTAATCTCATGTTATCAAATTGATATTAATGTTGAATTAATGAATTTATGTTGAACTGTTTTTATGAAAATGACTGAATGTCATGACAAACACATTCATTAGGAACAATATCGATCCGACCTTTCCATTCTAGTCATCCCTAAAGGGCTCATGATATGACATGGTAGATATATGAGCGGCCAGTCTGCTGCGTGGAGCAAAGGCTGACTGGAAGATGAGCACATCTCCACTGACAACATGTGAGTGACTTGCAGACACCTCACCAACCACTGGAGGGTGCTAATGAGCAGCAGAACAATGGGATCTTGGTTGACAAAACCCACCCTACCTATAGCTGTACTCCTGCAGCAAATATTCCTTGTGTGATCACAGCAGTGAAATAAAATGGTTTTGTTATTTGGGGGATAGAGGTGTGTTGTTTGGCCGGGGCTTCCTTGCCTCACTACTCTCAGACACCTTAAAATCTGAATTTTAATACAGATATGTAAATATACTTCAAAGTCAAATAAACGGAATCTTCAGAAATTTGAAGTTATTATCAGCTATGAAAGGTGGTTATGCACAGGACTTTGAACTCGATAAAAGCATCAATTTCTGTGGTTAAAGCCAGAAACTGTCAGAAAACCTCATGCATACATTCTCATCAGTGGAATGTTTATTAGTGGTATATATAATGGTATATGTGCATTCTGTACTGCCACATCCAACACACTGAAATCTGATACTCTCAGTTAACTGCTTCTCTTACAGATCATTGCTAAGCACTATGAATATGTTATTAAAGTTCAGTTAATGTTGCTCTGATGTTATAGAGCATTGACACCACATGACCAATATAAAGTAATGTTGTTCATTCTCTAGTTCCATGTTATGCCTATTAAAAAAGCATGACCATTTAATTGATGGGAGATGGCACACATTGTCAGGATCTGTGTGCATGTTAGTGTGATGTAGGTATATTATTTCCTAATAATAATTGTTAGGCAATATGTGTACACTGAAACATTAATTTTGTTGCTTACATTTCCATACTGTTTTAGTTTGATGCTTAATTACTCTGTTGGTAACTATTTTGTGTGCATGTTCTTTTTTTGTGTGATATCCACTAAATGCATTTTGCCTTGACATTTACTCCAGATAACAGCATCTGCCAAATTGAAAATAATGCAAGAGCAACAGAGGCAAGTAATGCCAATTAAAGGACCCCCACTTATCCCATCATGAATTCATATCTGTTTAATTCAACATAAGATTTGTACACTGCAAAGCCATCCCCAGGAGGCTTTCTTATTTCATGGTTTGTGGCAATGAAAGAGCTTGATTGTGATGCTAACTAGAAAGTTTGTTGAAGAATAAGGGGGTGACAGTATTGTGGCTTTGTTTCCAGTACAAACCCTGCTGAATGTATACAGTGTCAATAGATCAGTCATTAAAAAATGATGGTTAAGACAAAGAGTGAAATCTTGGTTTTGTTTTCAAGGGACCTGAAATTAGCCTTGGAAGGACAAGTTTTTAAAAATACTGTGTGTCGCTTGGGAGCAGTAAAGGAGTAATCAGTAATTGGCAATCCCCCTCCCTCCACCAACTCTTTGGCATTGTTGTAGGAGTGGCACAGCTGCTGCTTTTTTTCAATGACTCACTCTGCCTGAACACCTGGCTGCCAGGCTTCTTATTTTGAACAGACTAATGAACAAGCCATTTTTTTCCAGGTGTATGGGCATCAGAGATCAGGAATTTGTTTTGATTTGCTGTTGAACTCAACAGTTACATATCATAGCTTGTATTTTCTGCTGTCCTCCTGGCATGCCCATTAGGGATGTAACCAGATTAATCGACTGTCAGTCATGAGCGGAAAACTTTGGCACAAAAATAGCTTAGATTCAATATAGGCATTGCAGCTAAATGATTATGTTCTGTATAATAATTTAATTGTTTAATCATGTAATCATTTAATTACATATATGTTATTAATATGTTTAATTGTTTAACATAATGTACCTTTAAAGTCACAGGAGAAGAAGGCAGCATGAGAGTTCACAGTACAGAAAGATGTTATGTGTGCAGAATTACTTTAATTAGACTCTAGCTTGCTAAATACTGAGGAGATACTGCAGAAGTCTAAATCATCTAGCCAGCAATATAATTTTCCTTTTTTTTAACGTTCATCAGTAACCAGAGATTAAATAGTTACTTGTGCAAAGCCCCCCCCCCCCCCCCCCCCCCAAAAAAAAATGTAAGCTAGCAGGCAGCAACAATACTACATTTTTATGTAGTTAACTGATCACTGATTGTTCTGTTTCAATCTATCACATTGTGTTACCTTAGTGCTAAATTCTGTTGCCTATAAAGCAAGTTAATGTCCGCTAGCTAGCTATGATAGTTTAATTGAGCTTGCAATGAAAAAAGACAATATCCTTTTCACGGAACATCTGATTCTCCAGCACCCAAATTTCTTTCAGCAAGTTAGCTACAAGCACAAATAGCATACGGTTATATACTGTTAAGAGCTAGCTAACTTGGCAGCCAGCAAACATGGTTAGCTAGTGAGGTAACAGTAATGTTTGTTGAGTAATATGAAACTTGGCTAATGTGGCAAAATGTACATGATGTTATGAAGATTTTCACAGGGGAAAGCCTGCACTTTTAAACAGGCCCATTCATTATGTTGTGGAAACAGTTTTTTTCATTAAGTACATGCTGTGGTTTGTGTTGGTATTTATTTTCAAAAATAGCCAACTTATTTTGTTAAATAAATTTTCATTTTCTTATTCATCAGTATTTTGAAATCAAGCTTCTTTTTGACAAGGCCTGCTGTGTACAAAGTGCAAGTGTTAATGACATTTCTAGAAAAAATACGTATGTATCAAGCAGGCTATGTCTCTTTCTGTTTTTTTTTTTTTTTGCCGTTGTCGTTTTTTGTCTGTCTCACGGTAGGTGTTGATTAAAATGGTGCAGTTTTTACTTCACAAATGAGAATAACACCACACAACTTCTCAATGACTCGTGTCACTGCTTCTTGCCTTGTAGTCTTACACCAACTCATTCACAAGTCAGTCAGCTGGAGCCTTAATTACCAATTTATATGGGATTTGAAAATCATATTGTAAGGGGATTTCAATGACAAGCCTGTGGTTCATAAAGAGCAATTAGCCCTATCTGACTTTGCTAATTAGCGAGAAGATTGATGAACGGAAGAGAAAGGATGCTGGAGTGTGACAGTAAAGCAAAAGGTGGGTGTTTATCCTGTCATTTCCACTCAATATACATGACCGAGGTCAGATCGCTGTGCTTTTTAGAAATCCATCAGATGCAATTAAATTATTGAATTTATGTCCATTCAACATCCTTATGGATCAACATGTACACTGTTTTAAACCTCTACATTCGCATCTAATAAGTTGTTGAGTCTAATACATGTACAAACAAAATGTGGTCACTAACTTGCCAACCATAGGTCTAAACTGTAAACTCACATCTCAGCTCTTTCATTCCTCCTGTTCAGAACAAACAATGGCACATATACAAACAAAGACAATCCTGTCTCAACTTCAGACTGCTGTGTGTGTGGCTCATTTGTAAACTTGCATGTTTCATATAAGATATGAAGTCTGACTGCATGCTACAACTAGTACTTGGTTGCGAGTCAGTTCCTTGCAATAGGCCCCATTGTGTCAATAACAGTGTCACTGGGCTGCAACAGTAGAATTGAGTTCCTGCAGTGCAGGTACAGGGAGAGAATATTGAGGTGCGTTCACCCTTTCCTATTGTTCTGTTAATCTCAAGCATGTCAGGCTATATATAACATGAAATCTATTTAATGCTACCATTACCATTGTTTTAACTGCCAGTTGTATAGAAAATTATTGGGTAAAAGTGAAAGAAACAAGTAACAAGTAGATATTAAACATTCATCAAATCCTGTAACTCAAGTGAAAATTTTACTAGGAAATGAATATAAAACTGACATCATAACTGAGACAATACAAAGATTGACAGATACACGCACTTAATTTAAGATGTTACTGCTTAAAAAGTCACATCATCAAGAGTTTCATATTCTTTTCATTTAACAAGAGCCTTGTTTCATTTTCCCTTTAGAATGGCAAATAGAAATGCATTTTAATCCAAAATGTCTGAAAAAAAGCTTTCATCAAATGGATATTTAGTCTCTTTGAAGAAAAATTGGGACATTTTAGAATATTGACTACATTTTTAAACAGCTAAGCAAGCCATTTACCAGCTGAGTGCACTGTCAATACCAAGGCTCTTCCATTGGAGGAAAATCAGCTCTATTGTAGCCTTTATTGTGGGCTCTCTAAAGTCTTCCTGTAACATTTTCATTTTTGAATTTTAAAAATGGACAGTAATGTGGACCACTTGGCGCTGATTCCTCCACATCTAACTTTTTACATGAAACAAATGAGATAACTTAGTAAGTGGTAACCTGCTTTCCTTTTGTCTGTGCCTTTGTGTTGCTCCCCCGGATGGTGCAGCTTCAATATGAGAAGATACTCTATAGGAAGGATACAACAACACTAAATGCAGTTTCCCTCTGAGATAAGTGATTTGCAAAAACAGTCATTGATATGCAGCATCCACAACATATTCATTCGGTAAATACAACACCATGACTTAAATAACCATCCTCCATTTTACCACTTGTTTTACCATCCTTGTAGGCTGAATACTGATGATCTCTTACCAGGCTACGGATACACTACTGACAAAACAGCTCCTCGGTAATACAAATACACAGACAGACAATGGAGTAAGGTGCATATTGGCCTGCTGCTTTATATCAGGGGCATTTCTGATACATCACAATAATCTGATGAAATGTGTTTAATATTGCTTGGACGCTTCTCAAAGGCAGTTGCCTTATTGCTTCTGAATTCAACAGAATGCACAGCTGGGATACTGACAGGAATATTAAGTACAGCAGCCTGGCAATATGGAATATAAATGAGTTTATTTTATACCGCAGAGCTCTTGAATCTGACGCAAAGACTTCTCTCTTTGTAATAAATCATTCCTATTCAGACAGCCTTGAGCTCTCAGGGCATTGTTTAATACTATCTGCAATTGAAAAACAAAATTGGTTTACATTGCTAGAAAGGTGCAGAGCTTGGAATGGATGATGTGCTGATGAAAGATAGAATGTAGTTGAGTTATTGATGATAATGAACTTGCAGATAGGAAAATGTTATGCAACTGTTCTGTCAGGGAAAGAGAAACCCAGGAGAAATCCTATCTGGCTGTAAATGTGGCAGAGTAAGATTTTCTGGAATAGTATTCTTATTTATCCCAATTTCTTTCAATAACACCAAAATGAAAATGGGATTTATGTCTGTGATTTTTTTTTACTGGGCCATCTGCACAGTGGTGAAATGGATATTTTGTCAGAGGTACAAAAGTAGTTCTTTTTATATTCCCCTGTGTTCAGTGTTCAGTGATTTAGGAACCAAACCCAGAGAGAGATTGGAGCTATTCTCCGATCTACTGATGTGTGTTTCGATTTAGAATTTTGTAGTATTACACACTTGAGTGTCTTGTAGTGGATGAGAAGCCATACTTATGAAACAAACATCGTTGCTTGACTACAGCATAATCCAATATCCTTGGTAGAAAATAATCAAAAAATCCCTGCAATGGCTCAGTCTTCTAAACAAATGGGATTCTGTTCTCCTGCAAAAAATACAGGCTTTGACATTAAACATAACATAGCCAAAAACATGCCTGCCATGGCCCATCAGAATGAATATAGCTTTTGCTTCAGACTGCCAACCAGCTCTCCACTGGAGCCATTTCATAACCACCATTTTAGATTGAGTTGAAGTCAGTATGTGGAAATCAAAGCTGAAAATGCTTACTATGTAATTATGTACATCGCCTACATAATTTATTGTAATTCACAACAAATCACTCGACTTCATATTATTATTTGTAGGCATCTCTACAAGGCATTGCCCAGAGCTCCCCCTCGTAGTATTTTGTGTTTTAAGATTTTAAGGCAATATTGCTCTTATTTTATTGCCCATGACTGCTGCTTTCTCCCAGAGTGATTTCTACATTTTCAACTCCATTATCTAGGCTGAATTTATATTGGAATGATCTTAGTAAAACATCTTTTTCAAGGGTGACTGCAGCATTGAAATGAGATAATAAACCATATTTGAATGGTTGGTTCTGTGATCTCTACAGTTGTTTCTGATTTGTAAGTTCCTTGCTTTTTGATTGTGTACAAATATTCTTATGTCCATGCAGTCATGTCAGCCTTGAGTAACTGAATTTGTATTCTTATGTGTGTAGGGAATACCAGACTATGACAGGAGATTTCTCCCAAAAGAACTGAGTCTAATATCATTAAGCACTGTAGTGGAGAAGTGTGACGTTGTTGACTCATTCCTTTCTGAGTGCAGCCTCCTAAAAAAAAATGCTTTCATAAGCAGAGTTTCAAAAGAAAGTTTAATTAGAATGTACAAGCGGCACTACTGATTTTTTTTTTTTTCCAAATGTGTACTCAAGGCAATTCATTATCTCTTTCCCATAACTTTTTTATCAGATTATTTTTTTAAATATATATTTTACATTGCATTGCAGCTCATTGAGTCCAATTTAGATGCGGATCAATACTGCAGTGATCATGTGAAATATTGAGGGATAATGGGGATAATTGTACTGTGATGATGATGTTGTAATCCAAATGAGACAATGATCCATGGAGCTAGTGTCTTTTTTTGATATTTCAGTGCTATTTCAGTTTGGGCATTTTAAATGATGAATGCAGAAACATACAATGCTTCTAGTGTTCCTCACGGTACAGATTGGCTCAAAGTGAGTATCTGTAGCTGTTTCCATTATTTGCATTCACATACAGTTACATGGTGGCCATGCTGAAATGCCATTTCTGCTTGCTGCCATATGTGGATAAGGTGGGTTACAGGTGGTTCGTTTGGCTACCTATAACTCTGGCCAGAGCACAGTCACACTACATTTTGTAGAAGTATTTCTTATGGAAATAAGAAAGGAGAAAGTGACCTTGCACAGCAGGAAGTAAACTGTTAGATGTCCAGCAATAAGCATTTAACACACACAGGCAAATATTGAACGTGCCCAGCCAGACAGACACTTTTTGCTGTGTGGCAGAAGGCAGGACATTGATTTTTATTTAATATGTTAAATTTTTACATGTTAATGCATTGCACTATTGATACAAATAAAAGAAAATGGGGAACTTATGAATATCTAAATCTGCAGACCAACCAATGTATGAAAATATTCAAAAAAATAATAAATAAAAAATAATTAAAATATTCAAAGTTTGTTTTCTCTTTCTTCTAGCTAGCTAGTTAGTTGGTAGAAAGTAAGAAATAAAAAAAGTTTTGTATGAGGCTTCCTACTGTTAGGTGTCTAGCTACAATTAGCTAACCCATTAGCTAACCCATTGTAGCTAGCTATCTTGAGAACCTCATCTTTCACCACAGCTACCCATATGGTATCACACTTGACAAATTGTCAGTCAGAGAGTGGGGGGGTCTTTTGACTTTGTTTCCTAGCAAGCAAACTAAGCCAGTTATGTAGCTGTGCTAAAAGAAGCTTTTCCCAACAGTTATCTAGCTAGCTAACATTACTAACATTAGAATAGGTAGCGAGGTATCTTAGCCAACGAGAATTATCTTGCCAGAATTTCTGCAACAAGAGTAATTAGTGCTTATAAATTTCATGTTTTAAATTGCTTAAAGAGAAGAAAATGAGACCAGCATACATATTAGCTTTAGTGTACTGTCTGTGTTCGGTTTGTGACTCTTCTTCAGCAACCAACCCTTGTACTGCCTTGTGCCAACATGTTTTAGGGCCAACTGCCTGGATTTGCACAATATGTGTTGTGATTCTAAGGGACTAAATATATGTTATGGTATCTCATAAATTGACTGTGTGTACTTAAAAAACCCCGCAACATTCATGTCCAACTCGATATGAAAAGTGAATCTCAAGATGCTTGAGATTGCTTTCATGTACTGCAGTAAATGAAATGATGACAGTGACACATGACATGTCCCTGATCTTCAAGCATATTAAACATAGCTGTTTGGATACTTCTGGAAACCACGTTTTTGTCACTCAAAGCTATTCTTGCAAATGAGATACAGCAGATAGTATGTGTTCATTGTGGAGTGAAGGTGAAAGATTAGAGAAAGAAGATGAATAGGATGGGGGGAAATTGAGAGCCTTGGATTTGATAATCCTGCATTATTGAATTTATGCATTTAAAAATATACTACAATGACACAGCTGAGAGAGGTGTATTCATCCTGTCTTACTAACTGCAGATTTGTTCCAATATTTCAAATTTTATGATGAGGACAAATTGTGTGGGAAGATTACATGTTTGAAAGCAGAGGATTTTCTATTAAGTCAGGTTTGAAAAACAGACAGAAGGGAATCTTTAACAAGAGAAAGATTTTATGATACATAGAGGAAATACTGCCTAAATCCATATTCAGAAGCCATTTCTTTAAGATCAATAAAAAATTACTTTTATCTGATATCACGTTTAATGCAGCTATTGCTGTGTCTCATGAAGAGAGGGACTAGAGAGAGCAAATAAAATCCCTCATTTAGTCTGCAATAAAACCAGGGGCACTAAAGCAACTGAATCTTTCCAGGACATTAATCATACAAATTTAATGGATATCAAATATTTAATACAGTAGAATGTACAACTTGTGTTCATATGGTTTTCTCCAAATCGATCATGTAGGAAAAAAAATCCATAATTAAAATTTTGCCAGCAGGAGCAGATTATTAACATTTCTTTTCTTTTCTTGTTTCCTTTAGAAAATGAAATGTATAGTCTTGCTGTGATGTATAGGCTATTACAGGAAGGAATGCATACTGCAGTTTTTATAAAGGGACTGCTTAATCATGTTGGAGTTAGGAAAGTACTGCAATATTTTGTATTATTGCAGCATTCAGACACTACTAGTCTGAATAAATTATTAATATGGTCGCTAATATGTTTCATACTGGCAACTGCAAGTGGCTCTACAGTGGATTGGCTGAAGTCAACAACATATATATATTGGAAGAGTAAGAGAAGAGAGTAATATCACTTTACAGCACTAAAGTTTCCTTTCCTTGGACTAACACTTAACAGTTCAGTAAAATCTATACTTGTTTAGATGGTGGGAGGATATTTCTCATACATACACCATATCATGCTCGATCAAGCTTCCACATATTTGCTTTGAATATTGAGAGTTTAATGTTTTCAAACAATGCAGTGGTCAGGGTATTGGATAGATGAGTGAAGGGGGATATCATGCTGCCCTGACATTACATTACATTATCGTCATTTACAAGATGCTGTTATGCAGAGTGACGCTCGCAGTGCATCTAATAAAATAGCCACACATAAACAAGCATCAGTGCCAAATGCAAGGCTGAGATCACAAATGTGTGCCTATATTGATTTGTAAATGCAAAGCAATAAGGTACCATGTAACATTATTCCTACTATTCCCATGTAGTAAAATTAATTTTATCTTAAATGCTACTTTTGTGGAAAGAAAAAAATCATGAACAGTGTTTGGATATACTAAAAATGTGTAAACTAAGCTTGAAAGGGAACATTTGATTCAGATAAGCCAATGTATTTGCATATACTATTAACTTTCTAAACAGCATTATAGGTTACAATTTTCTTTGAGCATACTTTTGATCGTGTTGTGAGGATTGTGTTAACTATGTTGTAGATCTTCCCACAATTTTGAATGCTACAATGTAGTATCAGTTAGCATATCTGTTTATTTCAAACATAATGATGGTTTATCATATTTACTAGGAATTATTTTAATTTCTTTCCTCTGAACAAACATACGTTTGGAATAAATGCTTATTCAAATGCAACAATGCTTAATTAGTTTTGAATTTGTAAACTAGATTTGCTTTTTGTAAAAACCTGACTTAATTATGCATTAGGTTATTACTCATATGAAAATCCAATTTAATTTTGAGTAACTGCTGTAGTATGGATTTTACCACATTGCCTGTATCCATTGATCAAAACATAAAACTGAGATCCTGACTTACTGTGGTTATTAAAGATCCTATGGCACTTATCTTAAAAGGTTACAGAGGTTCCTTTCTGCCCTGGCCAAATTCCCATTAAGGCTCTTTCAACTTCTCCATGTTGTTGAGCGTTCTGGTGCAAAATGGCTGCCCTGTATCCCTGGGGTGGGTGCTAAATATGTTATGTCTGTAGGAATTCATTAAAATGAATAGAAAAGTAATTAGACATTTGTCCTGGAACTGTTGTTGTTTATTCAGAGAGGAGCATTGGGTGCCCATTGAGTTTTATGTGCACCAAATGCATAGACTGCATAGAACTGAATGTTTTAGAATAGAAGGAGGGAGCATAATATGCCCACACTTTCCACATCACACGCGCTTGAGCTTCACAAATTAGCCACCAGCTTCGAGGCCGCAGTTAGGTGTGATGGATGGAGAAGGCACCCCTTGATTCCATTGCCAGAGCTGAAGTGTCATTACTTGTCTACCAACTGTCAGATCATAAGGATGAGAGGCTGAAAAACTGACACACGCCACTGAGTACCCCAGCGGCAGCGCACTCTCTCTCTCAAGGAGGCTCTTTACTTAATGAATGATCACTGACGGATGGGCTCTTAATGGCTGCATTCAATCAGTCCAACTTAAGGAATTAATCTGCTGCTTTCAGATGCATCCATGTGGATATTCTACCTTAGATCAGGCTCACGTGACCTGGCAGGATAGGGGTTAATATGTATGCTGTGACTCCACCCCAGGGCTATCAAGCAGGAGGGATGGCCCTGACACAGATCCCATCATGTAATGGAAAGATTAAAGAAAAGGGCTTAAAGCTATTTATGGATAAATATGGACATGTATCCAAGAAGTGCAAAAAATAAATGTGAAATTCATGAGCACTCTGGGCTTGCAAGTACACCCTGTTCAAACCACATGGTTCTAATGATACCCCTTATTCACCAGGTAGATTGTAGCACCATCGTTTTTCTGTCGGCCCTTATTGCCCATGACTGACATAGAGTGAACCTTAGAATGGACCCATACCTGGGCCAGCGACCATTATAGAGGAAAAAGGGAGTTGACCTGTTGAAGAAAGAATCCATTCAGCTTTCCTCACCCTCTAAATGTACAAAATATTCTGCACATTTGAAAACTAGCCTAAACTAGTTTTAGAGGTGAGCATTATAGAACTCATATGAAATAATACCAGTACTGTCAAGACTAATTTTATAGGCCTAACAGCATGATAATATGCTGTAATAATTAACATTATAATTAACATTAACATTAATAATTAGATTAGTGCTGATCTAAACTGTACCTGCAGTCCAGAGGTACTGAGCATGCTCTCACAAACACAACCACTTTTCACTTTGCAGGGGCAACAGAGATCACTCCTTGTTGGAAGTGTGCTGTGTTCATCCATAAATACCTTCCGCCATCTCTGTAGTTTTGTTCTTTCTTTCATCACCATTCTCCTCCTCTAAGTCACACACTTCAAACAGAGAAGATTGAAGTTAGACAGAGCTTTTCTTACAAGGAGCTATTTTTGTAACATGTTTTGATTGATTTAATAAGAAAGATCAATACTTTTAAATAATGGATCATGTCTCCATACTGTGCATATGTTTGAAGAGGGCAGTATAAGAACTGGTTCAAGATTAGAAAGAGTGGAAGTATTCACGGTAACGAAGTTGGACAGGTTCCCTCAGAATGTGTATAGGTCTTAAATAATTTATTAGGATTTTAAAGGTCTTATATAAGCACATGGTAGAAATAGTAAAGTACAGTTACAATCACAGGAAGGCTCCTGCATTTAGTTGTTTAAATCATATGGAGCTTGCTGTATAGGGGTGGAGAAATGGACAAAACCAAATCCAAACAAGATCTGTTATGTAGGCCTAATAAACCAGAGGACTTCCATAATACAGCATGTCACGTCCAGTGATTTTCAAGAATCTCCCCTGAATCATTTATAATTGTGTACCCAGCGTTCTCTGTAGTAAACATACCTCAGCATTTCCATTTAGGAGCCTCGTGTTAACGCAGGGGAGGAAAAACATGGAGTAATGCAAGACGAGTGTTTCCTGCATTAATAATCCATCTGTACAAACAGCACTATTAAGAGGCACTGGTGCAATGTTGTTGGTGACCCTATTGTGCCTATATATGTATTAAATGTTTTTTGTTCTCACAAAAAGGGTGGTATTAGGTTACATAGTTTGGGTTACTCAATATTGCACAGCAAATCGAGTTATAAAAACTAATGTTGCACTGTGTATTGAGTTGCTAAAGAGTAGGTGTAAGAGTACAAAAACCTGAGCACATTATGGGCAAGTTCTAATGGTGTAAGCAGGTCAATCTTTACTGCTGTTAAATGTATTAGAGAGGTTTCTCACTTTATTCATAGTTCTGTGCTTAGCTGTAACATGTTGGCAGGTTAGGACGGTACTGAATGTGAACACCCCAGATGGTGAATGACAGTATGCCTCCAACATACTGGCACAAAGGCTTTCCATATTGGTTCATTTCCTTTTTTAATCTTCATTACGCTTAACTTTCAAGAGGTTAAGTCACCATCTGATCATTTTATTGTAAGAAAAAAAAATCATCAACATCCAAGATATATACATGTATTTTTTTCTGAAACACAAGCACATATACCATGAAGTTGTTTTTAAGGAAACACACTGGCTTTGACTGTGAAGTCTGTGTTTCAATACAAAAATTAGGTTAGCACTCCATAATCACCAGTTTGTTCTGTATGTTCTGTGATACAGCTCCTATGCTGCTGTTATCGGAGAATGGAGCTACGAGTGCCGGGCCACTGTGTGGAAATTGCCCTATAAAACAGAGGTAATACCTAATAAAACAGGAAAGCAGCTGGCATTTACCACATAAACCTGAAATATTATGCTGCAAATTCATGGTAAATGCACAGTTATTTATGCAGTGTAATCTGAATTTGTGGTTCATATTTTCAGTGTAGAGAATGTTGCGATATACATATATACATACATGTATAGACCTAAATACGAAAAAAAATAGTTGCTTTGAATTTTGTTCTTCAATAAAACACAATTACAATATTTTAAAAGTCAGCAATAACAATGTTAACAGTGTAATTTCAAAACACGATCAGAATGGTTGAGAGAGCTGGTGTTTCTGTGTGTGGAATCTCTGCAGCCAACACAATCAATCAGCGGTGAGCCCAAGACTTGATGAGGCAAGCGTGAAAGGTAATTAAGTTTGAAATGTTGCTTTAGCTGCACAGCCCACGCTTTGAGAGAGTAACAAGCTGCAACAAAAAAGCAATCTATAACTTATCATTTCACATTTTCCCTGGCATATGATTTTGCTGTCAAATATTGCAGCTTGCTATTTAAATTGATCCAGAAACAATCTTATAGGATTAACACTTCCCTTCTGTCATATATAGCCTCACACTGAATAATAATAATTTCTGCCAATACTGTGAAATAGCTTTGTAGTAGAGAGACATTGAACATGATATATACAACAAGCACAATTCTTACAAGGCAGTTGTATATGTTCATCTAAAATGTATGTCCATTTGTGTCATGGTTGGATTTTTCCATTCCTCAGGGATGCAATGCAGTACAGTCTTAGCAAGAGAATTCACAAATTTTAATTTTATGCATTTTTTCAGGACATGCTTGATTACTATTCTGCATTTATTGCCACCACACAACAGACTGCCACAATAAACAAGTGCAGTAAGATTGCGGACCCTCAGCTGCTCTGGTACCACCTTTTAGAAAGTGGTTCTGATCTGTGTGTGGACAGATAGACAGATAGAAAGAGACACAAGCAATAACTGTGGGGCATGAGTAAATAAGACTTTTGCAATTGTTGTCCTCTGGTGACGTTGAGCCTAGTGCTGCCAATGAAGTGTTGCGTTCAGCTGTCCCATCAAATTTTACAGCCATGGTAAAAAAATAAAAATACATGCATTTCTTGCTACAGTTATGTACTCAACTGCATCTACAATATATAAAGAATTAATATTTGATATACGACAAACATTTTCACTTCTCAGGGCCCACGCCCCTTGCAGAAAAACAGGAGGACTTGTTAGCTGTCTATTGCCACCCATTTTAGCCTTTGGTAGCAATTGTTGATAGGTGGTTGATTGTAATTACATTTAGCAACACAGCAGTAGTTCACAGAAGCTTGAGCAAATTAATACCTGCCCACCAACCCACTAAATGCAGCTACATTTGTCTTGTGGCAGGTACATTTGTCAGTTTTACTAGCCTCAGTGGCGTGTAGCATTGAAATCGAATATGACCCTTCTGTATAGAACGCAACAGATAAGACATGTTCTGTTCATGTAGAGCTCTCTGAACTCAATTACACAGCACTACAAAAAAAATAATATCCCATGGGCTCATCTGTGCACTGTACACACACACAAAAGTGGATGTTCAAGCTGCCTTTCCAATTCTAATGTTGCACATGCATTGATTGTACTTCTGAAGTGCGTTTCTTGGCAACAGCATCTGATATGAATACATGATGAGACACATGAAAATCACTTTCTCTGTCAAAGATTTCTGAGCCGGTGGGTCACATGAGAAGGGAAGACAAACTGAAGCAGTAACCAAGCCTCCTGAATAAACAGGAAAGATTGAGGCGCAGCAGCAGGATGGAAAAAAAGAAAGGGCCGCACAAATTATCTGTGGGGCAGAATATGTAAAATGACAATGCCGGTAGAACGAGGGAGGGATGGATATCTGAGGTGTTATGCAAAAATCTTTCTTGACTGATAATGTTGTACCATTTGGCTGACATGATAGTTTGGTTTAAAAAATAGATTTTCTGCTGCCAGCATGGCACTCATGGTAGTTTTTCAAAAGTGTCAATAAAATTGTGATGTCCACATTTATTTTGTTGCATTGAATGTGAGCTTCGTATTGCAATGTACATAGATGTGTTCTGTGCAAATAAATCAATATTGACCTGCCATATTTGGTTGACCAAAAATCTCAGGCTAGATTATAACTAGAGTAAACAGCAGTTAACCCGAGGTGCCATTGATTACCTTCAGTAACACACTCTGCCATCAGTTCCCTTCGCTAGGGAACATTTAGCATAGCTTCATTTCTGCAAAATGTGCATCTACTATTCAAAGAAAAAAATAAAATAGAAGATCATCAATAATTTGTTTGATGAGTTTACCTGATAATCGCTAACCAAAAACTGTTACTTGCATCACACATTTAACAATACTTTTTGTTCTGTCTCCAGGTAAAGGCATTTTGGAGCCATCTTGTGGCATTTTATTTGTTGCTGCATTGAGCCAATTAATTGTTTATTGGTACTATGGTAACAGTAAAGTTTGACCTTGCTGGATATCAGGAAGTATTTGATTGTTTTGCATTAGAAGAGCACATGGTCAAGAGTGAAAATCATACCCACTTTCACTGGTTTTCACCCACCAGTGTTTTACCTGAGATGTATCTGTTGCACAGCATACCGCTGTTGTACTCTATTGGTTTCATTGGTCCATTTCATTTTCTGCATGTCTGTGTTGACAAATAAACACTAGAGCACAGATGGCCATCCTGTCTCCCATGTGGTTTGTGAAAGGAGTTTAGCTGTCTGTATAGCTGTGTAGGGGAGCACACAGTGTGGACAGAATACTTTTAGGATGTATGTTGAAATCCAATACATATGCTTTGCTTGTTCCCCCTTGTATCAGATGAAAGAAATAAATAAGGAAAGGTTGCATTTTTTTCTATTATTTCATGCTGGATTGAATGAGTGGTCTGTCCAGGTATTGCTACGTTGGAACACAAGAAAGATATACACACTGAACCAGTCGAAGGTAAACTTACGTACCAGAGCTGTATGTTGAACTACCCATGCAAGACATGATTCAGTTTTGCCAGGGAATTATACTCAATAAATATATAAGGTTTCAATCTGAAATATATGCACCAATGAGGGTAATGAATAGCCTTAATACCCCAAATAAGATGAGCAGGATAAAACTGTTTTGACACAGACCAGTGTTACACCCTTTGAAAATGCCTATAAGCTCCAAATTCTTTATATAGATGTGTGTGTGTGTGTGGGTTTACTCATGGATTCAAGTTATCACAGAGTTACACTTCTCTCAGAATACCAACAAAAATGTCAATGTTCCTTTTTTTTCTTTACAAATTGCCCTAATACACAGTGTGCATAATTTCACTGAAAATTGAGATCTCATTACTTTAGCAAATTAGCTCGAAAGGATCTGTGCTTATCTATTCCACTGAAGACTCTTGCACAGCTAAAATATTCATTGTGGGGGTGCAGAAGATGTGGCTCGTGAAGGAATTATGGGTCATTTTGATCTAAAATGCTGAAATAACAAAATATATTCTCATGGGCAAACTGTACATGCATCGATTCAGCATCAATTGCTCTACAAAGCTAGGTAAACTTCATAGGCCTCAGAGTTCCTTTAAAACATCTCATTTTTCATCCGTTCTGATGAAACCTCTTTTCCTTTGAGTTGAGAGATGGGGAGCTGTACAGGGTGCACAAGGCAGGCAAATGTACAAGTAGGGAGGGAGAGGAACATCTTTTATTTGCCAGAAAACTAATTTATTCACCACGGCCAAAGAAGTTATGATGTGCCTGTGGTGAATGAAAGAGTATACAAGAGTTTGGTCCCAGGTGATGAAGACACTTGCATTGGTTTGAGGAATCAATTTTAACATTAAAAGGCCCACACAAGCTATGTGAAAGGGAAAGCACAACCATAAACATCTTTTTAGTTGAGAACTTCAATTAGAATTTGTATTTTCCTACACATGTTTGTGTAACTATGGTGTTTTCAGCATGTTTTCAGTTTCCCAATCTGCTCAATCAACTGCATTAAATGGCTGAATTTCAGTGAAATAATCAATTAATGGAATCACAACCTCCCTTTCTGATTACTGTCAGATTTCGGGGAAAATATTTCCAGATATTATTGGTGCACATTACATTATTGTCATTTAGCAGATGCTCTTATTCAGAGCAACTTACATAGGTTACAACTGGGTTATATGGAATACATGCATGCAACACAGAATGCTGGCAGTGTTTACGTTAAGCCAGGGCATTTGAGTCACAGATATTCCGGTAATACAATAACGTTCCCGTATGTTTTCAAGGTTACACAAATGACTGTTTTGTTATTTGTTTTATTTAAGAAATTGCTTTTATTGGAGAGCACAAAGGACAGCCATGTCATACGATCAAAGTATCAGTTACTTTCAGTTTTTGCTTCTTCCAAGCCAGCAACCCCTGGCACTCATTTTCCTTATAGAGAGACAGAGAGAAGGGGAGACGGTGCAAGTGACCACACAGAGTTCCAACCTGTGTAATGAATGACCCAGCCAATTATTTAACATTCATAATAAGGCTGTAGTGCTATTTGAGGCAGCACATTTAATTTGCATATCAAAGCAGTGTGACATTTGTTAGATTTGTAAGTAACAGATAAGAAAAAAGAGCATTCAGCCATATTACCGTATACTTGCCATACAAATTATGGCCTTCATGCCGTGTCAGACAGCATATTTTCCCAGTTCCATGTTATTTCACATTAGGAATGTCCTTGCAACATGTGAAGGTTGCACTGGAAACAGTTTAGGGTAAACAGCCCTGAACCCCATCAAAGTGCATGTAACATCCCCATGTGAGCCAGCACATCTTAATTCACACCACAAATGGATGTGACAGTATAGAGTAGATTCATCTGCATGATACTGAAGTATTAGTATAAGATAAGGAAAAATTACCTTGGATCTGTGTTGTTAAGGGTCTATCAAATGCAGAATATGTAGATTATCTGAAAACCGTTGCACATTATGAAAATAATGGAAAACAAATTATCCACTCCACTGTACCATACCAATATGATATTCCTCATAATGTTAGAATATATTCTAATGAAATTCTAGAAATGTGCTCAACTTGCATTTTTTTCTTATGTGTGTTGATAAAATATTAGACAATTAAAAAAATAAATAAATAAATAAAATAAAACAGAAAAACTCAGCAACTGGGTAGAATATGCTTACCTAGCAAGAATGTGGTGCCTAAGATAAAAATTCATCAGTAGATAAAGGTAAAATGTTTTGGCATACTGCCTTCATCTGTGAAATGGTGTTATTCAGATATTCAGATTCAGGAACATTTTATACTTCACTCAAAAGTTTCACCACAGGTGGATGATATAATTAGAGAGGAAATGCCTAACATTCAAATATGTAACTGTACGTGATTTTGTTCAACATGTACGTTTTCAAGCCCTTTTAAAGGTGGCTATCATACTCTATTATAATTAGAATATTGAAAGTAATAGAAAGAAAAACAAGTTAAGACATGCTCTGATTTAATGTTTAGCTTCTACAAATTTCCACTTTAATATATTCATAGATTTTTTTTTACAATGCAATAAGCACACTTTTCCTTTAAAACCCTCCAGTTGTGAAACTTGTTGTTGAAATGGAATAGTAGTGTATATGTGTGTTACATGGTTGATGTTGTATTAAAGCTGAGGCCCCAATTTATTCAAGAGGCCATGCCACTCTGTCTTTTCAATTGAGTTAGCTCTGTGCGATTGCTGTCTATTCAAGTGCTAGGAAATTGAGTTTTGAGCCTGCAGCAGTATCATGCTTTTGGAATGGGAGGAAAAACTAGTACAATTCTGCAAGAAAAAATAAAATATATATATATAGTCAAGGTGTATCCTTATGCTCCTATAACCAAATGCTAAAGAGAGACTGTGTCCTTGAAGCACAAAAATGTCACTTTCTCATGGAAACTAATATGTGCCAAATATGATTGTAGAGGTCAGGAATAACCACCATGGACAAGCTCATTAAAGCCAGGAGTGATTACTGAAAGCTCTAGAATTACTACTCTATTTTCATGCCAAGGCGTGATTACAGTGCTCTCATTTGTGGATCGTATTATTTTTCATGTCTCAACAAACATGAAAAGGCACATTAGGAGCCCCACAATTAAACGCCATCAAACTGGAAATCGCAGACTTGGTACTCTGGGTTGCCTACTATTTCTAAGGCAAGTGTGGATTTATGGGTCACACATGAGTCAACGTTTTGACTGATACCAGGCCTTGTTCTTTACCATTTTTGGGATGATCCATTTGGTATCACTAGGGCTTGCTGGCACATGTTTGGCATATATCAAACACAGACGTTTCATGTTGTTTATGGGTTGGAAACAGGTTTAAGAGTCTATGATGTTGATGAGTAGACCGGTAAATCTTTTCCTATGTCATGCTGAGGAGTGTGCGGGATTCCCTTGGAGATGTGGTGTTGCCACCGTGCTGCTGGTTTCTCTCTGTTCATCTCTCCCCCCCTTGTGGCTAGCTACATGGATTAGTTACATTAGCGCGGCAGAATTCCCAGATCCAAAAGCAAGTACGGCTCCCGGATGCTGCGACTGGCCCGGATTTAGCTTGTTGTCATTATTTCTGAAAAGTTGGCCATATGTGTCCATATGGCAGGGCTGTTAAAACCCCATATGCCATCCACATTTTCAGGCTGTTGCTTTCATTTGTATAATCAATGTGTCCCTATTAGAGTGCTTACATGAGAAATCCATTATTTTTGATAAAATGCTTATTTATCCAAACAGAAACCAAGTTAATTGAAAGTATAGATTAAAAGCATGCATTTTTTGTGGTGCAAGAGTCCATCTTCCAAACGAATCTCTTAAAGTGCACTACACTTTATTGCGACTAAGTAAAAAGGAATCAATATCTTTCAAATGGAGGCTTTCGAATAAAAACAAGTAATGAATGATTTTACTGATTTACACTAGTAGATATTGAAGGCAGGACATTTACAGAACCTCACAGACAGTTTGAGTGGGGTCTGTCTTAAACACAGACCTGATCAGAGTATCATTTTGTAAGCGCCATAGAGGACCTTTACTTTCCTGACATAGGTTTACAATTTAGTTTTAGCAAATAATGCAAGCTTGTTCAAGGTACAACTCAACTTTGCCCCTTGTCAGGAAAAGACAATGTCAAGATAGCTCACTAACATACCTTTAACGCATCCACATTAACTTGAGATCACATCATTGCCTTGATAGCTAGACAGTTCTTTGAGGGTTATCATTGTTTCCAGGTCTATACTGTACATGTTAACTAGCCATCATGACATATGCTGCTAGCTATGCTGTAAGTGACCTAACAGAGCTTTTGAGTTTGAAAGAAAATAAAAAATAAAAAATAGGTAAAAAACTGAGGGAGAGCAGTGACAATTCCAGTGTATGCACAGAGCTTCAACAGGAGCAGCAAATGTCAAGATAACAAGAGCAGGGATTCAAGCAAGCCTAGTTTGGAGTGAGAGCAGAAAAATCTGGGCAAGTGCAGGGAGATCAGCATGTATAATGTTTTGTGCATCTGTGACTGGTTTGTGTGTACCCATATGCCATGCATCATATACCATTTCTTCCACTTGCTTTTTGCATGTAAGTAATAGTACACAGTCCAATAACAGAGGCAACTTACACAGTAGTTTTCTGAAAACCAAATCGAGTGTATGAAGGGACAGGATTTTTTGGTGTCTCTCTGACCTAGTTTTAATATTTTAGGATATTATTCTTAGTGTGGCCTCATAGTTACATTTACATTTTTCATTTCGCAGACACTCTTATCCTGAATTACTTTCAAAGAATGAGTACAAAGTGCAATTAATGAAGTGGTATGAAAGGTGATACAGTACATTCAGGAAATAACTCACCATTTTCAATCATTTCAGGCCCTTACACAGTGTTAGCATGGAGAAATTGGTGTAGTATTTCCCACTTTTGTAGCTAGCTGACATTAGAACTTAAATCATGTGGAATGTATTATTATTGTTAGGGCAGAGACTAGGAAATTATCTGCAGTAGCTTTCATCTCACTTTCATGACCCCTGTTTGTGTTTTATGCTCCCCTTGTCTATGAGACATAGCTCTTGTGAGGTTTTAGTGGCTTTAGTGTTTATATTGATTAAAATTACTATATATTATTGTGAAATCCACTGAATGTTCAAGGGTAGCTGAGGATATATCACTCCAACTAAAACAGAATTATAAAATTTCAGTAAAATAAAATACCTGGCTTGACGTGTTTGCCCGCTGTCTTTGTCTTCTCAACCTAAATGAATAAAAAAAAACCCTGCTGATTAAATGATGGCCTTAACTCTCAAAGGTGATGAAGTCAGGTACCCCTTCATTTATCTTTAACTAACCAAGCATCTTTTATGATATAGAAGGAAAGCTTGATAAAATAGTAGGACCACTGAAAGGATTTTCCGAGAGTTCTGTTGGTGCTCATGCAGCAAGAGAATTTCTTGTCCCAGATAATATGTGAATATTTGCAAGGGTATTCTCAGTACATTGTTTGTCTTATGCAAAGGTTGGTTTTCACCTTAGATGAAATGACTTACTTACACAACCAGTTTGTAGAACATGGTGATGACAGAGCTCTGTACAGAGAATTGAAACCGGTAGTTTGCCATCACCCTGAGAGCACTCAGTTTGATACCCATGAAGCCATTGCCTGGGTTGAGATGGTATGTGGACTAAGTGACGGAAGTGGTAGGTGTTAGTCTGACTTCATAACATAATCTAATCATAATTTGAAATGCAATATGAACTTCAGGGGAGATATGAGGCAGTTTTCCCTCATAATGCTCATTCATGTCTTTACATGATTAAATGGCATATTTAAGAGAGATGATGAGGAAGCAGCAAAAACAGTTATACTATCTTTTCCAAAGCTTATTGCAATTGCAAAAAAAATCTTCCTAGACACCTTCAGTATAACCGCAATGACCACTCATTTGTAAACAGTGTCAAAAACCAAGTCATATTGCTGGGAATAGTTATGATGATAGAACAGCTCCGCAGCATCTCAAACAGCTAGTCAGCCATCAGGAAACAGATACCTTTGACCTGCAGGTCACACTTCATAAGGGGACTTGGCTCAAGTACCACTGTGATAGTGAGCTGTAGTTCCCTTTTAAAATTGCAGGCTCCATGTTACTGTTACATACTCATTTGGTGCTGTCAACTTTCAATAAAATCATCTTCTCACAGAATTTGAAAGCTTGAGGTGGTGAGAAACCGCAGAATTATTTATGTATCCTTTACATGCTCACTGGTCTGATTTTTTCCTGTGCTCCTACATGGAGCTTGATATTTAGGTACTAGTTAAGGTTATCCCAAATTGAGGGGTTTTAGTTGTTAAAGGACCTCTAAGGCCCTTGTCAGAGCAGAGTATGCAAGCAGTACAAGGCAAGAATGACATCTGGGAATGCTTTTATGAGTCATCCGTGCAGCATGTCCTTAACTTATCAAATCTCCCACCAATAAGACAAGGTGCCATATCTTGGTAACAGGCCATGCCTGGCAGAGGCAGGTGGAGGCAAAGCCTGAATATGTCAAATCTTGGACCATAAAGGGACGTACCCTTTCATTGTGGCACCATAAAGTTAAGGTTATTGCTTGTTTCCATAATAATTTTGACCTTCTTGGTGGTACATCTTTGTTTGAGCCTCTAGGTTGTGAGAAAACGTTACCTGCTGGACATGTAGTGTCCCCTGGTTAAGGTATTTGGGAAATCTGCACAAGACAGCTATATTTTTCATTTTTATAATGTTTCCTTGATGAGATATTAACATTATATTATAAACAGTATATTTCCAACAGCTAATGATCCATGAGAAATTAACATTGTTAGTTTATTAGTGTACATTATTTCTCATCAAACACACCTCTATCACAAAGCATCCACAAAGGGTTCTCTGCTGCTCTCAGGTGCAGTAAATGAAAGCACAAAATGCCTAGTACGTTGTGCCCCACAACCATGCCATAAATTGTTTAACCACTTGACATAGGGTAAAATGTCAGCGCTATCAGGATTAAAAAAAAGCAATCTGTACTTTTGCCTAACTCTAAAAAGTCAACCTGTGCACGCAAGTGCATGTATAAGATTACAATTTTTTCTGCATTCTGTCTGCGCTTACTATTGCTACTGTTGTGACAGAAAAAGAATGCTATGTTCCTTCCCCACTGCCTTTTATTCTGGGTTATTTGTAGTGCTGTGCATGCGTATATACAGTATATTGTGCATTATCTGTTGCAACTGACCCACCATGGTGGTAGAGGGGACTGAATCAGGTCTGAAAGCCTCAAACCCACAGCGAACTGATGGGAATCCTACAGAATGGATTTCAGTGTGAGTGCAGGAGGGCACATTGCCTCTCTGCTTGGTACTCAGCATTACATGGGTTTGGATAATGATTCACAGGTGCCCTGTTCAGGGGTCATTCTTATATAGACCGTATGGGTTCTTCCTTCAGAAATCAATAGAAACTTAAATAAGTCTTACACTGCTGCTCCCTGGAAGTATAGGTACTGTATAAAGAGATTCTGTGTGAGAAAACAGACTCAAGCAGATGGCATGGCCTATGCTGCAACACCTTAAAATCCTTTATTGTATGAAGGCAAACAATGTGAAATATGTTTATTGATATAAAAATGAGGCCAAATAACAGCAAAATTGGTTGTAATTGGTGCTACAGTATCTCACAGAAACACAGTAAGCACTATTCCACAACAATGCCACCCATTTTATTTTTCATTTTTATTGATTATTTTCATTTGGTCCTGTGTTTCTTTTTTCATATTACTATCTGAAGAGAATATGCTCTTTCTGATTATCATTAAAAAGATTAAATGATTGGTTGACGGTTCATATTAAGTGACTCATTTACCCAGTATTGTCACATATCTTTCTGTCTTCCACTCTCCATTTTCTTACACCTCTTTCTTCTGAAAATTGTTGTTGGTTTTTTTTTCTGTTTGGCACACACCACTGCATTGGCGCATTCACAAACAGGATAGATTATGATTATGTATAAGATTATGACCCTACTAGACTGTTCATTCCATTATCTTATTGTTTTACTGGGTAAAAGTGTTTCAAATACTGAATGGAGACAACAATGCAAGCTCACTGAAGTATATTTAAAATGTTTTTTCACCCCTCAGTTTCCTCCAAGTGATTCTTCCAGGTTTGTTTCGGTTCCGCACATGTGGGCTACACTTGTGTCAGCAAGCTGCTACATGACTGCACCAGCAACAATCTAAATACACCTTATCTTCACTCCTTTGTGTGAGTAGGGCATGCTGCACAGAGGGAGAGAGAAAATGTAAATGTATTTCAATGTCAAGGACACCACTCCTATTTTTATCTCTTTGGTAAAACACAGCTGATTGGTTGTTTGGTTATTTATTTATTTATCCATCTATCTATTCATTTATTTATCTATATTTTTTATCCAAAGACATTTTGAAGATTAATCTGTCATCATGGCATGCGATATTTTGAGTCTTTGCTGAGATATTTAGAGACGCTATACTGTATTGGGTTGCCTGTTTCTCCATTCAGTTTTTAATTATTGCTAGGCAAATTACCTAACAAAAATGGCTTGAGATAATGCACTCGGACATCCTCTCCTACCTAGCTGAATCTTCAGGTGAGATTATTTCTTTCCTGTTTCTGCCCATATTTCTTCTATAGTATTGGGGTGTATGAAGTGTACCCAGGAGTAAAAACTATGCATCTATTTATATAAGGGATCCCAAAGGTTTTCATTCTCATCCCTGCAGCGAATACCCAGGATCCATGCAGTCCTGCTCTCTAGTTCAGTATCATGCTTTTGTAGTGCAAAGACATGCAGATGATTGCTTTCAAGTTGGTTGTTGCTTCAGAATGTCACACAGCAGCTTTTTGGCATGTTAATGTATATCCAAAACAAAAAGCAGTTGCTTTCCAATGAAGAACATCCTTTGATTTCCCCATTCTATGGGAGTGGTCATGAGGTGACTGATGTTTTATCAAAATACCATAATTTTTCAACTGAATATGTGGTTAGGGATGCTGGAGGATTTATGATATAACAGACAGTAAAGTTAAGACAGAGAAGCAAGATGCAGCAGTAGATGATGAGAAAGAAAGTTCAAAACTGAAGAGAAGTAAAAAATGGTCAAAACAAGCTGTGTGGTCTTTGAGTTGTATTTGAGTTCTTTGTGGGTAAATAAGCTTAAATGGTACAAAAGTAAATGTATTTAGGTTCTCTGATCTCTGGGTTGTTCAAGTTATTTCTGTAGTAAACCATGAAAAGGGCCAAACTCTCTGTGCTGTGTATGTATGAGGTATGACCTGTCAACCTGTAACTTGGCTGGAGGGCATACCTGTCATCCCAATGTTCTGCCTCTAGTTTATTCTGGACAGCAGGACAAGGCATCACTGTAACATGAAAGAAGATTATACAACTTATCTCTCTAAGTGATCCAAACTGACAAGTGATGTACACACCCAACTCAACACACACACGCACACACACACACATGCAAAGCCTGACAAAGGGTTATAATGTGCATAATAAGTGTTGACATTTTCAAAAAATAGTGCTTGTTGATCCGCATTGTTTTGCTCTGTATTAGATCCATAGCTGTACCGTACAGATGCTGCTGCAGACATGCTGCAGACATGAGTAACCCAAGGCCCAGATAGAAGCAGCGCCTACTACCCAGCTGTTTACTCAAACCTGGGCAGTGGCGTGGCTTGTCATGTGACACTCTGACTAAGAAAAAGACAGGGAACCTGAAGAAGATTCATATCATCCTACAGATGGCAAGCAGGAGTGAGGACAGTGTGGGTGCTGGGTGACAGAAGCACAAAGAGCAGAAGGGAATGTCAAAGAGTGGAAGAAAGACATAGTGAGACTAGGACAAGAAATGAAAGGGGGAAACAGTAAGAAATTTATATGCAACCTTTAATGACTTGAAAAGATCACTGAAAAATAATATTGCAGATTATCATCTATTCTTTTGTCATAGGTACCATGCCATTTCAGTAATAAAACATGCAGAAGAATTCAGTACATCTCACTCACCTGACTTGGTACAACCTGAAAGATAAGTCAATAGGTAAAAAAAAACATGAATTGTGTTAGGATGTCTGTTAACTTACATGTACTATGGAATATATGTTATCAGGAAGTGACAGTAAGTAAATGGCTGACAGAGCATTGTGGGATTTTTCAGTATTTTAGTTTTTCTTCAGTCCAGTTCATTCGCTTATACGTGAATATTTTTAACATCACTGCACTCTTGACTTTTCAAATCCTGTCTCAAATAATACATGACAAAACATGGATCCCTCTGCAGGGAGAAGTGTAAATGTCTTTGCACTCAAATCCTGATTCTGTGAACATGACAGGATGAGGCTTAATTAACCCTGTGGCATTTGTGATACCTGGAGAAAGAGCAGAGGGGGACGCATAATGAGGCTCCACTTCACAGGCTGTTACCCAGCCCTGACTTCCTCAGCTGGACACTGGATTCGCACTTATACATTTCAATGGGATTGAGTATGACTTCTTTAAGGCAGTGTGTGCACTCACTATGGTATCTAAGCCAACTTAAGTTACTCCTGCTCACAGCAAGTATTCAGTACGGGTTTTATTATGGCTTAGCTTTGTAACTTTGCTTTTGTGGAAGTCTGTATAGGTGTATTGGTAGCTGGCATGGTTGAAGATTCAGTATGGATGAATCCCACAAGGATGTTTTGAAAATTGCTGAATTCTGTTTTTGAATTTGAGCTACTCACTGAGCACTCATAGTGAGCAGTTTAAAATGGCTACTGTACATTGATTCATTTTGGTTGCTTCAATGGAAAAGCAATGATACAGCTGTATCATTGTTGCATGTGAGAGTCGATCCATACAATTGATTTTTTATTTAATTTTATTCATATTAATTTAGCAATTTAGATGAAACTCAAGTCCTTATAACAATTGTAGTTATCTTTTAATATTGAATGTTTCAATGTCATATAATGAACCATTGCATATAATGAACCATTGTTTAGATACTTACTTAGCTATTTCCTTAAACTGAAGAATAATTTTACAGTTATACTGAATCATGTTCTATTGGTTATATGGGGGGTGAGAACTGTATTATTATACACTTGCAAATGCATACTACCTCAGAGCTATAGGGAATATGATGACTTAGTATGGTATTCTCCTTTTTAAATGGCTAACAATAGATCCTTCCACTGCCTCTATACTGCAGTTGTAAATGGCAGTGGCAGCATCAGTACATTGACATCATTTAATGAAGGGTGGGATATATTGTAACTGCAAGCCATTCTCAGTAGGTTTATCATTATCATTATCATTATCATTATCATTACCCTCCTTTATATGTTAATCCCCTTGCTCTCTGTATGATAGAATCAATACAACTTTCTCCTTCATGCTTTTGGTTCTTGTTGATCTACCATCTCCCTTCCATCAGAGCTGCTTAAGTATCAAGAACATCTTTACAACTTATCCTGTTCTGTCCTCTGCCACTTATCTTGTTCTTGCCCAATCTTAAGCCTCCACCTGAATTGTTGACAGTGAGTTATAAACTCACTGATATAAGAAAAATATAAGAAAAATCTAAATTTCCACAGTCCTGTCCCTGTCCCAGTGCCTCCTAGCTGCACTCTTTGGCACAGTGTCCATACCAGAAATGTACCCATGGAAACAGATTGTATGCTTATACAGTACGTTTCAGTTGGCCTGATGTCTTTCACTCTTTGGACCGCAGCCCCCTTCTTTTTTTGGCTTGCTGACCTCCCTCCAGTAATCTCTATTACTCCTGATCATTTATTACCACATCCAATCTATAATGGATGTTCTGGAAATTTTTTGCGTCTTGCAAACACTTGCAGCTGTGTCTGTCTGTCATGATGAGACCACAGTCTATAACGAGGGAGAAGAGATTTACAGCATTTGTGTTCTTAGCAGTCTTGCTAGACTAAGAGGATACTTGAAAGGGTCCCCACCTAGCATACCCACACACACACACACACACACACACACACACACACACACACACACACACACACACACACACACACACGCACACACACACACACACATACCTGAAGGTGATGCCAAACAAAGAAGCTCTCCAGATCTCAATGCAATGTTCAGTATTTTTATATTTTGTGTGTCAGCATTATGATGTACAGTTTAGTTGCTAATGTAATAGCTTCAAATTGATATTTCAATAGAGCCTTTTTTGGTGACAGATGTTATCTTGCCAATCAGACTGGGAGCTAGTATATATAAATGCTTTTGTGCTGTCATGATTTTTGCTTGGGTGTCTTCTTTCCACTCTTTCAGCTTATGCAGCAGGATTTGCCACTGCTGTAGATAACACTGAGACATTCATACACTCCGCTGTTACCTTCCTGCTTTACCTGGACACAATTGGTTTTATTTGTGAATCATCAAATATATTTTTTGGGGCTACACTGTGTAGCATGAGGGCACAATATCCACCTCTGTGTCGTTGCATACGAACTGAATACCCCTTTCTGTCACAATGGAAAAGTCTTTCAACAAGCTTTTGGTTCACTGAATACGATGAATGAAATGATACAGTAGGAGTGCACCGAGAGATATTTCTAGAGCCGGTATCAATATCCAAGGTTTATATGCTGATGCTGATGCCAGTATTTCATTAAGCTTGTTTCTTATGCAAGTGCTTGAAAAAATTGCATTGCGCATTAAATTCTATCTTGTAACTGAGTCACGTAAGAGAGAATAGTAAACAGAATTAGTGCAGATGAAAACATTTGTGTAAGCTGTTCTTCCAGCTCCCTAGTTACTGAGACCTACTTTTTCTTTTCCCAGAACTGTGTGAAACTCTAGTACTTTCTGTCATTCTGACCAATGACTCACTGCAAAGGTCAGCATTCACTCACATTTCCAGACAAATACCACTGAATTAGACTATTTTTATATTGGATTCTTAGTATGACATGAATATTGCTAAACTGAATATTGATAAACTCTTGATTGTCATCATTTGTTTATTAATATTTTGAATACTTGCTTTTGATATCAAAATTCTGATACCAGTATTTGAATGACAGAAAATTACTCCTTAGTTATTTTCAGCCTGATCTTTGGGTTGAAATAATGAAGAAAATTACATAAGTCTTTTACATTAAGGGTGGCATTGAATTTAAATGTGTCAGACATTACAGAAATTTGTAAATCAATCAAACAAACCAACAAAAACATGTTCCCAATCTAATCTTCCACAACATTGGACAAGCAGTAGTAAGCAGTAGTAGTAGTAAGTCTTTGGACTTAAAAGAGTTGTCTGCGTGGAAACTTTATCAAACACTTAGGCAAGCAGTGTTGCTCTCACACAGGATGGAGAGGCTAAACACAGCAATGCTATGACATGGTATTAAAAGATGGGTGCACTTCAGAACAATCTACATACCATCCTGGTAATATTATAAAAAAGCAAGTGTTTACAATTACTTTAAAAAGGCTCCAATTTCTAGCTGGACCACCCTTAGTTTGAGGCCACACCTTTTCCTGTTTTCTTGACTTTGAACCCTCATGAACATAAAAATAATCCTGAGTAGCATCTTGCTGAATAACTGTATTACACATGGAAGGTACGAATACATGTGCCACTTGCTGTGTTACCTTATGTAATGTGTCTATGCCAAGCTTAATGTTACCAAAGTATTTTCATTGTCTGCTTCATCCATGTAATGTATGATTAGTTTGAACACTGTCCATTAGTAGATGACAGACAACTCTGCATTAATTCCAGATAGTGTACTTTAATGAAATTATTTGGTCTTACAAATGTGGACTTAGGTTATAACAGAATACTGTATATTTTATTAACCATAGCATATAATGCAACAAAATCAACAATAGCATTATATTCGGCTGTGAATTAAGTTATAGGCTGTCATGAATTGTGTAAAACAATTTACCTTCAGATTCTTTATCAAATTCAATGTAAGCAGCTCAGCAATGTACCTATTTCCTGCTTGGTCCTATTCAGAATGTAACATTGTCAGGGCACAGGCACAGACTCAAACGCAGACCAAGTGTAACCAGGTTCCAAGTGGCTTCATTAGAATGGGAAATCGCAGGGCAAGATCGTGGTGGCAGAACAGGCAGGGTCAAAAACTAGGAAGGCAGGCCGAGGCAGAATAAACAAGGAGCAGGGATCAAAAACAGGACAGAAGAGAGAAGGCAGTACGGGATCAACAACATGAGTAATCAGATGGGTACACAACAGAGAGGAAAAACTGAGACGAACTGGCAACAACACAGAGACAAGCAGGGTAGTTAAAGGCTGGGCTGACGAGGTGATGGGATGCAGGTGGGCAGGCAGGCAGGTAGAGACAATCAGGAAATCAGGAATGCGGGGACAGGGCGGAGAGCGGGGCAGGGCTGGAACACATGGGAACTGTAAACAAAAGCACATGGACAACACTGACAGACAGGGAGAAACACAAAAACAACTAGGGGGCCGAAGTACTGACAGACACGTTTGGTTTCCTCAGGTGGACAACCGACTGTATTTCAGTCTGCGCCTCATTTACAGTAAAAAAAAAAAAAAATCTTTCATTTCCACAAAAATCTCTGACAATCATGCCATCTTCATTTGTCATCTTCATATGATTAGCTGTTCATTTTGTAATGCAGACTGACTTAATCCTATGCAGGATTGGATTTCAAGTTCTGTTCTCTGTCATATTTTGTTGTTTTTGTAATTACCCAGGGGAAAACTTTTGCTTGTATGTGTTCTGACTTGGATCAGATAACATGCTGTCTGTTTTATTCTGTACTGTCTGTACTGCTAACTATGATAATAGATGTTTCAGAAAATGCATAATTGCTTTCTGTAACAGTCTTTTAAATAGCATTTTGACTTCTTGCTGTCTGTTCACCAACACGTTCACCAATATAGCAGCATATGTTTGCATTACACCCTTCACTTTAGTAGTTATCTATGCTTCATTGTTTGATATCTCTGAGTAAACTACAAGGTGATTCTGTACCAAAGATACTACCTGAAAATCCAGTTAGATTTAAGACTCCATTTATGACGTGAGTCCCATTTGAAGTTATTGTACCATGACTACCATTTTAAAGTATAGTTGAGGCAGGCACATAGCTCCACATAAACCAATCAAAGTGTAAAGTGCCTTTGAAGTTAATAAAGAAAAGGCTCCAGAAATGAAATAGGGGTCATTTTGAGACATTATTGTTCACCAGTGCAAAAATGCAAAATACAAGTATGCTTTATTCTGTTATTACATGTTTTCAAACTATGAGTTTATTTGTTTGGCCTGGGTTTTTATCAGGTTGAGTGAATTACTTCAGACATCCAAGCCCTTATTTGCAAGTGGTTGTTTTCCACTGAGATAATGAAATCCCTTTTTAAACAGGGAGATGTTAATAGGCCTGACATTTACAACTTCAGCCTGTGTTTACAGAAGTAACATTTTAAGAGGAAACTCCAAAAACTAGAAAATCCTGTGTGGGTTTTGAGTTGCATAAAACCAACCAACTGGAAATTATTTACTCATTAAACCCTTATACATAGCATGCAACAGTGTTGAAAATGAGAGTATTTTTAATTATTCCTTTTAGTTTCACTTCTTCAAAGAGACCACCATACATGGTTAGTCAGATACTCACAACATCTACAGCACAGCAATGTTTTTTTTCCCCACTAAACAGACCATTAAACAATATAGAAAACAACAATAAGCATTCAGTTATAGTGTGAGTGTTATATTTTATACACATTAACCGTGTTGGTAGAGTGGGCTTTTCTGTTTGCTGTGATCTGGGGAGCATAGGTTCATAATGATGTACTGAGACTGGACATTATGTCATTAGAATAGTAATAACTGCTATCAATCACATTTAACTGCCTTCTGTTCAAGAGGTGTAAACACAGAGTAGGAATATGGTTGAGGTCATGCTGGCTGCAGCAGCTGTGTTTGCTATCTTTGCATTTAACAAAGGATGTTGTCATTTCTCTAATGATTGATGCAGGACTAAAATAATAGTTGGATTGTATTTACACTAATCTCCAGTGGATATGAATGTGCTAGCAGAGAGATCTTGCTGTCAGTGTTTGCTCTAAGCAAGTATCACAGGAAAAGTAGTGAAACAAATCCGCTGGAACAAACTGACCCATCTGTTTTGCTTTAATGAAATCATTTACAACAAAGTCAGGATGGTGGTCCACTCCATTCAACGTTTAGAATGGAAAAAAGTCCATTCTTGGATCAAAGGAACCATACTTTTTTGCCTTTGCAGCACAAAGTGCACTTCAAGGGAAAGGAAAATGAAATAATATATTTAATTTGAAAAAGATTCCACTGATGTGTAAATGTCAGATTGTCATCTCTCTGACTTTTGTGTGAATTGCAGAATTAGTCCCCCTGAAGTTCTGAAACATCAAAAGGAAAAATATCCATAATAAATGTAGAGATAACCAGGATCTGAAATATTTAACCCTTTCACAACTGTTCTGCAGATGTGGAAACTTTGTTTACAAGTAAGACAACACTATGATCTAAATGAACTGTTTTAGAAAGATGTGGATATACAGTAGGTGTTTATGCATAATAATTGTAAGTTTTGTGTTATATTGAAACTATCTCTTCACCCATATACTTGCAACAGACATGTACCAGACTATGATACTGTTTGTATGATATGCCAAGAACAATCTGTAAGACACACTGCCTCCACTAGCACATGCGCAGACAATGTTGACCTTAGTCCATATAAACCTATGACATGTAACTAGCCTCCATGCATTATGATTAATGTGTGTGGTAAGTTTATGTGTTTGTAATTACAATGGGTATGTTTCTTTCAGGAATGTGATGTGATACAAATACACTTAACTGGCAACATCTTGTAATCTGCACCTTTCATGATTTTTATCACCTGTAATAGTTCTCTGGGAGACATTCCTTGTGGGCCTCAACAAATTCTCTGCTAATATTGAACTAGTTTAGTTAGCAACTAGCACAGTTAGTGCTTGTATTGTAGCTAGCCCTGATACCCACTTAGTGTTATACAGTATAGACTACTATTCATGAATTGTGTTGTATAATAAATTATAGTTACTTTAACTTTAACAGTCTCATGTGTAGGACACGTATAAAAGGTGACTTTCTAGTTAGCTATATAACTAGCTAGTGAATATAGTCAGCTATTCATTTACAGGGGACTGGTAAATACAGGTCACCATTTTATGTTGTCTGACTGTTTGTGAAACTGCCATTCATTGTACATAATATGTTCAATCAGTCAGACCCCTTAGTAAATACTCAAAACTACTCACATTGGTGCAAGACGTTGATATTCTCTTATTTGTATCATTTCTTAGTTATCAAAATGTTTCACACCGGTGTGACCGTATGCGCCCAAGGATTAATGGTTGTTATTACTCATGATTAATGATGATTTTTTTCTTTTTTCACTCAATAACTGTGAGAACTACTTGGAAGTGAAAAATAACAATATTGACCAATAAATTATGTTTATAATTAACTTTTTTTTCTGGAACATTCAAAATTCATTTATACTCATTTTTTGGTACTACTTTAGAGTTTATGTTTCCCTTCTCTATTGCCTTTTATTTGGTTGGGGGCACAGACTTTCACTCAGAACATTACAGAGGATTGTAGCACAGCTTCAGGGCCGGCCCAACGCATAAGCGAACTAAGCAGCTGCTTAGGGCCCCCGTGGCCACCAGGGAGCCCCCAAGAGCGCTTGAAATGTCCCACAAGAGAGCTTGAATTTTTTTTTTTTTTGTGATATATTATATTTTGGGTTGTCAAAACAATGCATTAATTTCGATTAATTAATTATAGAAAAAAATAACACGTCAAAGAAATTAACACAGATTAATCACACTCTATGATGCCCCTTGACCCCCATACATCACTGTGCATCAATATCACACAAGCAGCCTCGTACCTACGACCGAATCACAGCCATGCTGATATTCAGTATAACAGCACAACCTTGAGTGTGATATTGCTTTTATACAACAGTTCTACAAACAAGGCTGTTTATCAAGTAACAATAATTTGAGAAAACAAATTATGTTTTTTTTTGTCATTTACTCGGCTCTGCTGACAAAAGTAATTCCTTCAGGATTACATTTACACGTGTTGTCAAGCAACACATAAACAGTTTCTTGACTGCAGGTTAGTTAACTAGCTAGCTAGCTTCCTGCTTTTTATCATACACGAAAAGGCCAGCCAGCTACTTTCTTTCAGACCCAACAACAGGCTCGCTGGCTACTTTTTATCATACACGTAAAGGCTAGCTATATGGTAGGCAAGCAAGTTGCTTTTAATCATATCCCACTACAGGCTAGCAAGCTACTTTGTAGCATACATGGATGGGCTAGATATACGGTAGGCTTGCTAGCTGGCTATTGTTTATCATACCCAACTGCAGGCTAGCTAGGTTCTTTTATATCATACACGGAAACGTATCCACAATATATACTCTATATATTCATCATATATTACTGTTGGTCTATGTTGCCTAACTGATTTTTGTTAAATTTTTTTTGGCATCTAAAATATGACACATTGACAATCATTACAATACCAAGGATAAAATGAGAAACTTATGGACTTATGTCCATCATTGTTCTTGCTGAAACATTTCTGATTTTTTTATTTCCTCAGTTCATTAGGTCATGTTTTTAATTGTTATGGCCATTATTGCATATGAACAGTGAAAAAATGTTCTGAATGTATAATAATAAATAAAAGAGATGTTGACCTTTAAAGTTTATAATTATCATTGATGCCGTCATTTACCAAAATCCATTTGAAGTGAAATATTTTTAAATGCTTCTCACAGCAAATATTGATATATGCAATTAATTTAGATTAGATTAATTAATCACAAAGCATGTAATTAATTAGATTTTTTTTAATCGTTTGACAGCCATAATTATATTATGTCAATGATAATCATACAAAAACGCAATATTACGTTAACAATAGTCATTAGTATTGGCAGCCGAGGCGGTGGGGGGACCCCAAATCAAATTCTGCTTAGGGCCCCATAAAGGCTTGGGCCGGCCCTGCATAGCTGTTAGGTTAGCGAATGACCTCTGGCTCTACTAAACCACAATTCTGTACATTCCTAGCTTTGATGTACCATATACATCACATTTATGGTGTAGCAATTGTGAAGATTTATACTAGGTACTGAATTTATTGTGCTTTAAACTTAGAACACGATACATTCTGGGTTTATGAACAGCCACAGTATGAGAAAATAGGAATGTATTAAATGTGTGCCACCAGAATTATACATTTAAGGCCTTGTATTAAGTTCAAGAAAAAAAAATAACATGTTTCTTCTGTATGTGATAAAGCAGGGTGCCATAGACAAGCTTGTGTGACAAAATTGCATAGCTGATAACACAGTCATGGACGAGAAGCTACTGATGCTATGCTTAATGTTATGCTGTAATAGAGCTTGTGGACAATATTTCTTCATTTCCATCACATTTACTCATGAAAAACAAAGGATATATTTTATTTTTAGACTTAAGAAAATGGGATCAACAAATATGAATCTCTTAATAAGACACCATAATACATTTATGTGTTTAGCAATGTTTATCTAAGATTGTCTTCTATGCAACTACTGCTATATAGCCAGTCTGAGTAAAATGTAATTATCAGGGAAAAAAAAATATCAAAAGCTTGGTAAACGAATAAGGCATCGAGAACTAGGTAGCTAGTGAGATCTAATGTATGAGTTCAATGTTTTTTTTTTTTTTTTTTTTTTAATTTGAATGGGCAGAATTATCAACTTTTTGTTGGAAATCCTTTATTTCCTTGACCATTATGATTCTGATTAGGTGACATTGCAAACCATAACCTTGGTTGACAGCCCCAGTTTCTCTGTTTAATGTATTCCATAAATAATGTGTTTTCTCAACAAATGTTGAATCAGGTCATGATTACATATGCTTACTGTGCATATGATTATGCATTTAATTTGTACAAATAGAAAATAACATTTTACTTACAGATCCAAAATATTTAAGATGAATAATTTGTGATAAATGTGTCACATTTATCACATGTGATGTGACTGAATAACATTTAGAAATGATTCCTTAGATGTTGGAAAAATATGCAATGCATTGCTAAAATATATGATATGATATGATATGATATGATGTATGATAATATCTATTACCCCATAGATATTATTTCTATAACATGTAAATGTGCAACATGGATCCAATAGAGCAGCATTTCCCAAACCTCTCCTGGAGGAGCCCTTGTCCTGAATGTTTTACATCTCTCTCTGCTCCAACACAGCTGATTCAAATGATCAACTCGTTATGAACTCCTGAAGCTGCTTAATAACAAACTAATCATTTAAATCAGCTGTGTTGGAACTGGGAGAGATCTAAAACATGCAGGACAAGGGGTCCTACAGGAGAGGTTTGGGAAACGCTGCAATAGAGAATCCATTTCCTGGTTTTTACTTGTACCAAACAATAAAAGGCCCTATTTTGTCATGAAGGATGCCAACCCACAAATTTTCTGATTCACATAGGATGATGCATAGTTAAAACAAATAGATATTTTTTGAGACATACTATCCTTGATTGCCTCTCACAGCTATTATTCGACTGTTCATCTAAACTTTGCTTTGAGTTACACAAGTCTGAAATTAACTAGCAAGAGTCAAGTCAAGAGCATGTACAGACAATCAATGAATGCAGTCTTCAAATTGCATCATTACAAAACTGATTTTTTTTCACATATTTCTCAGTTTAATCCCATCAATTACATGTTTTGTGTACTGTTTAACCTTTCTAGATGAAAGCCTGCTTATATATGTGCAATTTTATAGTATACCTATAAAAGTAATTTATTACTGATGATGGAGTCTTTTTCGCTAAGGTAAATACGCCAGCACATGCACATTTTCTCCTTGATTCTTTATAGCTTCTTAGGGTGTACTCACACAACAGCTTTGTTTTGAAATGAGCATGGCTCTGTTGGTTTAGACAGCAGCACTGATATCTGAATTGAGGGACCAAGCAAAAATAAACTCAAAGGAGGAAACTTCCTGAACAGGTGGTCTCGGTTCATTTGATACAAAGAGCTTGGTACAGTTCATCTGGAAAATGTTCTCTGTTGAGTGTTTTTCAACCAGGAAAAAGTACTTTGTGGATGCTACAATATGGTGATATGTGGTGGTAAACAGAGGCGTTTTGTGGACAGCCAAAGACTGAAACCATGTTTACAAATATGGTCTGATAAAAAATTAAACTATTTTGAACTCAGTGCAACCCACATCATAGAGGTTTTTGCAGCATTTTGTCAAATGTAGAAAATGTTGCTTCAACACTGTAGGTATGCAAAGAGAAAGTGAGGCTTCATTCAAAACTTGCTCTGCACATTGGGGTTGCTGTCTCTTACAATAAAGGTTATGGGAACAGGCGTCTTGTATTTTTCTGACTTTTCTGTCATGGTCCACAACATCAGTTTCATTTTTCATAAATAGGTAGTACAGCTTGGCTGAGCATTATGCTGTTGAACCAGCCATCACTGACATCTTGATGAGCCAGCTTGTACAGTGATCTTATGCAGTGCAAATACGTCAACTGTCTCTGATGCAGTACAGTTTTGACATAAGTGGACTTGTGAAGCACAACGCAACACCTGACACCAAGCTTATAGTTACTGTATGAAACTCACCAGGCTCTCCAGTCTGTATTTAAAAATGGACTGTTAAGGAAGTTAAATAAAACACACACACACACACACACACACACACACACACACACACACACAGTGTGCATTCCTAAGTGATTGCAAGTGTGAGCATTGAGAAAATATGAATATTCTTGTCAAAAGAGCCATACTTAGCTATTTGGAACAAGGTGTGAAGAGGCTCTTGTTTTTAAGCATATTTACGTGTGCATTTTTTATTCTTCAGGCATAGTATGGTTTGCTGGGAGAGCAGTGCGAACATGAAAGATTAATCCCAAAACAAGTAATGAATAATAAAACAAAATATGGAAACTCATGTCCCTGAACTCATGGACCCTGTAACAACAGAACCTGGTGCAATTTGTTTGGAAAATGTCCTGTGTGAACACAAAGAGGGCCTGGCTCTCACACAGGAAGCAAGCCACACAATTTGAATGTAAAAGAGATCTCTTCCATTGGGCTGTGTGACGCTGGTTTTCAATAGGGTGGTTGCTAGTCGGTCAGCTGATCAGCCATGTTTGTGTTGTTTGTGCAAACCTCAGTACACTGCACGCTCAGCATTGCTTCATCAACTGCGCAGGCAGGATTACATGTTCCCTGCACAATATGAAAATAGCCACACCTGATTCATGACACTGCTTTGTGCACAGTGCTCAGGTTCATCCATGCCAGTAACTGCCCTCTCAATGCTAGTGACTCACCCTTAGTGTTCTCCAGGAAGCCAGTTGCAGATAATCAAGCCCCTTTTAAACAGATCTATTATGGCCTTTTAAAGGCCTTTATTTCATGTATAAGAAAAAAGGATTTTTTGACAAATATTTGTAATAATTTTAATATTGCTTTATATTTCAAAAATTAATCACAATGATGTCACACAGTGAGATTTAAAAGGCAGAATGTTTAAGAATTCAGTGGTTTAATTGCAGAGGTTAGTTCCAAGATGGACAAGGCATTTTAACTCTCTTCCTGGCATGTATAAACTCTCTTTATATAACTTTATGTAACTTTATATAGTTGTGTAACTTTCAGCCTTCACCTTAAATCATTTGGAAAGGAATGATGCATGCAGCCTGCTGTTGATGAAGTGTCCTGTCTGTGGCTCGGAGGACGTGACTTTGTGTCTCTGAGGACTGGCTCCCCATCCATCTTTGCATAGGTTTCTCCACCACACACGGTTATCAGTGAAGGTTCTCCCTAAAGGGCTCTGCAGGTTGTCAATCAAATCATGCATTTAACCTCTGATACAACCATTTCACAGACACTCCGCATGTAACCAAACATGGTGCTAATGCATATCTTTCTTATCACACTTTGTGTGAGGACTGTTATGCTCAACTCTGACTGTTTGTGGACTTGGTCAATTGAATGTCCTAAAACATGCCCAAAATCAGTATTTTTTCCTCCTGGAATGTGTAAATATGTACCTATGACTGAAGTCTATGTGAAAAGTAGCTTTGCTAAACTGCCCTATGTATATTCACCTTGTGTGTCCTCTGAATATTTGAAAATGGGGAGGAGGGTAAAAATGAGCTTCTATACTTTAAATAGATTTGCTCAGCTTAAACAATACTGTGTGCAAATCAGTGAGGCAGACGTGCATAGTGCTGCCCAGCTGTCTAAAGGTGCAGTTTATGGATAATGAAAATACTTTAATTGCGGCTTTCTCCATGACTAGACCCCCATGCCTCTAGAGTAATCAATATGCATTGAATCTCCTTTCACTTTATGAATATTAGTTTTACACTGAGAGAACATAAGAAGAAAAAGTCACGCAACCCCCTTCAGATTGCTGAGAAAAAAAGGACTGAACGCCAGGTTTGTCCTGGAATATTCCTCAGTTGCTTCAGTGACTTACGTTAGGAAAATAATGACTGCATAATACTGATTAAAACATAACAAGGTTCTCCTGTACATTTTGTGTGAGTCGTAAACTGGAAATATCCACTATAAATTGAACATTGCTGATAGCCTTACAAATTTATTTTTTTTAAATGGATATGAATACTTCATGAGCAAGTTTTGCTTCCAGAGCAAGGGGAAAAGGAATCTGTGATTAATAGAAGAATAATGGAATTGTAATAGAAATTAGGTTTTGAACATTTATAATCTGCCTCCCCCCCTTCTTTGTTCAAATACAAATGCTTCAGGCTCTCATTTCCATTTTCATTTTGAATAATGGTACAGTAAATTGAAGTGTGGGGAAGGTTGAGGCAGGATATGCACTGGCCCACTTCAAACGTCTTGGGCAGGCCTCATTTCTCAGAGAATTTTCACCCAACTCTCACAGACTGATGGAAATATAATTCAGAGCTACATTGCAAATATGGTGTGATCAAAGATAGGGTTAGCAGTTGACATTTTGGTCTGTTAAATTTCACTCATTCTTCCAGTTATATTATGATGAACTCAGTATAATAAAAATGCACTTTGTGCACAATTATGCCCGTTTCCTCAACTGATACACTTAATGTGTGCTTTTAAATACACCCAAACAGTAATTTACATGCCTCAGCATATGAGAGATTTGCATGCTCAAATTTTGCCCAGGAAACTCACATGGTGTTTAGTGTGGGGTTTTTGCAGAGCAGCAGTGTAATAGTGCTATCATTCAATTCTGAGTCATACAAATCTGCATTTTCCATTTGTTTCCTGTTAAATGAACTGTTGAACGTTCCATCTGATGGCAATCTCATTTAATTGTGCTAAACGTCCTGGAGGATGCCTGTATGTTCATGCTCATCAAATGTGTACACGCAGCATGTGAAATGCAGGCACAATGGAGGTATATTGCCTTTCATATTCTAAGGGTTTTTTTTTTGCAATGCCTGGGTGGACCAATACACAAAAGCCATTCTGCTGTTATTACTGAATAGCATATTTATGCTCACGTTGCTTTCTACATAGCATATGTACATTAAAAAGTCTCTTTAGGCTGCTGTCTGCTGTAATAGTGTTTGTCAAGCTGTGTTTAGAATAGAAATGGCAACCATAATCTGGAGGTTTTAGCTGATTGTCCTCACAGCACCAACAGATATTTCATGTTTTACGTAAACAACAATGATACAATGATACCATCAAAATGTATTATGCACTCAATTTAGCAAATGATAAAAGAAATCAGAAATGATGTATGATGTTATGGTAATTTTGTTATAAAATGTCATTTTAGGCTGCTTTCTGTTTCTCAGTCAGGGCATTCAATGAAAGGATAATTTCAAGCACGAAATGAGCTTTGTTGGAATTATTTCATGATCCGAGTCTAGGTCGTGTTCACATATATGAACGTGCACGGCTGGCTTTGGACTCATAAGCTAACACTGGGGTGTGAATTCTCACTTCATGCTGTTCATGAGAAGAAAACAAACCCACCAGTCGATACGACTGCAGTCAGTATCATGCATCACAGAATTTCCTTGCATCACACGGACCCGGTCCTACAGCTGCTGGCTAATCAAATATCTCTATTCGTGTGCCTCTACGCCAATGCCTTGTTTGTATTTTCTGATAATGGACAAAGAAGATTAGATTCATGCACCCACACAACATAAAGACTTGTGGATCTGTGCCACGTGTGCTGTAAACCAATGTCTGTGAAAATGCAAGGTGACTCACTCTCAAGGAGTCTATTTACAGGGCTATTGATCTTGGGTATATCATTAAGGAGGAGCACTTCCTGCTCAGTATGTTGAGCCCCGAATCTGAAAGGAAGATCATCTTTTGAAAGGAAGATGCCTTCCACATTTCCATTCTCATCAAACAAAGGTTTGATGTTCACAAATGCCTTAGAATGTGTAGTTGGAAGAGCTCTCACCACTCCGTTTGAATTCTTGGTGCATGCTTGTATCAGCAGGCTTTGTTCTTGGCTTGAGGTTATCAACTCCTATTGCTAGTACACAAGATCTTGCAGGCAAACCCAAGCCTAGTTGTAAAGACATTAAATTTAACCTTGCTGGAGAAGGAATTCACATTGAAAAGTATTATAGCGGTTACATATTCTGAGAGGATTTTCAAATATATATTAGAGGTCATCTGAGATGGAAATCCGCTGATTTCACTGGCTGATATTCAGCATTGCTCACATGCATAGTATTTTACAGTTGCTGCTTTTCTGTTACTCCCCAATGTGACCAATATGGTGATCTGGCAACCCAGAAGTTCTCAGTCAGACCAATGAAGAAGTTATGGAAAGGAGCTGAAAAGGCATGAATGGAACATTTTTAGAAGCTGTCATTTTTCTTAGCTTGCAAAACCATGCAAAACATCTTCATTTAACAATGTGTAAAATATCAAACACGTGTCTTGATTAGCTCCAAGTATAAACAAAGAAGATTAAAAAAAAAACAACATATGTTATTTCCTGGCTGTAGAATTTACTTGATATAGGCTTATATATAATTGTAGTATGTGGAATCCATACCATCAATTATATCCTCAGCCCACAATGTTATTCTGCTTAAACCACAAGTGATCCCTTCAAAATATTCAGTTCCCCTGTTAATGATATTACATTTTTTAGCTAACATAACATGCTAATTGTAAATTGTTACTTTCACTGCAAGGCACAGAAATAAAGAAATTTAGCATGCTTTATTTTTATTACAGTTTTTATTTGCCTTTGCTAAGCTGTAAGACTCCACTATCACATTGTAGAATTAAAATGTCCCATTGGTCAGAGTGTTATTTATTCAGTCAATCACAAACAGAATACAAAGGTCCCCTCATCACAGTATGTAACATTCTGTTGATGTATTACAGAAATAAACCATGCAACAAAAGCTTTCCTTTATGTATCTGTCTTGCTAGCTAGCATAATGACAGCAGGACACTTATAAAACTGCATCCAGCAACATTAGTCTTTTACTGCACTTCTAGGAATTTCAAAAACCATTCATCACATCAATAAAAGTCAATGCTCACTATGACTGTTTTGATTAAAAACAAGGAACATGGATTCTATGTTGGTTTAATGTAAGTTAAATAGATTGCCATTTACAATAGATTAAACCACAAAGAGCCATCTTGTTCAAAACTTTGCATTTCCTACTACCTAGGATCATTCATCTTTAATTTCACTAAAACACTGACCCAGCCAGTGCTAATTCATTAATAAAACTGTACAAGCAGCCATTTGCTTCTCAGAGAACAACCAGAAACAGGTTTTCCCTACTGGTCTGTCATCTGTTGTTTGCAAGCTCCTCAGGTTGCATGCTTAAATATTTTAACAGTGAACAAGGTATGGCCATAAACCTGCATGTTATAGATTCTAAGCATGTTCGTTAGGATTTTGCATGTTCATCCCATGACTGTACAAACCATTGTAAATGGATTTTCTCTTTTCAAACAGGATTGGTCATTTCCAGATCCAATTTCCAATTGAATAGTTTTGCGGTCACATAATTTACTGCATAGAAACTGGAATAATTTGAGTCACTGTGCAGCACTGTTAAATTATTTCAACTAAAACATTAGGGATGTGGAATTTACATCGATTGACATTTTGTCACACTACACAGGAAGCACAAATTAATTATCTGTAACTTGTTCATGGTGCTTGTGCTTGGTGCAGACTCTTCTCGCCATTGATGCAATTACTGTGTTATTTCATGAAAACACATGCAAAAGTGCACTTTACTTCCATTTCCTGTGCGGCTGATAACTCGGCCACATTGAAAGGAAACAGCTGTGCATTCATGAGAGATGCTGCCTCTGCCTCCTAAATAACCTCATAGGTTTGCACCCAGAAGAAAGCAATTATAAGTTAACCAATTTCCCCACTGTTTAATTGTTTTTATTTTGCATTTACTTCTAAAAGAATGCCTCTGTGGAAGTTTTTGTTGTTTAATTTAATTAATAACAGTACATTATTTAAAGGACATTCTTTCAAGAACATTTGTACATTTCTACATGTTTCCCAGAAGAACTCTTAGAGTGGGGACATGCACACAGGAAAGAATATCTTAATGGCTGCTGTCTGCTTAATTTATTTGATAATAACCTAATGGACTGTTTGTGGCATTCGCTGCAGTAAAATCCATTACATGTATGAAATACTGGAAAATGGAAATTGATCAGGCAACACAATAGAAGCATTTTGTATGTGAAGAGCAGTGTAGATGAGTTCTTCATGTTATGTGTTATATTTTAAAAAGAAGGGATATGGACAGAGGATACATTTGCAAACAGTTGAATCAGCATCATACATTTACATGTAAAAAAACTAAACGTATGTCTCTAGCTTGCAGTGCTTCTCTATATTAACAAGTGAGGTATGCATTTATTTTCTTTCCACCTAATAGAGATATATTTTTGTTGTGAACATTAATCATTCAAAATTTGATGATAAGCTACATACACTGATTAGAATACAGAGTCTTTCACACTATTAACCGCTGAGCATTGCTTCAACACAGATCATCAGCTAGAGGCAGAGGCTGGCTTCATATGTGTTTTGTTGATGTGTGCTTCAGTGGTTCTTGTATTACCTCAGATGAAAATGAAATAATCTTGCAATCATTGATTGATGTAAAATAAGATAAAAGATACAATAAATGTGTATAAACATTTTACATTTTTATAAGTGTTTCAAACACTCAGTGTTGATGTCATAGCAAGATTAAAGCATTAAATGTATAGTTTGTGAAGATTCCTGCATGTGCTCAGTGACACAGCAGGGAGGATATATTTGCTAACAGCACACTTAGATTTCTTTGATTTCTCAGAGGCGTTGTTAATCTACAAAGAGTGTCATTATTTAAGATGCATTTGGGAAACACCCCATCAATGAAAGATAGTTCTGAACAAGGTTTTAATGATCAGCTGGGCCTTAAGATGGTTTTAGGAAATTGAGGGTAGTCATACTAATGACACAATTGAAAAAGAATACTGTGAGTAAAGAATATGTTCTGAGGTTATTGTCTGTTTCACTTTCACTCTATTACAAGAATCCAACAATTTCCTGACAAGAAATTGACCAATATTAATAAACCCATCAGTCAGTCACTGCCACTACTGCCACTAACATTCTAGAAATTCTTCTGACTGAAGATTTTGAGGACTGGCTAAGGGCTACATGCCATGCCTGATGACACAGACATTCCCATGGTAAGTAGGCACATCCAAACTGAAACAATTTTACACTCACTTCTGAGAAATGATGCAACCAATGCTAGCATGACAACAGGTATAGAATGCAAGAAAAGGTACAGTCCATATTGTGTTGCACATTTGGACCGCTTGTGGGTGTGATGGCATGGTCTGCAGTACAGTATGGATGAAATCACAGTTAGCATTTGTTGATGGCTCCACAATGGCACAGTACTACAGAGATGATTCTCTTGCCCCATGCCTTGCACTTTACTTTTTGCAAAATAATAATGTTCACATTGACCTACATTACAGTGTGTGTGCATCTTAGTTGCAAAACACATGGCTAGTCTGGACTGCCATGTACAGTATACCTTAACTGGAACTATACATTGTATTTCCTGCTGAGTAGGATAGGATTTCCCAGAGTGAGACACTTGGAAATTTGAAGCCATATTGAGTGTGAATATTGCCATTTGAGAGCACATGATACATTGATTACATAATGTCTGCCTGAAGTCACTTTGTATTTCTGTTCTTGTTTAGCACAAAAATAGAATCAGTTGTTGCAGAATCAGCTGTTGTATTTTAAATGTTGTGCAAAACAGAATAAACCAAGTAATGATAATTATAAATGGAACATTATAATATATTAATAAAAAATGACTTTGAAACTTCATTTCTCCTTAATATGTTATGCGAAAGAGATTATGCTAGACACACCACATGTGCAGTATGGCAGAAGAAATTTATATACATTCATAAGAGCTGTCTACCATCCACTGTACACTGCATTGTAGTTAATCCAATGGTACTGGAAATCCTTTCATGCTAACCACAGCCACTAATAACTGAATACTTGACTTAGCGTATACTGAAGTATACAATTTCATTTGACTTCAATTTTAAACAATGCATTCTTAGACTAACTACTTCTACATTAAAATAGATATTTTTCTCAATAAGGGAAAACGTTATGCAAATAACAATGGCATTTAACTTGGTGGAAACCACCTCGTAATATATAATGCCAAGATGGAACACAGACACTACAGATTGATAATTATGTGAAAAGCTGTTTGTGTTCCTTGGTTAAATGAACAGAATATTTTAGCAGGTGCAATTAATTATGATGTGCCGGAAAGATGTATGGTCCTAACAACGGGAGCTGCGGCTAAAGATAACAGAGATTTATTAATCTGTACAGCTCGGGTCGCTTTTAGCAATGTAACATTAATACACTTTTTGAGACTCAAATTAGGGAAGAAAATGGGGAGGAAATTATGTCAGATACATACACAGAGAATCAATGTGGCTCTTGTAGGGAACTTGTAAAATGACACAAATGAATCTTGCTAATGGCATGGCTGACACTGTAGCTCAATATTATGATTTCAAAACAGAAAAAGATTGATTATGTAACCAGGTTCTTATTTACTGAAAAGAAAAATGGATTACCCAATAGCCTTTTAGAAGCCCAGACAGAGGGGAGAATAAGACCTAAATTGTACAAACTGAACTGAACATTAATATGGAATAATAAGAACTATATTTTCCTTTATTGTAAAAGCACACACTTAAGCCATTTAGTTTGCATCTGTTTAGGATCAGAACACATGTAAATAGGGGTGATTTAGAATGACAAGGTGCAGTTCTGATGTAATTGTATTTCCATTATTGTTCATTAGGTTTGTTAATAAGCGGTGAATTGATATTTGTTGACGGTGTCCATAATGATAGCCACCTAGACAGTTTTGTGAGATAAAACACTGTTAAAAGCATTGCTTATTTTCTGGTTACATGTTTGACTTCTCTGCCTTTCTATTGTGTGTTGTGTGGGAGGTAATATTTTTCTAATGAAATGTTACTGCAACTCAGTAACTGCAACGCTGTACATATATTTATTTACTTATCTGAAGAACCAAGCAAGATGTATCTTATTGAGATGTATCTCATTGTTTATAATTCAGTTTAGAATATTTGTATAGTGTACTCATTATTAGCATGGTGTTGATGTTGGTGTGCAAGGGATATAGAGGAGGAGGAGGACAGAATTGTAAAGTCATTAATAAAATCTGTTAGGAACAATGGAAGCTTGGATTAGTCTTCTCAGTCTTCTGGGTTTCCCATACTAATCAGCATTTAGTTTTTGTATAATCGAATGCTGCCCAATCCCTGCTCCTTCTTTTGAGTTGACGGGTTTGATTTTATAACACTGTGGGGCTCTGCCAGTGTCTGTCATTGTTACATAAACATGACAAACAGCACTGACTGTGAAAAGATGTGAACACGGAAAATATTTTTCCACCATGAAAATGTTGTCCAGAATGGGAAGGCTTGGTTGAACAAGGGCATTATTAACACAGAATTAAATCTCAGTGTCGAAGGAACCAAGTAATTGCTTATTATTTTTTTCACAATAGAAACTAATATAGACAGATTGCATAATGCAAAGTGTAACAACAGATACCAATTTACCAGAACAGTTATCCTCAGTCTGCAGAAGGGATACCCTCAAGACAATCAGTGATTGTCAAAGAGATGTGATTGCTATTGAGCATGGTGGGCTAAGGCACCAATATATTACTCATTATATATACTTTAGGCAATCTGTGGAATGCTAATCTATTTTTCCTGAATATTCTTTTCAGGGCATGACTTCACACATTTATCTGTTATTCCTATGGGAAATCACAGTGATATAAAATGTATGTAAGGATGCACACATTTTGAGTATTTCTGTAGTGCTCTGCCTCACTGAGGAGCATGCAAAATAGCAGGAAAATATCGGGCTTCATCTTCATTTCACTCAAAATTTTTTCAATGCATGAAACATCACGTAGCGATTTGTTATAAAACTGATATCCCAATTATAGTGATGGAAGGTGCTGAGTTGTCATTTTAACTTGTGAATGCAGTGACAAATGTCAATTTTCACATTTTAATTCCACCACAAAGCTGGAAAAATAGATTACACCATTCATATGTTTATGGATCATTATTTGTGTAAAGTAATAAAAATGGGCATGGGGTGCAGTAATTACATCATAGCAGGTTTATATTATGCAGTTTGTGTTGTTTATGTTTTAAGCTTGTGATTTTTCCCTCTAAACTGCACAGCAAACATACAAGGAATTGACTTTTATTAACTCAGTGATGCAGTGTCTGTCTTGCATATTGAAGATTACGTTTTTCTGACACCCACATCAGCAAAGGTGGAGATCCTTTATATTTGATATATCAGTATATGTTGCTTCTAAATAAGGTTCTGCATCCTGCATTGTTCACAAGGTCTGTGCTGGTAGACCTTGTGCTGGTAGAACTGACACATTGCTGTACTTGACACAGCTGTCACCCCTAAAAGCTGTTTGCTAATCAATTATTGTCTTTTTCGTGATAAACATCCCACAAGAAATAGAACCACACATAGAATCCAGTCTATGCTAATTTTACCCTTTGGGTTCAAATCTTATGGAGCACGATAAACTTATGGTGCATGCATTCACTCCTTTTGGGTGCATATTGCACCACTATATAAAGACAATGGGAAGATAACAACACAATGGGGGGAAGGAAGATGGAAGATATTAGAAAGCTCATGCAAAAGCCAAGTCCAAAAGACAGGAACATTTCCAGATTCAACCGCTGGAAAAGACAAGTAAAACAAAAAATGCACAACAGTCATCGTGTTGATTTATATCCCACTGGCAAGGCCCAGGTCTACTGTGGAAACATGTTATAAATGAGCATTAATGAGCATAAACAAGCAGGAACATTTTTCACTGTATTCGTAATAATTCCTGTTGTGTTTCCGTCATATGGCTGAAAGAATGTGGTTAAAGTTAGAGCTGTCTGCACTTGTCAAAGTCCTTAAACTAAAGAGTGCGGTGGAATATTCTCACGATAATAACTATCCTATCCGCCACCAACAGTCATGTGCTTGAAGTACATTTTCAAGTTCAAGTTTCACGTTGTCAAGGTGTTGGGATTGAATACAAGCCCATGTGCCTCTATAACAATGGATTCAGAATCAAATCTTGACCACTTGGTTGACCTAAGTAACAAATGTTAATTGCAGCTTGTGAGAACTTCCAGATACTGTACTGTAAGTGACAATGTTTCTCTCCCTCGCTCTAAACTTACATATGTATGCATATATACATATCCCAATATTTCAATAAAGTAGAAGCCATTCTAGTTTAAAGGACTGTAGTCTTAAAGTTCTAATCCATTTACACAGTGTTTGAACTGGGTAATGAGTTTGCTGTGCCTCCATTTATCCAAGTTGAGGCTGCACAAATAAATTCATTGGCCAGACTTCCAATTTCTCTGCAGTACAGATTGCACTAATTATAAATCAACCTAAATGATTAACTTGAATACATTACGCTAGAATCCAAGGCATATCAATTAACATGGTGGATACATTAAATAGGGAAAGTTTAATGAGGTCCCATTGTACTTTCTGGCAAAGAAATATTATTAAGTGGCTCTCATATTGATGATGAATTTATTTTAATTAAATGGGTCAGTATTGATAGTAATAAAATGCAAATGAAAAACTGATATTGAATAATATATAATTAATTTGGTTATTATAGTTTTTTCTCAATTGCTTTGATATGTTTTGTAATGATTCTGATGAATTCAAAAGTCGTAATACAACAATCCAAACACAGATTTGATAAGTGCTTGATAAGCAAATACTGCACCAAATTATTGCTACTTGTTGTTAGTTAAATATTCTAAAGGAAAAATATAAATAATGTGACTTTGTTAAACATGGTTATGAAAAGAATAAATATCTGCAAAGAATCTCAGAATAAGAAAATCTTTTCTGACTGAAAATGGCTGAAGGGCATGTACACTGAATGTGAACAAAACCAGCATAAACAAATTCTTGTAATCACACAAACTAATTCAACTGCAGCGACCAGTCATGCCTGTTGCCATGTGTGCTCATTTAGCAGAAAAGGGAATAAATAGATTTGCTTCATGGTGATGTTCTCCTTTTCGTTCCATTTTGGCTGGGCTTATTGAATCCTTGGAACATGTCATTATCAGCAATAATGTTATTTTGAATCTTTTTGCAGCAAATGTCATTTTTGGCTTTGACCGTTCCAGCTAGTGCCATCTCCTGCACAGCAGTGAGATTATGGCTGTGCTTGGCAGTGCTTTATTTTCTACACAGAATACAGAATTGCATATGCAAATGATTTCATAGCAATACTTCAAGCACTTGTTCAATGATAAATATCAGACGTTAAGCACATGCAATGTCATCTGAAGCTGTATGCACTGTCCTCACTAGTTGTTAGTGCTGAGTACTCAGATAACTAAGGTTGACCTCTCTCCTCAGCGGCTGACCTTTCCACTGACCCCTTAACCCTATGAGCTGTACAGCTGCTCAAAATGCAAATCCTCAGTTTATGACATAGTCAATTATTGTTATTCTGATTCTGCCTGAGATCACAGTATGTCCTGATTGTTGAGTAACCAAAATCATGACATTTACAAGAATTAACATTAGCTGCTACCAAATAATGTAATGTGGAAGACAGTGGTGTTTTTGAATTATTTAGGTGGTGATGTAGAGTTTCACTTTTGATATGTACATGTTATAATTGTGTAAAAAGGTGAAAAGTGGAGTATGTATATGTTATTCTCAAATATGTATATGTATATGTATATAAAAATTGTATGCAACTCAGGGTTAGGGTTCGAGTTACCTCCCATTTGAATTTGAGCAGTTATAGATAATACCAATCATTGGAACAAAAAAAAAAATATATATATATATATATATATATATATATATATATATATATATATATATTTATTATTATTTTTTTTTAAGGTAACTTATGCCTCGTCTCCACTGGTCAGTTTACAGACTAACTCTACACAAGCAGACAAATTGTGAGCTTCTCCATCTGTGGCTCAAACATGTCTGTAATGTCACCAACCTGGACAGCTTTTCCTTCTTCAAACAAACCTGTCCAGAGGGGGGTTGTCACTGATGACATAATAAAGTGGATGTGGCTCACCATAAATCATCCAATTTCAAGTTAAAATTCTTGTAAATGAAAATACAGTACCATGATATGTTATGAGCTACACCACATTTGTTTAAACAATTGATTTCAGTTAAACTGGCCATATCATCTTCCATATTAATATACAATCCTGTTCAATATTCAGTTTCAATGGAACATACCATTTATAAATGAAAATAAAGGCAAAAGATATAGTATTGAATTATGTCTGTTGCAAGCAAATTGGCTATGGTACAATGAGAAATAAACAACCAATCTATATGCTCCATTAAATATATATCGTAATTTATAGTTATATTATAACAGACAGCATTTAAGATTTACATTTATTATTACATTACCACCAAAAGTGAGAGTAGTCACCACCTTCTGAGTAAATTGCTATCATTTATGATTTGTCTGCTGTTCCTCTTTTTTTTTTTTTAAAGCACTCCGTCAAGCCATCCAATACATAAATAAAAACATACATATACATTTATATATTGGATGAATTCCACAGTGAACTATGAACAGTTAGAAAACAACAACAAAGCAATAAACTGAAATAAATGGGAAAATATGCAAGTGAAGCACCACCTCCTCTACAATGTGTGATGAAAACCTTGCCTATTTTCAATGAACTCCAATTTACGCTGGAGGTGATTACCTAACTTATCTCACTAAATGCATCTGTCTCTCAGATTAAGACAGACCACAAACACCCTAGTGGAGACAGGGCATTGTATGTAATTTATTTTGAATTGTTTGGAATCCTGCCAATTTACGTTCTGTGGTCAGCTGTATAGATTTTACCTGGGAGGAAACTGGACATTGTGTCATTCTGACCTCTTTTTGCATCTTTGTTTTTACCTTGCTGTGTTTACCCTGCGGTTTTTTTGGCAGGACGTGGGGAATTGTGTAATTAAGGATACAAATAGGCTATTATTTTATTCGTGCTCATCATTACATCTTAATAAAATGAAATGATAACTGTTGAATATCAATCTAACAAATATACTAAATGACCTATATTACATACATTCATTTTAGATATCATACTTAATATATATTTGATATCATATTTAAAATATTTACTTTAGTATTTCAGAAAGTTTACATATAAGTCCACTATTGTACTTATCTTGTTAAATATGACCCTGATTTTCAGTGTAATGGTGCTGCGTGCATTATTTCCTTTTTCCTCCTTCCTAAAATATCCCAATGTCCCATGTTCTCTTCTTGACGTAACACCTGATCCAGTTATGCTTTGGAATGATGAAGATCTCCCCAGCAAACCACACAAGACGAGAACATTGCAGGGGTGTTGTTGAGCCTCACAGGAGCAAGGAATGGGGGGGTTGATGTATGTGACATGTTTTCAGGGTTACGGGAATTAATGATCAGCAGCAATGAAGAGCAGCAAATTCGACAAACAGGTTGACGTCTGTAGCTAAGATAGCCTTTTTGGCAAAACCATTTGCCTGGACTGAATAGAGCTGGTGGTAAAACTGGATAACATTTGACTTAAGTTCTGGTGCTGTCTAAACCATCTGCCTCACATGTGTTTTTGTCTTTTGCTTTCCCCCCTTTCCTACCATTTAAGTAATCTTGTTCTGGCATTGGATTGCCATCCCATTGGTCCACATGTCCCTACAATCCCTCAAAGATACATATCCCTCAAAGACATTTTTGCCTAAGTTTGTAAACTGGGTGTGATTCGTTACATTATATTAAATTACTCTCATTTAGCAGACACACTTATCCAGACCGACTTACATAGGTTACACTTTTTACATTATCAGTCTATATAACTGGATATTTACTGAGGCAGTAACTTGCTGAAGGGTACAACGGCAGTGCTCCAACAGGGAATCAAACCAGCAACCTTTCGGTTACAAGGCCCGCTCCTTACCACTATGCTACACTGCTGCCCTGCCAACTCCATTGACTGCTTAACATAAATACAACAGCTGTTATCTCCTGTATCTCTCAAGGAATCTGACCATTTTTGCTATTGCAACACAAGTTGTTATATACAAAATAATAATAAAATTATTCCTTTTTGTAAAATTTATTATGACTGGAATTTATCAGCTGGTGAACAAAAGGCAGTTTGCTGTGGGAAACATCTCAGAGTCAGAGTCTTCTCTTACCATATCATACCATAGGGCAAAGGTCAGTGGCAACGTCTGAGCTGGTGTCTGATAGGGTTCTTTCTAATTTGATTAATTTGGTTATTGTGAAGACGCACCACTTTTTTAAAGAAGTAATTGCATTTCAAATAAAACTGGGGTGAGAAAGGTGTGCAGGAACAGTAATAATTACTCCTACAAACAGACAACCTATGGTATTTGCAAACACCACCATCTTAGGTATGCTTTTAAACAGGAAGCACTTGGAATAAGATAGTTCTTCACAGCTCTTGATCTGTCGCTACAGAGACCAGAGTTCACCATATCACACATGTACCATCCCTCTATCGCGCTCAAACACATAAGCTTAAGTTGTCACATATCCAATGAAAATTGTGGTGTCAGTGTCTCTGTTCAATAAATTGATACCTGCAAAAAGTAATACTTCCAGAAGTCTTCCAGCAACGTGGCTAACACAAAATGTGGACAATGATGACGATGATGATTTCATGTCTGTAATCATGGGGCTTCATAGCTGTACATTCATGATGATGCTGATTGGGAAAAAAAAGAGAAGAAGAGGATAATGCAAAGGGAAGAAGCACTCGTGTGTAATTTCATGGGAAGGGAGATCAAAGGCTCGTCTTGCATTAAAATGATTTAGATGCAGCTGTCAGAGGCAGCTGCTATGCTAATCACATTTCTGCAGTTGTCAGCTGATAGGCTCTGATGAGCACCTTCAGCAAGCTAAATAATTATTAGATTCTTATCGTGATAAATGTTACTTATTTCAGTCAAGCGGTATTAATGTCTAATTCAGTGATGGGAAATGGGCAGCATTGACACGCACAGTTCAACCGCTCACGGTCAGTTACAACAAAAGAAGCCCATTGAACACCAGCCAAATGAACTTTATTTCTGTGGAAAAAAGGGAGGAATAATGGCTTTCATTTGCATGTGTTTTAAAAGGGTAATGAAGTAATATGATGTTTATCTTCTCTGAAGAGTTTAATTTCAGTTGGCAGAGCCCCAGAGTTGCAGTGCCCCTTCGGTTTTTAAATCAGCGTGACCGTTTCAGAATAGGGAGAAATGGCTTTGAAAACAGCAGATGTGTTGGGGGCTGTGGATGGGTGTGGGGGTGTGTGAGAGCATGTGTGAGGAGGGGGCATAGGGTGCATGCTAAATGATTTATTCATTAAGATCACAAACTAGCAGCCTGGCCTTATTGATCCTCAGTGGTAGATGGGTATTACATTCATATTTCCCATGATCAAACGGTGCAGGAATTTGTGTGTTGTGTATATGTAAGAAATATTTAAAAAATCTAATTTTCTCCCTTCCTTACATTTCATATACTGGTGGACTTAAAATATCCAAGGCCATCTTGCTGTGTGAATTTCAAGGCTGAGAGGTTCATGTTCTTGAAATAAAACGACTTGAATGTAAAAGGGTCAACTGCTTATCTTTATTCCCTAAGTAAAGCTTTCATTCATTATGTAACAGTTTTCATTTGTATTCAGGCCACGGACCAGAATGTTACTGGAGATCAGAAATATTCAGAGATCCACTTAGAAGTACATCTGTTTGTTTTTGTCTCTCGGTCTTCTCTCCACAGTGACTTCTAAAAGAATACAAAAGGCAAACATAGATATGTCTTTTTAATAAATTTCAGTAGAAATACAAAGAAATTTCCTTATACACATTGTGATCATTGGAATAATTGTGTGATAATTGGCCACTCCATACAGAACCTACACTGCTTGTAGAATTAATTTCTATTTGAAATCCCGCCTGTGTGTAATAGTTGCAGAATTAAAATTCTGGAAACTAGTGGTTTCCCATGCTTTGATTGGCAATGACCTCCTTTAGAGCAGACCAAAATATGTAAAAACAGTCAAGCCATTATCCTCACAGCTGTATCAGAATGGAAGCTATTTTAATTTAATAACCCAGAGAAAACATTAATGCTAGCACCTGTCTGTGTCAGCACCTGGGACAAGGGTAATAATTATTCCAGATGACTATAATTGCACTGAGCCAGCAGATATGCAGTTAACCATCTCTTTAGCGATATTAGGGAACATGATTGCTTGCACACGAAACCAGGTTGCTGGTTCCTATTTTGAGAACATCGTGATAGCAGCAGTTGACATCATCTAAACAGCGTGGCCCATTTGTAACCAGGTTACCAGCTATCTTTCATCTGTAATTGAGAGCATGGAGCTCAAGCCAGAAGTGTATCAACAATATGAAATGTTGTTAGCCTTCCATCAAGCACTCTCTGAAGGGAATTAATAGCTGTCATCCGAGGAAAGGAAGAAAAAGACAACAAAATCAGGTTTCAGTGAAAGTGGAAAGTGGAGTTTATCATTGCTGCTCAGACTGTGTATATGTGTGTATATGTTTTGTACATATATGTATGTACAGTATGTATGTATGCGTTTATGTACGTATGTCTGTGTGCATGTGTGTACCTGTGTTGTGTGTGTGTGTATGTGTGTGTGTGTGTTTTGGAAAATAAAAATAAATGTCATCCTTTTGAGGCAAATACATTTGAAGAACAGTGCAAAATCCTCAATGTCTTTAGTTATCCCCTAGGTATCGATTTTTCTTGAATTCTTCGCATAGCTTGACATCAGAAATAGCCAGGAATTGACCTTGGAGTATAGTATAGGCACACACTCCTGACACATGTAAATCCATTTTCCTTCACCATAGAGTGATTCTGAGATTGATATCACGAGGGAGAGTGAAAGACTGACTCTCATTAGATGCTATACAAAAGAGCAGCACATTAAAACTCACCAATGCATTATTACCATCTGCATTGAAGACCTCTGCCATTACTGCAGTTCCAGTGTTCTCTGATCCAGCTCATTGTCCCTTATTGCCAATATGGAGTCAATGACCCTTTGTGTTTTATTTAGTTTAGTATGAGGAAGCTGGCCTCAGATATGTCCTGCAATGTTATTTGATCCAAGCCACTGTAGTCCCTGGACGATGAGAATTATTAATCACATTGGTGCAATATCTTCTGCCAATTTCAGGGGGCTTATTAATCAAAACTTTTGCAGAAAAGGAGTTTTATTGTGGATTGAGAAAGAAAGTGTCAGACTTTGTATTGTGCCATAAAGCAGACAAATGGATTAAAATTTTGAAAAAAAAAAATCAAATTTAAAATGAGTGCATAGGAGCTGGAGGAATTGAGCAGTTTGATATAATGAGAAATTTGGTCTTGTTTGCCTGGAAGCAGAACAGCTTCACTGCTCTGCTTATGTGTGCTCTAATTACAGACAAGATTAGAACAGGCAAATTAAATTGCTACAAGCAAGTGTTTGTAATTGCTACAAGCAAATGTTTGTAATTATGAACAGATTGCTTTACTGTCGATAATTAAAACAACAACAAAACTTACTTAATGACTGTCTGGAGATTGTGCTCTAAAACTGACAACATAACTACTTAAATTATTCTTCTTTCCTGACTGCCTTACAATTCTATTTCTGGATTGCCATCACAGTGCAGAAAATGGCTTCACTTTCAGGAACATGGCACAGTGCTTTTGACAAATGTGTTTCCAACATTATGAACCGAAAAAAGACCAGTGCCATCAATTTAACTCTTGCATAAATGTCATGTATTTTTACACTTAGTCATCAGTGCTCACGTTTTTTTTTTGTGAATTTTGTTTCATTAAATGTGGACAATGTGGTGAAACATCACCCCAAAGATAACGCCTTGCCACTGACTACATGTTTTCTCTGTTCTCATTCTTTTAGGGCAAACTACTAACGTTGCACTTTTGAGTATCACAATGCAGCAAAATTATCTTAAACCAGAGTGCTTCTGTTATCAGTCAGTGATCTATAGGAGTAACACACAACTTCCATCATATTGTCATGCTCAGAATGAGCTATGCTACAGTGCATCGAAATTCTACCACAGCATGGCATGATAAGCTAGGATGTAATGATGTTATATTGATATGTTGTGTCAGGCATGGATTAAGAGCAACTCGAGTTCACCAGGGCAGAAAGCTTGTCCTTATATAAATCTGTTGGTGACTGACTGGTAACTCCAAAACTTGCTTGTCTTCAGCTCCCCGGGACTTGAAGAATCAAACATTAGTTATAGAAATGAATCGATCAAACAATCAATTCATCTTCATTACGATCAGTGGCAAATAACCATAGCACCATGCCAAGTCCTCAAGGCAACAGTCTGGATGATCAGTGAGGGGGTTAGCGAAAGCCTGCGGAGGGGCATATTATATTCCAACACCAGCGTGTGTCTCCATCAGATCAGAGGTCTCTGGATAAACAGGAAGGAGAACAACCAGAACAGCGTGTCGCTTCAGCAAGGGGTCACTGCGTCAGTCTCATCACAACGCTGCTGCCCACACTCTCCGGTTTAACACCCTCACCCCTTCCAGAGCTCATGCGCCTTTGCCCCGGTGTGTACCTTTCACTCACTGAGAAGTACTTGGATCAGCACAAACACCGAGCATCACCTCTGTTGGCTGAATCCCGCTGGTGTGCATCTAGTAAAATAATACAGCAGATGGTGCCCTGTTTTTATAATCCTGAGAAGTTTCTGTATCATGGCATTTTCTAGAGAGATGTTCTATTTTATAAACTTTCATATTTTTCAGCTCAGATTGTCTTGGGGTACATGGCACAACCAAAACTTGTTCTCTCTCTTCTTCTCTCTCTCTCTCTGTATGTATGTAAGTATGTATGTATGTGTGTATCTTTTCAAAACATATCCTTAGAGCTGGATGTAGTATACAAGACCTAACAGCAATCCACTTTATTCTACTCAGCTCAATTCCTCATTGATCACATTGTATTTACTCTGGTATTTATTATCCTTACAGTCCTCGCTACAACATTGCTTTGATTTTTATGGGTTAATAAGGCAGTCTTGGTATGATAACAGATGGCGTTTCATCTTGTGGGGGCCCCCCTTTTCAAAAGTGTTGCGAGTCGTGATGACTTTGATTTTATTAGAGATCACATTTAACATATACATTCTACATTACTGCTATAGCACTCTCATTTCTCATCTATGAGAGAAAATGAAACTGTGATGAAATGTAATATAGTCCCCCTCTGGCAAAACTAGAGGGACCGGGAATTGCAACACAATAAATCTAATGGATATTGCTGCATGCTACCCTCTGCACAGAGAGAAAGAGGGGGAGAGAGAGCGAGACAGAGAGAGAGAGTTGCTGTAGAACAGACAGCTGCTTCCGTGAAATTAACTTATTTACCATCAGATCCATGTTATATTTTTTAATGGATTTCAATTACTGGGTCTGAAATTCAAAGCTAATGAAGTATATTCTTTTCTCTTCTGCAGAGTACATTTTCAAAAGCATGACAATTCGAGAACATAGGATAACATCTATAATTTGTTATCTAAGTGATATAAAAATAAATAGCTTTCTTCCAGTCGGGGCTGATGGAAGCTGAAGAAGGTTGTTTTATTGACAGTCTTTAGCATATTTCACTATTTCACCACTCACTAGGCAGTAGTCTGTGATGTCCCTTGGTTGAATGCTGATGTTAATAGTGATTTGATGATTAGCCACCTCTCTAAAATAAAAAGGTTTGCGGATTGGCCTACTAGATGGAGGGTATGCAGAAACTGTCCTACAGTCTGTGAGTTGATGCTTTTTGTCAAGTGGTTGAGTTCAAGAGTTCAAGGGGTGCAAAGAATGGAAAATATAATTAGATATATAGATACAAATGTAAACAGATAGGTTCATATCTATAGGTAGAAGAACCCATAGATATTACCCTGACAACATATCTGAGAAGGAATTATATGATATTTAAAGCACTTTAATTGGAAAAAACATATATTGATATATATTTTTGCCCTCTATTTTTGCTGCCATTCATAATAACATGTTGTTGAATTACTATCACAGTGAAAAGTACATGTGATGTGCTAATTAGTGAAGCTTGCTGTGAGCTTAGATGGCACAACAGTAACTGTTTTTTCTTACGTTCTAATATGCTTGTTAAACATTCAATAAGCACTGCTCATGTAGTCTAAACAGATGACAGAATTGTTTACCTATGCTACATCTGTCAATTTTGTGTTTCCTCTTAAACGTTTATAGCTTTGCTATAAAATTTCACCTCCCACCTTTCCCTGTGTTATCTGTGGAAACAGCTCTGTGTTGTATTCATTTTTAACCAGCCCTCAAGATTCAGTGCTTCTGGCAAAATCAATGCATGTGTACATTTCATAGCTGGCTGCATTTGGACAACACATTTCAGATGTTCTTTCAATTGATCAAACCTCTATCTTAAACGCCAATTTACAATTTCTCATGGTGACACATTGTTTTACTTCATAGTGGCTAAATAATTTTATTAGCACAAGAAGGGGCATAAGAAGAGGATCACAGAGAAGACAGTGCAAAGGCTTTTGTGCAAAATCAACACTACGCAGTCAGAGAGAGCCAGAGTTGTATTTCTGTATAGGTGCTGTACATATGGTGCACATAATGCCACGTAATACATCAACTGATTGTTTTGAATGGCTGCCATTTCACTCAGAAAACCTTATTAGGCTGTATTATTTTTGAGGTTCAGTTTGCTATATGTATTTTGATATTGGATGTATCTGAGCTTTTAAGTCTCCAAATCAGTAATGTCCATGTCTGCCTTGTCTAAGTCTATGCTGTTCCCTCTGTCATGCTCCTCCCTTAAGAAATGGCTCTATCATTTGAGCAAGTGTAGGACAGCCTTGCAGTAAGCATTTAAGATGTTTATGGGGACAGGCTTGCTTTGAATCCTGCTAATGGTGGGAGAAATCCTGTAATTTGTTCACATACTGTGGAGTGAATGGAAAAGAAAAGCAGCATCTTCAATATCCTGCTACTCTGCTGATTCCTTTTCCAAATGAGTTCTGAAATATCCAGGAAACATAGCAAAGCTTTATTGCACCTGGGAGCTGGGGATTGCTCTGGTTTTTCATCTTTCCCCTTGTCACAATGTTAACGTGTGTGTCACCCGTGATTGGATGTGGCATTATTTGCAGAACTACTCAAATGCCTTCTTATTAGTCACTGTAGTGAGGCATTCTGCATTTTTTAGTAAATCGTATTTGCTTCAAGAGTTTGGAGTGGGAGGAGAAGTATAAGATGTATTTTTTTTTTTTGACCCCACCAATTAAAGTTAATGGTACACCTCAGTTACACTGTACTCACTCAACAGAGGAAATTAATCACTGGGGAGTTTTCAAAGTGAAAGTGAAGATCAATGCCTAGCCTGTGTTGGACACTATATTCTGAGAGAACCATGAGGTAGAACTTAGAACTAAAAGTTGCTTAGCAGCTAATACTTCCACATGAAGGTACCTGTCTCACCAGTAACTTTCAGTTAACATGCCTGAATGCATACATCTGCCTAAAGGCATGCAATATGGCAACCCCATACTCTAAGGTGCAATTCCCTTTTGAAAGTAATAACCAAATCTCAGAAAAGTGAATGAAATGGATGCCGACACCCAGACTTCAGCAAATAAAAATGCATTATCGTACAGCAATGTCTTTCTTTCTACAAACACCAAATTCTTAATTTCCCAATGACGTTTTTTCCAAATGGTATTAATTTGTAAGCACTTTGTGTCAATTAGTGCACATTATAAAAACTAAAGGAACCAGGAAATAATATCTTAAGATAACCTTACCAGTGAGTTGTGGAAACAGTTCTTCTAATCCACAGTTTAATGCCAGAAGAGTTTTTCATCATGGGTTTTTCATGGGAAAAACCCATGGCGGTGATTCCTCTTTTCTGGCTGTTGAGTGATTCCTCTCTTCAATGGGTATTGAAAACATGTTGAAGCTCCTACATTTTCCTCTAACTTAGCATTAGACACAAAACATATATAAGTATAAATACACACAGATGTAAATCTAGTATGGACATTTCATAGTGGAAATGGGTGGAACTGGTGTTTGATCATCACTATTTGTTGGGGCTGAGGTCTGTGGATGGACGAACAATGCTCATTATGGATTCTGGGGCTTCAGAAATGACAGGATTGTGTAGGAAGGGAGGGACAGGATTACTATAAGAGTAGATGCCTCATCAAGTTGAAAGAGGGTCTTGTTTTAGGTTTGTTTTTACAGCAAACAGACAGAAGGACAGGATGTGACTCCCTTTCACACACACACACACACACACACACACACACACACACACACACACACACACAAAACTATGGAACAGAGAGAACAAGAAACGCAGATACATCTTTTCACAATAAAAGCAACAGCGTAAGAGGTATGAGAGGGAATTCTGAGTGTAGTGCATTAAATGATGAATGAAAGCAAAGAAGAGGAGCTGAAAGCAGTTACTTTGTCTTGAATTAAGTTCATCATGTTGTGGATTCAATCTCAACTATTTTCAAGTCTTCTGTTCTGCTGAGGCATTGGCATGGCATTGTTATGTACAGATCAGTGCAGTAATCAAAAAAGCCAAACCTCCCCTGCAACTTTATCCTGCCTGACGGCTGAAGCTAAGCAAAGTTGGGCTTGGGTAGTACTTGCATGTGAGATATCCTAGGAAAACCAGGCCAACACAGGGAGTGGGGTAGATTGAATGCAGTGAAGGGGACACTGTGCTGTAGGAAGACATTGTCTTTCGAATGAGACATTAAACCATAGTCTTGATTTGCTGTGGCCATTAAAGATCCCTAGTACTTATCACAAAGAATAGGGGTTCCCCAGTGTTCTGGCTAAACATTCAATCAGACACTTTCAATCTGTCCATCCAATCTAGCCCATTCCTCCTTGCACTGGGTGCAGAAAATATGCTTTTCTCATATGTAGTTCACATATGAGACATAGTCTACACATGAAGAATCATGCAGAAAACTCTTGTGAGCATAGGGATTAGTTGTTCATGCATGGTGCAACTTCCATTGTTTAGAAAATAGGTGAAAAGCAACTTTAGCTATTTTAGCAAGTTATTTTCCCTTATGAAAATTTAAATGCATCACCTCGTTTCATTTTATCTTGGAATGTAATTGTCTAGTTCTAGTAAGTGCTAAAGTGTTTCCTTTGGCAGCACATTTAAATGTCATTCAAATTAGAAAACCAAACAATTGTGATAAAGTTAAATCTGTCCATAACAGCTTACACATTGGAAATGTCTTATATTCCTTCATGCAGACACCATTGATTTTTTTTAAAGATATGATCATTTCAATGGTGTCGTTTAATTATTTAGCTGTGCAGTTGATGTGCATTAGAAGAAAAGTAAATTAACTGGCTTCCCAATCAATTATCTTTACAGCTGTAAACTATAAAGAAATTGCCAGTTGAGCTTAATGCTTTTTTGTGGGTTGATTGGATTGTGTCTGTGAGCAATGCGTAATCAATACAGCCTAGCCTAGCTTTAACCCCTGTCTGAAAATCGCAATGAAACACACACACACACACACACACACACACACATCCACAAACACACATACACAGACTCACTCATGGACAAGAACAGATTAATACAAACAACAGTTGTCCAAGCAGATGGGCATATACTCTGAAAAACACACACACACACACACACACACACACACACACACACACACACACACACACACACACTCATTTCACACACACAGGGATGCCTGTGTATGCAGAACCCCATAGCTACATGTATGCATTACACCATGCTTCAGACAGCACACTATTTTCAAATTCCATGGATGTTTGCACAATCTGAATCTGAAGTTCATACAGTAAAATCCCTGGCTGCTTTCTTAAGCTACTCCATCTGTCCCAGATACCATACTTGCAACCTGTCAATGTCACAGGCAGCTGTAGTGCTAATTGGCTTAAAAGTCTATGCTGGTGTCTTAATTAACCTTATGTGGACATGTAAAACGTACACTATCACATCTATTTTATAAAACATGTTTTAAACCTTATTAAATTACAGAATCTCATGAATCAGTGTTATTTTCAATTTGTATTCAGCAGACATAATTCACACACAGAGACACACACACAGTAAAGAAATTATGATTAAGCACAGGGCATGTTTCCATGCAGAATGGTATTGGCCAAAAAATGATGTTTAATTTATCATAATATCCCAGAGGCCATATTACTGGAAGCTGTGTATTGTACCCTGCAGCACCATTAGTTATGAGAAAATGGACAGTGTGTGGGGAGTGAGCGGAGTTTGTGTATATTGTCACAGTACATTAGCAAGATGAGAGAGATAAAATCATTGCTCTCGTATCTCCAGCAGAGAGAGGCACAAGAGCACAGTCATATTTCTAGTCAGTTTTTTTTTTGTTTTGTTTTCAGGCATCCAAATCGACTCCTCCACACTCCCAAGTTGATCTGTGTTGAGGTCATGAACACATAGGTGTAAAGCAAGGCTTAATAGTGCATAAGTGACATCATAAGGCAATATCTTACAGGCAGTAAAGACCATTCCTCATGCTTAAAAAACACCTGCAGTGGGTCTATGGTAATGAAAAATATTTAAATAAATAAACAGGGGAAGTGTCTGGTTGGAGCCAATCATTTATAAATCACTTTCACAAGGGTCGTTAACTTGTGTCCTTGGTATGTTCAATTGCATTCTTTCCTTTGGGTTAAAATTACTTAAAATAAGTGAAAGAAATGTGCATGAACATGTGTTTATTACCATGAAAAAAATAAACTGTACAGATATACACAAGTAAAAGGACAATGCAAAGACAGACAACTGAGTAGTGAACAGTGCATAATACTGCTTTAATTTTAACCACCCCCAAGTGGTTTAGCCATTGTAAATTGTCCCTGTTTGCCATACTGTCCACTCCATCAAGTGCAGAAATACAGTGCGTACAACCCTGAAGGGTCCATATATCCTGTCAGTCAGCAGTCATAGCTCCTATTTCCAGAACCATGAGTCATCTTGGAAGGAGTTTCAGATGACTCGTGCCCCATATCGAATTATGAAGCAAGAGACATATTTGCACTGGGTTGATATTCCTCATTAGTAATGGGCTTTCAGTTCAATAGTGAATAAGCACTGGAAGCACATTCTCAACTGAGGATTTCTAGAAACAGAACAAAAATTTTTTTTGCACACAATCACAATGACCAAATCACAGTTATTTTTATTGTTAATTAGTTCTTTAACAGATGCCCCTATCCATATCAATTTACAAGGCTAATCTGATGTAAATTAAATAGAGCTCATGGAAACAAGAACAAAAATACAATAATAGAGTAATCAGAATTACAGTTAAAACGCAGTATGTGGAAGCACAAATAAACAAAAAAAACCTTAACAATAAAAACACAAAATATATTGTCTAACCATTGCCCTTGAGAATACCATACTTGCATCACAATGCGAAAATGACTGATGAAAGCAACATTGCCTTCAGTCAGAGTTGTGATACAGCATAAGACAGAGCTGTATATCTAAAGGTTTAAATGAATATAGCCATAGAGCTCAGTCAGTGAGTTTTTCATGTCACTGCTGCAGAATACACCTCATGAGGTAGCAGTTGTCTGCTTGCCATCAGCCTGTTGCAGGAGACTCATGTTGGCAGAACATTCTGTCACTGCAGGCACCATTAATGTATGAATATAGACATTTGCACTGAGGTTCGATAAATGACTTTGCCTCCACGTTTTACCAAGCTAGAAAAATGATACAGGGTGATTGATTGCATCGGCAGAAAAAATGTGCTGCACATAATTATGTTATTCGCTTATTTGGAAGGTATTCTTATCCAGTGTAACTTACAAGGCTAGTGCTAAACAGCATGATACATTAAATACACAAAAGCAGAAATGAAAACAGCAACAATGTTGAAAACAACAACACTGAGCTGCGAGAATTACATTAAATATACTACAAGGTGAAAGATGTTATTAAAGTATTAAAAGTGTTAAAATTAAAATATGACAAAGAAATAGAGCCTATCCATGATCTATGAAAGCAACATTACCATCAGTTAAAGCACTGACAGGTCAGAAGTGTAACACAATGGTAAGAAGCAGGGCTTTTGACCCAAAGGTTGCTGAGTTTAGTCCCCAGTAGGTCCAGTATATTAATGATTCTGTCCAAGAATATGTGGTCAATTTTTACATCAGTATTTCTCATAAGCGGACTGTGCTGTGATCTCAGCACTTTATTTGACACCGATGCCTGGATGGTAGTGTCCTATTTGTGCAATGTTTTATGCCACATATAGATTCATCTGCTGAATGACAAAAAAGTAGTGTAATATAAATGTATCATTCTTTTAGAAAGTCACAATGAAATAGCTATTCAAAACTATATTGGAATTCTTTGAAGATTAATGATTTTTTTAGGAATTCAATTTGGCTGTTACACATTGGATATGTTTTCTGTCAGTACTCCGCCCCCTTAGCTGTGGTGTTTTTTTCCCTGTCCATGTGCTTTTGTTTGTTGTTTTTCCTTGTGTTTCAGCCCTGCCCCGCTCTCTGCCCTGTCTCTGCCCACCTGATCATCTCCACCTGCCTGCCCGCACACCTGTTTCCCACCCCGTCATCAGCCCAGCCCTATATCTAGCCTGCTTGTTTCTGTCTTGTTTGCTAGTTTGTTACTACCTGTTTTGGTCCCGCCATTTGTGGCTGCCTGTTCGCCTTCCCGTGTTTTGACCTCGCCTGTGCTCCGACCTGGTTCGTGCCTGCCGCCCTGCTCCAATCGCTTGATAGCCTGCCCCCCTGGTCCCCGCCCCTGCCTGCTCCGGTTTCCTGATCCCTGGATTTCCCTACGGACTGCCTTCCTGGACTCGACTCTGCCTGGTTTTTGTGTTTGCGATTTTGCCTGACGATTCTAATAAACCCGCCTGGAACCCGAAGCTCCCGTGGTCTGCGACTGAGTCCTTGCCTGTGTCATTACATTTTCATAGACACATTTATTCAATATTTTTAACAGCCTCACACCCTACAGTTTGTCTAACAAAAGCTAATACGATGCTCCTGAAGAGCTGCTACTTGGATGTGGGTGTACAAAGTCAGGCACTTTGAAAAGCTAGGTATAAAAAAAAAAAAAAAAACCTTTGATTTCTAACAAAAATATCAACATCAGTTTCTCGTGACCCACTATCAAGTCCAGAATTGGCTAAAATCATGTGACACACAAAACATGTCCATTAGTTTACTGAGCTCATCCTGTTAGGGCACAGGCACGGACTCAAACGCAGACCAGGCGTACTCGGGTTCCAAGAGGCTTTATTGAAATCACAGGGCAGGTTCGTAGTGGCAGAACAGGCAGGGTCAAAAACCAGGAAGGCAGTCCAAGGCAGAACAAACGAGGAGCAGGGGTCAAAAACAGGAACAGGCTGGGTCAAACCGGGCAGTCAGGCAGAACAGGCAACCAAGGCAGGGCGGCAGGCAGGGAGAAGTTGGACGTTAGGCAGAAGTCAGCACGGGATCAACAACACGAGTAACCAGGCGGGTATGCAACAGAGGAAAAACTGAGACGAACTGGCAACGAGAGAGAGACAAGCAGGGTAGTTAAAGGCTGGGCTGACGAGGAGATGGGATGCAGGTGGGCAGGCAGGCAGGTAGAGACAATCAGGAAATCAGGAGTGCGGGGACAAGGCCGAGAGCGGGGCAGGGCCGGAACACATGAGATCTGTAAACAAAAGCACATGGATGACACTGACAGACAGGGGGAAACGCAAAAACAACCGCTAGGGGGCTGAAGTACTGACACATCCAATACAGACCGCACTGCTGAATAGGAGATGGATTAACAAAGCACGAATGCATGTGTGTCTGGTTGCAATTAGAGTTTCAGTATAATCACTAACATGAACAATGTTAATCCTTGAGCAGAGCTTTCAACTGGGGTATTCCTTATATCAATCATGAATTCATGTAAAACCAGCAACCATAACTAAAAGTACTGTATGTCATTACTATGGGTACAAAAGGAAGAAGAGTTGAAAATACAGTCTACTTTGTCCCTGGTGTCTTATTTGGCTCAGCTCCTCTTTTCATTGGGTATATGCAGAATAATGATGCCGCATTCACAGGGCTTGACTGCAGGATTAAAAAAAAAAATCTTGCAACAAAGGTTTCAAAGACCCTTTCATTTTATTTGCCATTGAAATTTCTGAATGTTCTATCTCCATACTTTTGAAGTGCATGTCGATCACACGGTTCAGAGCATGTGAGCATTTACATTACAGCAGCAACTCTTTGTCGTCATTTTTGCTGTGCTTTGTTGACTCCATACTTTTAATAGGCAGTGTTGTACACCTTTGATTTAAACCTCATTAGTTCCAAAACAGGCCGTATGAAAGACTAGTGTGGCTGCCTTTCTTTTTTTATTGGTCTGCTCCTACCACTTTAAGCTCAGCAGTGAAAAAGTGGCTCAGTGCCATAATCGGTCCACTGTCAAGCCCTTATCTTGGTTGCCGGGTCAGGCTGCATCATGAATTCATATAGATGTATCCATCAGGCTACCTTTTAGTGTGTCGATTTATCTGCCCCTTGTCCTGTCCGACTGTCTGTTCCTTTGCCCTTACAATTTTTCCGTGATCTAGACAATTTTACTGTTCTTTCAGCTTTGTAGCTCTCTGTAATTCTCTCTCAATGGTTTTCATCTTCTTTTTATAAAGTTAGACTTTGGTAGCTGAGTATCTTTCAGTGTAAGCAGAGAGCTGGACAAACCAAGATACATTATTCCATACGTGTAATGTGGGTTATTAATTGCTGTGTCATGTGAAGCAGCTATGCAGAGCGCTCATCGTTACAAGTTATATAGCAGATGTTGAAAATAAAAGAGAATGTTTGATTAAATTTTTCCCTCATATTTTCAGACAGGTTCATAAAAATCTCCTGGCATTGCTGCAGAACATCCATTACTTTTCATTTCCATGGATACATGCTTGTATTTTATTGTATAACTGAGACATACTGTTTCATTTATGACATACAAAATAAAGTTCTCATTTATTTGGCTTTCCAGCTTCAGGGCTCAGTTAATCATTCCAATGTGGTATCTTGTGTAGTTCTTGACTAGAGCTGGAAAAAGAATTTCTCTTTTGTGATTCCATATGCTGGAGTTTTCATTTAAATGAAGTCAATGCAGCCATGACGGCTGACTGACAGTAGTCAGATATTGTTATTAGTCTGTGAAGATTTTGCCATGTCAGAGGTTTATATTTGTAGAGAAGTTTGTTCTCTCAAATACTTCAATGACAGTGATTCCGTGAGGAAGTAGAACACAGGGAAGGTGCTTTGTTGGACAAACTGAAAGGCATTTATTACCCTTGTGAGGCCTTTAACCTGGTGCATGCATAGTACATCCAAACAAACCAATTTCCTTTGGGTTAATGTTTGAATATGTATTGACTGTTTACAGTAGTCCTTTCGAATTATAGTTTGTAAAATTCTTATGATGAGAGTGGCCCTCGGTGCCCTTTAGAGTTGATATCTTGATATAAACCAGGCAAATATTTAGCTTTGCCTTAAGCTCTTATGTGAGTATGAAGTGCTATGTGGCCTCTCTGGTGATATAAATTGATTTTTAAACAAAAACATGATAAAGTAATTTTGCACAGGAGATTAAGTATTCTGAGGCATAGATGCTTGATAATTGTTGTCAGTATCAACTATATATGAAATTATTTTCATATGATCTTTGTCTATTCCCACTTTTGCATTTGAGTACAAAATCAATAGTCATTACTTTAGTTGTCATTAGTTTCTGTCTATGTGCTATGTGCAGTGGATGTTCAGAGTAAATCAAGGAGAAACGTGATTGGACAGAGACACTTAATGTAACCATAATTCAATATCGCATATTCCTCACAGTATATAATTCTTTAATGCAATGCACCTTGATAAAGATTGCTGTTGGTTGCAAGGAATATAGACAGGCAATCCCTGCTTTCATGACACAATGCATTTTTGGGAGCCCTGTCCTTAACTGGATCGTTGGAAATTGAATCCTATTTTCCCATAAATGCAGTGCCATAAGCAGGGATTATATTTCCGAGCATTGGCTGGAAATAGAATGTTTCACAAAAAGGGCTACATAAATATGAATTTAAATCCAATATTCATAATATATTAATACAAATGTACCTCCACATGAAGTAGAGTATCAATTTTCAGTATTGTGACATGTACTGCATGTTTGGAAATGAAAACACAAACAATGCCATGACACAAATCACTGTCTTTGAGCATGTGTTTATTACAGGGTGCATAAAACAGACCCCACACTCGAAGAGTAAAATAAATGAATCTTTTCCAGCTCCCCCTCAAATCCACTGAGTGAGAACAGCAAACTAAACTAAGACAGACCATACAGCAAACTGAAACAAAGACCCCAGTAGGAAAAAGGTTGTTTGTTTTCAGACTTTTTTCGTCTTGGCTGACACTATTGGCTTGGTGTAGTTCTCTTGCTCTCACTCCCATTGTAAATCAGGATGCTGTGTTGTATGACTTATGTTCACAATTCACACAGTGCCATCAGTAGTTTTTTTTATTTTTTCTGTTTAAAAAAATATATTATTTGTACATTACCACACAAAGCAGCACTGTCACAAATATGTGAAACTGGTGGTTCTTGGGGGTATTGTGGTGGCCAAACATAAAAGACTGAATCACCATGAGTCTACATAAGGTGATACTATTGCGTGTTATCTGTCCTTGATACCACCATCCCCCGTCCCCCCCGTCCCTTAAAGAAAGTAAGTAAAACAGTTCGGCCAGTAGATATCAATGCAGGGTTACCATCCTGCATGTGCCCATAGCTGGATTCATGGCCTTTATAATATCAAAAGACTTAAACTATCTCCTGTCTGTGATACAAACACAATCAGGTTAGCGTAATTCATGCCCAAGACCATGCTGTCATAGCATACTGATTCATTTCCTGCTGGATTAAATCTCTACACAACTGTATTAAATGAAACAATTTAATGGATCTCAGGAGCATTATGCTGAATGTGCAGAACGAATAGTTCCATTGTCCTTGTTAGACAGGCTGCACACTTTTTTCAGAGGTGATATATTGTATTCACAATTCATAATATTGTGCAGGACACATTTTCTTTCACAAAGGCATTCTGCCTCCAGAGGACATTTACAAGTAAAAGCTAGACAGTAGAGAAGCAGGCCTCAACAAATCACCACTTCCCATTGTATGAAACAATTGTTGACCTTGCAGTTTTGTAAATGCGTGTGTGAATTGTATATTCCCTAATGTGTTTACAGTAACAATTTTAACTTTGTGGAGTAAAGGCAGTATTAGGAGGAGAGAATAGTTTCCAATTTTGTTACGGAGCATTGTTAGTAAACATTACAATGGACAAATGCATTTGCACAATGCTGAATGTAACAGCCATTTTGACAGGCAGGTCTAAGATGCTGAGACTGTTTTAAGAGCCCCCCCCCAACCCAGGCCATCCAAAAAAAAAAAATCTCTGAGGTGCGATCTGAAAGAACTGCCTCTGAATTTTCCCTAATCCCCCCTTTTGAAGGGAAAATAGCAAGGCCTGTGCACTCTCCCCCTCTTTCCCATTGCTGGTTTTTGTTGTGTGATTAGCACTGAGAACTCACCGAATGCGCATTAAAGGGAAATAACACTCCCATGAATGACCTCAATTTCTGCCATAAGAAAAGAGGCTACTCTGAATATTTTCAGGAAGCCAGACTAATTCAGAGAAACCTGTCAGACCCAAGACAATGGACTTCATCGCCGCTGATGCAGCTTGACATATGAATGACATGGTGAATTGTTGCCATGGGAACAAATGTGTAGAATTTATGCATGCATTTCTCAGGCAATGGAGATTTGGCTAATGGCGTTGCGTCTGAACATTTTGTGAAACAGTGTCGAACGGAAGGAGCCTCTTTCTTCTGCTTCGCCTGACATTATATTCCTGTTTGATGTTAATGCAGTAAAGAGTATCAGATCACTGTTAACACTGTGAACAGGATCTAGCCGTGTGGACAGAAACAAGGTGCATTAATACTGCAGCAGGGGCCCTAATGCTTTTACAATAAAATGCTATTTCATTGCCCAGACTTCTGCACCTCTACTCCAACATGCCAAGTATTTAGTCTTCAGTCATAATAAAAGACAGAAAGGTACACTTTACTGCATGTCTGTCTGTGTCTGTCTGTTGGTTTGTGTTTAAAAGCAGTAGACAGTATCTGATTTTTATTTCTTATTATAATTTAAAGCAGCTGATTATCAGGGCAGGCTTTCTTTGTCTCAGAATGATATTCCATTACAGGCTGGAAAATGAAGGTGTTGGGATGCAGTATTTAAATACTGAATACGACATACTCTGTCATTTGTCTGTGCTATTGTCCCCAGCTTCTGACTGTGAGCTGAACTGGCCTGTGGGTAGATTATGGGCTCTGTCATTCTCCACAGAACCTGCTGGTGACATGTAGAATGTACAACAAAACCACTGTCACAGTGAAGTGCACACAGAACTAAGTCAATGCAGATCTTTGTACAGATCTCTTTAGAGGTCAGTTTTTTTATTCTTGGACAAAGGAGCATCTTATTTGCTGCATATGACAAGACATACCATACAGGGCAGACATATCCTAAAAATGATATATTACTATTTTTTAAATGTATGCATGTATCTCTCTCTCTCTCACACACACACACACACACACACACCTAATGTGTGTTTATGTATGTTTTTGTATGTTTATGTATTTAAGAGAATATCATTCCTAATTAATGCAACTATTTTCAAGTTGTACATGTATCTCCCAGTTTCCGGGAGTGTCTCTCCATAGAATAAATACAAAGACCATAGATTGTTGAACTATTCTGCACGCAGATCCTCAGCAGTTCAGTGTTCTTGTGTTAATTTCAGCACTGCTGTTGGAGCTGTAATTAGACCAGGTGTGTCTGGGTCGGCGCTCTTCCTCATCCTTCCCAGTCTACCTAATACACTCAGTCCTTTAGCTAATAGAGTGAGTGGCGCAGCGCCCTCCTTGCCTACGATTAGTTTGATGGAGACATGCCGTTTGTTCTTCGCTTTTACTTTGTGTAATGAACCTGTTCATTTGGATGACCTGAGATCTGACGGACCGCTGGTCTAAATCCTAGTTTTCTTTTTTTTATTTTTGTTCCCTTTGAAGTACTTTTCTTTTAGTCTACTTATCTTGTGTTTTGTCCCTTAAATGTGGACTGTCTGTTTGCCTGTCTCTGGGAAGGTGTTGCTGATGTGGCAGCAGGTCCCCTGCTATCAGTTGACGATTAATGGAAGCTGAAAATCGCTACTGACCATGTGCACAAGAGCAGGTAAAAAAGCGTGAAACAGCCACATTTATCACAGCGGACCAGGAACAGGCCTGGTTTAGAATGACCTGTGTAAAAATAGAAGGAATCATGCCCTCATCTTTGTGCAGCAGTCATGGCATTAGAATATAGGAGAAAAATTGATCCATCCATATATGTATATGCGTGTGTATTTATGTATGTTTGTACAGATGTATGCACATATGCATGCATACTCTACTGCCATTGCGATTAACTGTCTATTTAGTGCAATGTGATGAGTAAATGGTTGTATACCAATGCAAGCATTAGTATCATTTCCATAGATTACATTTGAGAATAAATAAATACAATTAAAACATTGTTAGTTATGAAAACAATGTTAGTTATGAACACACATATGAAGATGTGTTCTCATCAAGATCTTAAAGCCATGGCTCACCACCTAAACACTTAAATACCTAAACACCTAAACTATTGCTTTACTGACCACCAATTCACTGGTGTGAATTAGCCAATGGAGTGTATGAATTCAGTGTGCCAGGGGGTGTGTATGAGAGGAGGCCAACGAGCTCCCACTGATGGGACTGGGGAGTCGGTTGTTCATGGAGAATGTATTGGCAGAGCGTGTAAAGGGGTTTCCTTGACATTATAGGCAGGTTAACCTTGTGGATCAACAGACTGCGCATGAAAAAGGAGCCAATGGGCCGTTGCCACGGACCATAATGATATCCAGACATTTACCACCTCTCCATGGGTCAGTCAAGTATAGCCTCCATCACTTGATTTGCCTCATTTTACGTCTCACCGTATTATGGTAACCGGCCTCAAGAGCAATGCATAGCATCTTCCTTAAATGTCAGTCGTTTATGACAGTCATATCTTAACGGCTTGTATTTGTGTTCATAGTTCATTGCATTGCATTAGTTCACATTACTACTTTTGAGCAGCTTTCATAGACACACACACAAACACAGGGAGGGTGGGAGGGAGGGAGGGAGGGAGAGAGAGTGTGAGAGAGAGAGAGAGAGAGAACGCCATTAAATGTCCCTTCTGGTTGACTGAACAATTCATTCTCGGCATGTCACATTGAATTTTTTCCATTATAAAACACTGCTGCCTCCACCACTCTTTAAGGCAGATTGTCTGCACCTATTTCCCTCTGAAATAATATTTTACCCTGAAAATAGTTTCTATCTTAAAGATACGCAGACATTCAGGGCTTAAATATGTGTGTTTATCATATATATAGTTGCCTAGTTTTGAAATGATACCGTTCCTTTTAGACTTACAATGCAATTATTAAAGACAAACATTTACCAATCACCATTATTTGCTCACAGTTTGCTCAGGAAATAACCATTACTGCCCTGCATTATGCTGTGATATGAGTAAAAATGGTTTGCTATTTATATAAAACCCAAATCGTAAAATATAAATGTTACAATCAAGAAGAAGGGTAAGGTTTTATATTTTGCCGAATTACATTTTTTTATCTTTTATCCACAGTAAAATTTCCAATGTGGTTTCTGGAATAGGGTATTGGAAAAGTAATATATGTGTTGTTTTATTCCAATAAGAAGCTTTAGAGCAGTCCATATTTTTCTGTTGCATGACAACACAAGGAATATAGACCCTGTGAATTGAAGCTGCTCAGTCACCCAGTTGTATGATTTCCTATCTCTTATCCTCCCTGGTGTCTTGCAGCATGCTCTACCACTTCATAGTGTCTCATGCCAAGAGCCAGGCTGTATGCAACAAGTCAGACATATCTGACAGCCCTGCAACACAGATTGATATTGGCCAGAGAGAAACCGGAGGAAAAAATGGCAATTATGTTAGTTTCAGAGAAACATGTGTCTGTGTGCTGAGATACAAAGCTCTTTCTCTGTATTGTTATCATTTTCAATAACTGGAACTGTGCTGGGGAGTCAATGGAGTGTCTGCTGAGAGAGCTTCTGGCTCGGGTTTATTTGTTACCCTCCAATTCTTTTGCCCCCTTTCCGTCAGCATAAATACTGTAGTCATTCTTTAGATAACAAAGCTTGGATTAAGGCTAAACAGCAGATCTGCATGATGCTCTTGCTTCGATTTATGAGCACTTTTTCATGTCATAAAAGCAAAGGCCTCATGCAGAGAAGCTAGGGAACAGATTGCTTATAAACTGATATGATGGGATGTTTGAACACCTTAGTAAGAACTGTCTTCAAAACTGCAGTTTACAGATAAAGACAATGAGCCTCCTTGAAAAAATGTAGGTAAGAAAAAGATGGTGATGTGGATATTGTGCAGTGTATTGCCAGGAAGTAGATATAATAATTAGTATGTAGCTTATTTTATAAAAATATCATGCACTCAACAGTATTTGAACCCCATATTCAGAAATGTTACTGACAGTCATGTGTGTCTTTTGTCATTTGTATGCATTGGCAGGCACTATGTTACAGGGTCTTTGTGGGATTGTCTGTTCTGCTGGCCTGGAGACACAGCTACAGCAGCAGTAAAAACCTTACAAATCAGTCTATTGTCCTAGCATCTGTATGGTTCACTTAAATGGAAGAGAAGCTAACACATTGGTACATTTAGTATATCGGTATCAGTCTTTTTAAGATTTGCTGTCTCAAAAGGATGCTGAGAGTCACTACAGAGTTGTGACTCAACAAGACTAATGGAGTTAGTAACAGCACTTTGTATTCATTTTTACTGAAATCAACATAGAATAAGCAAGGGAATATGACTTTGTTGTTGTTGAGTTTGTGAAAATTATGTCATTTTCTTTTGAGTGGAAAATGCTTCTGTGGGAAATGTTACCATAAGTGCAGGTAAATAATGGCTTTCAAACAGTCACCCTTGCAGTAAGTTTTTTGAAAGCTTTATATTGAATATGAGCCTTTACAATCTATGGAAAGTCTGTTGTCACAGACACAAATATACTCAGACTAAAATATTGCAAATTGAGATTACATTGTGCAAAATATATTCTGTTTGTGTACAATGAGGTGACTAGTTGTGCTTTTCTTTGGGTGGCATCATGAGAAAACCACTAGAAAGCAGATTTAAAGTAGTTCCCAATCATGCCTGTCCTTACAAAGATTGTTATTATAGGACACATGGTAAATAAGGTTAAAAAAAATGGATAAAGTTCCCCTTTAATGGATGGCAGATCTGAGAGTTGTCCGTTCGGGAGTGAGTTGAGGCCTGTGCTTGTGTCTGCACTGGAAAGAGTGACAGGTTTGGAGATTAGCTCTGGCAGGCCCCTGGCTCAGCACCAGCAGCCCCTCACTTTCTCCAGTCTAACCTGGCTGCTTTCCAGAGCCTTTTTCACAGAGCTTAATGCGACACCTCATTTACACACAACTGAGCGCATAGCAGCCCCACTACTGAGCACCACTGCGCAAAGCGCTTGTACAGAGAGTGAAAAATTATACATCAAATTAACAATTTTACAGCACACAAACACTACAGCTTTGGAGTGATTAGAAAACATAATTTATCAAAACAATGGAATGAAAATGGCCATGAATAAACAATGCCAGAAGCCTTTCCTGCAGTTGGATGAGGTTTATGTTGAGTAAGGCTGGGCTGTTATGTTTGCGCGTGCCTATCATCTATTTGGCAGCAGTGCTCTCGATATTAAAGCCAGGCTGCTTCCATCCAGATGAGTGATGTACAGTGAGGGTAAATGATAGGATGCTGGAGTAGAAGTGAAATTAATTACACGCTGCAAATCAAAGGACAACAAGGTGCCATTGAACAGTGGACAGGGACCTGCTAATTTATGTTCATGAGGACCAGGGCTGTTTCCACAGGACCCATTTAGATGAGTAAATTACACATTTGTGCTCCACAGAATATGAGGCTACATTATGTTTTACAGTCATGTTGACATTTAATTCATTAGATAGAGGCCAAGGGGCCAAAACTCATTTCTGAGGGGATGGTTTTAAAATATTGTATTATCTGACAACCTTAAAGATACCATCAAGATTTAATTGCTAGAGTGGATTAGAAATGGGTCAATGTTTGATTTTTTATTTTACTCTATTAAGTGTTTGAACGGAAAAATGCATTTACCCCCAGAAGCATTTCCAGACACAATATATTTAAGATAATGTGTTCAGGGATGCATTTTTTAATAATCCTGTGAGAAAACAAAATAATGTGAAGGATTTTATTCTTATTTTAAAAAACAGCCTGTTGTCTGCTGTATGGAAAGTTTTTATACTTTTATGATTTTAAGTTTCCAAATCAGACATAGTATTTTTTCATGTCATATTTTGTCATCTCATAGTATTTCTCAGATATACCTTGTACCTTCATCTGCTGATGACAATAGGCCTGTAAAAGCTTTTTTTGGCTTGCTTCTTGATTAGCGTAGCTGAAGGCCAATAGGAAGACTCCAGTCTGTGTAACCACGGTGCTTTCAGCACTTTGCAAGTTTTGGCATAGAGCCGCAAATGCTCTTCAAACCATGTGATCTACTTCAAAGTGCTGGATGAGTGTACAGCTGCAGTGCTCTATACATATTTATGAGTTTCTTCTCAACTCATAATATAAACATGACAGTGGTCATATTCAATCAAACTAAATAACTTGTCTCTGAGGCTCTGGATTCCGGCATGTTATCATTTCTATTAGCGGACATAAAGGAGCAGCCCAGAGCTTTGGGAATGAGTCCTATCATAGTCCTTGATGCTGGCACTAATTTTTGCGATTTGAAAGGTTACATCTTTAATGGTCTGCAGGTGAAGACGGGCTTATTTTGCAGGATGACTGAAATATCAGGTTAAAGGGGGCAGCTCTGATGAGATACATAAAATGTGCCCAAAACCAAAACCCACCTCTTTTTATGTGACATTTATTTGTAGCATTGAAACAGCACATCTGCAGTGGCCTTGGTGACCTATGTCAGAAAGTGAGCTAATTCTCAGAAGAGGCACATTTGCTGCAGGATTGTACATACTGCAGGTGCATTGCAGGGACTACACCCAGAAACTGCAGATAACTCCACAAATGTGAACATGTATTTCCAATATATACTACACTGTCAGATGTGAACAGAAGGACAGCCACAAAACGAAAACATACCTACAACTGCAGAAATTATTAAGATGAACCCCCTTCTCCCATGTTCCATGCATTGCAGTATTCATATACAGCAATATAAATGTACTGTGTAGTTAGACAAGTGAACGTTACAGGGACAAAGATGTCATTGTGTGAAGCAGCACCAGCAATTTTACCACACTCAAATGTGTTTTGGATATAGCCCAGCAGTTTGTGAAGTGAATCGTGATGCAATGTTAAATGGACTCACATCCAGTATTGGTTATGTGTGTACATATTTATACATATTAAAAAATTCTAAAGAGCTTGTGAGAGGGGCGGGAAATTCCAATGTCGTATATCTTGACTGCCACATTCCCCTACAATTATATGAATGATCAATAAATGGAAAGAAAATTCTGATGAAAAAGAACATTTGAAGTATTATTGCACAATCTAACATTGATTATTAATATATATGCTATTTTCTAATCTGATACTCAATAAAAATCTGAGTTTTAACATATGAGACATGACAAAATAGCACAATAGCAAAATATAGCTTAATTTAGTGCCATTAGTAATTAGTTCTGCACTCTAAATCCACATTCATATTTTGTAACTGTATTGCCATTTTGTTTAACAAAGGAATTTATACTTAAATTTAAAAATGTTTGTTATAATTTCATTTACTAGAATAGTTTGAATTGAATTGAATAGAATGCTTACAAAGTCCTACCCTTCCAAATTACAGATGAATGCATGCTATGGAAATTTATTAACATTTATTATTTAATTGAGAAATATCTCCTTCTTCAAACATGGAACAAATTGTATTTGAACATTTTATACAATCTTTGAATAAAATAATAAAAATATGACCTATGCTAATCATTTTGCCTGTTTGTGTTTCACTATGAAAATTGCTGGACTGTGCAAGCTACAATGCCATGGTACAGTCAGTGTCTTTTAAACATAAAATATAAGTCTGACTCATGTTGATTACTTTTGAGTGTCTGTCTGATAATTGCAGCCATTTAGCTACAGTGCTCTGGCATCATCATTGTTTTATCTAAAGAGTTGTTGAGTGTTAAATTCAGTCATAAGTGGTTTGCCAGTTTGCATTTATTTTCTGTTTTTTTAAGTCCTTTTTGTTCTGTCTGATGCTCTCCCTGTCTTTAAGAATCTTAGACAGTGTGGACTGTGGAATGCCAATTTCTCTGCTGCATCTATTTGATCTCAAGAAGGCTGTTGTAAGGCTTAAGAAGAGAGTGATTTTCTTCAGCAAAAAACATTTTATTTTTCTTACCATGTCGATTGGCATCCAATGTCACATAGTATGTGGTGTGAACCTGAAATGAATTGCTTGATTCTTACAGGTGGAATATTTCAACAGCATCAGTAAAGCAGTGCTTCTGTCCCAGTGTTTCCATCATTATATTTGTGTTCTGAAAATCAGCATCTTTTTACTTCTTTACAGCACTGAAGTGACAGACAGACTACTATCTCTGTTCTCTTCACACAACATGGATTCACCACTTAGCGAGACAGTGAATTCTAGTCAGGATTGTGTGTGTGTGAGATGTTGTATTGTGAGTGTGTAAATGTGTATTATCTACAGTAATTCCCTTCTAAGTAACTTACAGGTCTTATAAAACAAATGTTTGCCCAGCTTGTGGTGTCACATTAAAATGCATTTTTGAAAGAATCGGTCAAATATCTTGAGACTCACCAGACAGCTTATTAAAGGTCTACTGTGATATGCTAGATGACAGAAGAAAGCCTTAATTGAAATCACCTAAAGTTGGATTAAATAAAGAATGTGTCAAAATCAACAGTCATCAACTTGTAGTCCATTGCTGGAAGGCCTTGTAGGGACATACGGCAAGTAAAGAACTGCACCAGTCTTATCTGACTTTTCCATCATTTTGTCATGTTTGCTCTTATTTAATACAAAACTATACCAGCTTCTCCAGACTTTGCCAAATGGATCCATCACATTTTGTCTTCAAATGCCACCAAGTAACTTGGACATATTTGTCTGTGATGGAACAGGAGGCTGTGAAAGACACCACCATTCATAGGTGATTATGGTGACATGGGTGACCATGGTGTTTAAAGTGAAAATCTTTTCAAACGTGTGCATGTTTGACAACTGGCAGAGTGCAATATTGGAGAAAGTGGATGTTATCAGTCAAATGTCATGGCGTTTTGATTTGTGAAGAGTGAAGTGTATTTACCTTGATTGATGGTCTATATGACCTGACATCACACCTGATCCAGCCAATGTGTTGTAGTCCCGAGGAAGTACAGCCATGATACTGCCACATCTGCATTCATACTAGTGCGGTATATCAAGGTCATCCTACAATCAAATGTTATTGGTCTACATTTTTTATTATGTGTTGCATTTTATATTGAGTTAGCAGATATGATAGATTTACCTCTGTTCTGGGGACCAGAATACTTTAGAACCAGCAGGATCTACATCTGCTGGGCTAAAATTAAGATGCAACACATGCAGAAGTAATATATGCTATGTTTCACTGAAGAAATCCCATTTTGAAAATATACATTAAGGAGACACATAATGCTTCTGGTGAACACTTCTGAAATGATGTGATACAGTCCCAGATATGTGCATTTGGAATATGGGAGCAGTACACTGGTGATTACAATGCAAATGTGTCTTAATAACATCTCATCAAGGTAAGAGGCACTAAGGATCAAAAACAGAAAAAGGGAATATGTGACTGAAAGCCAAAGCCACCTCTGACAGCAGCACTCAGCAACTCTTACTTGCTACATGCTAATGCATGGTGACACTACACATAAAAATAACCATAACTTAAAACTAAGATGGGAAGAAATGGTTGATATTTCAAAATATCTTTTTTTAATCTCTCTGCAGTGCTTCTGTTCTGTCGTCTGTACCACCCTATGCTGTGGTCAGTCCAGACACAAATCAGAGAGTGAAAAAGCGTGACTATTTAACAGGGACTATTTGGGACTATTTACTTCACCCCATTAAATAACAATTAAAGTATGGCTAATATGTCACTAGATTATAATCTGACACTGGGATCTAAACTGTCACTGTTACAGTTATTGTTACAGTAGGAAATGGTTAGAATATGGAAAGTGCTAGTTCATTGCAATACATTGACATAAAAAATCTGTTGACCTGAGTAATTCACCCACATCCAGGGTCACAAGCCAAAGTTTATCATTTACATTGCAAACAGAGATTTTCAATGATATGGTTTGACTAGTTTGATGATTTTTGTGCAAAGCATTCTTTTGCTAAGTCTAGTAACAAACTGCAGGAAAATGAACTGGAAACTTCAACAACAGGCAATTCCACTTGTGGCACTTAAGCCAAGCCAAAACAATTTTCCCATCAAGGCCATTACTACTTCCATTAATATGTAATTGCCCAGTTATTATTGCTGAGGACAGTGTGCTAGAAACAGTTGCACACAAGTCACTTCTTTAATTTGTCAAATCAAACACTTTTTAAAAATAAAATAAAAGGGAATGTATGCCACTATAACTAACTTTAAATATATCAGACTATTCTACCAATTACTCTACAAACTAATAGAAAAGAAAAACTAATTTTTTTGATGGAATGACTGCCCTAATATTCCAAACTAGTATACATCTGCCACATGGGAGGGGATTAGGGGAAGAAACAGTGCTATGCAAAATGCTACAGAAATAGTCTTAGCTAAGGGTGAGAGTGGTAACAGCATTGTGCAGCACACTCTTTTGAAATGCAGACAAAGTTTACTGAAAAAAAATTTGCATTTAGTTTCAAAGTGATTTCCATACCCACATGTCTAACGCTCGGGTGGATTTCTTGTTTTATGAACTGTTTTGCATCTCTAAAGACATGCCAATGATGGTAAAGAGACATTGCTGAAATAGGACATGTAACGGATACAGTTATGAATTAGACTCTTGCCTTTTCACCAATGCCTCACGGGTTGCAGTCAGTTGGAGCTGTTCTGTGAGAATAAGGCACTTTCACAGTGCAGTAAATAGTTCAAAAATGAGGCTGCTTTCTGCAGTGCAATCATAGAGTGTAGATTTGTTTTACCTTATCATATGCTCCCTTCATGTTAGAGTTTGCCTGGAGGCATCGTGCACCTAAATGACCTGCACACGAATCACTAGAAAGCTCTGTTAAATATGAAATCATAAAAAAGTACTGGAGCATATAATGTAATTACTTCCGAAGTTTCACAGAATGTCAGTCACTGCCAAATCTCTGCATTGTTTAATGAGATATTTAAATATCCTTTTCCAGCAAGAGGCAATGAGGACCCTAACTAATTAGTATGAATGACGACTGCTAAAATGACTAATGCCACAGAAGACAGATTTTAATTGAGAATAATATAATGTAGTATTCTGCAAATTTATCAGCACGGATTGGTGATTTGTCATCATTTCACTGGTGTTTTGAGTGCGGCAAGACAATGGTGGTTCCACAAGCATTGAGATGGAAAAGTTTTTGTGTACAATTTTCCAGACAACAAGACTTGACCATACTGGGACGGCAGGGCTGCGCTTCACAAACCCACCCAAGTTAGCCTACGCCAATACAGCACTGACAGTTAGGCCTCTGTTGTGGTGTTTCACAGAAATAATTACAATGACACAGAGATCTGACCCCTTACAAATGTTTACTTCTCCACTTTTCACAGAATTCAGAGAAGTCTAATAGATCACAGAGGAAATGCTGGGTAGAATTTGCCTGGGATAGTACTTCTTTAGTGTGTATGAATGGGAGTAAATGCCATAGTCCTGATGAGTTGATGTTGATGAGTCTCATACTAATGTCAATATTTTGAATAGAGACGCTATTTGCACATGTGTATGTAATGACACCTATGACACTGACAGTGTACGAGTTGACTTTTTAAACATGACTTGCATGACTTTTGGTAGATATCAAATATTTAGATACAGCTCATCTCAGTATTATGTCAATAGGTAGTTCAGATGCTTTCATGAGATTTAAGGTCACAAAGCTGTAACTGATTAATCATTGATGTGATTTCACTAATATTCCAAAATCACAGTTTGTATTTGTTAAATTGTAAATTAATCAGAGTGCAAAAGTACTAATGTGAAAGGGATCAATGGTGAAGAAGAAAATGTATTACTTGTGTGGGATTCTTTGTTGTGAGGTATTTCTGATGTTTAATTTGGTAAAATTAGAGGTATTGCTCAGCACTAAAAACAAAATATAGATAGCCAAAGCATACATAAAAATATGAAGGGGAAAAGAAAGGGTTTTGCCTGAAATCCTTAATCTCTCTCCTTTGCTGAGGAATTATTACTGAGTTGTGTAATTGAAACAACAGCCCTCTGGGCACTGTATAACATATATAGTATATTCATCCTCAGAAATATCTGGAGGATGGTGGGTTTCGGCATCTAGTATGTGTGCAAATCCTTCTATTGTATTGTAAAGCAGAATCATTTCTCAGTTTTGGATAAAAAGCAACTGAGATGGAATGAATACTCAACGAAGGAGGAGAACGAATGCACACCATAAGAGTAACTTGTGTGTGTGTGTGTGTGTGTGTGTGTGTGTGTGTGTGTGTGTGTGTGTGTGTATACCATTTCATACAATATTTGAATGTAAATATACATGCTTAAAGGGAATTATCCAATCTCATATTCAGATATTGATTTCGGTAAGGCAAGTACTATCGGAATGCATTTAAAACTTGAACATTATTTGAAGAGATAGGGGAAAAAGCACCCTTTCAGCTATTCCCACATACATTATAGATTCTTGATTTGTGATTGAGACGACAGCTCAGTGATGAGCCTGTATTGAAATCCTGGGTGAGGAGAGTATCGTGTTCAAACAGCCCTGGAATAGCCACAAGCTCTTCAAGGCTTTTCTTGTCTGTCTGGGTGAGCTTTACTGGTGCATTGCACTGCTGTACTGTGTTTCAGTCAGCCCTCAAAATAGATCTCATCTTGAGATGAGAATTCCATAGTACAATAGCTAGAGGCTGGAGTCGCTTGTCTCCATCCCAAATGTTAGCTGCAATGGTTGACTTTTAGGCATAAGACACCAGAGACCCTGCCTCTGCAAGGCAGGCTTCACAATGCTGGAAATCAAAGGATTCTACAGCATCCTCATGCTCATTCTCACTTTCATTAGTGTCATGTCTGCCCACTGCCTCAGCACAGAAAATGTTTATTTCCATAGTACTAGAATTGTATGACAATAATACTGCAGGTTTTTCCTTCGCTGCCAATTTTTTTTTTAAAGTAAAGATGAACGCATTCATGGTGCTACCTCTTCAACCTCTTGCAGGCCAGCACAATATTACACTTGTTCAAGAGGATAATTTCAAGGGAAGATTTCATTCAGCCATCTTGACCATGGGGCATTTGCAACACACATACTGGTTACAGAACCTAACACTGTGAAGAGGTGCATTCAGGTTCTGTTCAGCTTGGCTGAGAAACACAGGCAACAGCATTTACGAAATCACATTTGAACTTGGATTCAGTCCTTTTACAGATCTGCAGAAGATGGTGTGATCAACATGTGTTTAAAAAAACTTGGAATGTTGGCTCTTGTCCAGGGGGTGACTGTCAGTAATCACTCTCAGGACTCTTAACACTGGTGTCAGGCTATGCTCTCTGAAATAGGAGGACAGTGACAGAGCATTCTGAATATGTCCAGAATATATTCCAACAGTATCTGAAATGCATTCAAAATGGGGATGCATTTCAGATATTCACTTCCTTTAAAGTGTATGCACTTTGGAATCATTACTCTCAGTCATTTAATTTGGAAAAAGTTACGTACGAATAGCTTTAACCACATGCTTAGTACTGGCATGAAACATGCTTTATTCCAAATGATAAGCACAGTAGTTCAAGTTTTTATTAAATAAATGAATAAAAGAAAAAAAATAGTATTTTATTATTACGAGAAAATTATTTTTGTTTTTACATTTTTACATCCATTTTAAACTGTATTCATCTCAGGACTGATAACTGAAGTTTAATCTAGGTTTTCCATTATTTTTCCATATCTTTGTGGATTAATAAAACACACAGAACACCTGACTTTAAAATGAAAGGATGAGACACTGCAGTTGCAGCTTTGGAACATCACATTTTATTTTCTCTCTGATGAAGAAGTCTGAAAGAGCATCTGATGGATTAGGGGATGTTAAATGGCTTTCTGCTGGATGAAATCTCTGTAATTTTGAGCTGCATTATCTTTCCATGTTCATCATTGTGTGGCTCACTCCAGGCTGCCGTTTATCTTTAAGTGTCTGACAGACTTCCATTTGTCAGAGATGTGTTTACTCTCATAAGAGGCTGATCACCTTAGTAGACTGCCCCTCTTTATGATCTGCATGTCACTGCTTACATTAAATAGGTTAATGTTGCATTTTATAAAACATCTTGTCCTGAGATGGACTCGAAGGAGTAAGTCGATTTGTTTGGTTGCTGTGAAATCAAGTGATGTCAATGGATTTACGCATCAGCAGAGCAGAGAGTGATCTCCAGATACTACAGCAGCACAGTACAAAAATCACTGTATAGTAGATAACATTGTACTCAAATACTGAAAAACAGAAGCCCATTCAACATAAAGCTTATGTTTTATTGTAGATTAGGAGACATAGTGGAACTCTTTCTTTAATCTGTGCTATAGAGGAGCTGTCACCCTTTGAAGTCAAGATAAGAATTTGATTAGCGCCTGAAGCTCTGCTACTTTGATGCAAAAGGAGTTTATGTTCTTTTGACAAGGTTATGGTATGTTTCTGGGAGGACTGCAGTCTTCCTGTTTATCACACTTTGGTTACAGTGACAACTCTAATACTTAATTACAAAATGTCCTCTCCACATAACTGTCAACTGCAGGACCAAGAGAAGATATGGGCAAACTGAGCACTGCCAAGTGGCCCTGTCAAATGTAAAACATAACACCTGCTCCAAAAAAAGGGCTTGAAATGCTTCTTTCCCTGCAGTATGTTGCACAGTGTAGCAGTGTCTAATGTTGCTCTGAGATGTCTTGCAGATCATATTTGGCAAAAGCTGGATGTCCACACAATAATCCCGACAAAGACAAATTGAGGAATCACACGCACACTTTTGCATTTATGTTGCTTTTATTATAGTCAGTAATAATACATATAACAACATGTATAGCTTGCTTCCATTTTGAAATACTGACAAGTAGCCACATACCAATTTTACATTAAATGAACACATCTTGAAAGTGTTCTCTTAGTTAAAGAAAGTGCTATGTTCAAGGTTATTATTATTCAGCCATTTAAGCACCAACTTTGGTGAACTTTGGCATGGTTTTGTATGTTGGTATCTAATATTAAAGATACTAGATGCCTATATCCTAACAGGCATTGTGCCATGAGCACCCTAACAGGATGCCACTGTATGTGATACAGTATGGTCACTTAATGAAAAAAGTGAATTTTATATCCAGACTGATTCAAATCAATAAAGCTAACACAAAGTGGAATTAGAAATGGTAGCTGGGTTGAAAAAACTAAGTATAAATCAAACAGAGAAGTGAAACTGGTGAAAGAGGCCGTTTTCATCAGAGCCATGGGTTGATCTTGCTAACATACTTTAGCTAGCCTAACGGATGAAGTGAAATGCAAGTTGAAAAAATCAAGAGGAAATCAGACTGAAAAAACCAATGGATAAATTAAAACCTCTGTCTTGGATGCAGGTAGGTGGAAATGTTGCTTATAACTGGAAACAGGTTAAAGAGCATTTCAACATTTATCTCAATGCTAGCATTGCTGGGGAGGATGACAAGTAAAATAAGGCATCCGTTCTCATATTACTGCAAGGATGCACTGGACTTTTTTAATAGTTTCCAAATTAGCAATTATGAATTTGAGCTATAAAATCTAATGGCAAAATTTTAGGAGCACTTTGTCCCCCAGCAAAACATCATGTTTAAGAGGTACAAATTTTTTGTCTTGTTCGTGGAAAAACTGGGAGATAGTGTTGATCAGTATTTTGCAGAGCAGCTGACATTAAGGTAAATGTATGAGTTTGGCCCATTGAAAGAATCTCTCAAGTGCCTGTGATGCATTTCAGATATTCATTTCCTTCAAAGTGTATGCACTTTGGAATCATTACTCTCAGTAATTTAATTTGGGAAAAGTTACGTACAAATAGCTTTAACCACATGCTTAGTACTGGCATGAAACATGCTTTATTCCAAATGATAAGCACAGTAGTTCAAGTTTTTATTAAATAAATGAATAAAAGAAAAAATAGTATTTTATTATTGGTGGAAAAACTGGGAGATAGCTCGGCTCAGCCTTGTGTGTAGCAACATGCCAAGCAGATAACAGCAGTGGATCACTTCTGAGTGAGTATGAAGCTTTTGATGGCCTTGATGATCATATGCCTCCAGTAGTACATACATGCTTAAAAGTTCCTTTTTCATTGAGAGGAAAGCTCAAAAGAACAATTTTGTTGCATAGAAAAGATGGGTGTGTTCAAGATAATTGATGAACCTACTGACTGGATAAGTTCAGAAGAGTTGGGTCCAGCTCTGAAGATGTCAGGCTATAGCATTTTGAGATGCCAAGGAGAGAGGAGATCATGGTACCGTTTGCTAGTGCATTATGGTTCAGCAAGTTAGTCACATCCTCTGGGTTGTGGAAAATTAAGCTGGATGTAATAGCCTCAAGGCTGTGCATGTTTGAGGTTAGATACAGACTTTTATGCCTTCCGTATGGAATTCATTGTGTCCTATAGGTGTATCATAAGGTGATAAGAATGACATTTGAGAACAGTCCATTATGGTGTTGAAACCATGATGGATGATATCATCATATGGTGGGCCACAGAAGAAGAGCAGAACATAGGAGGAGTGAGACAAGGACTTGATCTGACAGGAGTCAGTCTGAAACTCAACAAGGTGAAGTGTGATTTCAGCATGAGGACACTTACCTCTGTAGGTCTCAGAGGACAATATAAAACCTGACCCAAGAAAAACATCAGCAATTGAAAATATGGATTGTCCCAAAAACAAAGATCATATGAGATGATTCCTTGGTATGGTAATTTACCTTGGGAAATTCATAGTCCAGCTATCAGCACAGTCAACTCCACTCAGATGCCTCCTAAAACAGAAAAATGAATGGATGTGGTCACACGAACAAAACAAATGCTGGCAAAACTTGAAAGGAATACTCACTGCAGAGCCAGTGCTCAGATTTATGATTCATTGATCTATCCAAGAGTACAATGATTTCTGCTGATGCATGATTAGACCCTGCAACGCATTGCGTATTCATCCAGAGCTTTGACTGGAGTGGAGAAAAAGATACACATAGATTTGAAAAAGCTCTGTGAGTGATAACCTATGCATGTGAAAGACTACATCAGTATGTCTGTCGGCAAGCCTTTACTGTAGAAACCAATAATAGGCCATTAGCTAATCCAAACCACTAATGGCTAAGCCAGTGAATGACTGTCCCATGAGAATCCAGAGGATGCTGATCAGATTGCAAAAATGTGATACAAATTTCATCTACACCCCAGGAAAGTACATGCATGCAGTGGGCACACTTTCCAATACTGTAGGCAAGAATGAAAGCACACATAAGCTAACTGTTGTAGAGATGAAAGCCTACATTTTTGGTTATCATCTCACTTTCTATGTCTACAGAAAGGTGTGAGGAGAGAGACATTTTTGCTACGTAAGGAGAGAAACCAAGGCCAACACAACAATGAATGAGCTGCAGGCTTCTATTCTGAAGAGATCGCCTGCACAAGGAAAAGACTGTCCAGAAAGAATAGGGGATTACTGGATGTGCGCATCAAAACTCACAGTTCTTGATGCCATTGTTTCCAAGTACAACAAGTGTCATACCAGCAGCTTACCCAAGGAAATATTCTGCAAGGTTCATAAAGGCTGTCTAGGTGAGGAAAAGGGAAAAGGAGAGCACAAGATGTAATATATTGGCTAAGAATGAATCAGGAATGATCTGTTGGACTGTCAAGGAAAGAGCCACATTGTAGTAACTGACTACTACTCTAATTGTCATGGGGTTGTATTGCTGCAGCCAATTGCTTTCATGAAGTCTGTCTTTGCATGGCACGTCATTTTCACAGATAACAGCCCTTTTCCACGTTTTCCAGCTCAGAGTTCAAGCAATTCATAGAAGATTCTGAGTTTCAACATGATACCTCAAACCCTAATTACCCATGATGGAGTGGTCTGGCTGAAAACTTGATGAAGATCATAAAGGCTCTGATGAAGAAAGCACATGATGGAAAGGAGGGCTTTGTGAAAAGTCATTTCATGATCTACTGGAGTGAGAAAAGGGCTGTCGCCTACACAAATGTTAATGGGAAGAAGTATCTGAACAAACTTGCAAGTGCATGAAAATCTATTGACAACAAAGGATTAAAGCTAAATGCAGAGTAGCATAGAAAAACAGAAGCTGAAAAACAACCGTATGACAGATGCCTTTCCAACCTGAAACAAGATGACATCTGACTACAACACGGGTACTTAGATGCAGCATGGAAGAGTGGAAAGACAAGTCACACCATGATCCTAGAAAGTTCAAACATGGAACAGCATTCTGGTAAAACTAAGCTGACCTGAAGCTTCAGCAAACAAGAGCATCATGATGTGACATCATCATCATCATCATCCACATCATTGAGGAACAGAAGGGAGAAGACAAACAGATTGATGAGGCTGATAATGCTGCATCAATGTGCGTTCCAGATGGAAAACTTGGCAAGCCAAAAGAAACATCAAAAATCCTGAGAGAATTCTGTTGAAAAGTTAAGTGAGTGGTAAAGACTCACTATAGAGTCTTTAGGTTATCACTATACTCTGATATACTGGTTTCCCTGTACTCTCAAGTTACATTTTGCTGAAATTATGTTATGTTATATAAACATATATTTATATAAGTGACACTATAAATAAAAATAAATTATTTGTTATATAACAAACATACAATGATTAACTCAGAAATTAGTGAGAAATTGAGGAAAATACTCCCCCTCTCTCTTTCTCTCCCACAGATTGTGACTCCTCAGATGACTCTGAGCGATCCAACACTGCCTGAGAGGAATCAGCTCTGATTCCAGAAGTGGTAACTGTTTGGTATCATCCAGCTCTCTCCTGCAATTAAAATGTCCCATAATCCCACTTAACCAGATGTCCAGTTAAAACTATAGCTGACAACTGTGGTCAGAGAACCAGTGCTGCAATTGTGCCCACAAAAATGTAGCAAGAGGACAGAACTGGAATGAACATGATATGCACATCACAGCCTCTTCTTTGCAGAACTTGTAAAAGTGGACTGTTCAATACCACATGTATTTCTTAGTAGCCAAGAATTTATATAGTCATATATCCTGCATGGCTCTTGCAATCTTGAAGCAATTTTAAAAAGCTAGCACCTTGGAACTGGCGTCTCAGCTCGGTGCCATGAAACCTTATTTTCATTTCAGTTCAGTGCAGAGCCGTGAAGTAGTTTGTATTATTGGATAAACATTTAAGAACTAATTTTATTTAATTCTTTAATTTACAATACATACTAGAATAAAGCATTAAGCTGTCATTTAATTTAAAAAAATTGTCAGGAAACATGCTTCCAGACCCCATGGGCTTCTTGAGAGATTGACTGCCAGTGAGACGTTGGGTGTAAAGCATTATGAGTATGAGGGATTAATGAATGGATGAATCAATTAATGTTTTTTCGTGACATTTTATTTTTGGTCTAATTAAACGTAATGAGTATATTGACAGTGTTTGGTGAAATCTAGCTGAGTTCTCTGAATGGGTATCTTATAGTGGGTAGGATACCAGATGTTTTGGCAAAGAACTGTATCCTGGGTCATGTTAATGTTCATTTTAATGACTGTAATAGGGATCGCAATTATTTCTCCAAAAAGAATGAATGTGATTATACATTTAAAATAGCTTTATGTTGTAATAAAAAGAGGATCCAAACAGATTAAATGATATAGCTTGTACCTCAACATTTTAACTAGGAAAAAGCAGCAGTCCTTACTCCATTTTACTGATATAATGACTCTAAATCCCAGGTTCAGACCATTAAATATTTAATAAAAGCCTTGATGTGAGTCAAACGGTGAGTTTTTTTGTTTCATAGTGACAGGAATGGTAAACAGAAGCCAGTGTTATTCCATCCCTCTGTATTGTACAAGAAAAGAAACATCTATTAGCAAGGCACATTACTGACCTAAATAATTTAGTAAAGTAAAATAATGTATGTCATCATTGACATTGGAGGTAAGAAGCTGTGATACAAGAACTCACCCGCAACATTCAGGTGTGGAGATCATGATCAAAGAAATAACACACCTATTTAAGAGGAACAAAAAGAAGGTTTACAAGGTTAATTAATTACTTGCTTTCATTAATATTGTGCCTTGATAGTAATTAACTTTGCTCTCATTTAATGGATCCTGAACCAAGACCACGTGAGATAATTTATTTTAAGGTAAGCAAATGTTATCATCACAATACTGCCTAGCTGAGTGGAAAGCAACAAATGTCATGTAAGTGTACATGGATGAATCACTGACTCAACCAGCAACGAAAGAAACATTTTCAGCGTTTATATTGCCTCAACTTTAGACACGCAAATGAAATAATTACAGACAATCAAATTATGTTATTATAACACAACTCAAAACCATACAGATTCTTATCTGAATTCACTCTGTGCAAGATGTGGTGAGAATTCATATTGGGGGTGGGGGGGGGGGGAGGGGGGCATGTATATATGTATGTGATTTTTTTCTACATATAAAAGTGAAAAGATACCATTGCTAAGTGTATTTTTAAATCTTTTAAAAATGTCAACACATTTGTCATGACTGAAGTGGAAATGGAAAAACAGACCGGATGCTACACGTTAGCCAGCTTAATTAACAACAACAATGGAATATTTATAGATAATGAAGTCACTTTTCTCATGGCATCCACTCTGCTGTAGTCACATGCATGCATTTCATACCCCTTTGATTCAATCTTGCAGGAGTACATTCAAATCCAATTTCTTATGCAGAGCGCATGATAAATGAATAACATATACACACATTCTTACACATTTATATTCTTATATTTGCCAATACAGGTAGGTTCTAACAGGTTCACCAAGAGAAGTAGGTTCATACATTCAGTATGGCTACTATGCATGCATTCTCTAAGGGGAAAAAGGCTGACTGGCAACTGTGGTTCATGCATATATTGCAGAAACGAAGGAAAAAGCTTGTTTGAATAAAAACACATTGAGCAATTCAGGAAAAGTGATTTATACTATATTAGCTACATTTTTGCTACAACATCAGGGTTCAGAAAATCGATATACTGATGTTTGTTTTGCCCTTAGAGGAAGCAGATTGCATCTGAAATAACGTTAAAAGTGACAAGCTGGGTACATGGTCAGGCTATTGTTAAGTGGACTCAAAAGGAAGAGATGACATGGCCTCCCAGGCTAGAAAGCAGGGTAGCTAGCAGTCTCTTTGTCAGGGGGGTCTCTTTGTGGCAGCTAATGAGCAATGCCATTCATTTTAATTTCCAAACTATTCATTGCATTCATGTCCATTTTCCACCAGTTGTGGATATCGAGGCAGGTGGCTGAGACAGTGCTGATAGGTAATATTTTATTCAGCAAATATTTGGACACAGCCTGAAACTCATAAACCTACAGCAATTATTATGTTCACAAAACAGAAATCTGTGGTTAATATGACATGCATAAATACATTGGAATTTGGAATTTGACCTCTCAGTAACAGGAAATATATTGAGCCTGTCTAAGACAAACAGAAATAGGAGGGCATCCTGTGGCCTGTGGGTTCATAAATTTGCTAACTAGTTGTAAATGGGAATGCGTTTTTATTCTGACTGCTGAGACTCCATTAGAGAGAATGGCAGGAAGCTTCGGTGTTGTTTGACTTAGCTTTGACAGACATGTTATAGACTTTCAGTTGCCTGTTTAAGATATACATTTTTTCCTACTTCTGGACAATTGCCTTAAATACTGTTCACTGGTGTATAACACACCTTTCTTAAGCCTAATCATCTGGTAACCCATAAAAGTTTCTCATATGAGCTGTGGGATCATTTTATTTCAGGTAAAAAAGAAAAGAAAAAAGCCTAGAACTGCTTGAAACTAACTGTTATACATACCAGTTCCCACTGACACAATGCCCTATACTATACAACGACCCTTTGCGAAGATTGTAATCACTTGCGTTTCTCAAATAGCATTAACACACCCCGTTACACATGTTCAAATTATGGGTTTTGTTGAGAGGGAGGAGACCAATTGGGATGGAAGCTGATCCATTTAAACATTCAATACAGCAGAATAATTCTGTAAGACATAATTTCATTCAGCTTACACATTTCATTGGTCAAAAAACAATGAGACACTGGACATTCTCAAACTACTTCAGTAACAAATCCGCCATTCAGCAAACCTGAAAAAAACTGATGTTGTCTACAGCAGGAAAACAAACAGATGATGTTTTGATACTTCTGATATGATACAATTATGTTTCTGTATGTAATCACAATGCAGTTGTACCATTCTTTCTATTTCATTTGCTATGACTATATACTGTAAATATCAATACAGCGTGATAGCTAACTGTAAGTATCTTACAGTTACAACTAACTAAGTATGTGTAAAACATCTGGAACCAAAATTATAAAGAAATTTGTAGAGCTGTATCATTTGTCTTTATTTTAGCTTGAAAGCTAACGATAAAAAGAGCTACATATGCTAACATAAGCTAATTATCTATTCTCGCTAACCACTAGTGATCTAATCATAAGTTTCATTAACATATTTAACAACCAATGTGCTGCATTTAACACTGAGAACGAACACCATGGGTTCAAGTACCTACTGTACCTAGCTAGTTTAAAATAAAACCTTGATTAAAATCTGCAAAAATGTACACTCCCACTTTATACCAATGCAACATGCAATCAGAACACCCAAGAGCCCCCTACCCACTGCTGGAACTTGAACTTGGACAAACAAGGGCTATTAGCCTACTGCCTTTTCAGACTGTCGTTTTCAGGGCTTAGTGGAGTCACAGGTTAGCAGCTCTCGCACAGAATGGGCAAAAGCACAAAAAGCTGCAGAGCTCTCTGTGATGGCAAGTTCTGAGAATTTTGATACTTGCGGGATATGATAATACAGGGGGCAGTGTTAACTGTCATACAGGAAGCTACATCCAATAGTTAATAGCTATTTTACAAGTCTGACAACCTATAATATGAGCACATGTTTGACCTGGCTAATGTCAGCAAAAATCAAAGTGATGGCCATCCAAGAATAGCTATTTACCTCCAAAGTTTTTGTACTAGACTGTCTTACAACTAGGCAGAGACATTGGATACTTTTCAGTTTTGTAGTGATTGGTCAAAGTTGTCCACATTATCAAGCAAACCCATTTAAGTTCACATGCTTTTAACCTGGCCTCTTCGCATACCTGTAGCTACAGTTCCTGGACTTCTGAACTGTCCTCACAGAAAACACTTAGACATCTCAATTGTACAGTTGCACTGCTGTGTGAAACCCCTATTTAAGGTTCACTCATGCCCCAGAGCCATTAGCCATTAGCCTTTTTCTTTTTTCATTTCACCATTGTAATCTTACCATATCAAGTCCCATCTCAAGTCATATAATCAAGTACAATCATGTTCACTTAGCAGACTAGCTACAGTAGCTATTTATTTGTCATCTGTTTTTTTTTCAGTCTGTACAACAGAAAATGTCATGTCGTCTGCCAAAAACGATGTTTTCGATTAGTTGATTGCAAGTTAAGTCATAAATCCTCCACAGTAAACATGATATAGGCTAATTGTTTTTACTCTCCAGACGATAGGTGATGCTTTCAGTTTGTTTGTATGTCTAATGTGAAAATATGTTCCCAGCTTTGCCATATTGCCGTTTTGTAAGTCCTGGCTGAACATGGGTGGGGATTGGTTGTCATTGACCACCGCTCTGTTTAGGGAAGATGACGGAAAAACACTATAGGGCTTCTTGAGTTTTTGCTGAAGTTCGTGCTCAATATGACCTGTATTGTTTTTCCGTATATATACTGTCTTATGTCTGTATGCCTGTGCCTGTCTTGGTCCAGAGGTTTTGGATGCCAAATAGAAGTTGCTGCGAAACCCCTACCACTGTTGTGTGATTGGCCGTCAATTCTGCGCTCACAATGGAAATTTAGCCACTCTCAGTGTTTCCCACTGGTGTTCCACACGTGCGTGTGTTAAATATGTTTAAAGTACAAGAAAAAAAAAAACTTCAAGACCAAGGTAAGCTGGCTAAATAGGAACGGCAGACCATAGCTTGTAACGAACCAAAGTGCATTCTTGTGGCGTAAAACCAGTTTAACCTAAATTGAAAACACCCTTTGCAAACGAACCCAGTTTTTTTTTTAAGTAAAAGAGTTTGAGTATACCCGGATAAAGCGCTCTGTTGTTCCATTGAAACAAATGCTGACTGGGGAGGAGTGGCGAGCGGCACTGGGGGAGTGGCGAGCGTTATTCACATGTTCACTAATTCATTATGTGGAGGAACACAGCCAGGAACCGAACGCAGAGCACCAGTACTCTAAAACTACAAGCTGTGACCGTTGGGTGGGAAGACTTGCTGTTGCATTGTTTTCAGGAATGAAAAGCTATAAGGTTGTAGTCGTCGTAAATGAGTGAAACAACGTTATTGGAAGGAAAATGAAATTATTTTTAAATTTTTGATTTACGCGCAAAACGACAACAAACTTCGCCAACTCAAAAGAAGAGAGAAAAACAAACACGATAAACGAAGAAGGGGTATAAAGAGGGCGTATGAATGGTGTGACGGACCCTCCTCCATTCCGCGCGATCTGGACTTTTATTATTTTTTCTCTTCTGCACTGTCAGCCCCCTGTATCGCTGAACTAAGGAGGTTGTGGAAAAGCCTCTCTGCGCCGGTCGCGTGGCTTCTTTGTGTACGGCAGCTGCTCCTAAATGCATGGGCAAACATTGTGGCTTGGCATAGGTATAGCTAACACCCCTCGAGGAAAAGCATCAGAACTGATCAACCTGTATTTGAGTTTTGAACTAGCAAGTCTATCTACCACTAAACTACTACGACTACAAGAGGATTATCAAAGCGATATACTTTACTACCCCTTCCCCATCCCTTGTCTGTTTTTTTCTTCTCCCTACTGTCCCGACAAAGCTTGCTGCTTTCTCCAACCAACTAACAGCGCGTGGATTTTAAAAGACTGAAAAACGTGACCCCCGGAACGCTTTGTAGATCTGAGCTCGTGTCACAAAATAGAGGCATTCGATCCAGAAACGACATGGATGTAAGGTTTTATCCGTCTGCCGGTGGGAATCCTATTCCTGGTGATCCGTCGAACCTGGATTTTACCCACTGTTTGGGTTACTACAACTACAACAAGGTAAAGTGTTAACGTTCTACTATCATTGTTTTTGCATGGGTGCTCTAGGTTTTATACCTGGTCCGCTGGCGAAGCTGACATTCACCAATCTTATCTGTACTTATTTGCCAGCTGCCTGCTAAACTGCTAAAAAACACGGATCCTGATTATTTAGCCACCATAATTAGTTGTACATAGAACTGTTAACACATGATAGGTTATGCGAAAAAACGTTAGACGGGGATAAAATTTTGGCTGAGAATTCTTGGCTGGCAACTAGCTATATTGTTTCCTGAGTCTCGTTCTTTCTTTAGCTACACCAGCTGTAGTCTTCACTGCAGGTGTGAGACTAGCGTGCCAAGTAAAAGTTCATCTTGTTCGGCAAAGAAAGGCGTTCACTTTACCAACTTTCATCAACTGATTCGTAACTGTGAATTTGCAATTATTTGCGGCGATGCTGTTGAGATTTCATGAGCATATCATTAATCACAAAGCAAATTAAGGGAGGGAGTATTTAAAGTCAAAGAAATTGGTGCTGCTGTCTTTGTGATGCAGTATAATAACTGATCATGTCTCGGTGCAGTTTTAAATCAACTAAACAGTAGGTAATTATCTCAGAGTTATATAACGCTGATATGTTATAATCAAACCGAAACTCTCTGAACACTTTTCGCGATTTGAATGCTAAATCCTGATGTTTTCACCTGAGCTCGTATATCAACAGTTGGAGGAAGCTCATGGACAAAGAACTGATTTGATGGTTGCACTGATTGAAGGTTGAAAAGTGGGAAGTTAGGGGTGGAGATTAAAAATTGTGCTTGATTTGAGACAGCTGATGTGACACCAATATTTTAGGACCACTGGCTTGATGTGGAATTTGTTGATATCTTCGCTATCTAGTTTGTAGATTGTAAAGTTGTAAGATATTAATGTGTTTTCATATCTCGTGCCATTCCGATTAGAAACTGATTTCGCCAGATTGCTTCTCATTTTAGACTAATTTATTTAGACTGAGTATGTTTGTAATTAAACCCAAGAAGATGGTGCTAAGATTTTAAAATGCGCATGTGAAATAAACTCCAACATCTGATACTCTAAACAGACAATGAACAGTCTCAAGGTAAATGTGTTGACACAAATATCACAGTTTTTACAGTTTACCACTTGCCAGACTCATGTATGTGCTACATTTTTGTATGGAGACAAAATCTGGTTTGACGTTCCACATGCAGATTGTTTTCAGTTGTATGGCATATCAAGCACAGCAACCATTCTTCCAGCTTTTAGTTCCTCAGGTTAGTCCCTAAGTAAATGCTGATTGATAATAAATCTAAGCGGAAGTATTTTGTCTTCATTCATGGGAGACATTACTGGTTCTACTGCAACTCAGCCTAAATGAGTTTAAGTGCTGTCGGATATGGCTATCCCTGACTCCAAGTAACTGTGAATATGCAGTAATAAGAGGACATCTTTTACTCTTTTCTGTAATTTTCAGCAATCTAGGTTGGGTCTGTAGCTAGAATTCGAGAGATTTATGCTTTTACTACAAACACCTGCCCATCACTCTTAATTTGAAATCTAGAAATATTGCATCTATTATTTTTGTAAGAAATCCAGTCAGGTGCACTGTAGATATTAGGCATCACTTCAGTGAATGAGTGTGGCCAGGTTTACTGCTTGGTTCTAGCACCATCTTTACGGTTGTTAGGCAACAGGTCTTAGCCCAATAGTTGTTATTAAAAGGGACACAGAGTAAACCTGTCAGTGTTTTTACAGTGCTTGGCATTTTGTGCAGGAACAGGCACTGCTCAGTGAAGGACCTTTTATTCAGTTATCTGTTAATGCTTCTGCAGGTGGGCTTTTAATTGAAGAACAGTTGTGTGGAGGGGATTGGACATCATATTATCTGGAGTGTTACCAGATCGATATGCAGGGGCCCTCTTATGCAAACACACCTGCTTGTCAAGGACCAACTGCCTGATCCTGCCTTGGTTGGCCAAAAGCCACCATTGCCAATTGGCTCAGGACATCTGTGTGTAAAGAGCTTGGATTATGAGGCCACTAAACATGCTGTTGTGACATATAGGCCATGGTGGTAAAAGATGCAGAGCTGTCTTCTCAGAACCGAGCATAAAAAAAAAATGTGGTGTTCCTGCATTGGATTTTGTCTTTAGTTTCTCTGTCTCTTGTCTTTCCCTGGCTACTGAAGAGTAGCCAGTTGTGACGGGAGCAAACATCAAATTTAATAACTTTTGTAAGAGCCCAAGTGTTTATGAAGTGTAGGCCCAGCCAAAATTGTGTTGGTGTAGTGTATAAACTGATACAGTTTGAGTAGTGCAGTTGAACAGTATTTTTAAAGTGCCATTTCTTGCCATCATCCTGGTTGTGCCTTAACTATATTTTTATGGTTTGTAGGTAGAACAAACTGTTGTATCTGGCTATAATAATCCTTCTCTATATTTTCACCAGAATAGAATTCTGTTATCAAATTTCTTAAAATGAAGCAGAGAAGTGCCCTCAAATAGAAATGGCCTTCACGTTACATTACTGATTTTCCCGCTGGAAAGTTGTGTTTACAAGAAAGAAAATCTTTTTCGCAATATGAATGCGAAGATAAAGCTTTTACTTAAGCTCCCCATTCAGAACTGCCTCTGCGGGAGCCAAAGATTATTTGATTTGATATATAAATGATGGCTTCCTCTTAAAAGTTTGTTCAGGGGAAATAATACAATTTTAATGAAAATAGAGACTTGAGGGTTCTGGAGCACTTTCAAACATCACAGCCTTCTTTAAATCTACAGAATAATCTAGATGAAAGGCACAAAAGTTAATTTGTTGCTGCAGTCACAACCAATAAACCAGGGTTGTTATTTAAAAATGGTATGAAGTAAAATGGCAGCTGAAAAAAGAAAATGTCATAACTTCATAGCGCCGAATACGTTAACGTCAACCTGCATATTACAAAGAAGATGAACTGCTGTAATCTAATGAAATTGAGCTGAGACCTTGATGAAAAGTACCATTAAGACTGATTTAAAGCACTCTTCAAGTTGCTGCCGTGGTACGGCAGCTCAGTAAAGGCAAAACCCACCTATTACTCTGATATTCAATATTTAATTGGCTGAATTGTGTTCAGGTGTATGACAGATTTGTGGCAGTTGAGAATGGCTTTAATGAAGGGTTAGGCTTAAATGTTAGAATACAAAGGCAACAGTGTTTAAGGGCATCCCCATGGGACCTTTTGAGCTAATGACTGATTGGCACTTTATGTAAGTTACAATATATTCAGTTGATCAGGGATAATTGGTTCAGGTAAGAAAGGCAGCAGTGCAGTGTAGTGGTTAAAGAATTGTGGTTGTAACCAGGATGCAGTACATACAGTATATTCAGTTTTGAGGTTGAGCACTTTTGCCTCAGAAAGTATGTTGCTGTATTAATAGCTAATTCACAGATTATGTTAGTCACCCTGTATTAGGGTGTCTGTCAAGCAAATAATTAATTTGAACAACAATTTAACAATTTAAAATGTGACCACAGTCACTATATAGTACTTGAAGTTGCTTTTATTTTTAGGCCTAAGTGTTTGCATGTGCTTCGGTCGTGACAGAATGTCATGTTAGAATATGTTGCAAAAAGCAGTCGTTGCTGTGTTAAAGTTTCTGTCCTTTGGTGTGTAAACACCAAAGTGGTTTACATGAAACAACTTTGTCGCAAACAGTCCTCTTATAAAAACTTGTGCCTGTTAGTGCTGAATTTAGTAATGAAAAACGGATTGTCTTGTGGTGTTATGTTTCTTTGTGTCAATGATACTTCTTCTATCCAAGATTTATGTGCATAATTGCATTAGTTTTAGTTGTAGCAGTAATTAACACCAGATGGTACTAAGCTAATGGGTTTCACCCACATTGCTGTTAGCAGATTTTTGGAGTTTGTGAAACAGAATATGATTTTTGAAGTGTCCTGCTAATTAGGGTGATGTCATTTTACGAGGAGTGTTACTGTTTGCTGCAGAACATTCCACCCTCTTACCATGTGCTATGCATGGTTCTGTCAGGAAGCATTCAAAGTGGCTGAAGAGGCAGGGATCATAGTTAAAAGATTATTACATTACATTTTGAAATCACAGATTGGAAATGTCATTTTTTATTTTCCTTTACTTATAGTAGGCCAAATGTTGCAAAATCCTGGTTCATTCCTCTGCTTCAAAAGGCTGAATCAGTTCTATCAGAATGTAGCATGTGGAATTATTTATAAAATTCCGCCCATGGCAACCTTGAAGGTAATTGAATGAGGTTTCACACTCTTATGATTAACAATAACAATTTTGCCAGTGAAGATACAACACATAATTACAAAATATAATTAATAGACTTTCTTTTTCCTGAGTTTAGCTACATGGTGGTAGCAATAAGTATCAGTATGCTTGTAAACTACTGTTATTGTAGGTCATCTTAACAATGATCATTGAGCACATTTGCAAAATGATGGTGAACTAGGAAACACGCATACACGCATACACACACACACACACACACACACACACACACACACACACACACACACACACACACACACACACACACACACAGAGGTGCAGAGCACTTTCAGTAGCTCTCAAATGTGGCATGGGTTAAACAAAAGCTTTATCATAGGATGTTTGGGATTTACTGCCTCAAGCTTCTGTATAGGAAACAAAGAAACCTGGAAACAAAGAGTTGTGAGAGGTGCTGAATTACACCCCCAAGGCTCTGCCTCTGTGGTCACTCCTCAGGGCAGGAGGGAAGAGGTTAAAGAACTTCCCAAACACTGTGTGACTGTGTGTAACTCTGTAGTGTGCACAGCTGGTGCCGTTTCATTGCAAAGCATTGCACACATTCTAAACATGCTCCACATGACTTAAAGTAGGGGTGCAATGAGAAGTGGTTCACGCAGTCATACATCTCTTTAAAGCTCGGAGTATGCAACTGTCACTTTATGTTGTATAGCAGTACAGAAAGCTCAATTTATGCAACCCTGTCCCTTCATTTATGTTCTAACAGTGCAGACAGCGAATACGTGAGGTAACTTGCGCAAGGCTGTTAATGTTTGTTCATGTGGCCTCTTTTGTATTGCACTGCTGATAGATTGATGACGCCCTGACAGATTTTCTTAATCTTGTCATTGTTACTCTGAGGCCAGGGAATGCTGTTTTTAGCTCTTTTGAAATCACGCTGAGTGCTTAGCAAACTGGGGTGAATTCTGGCTATCTAGCCTATGTGTATGTGCTGCAAACTCTAACACCTCTATGCTCAGTTCTATTTGTAGCCGTATAAAAATGGCCCGCGTGTGCTTTATGTAATGAAAACATGTTTTTGTTGTTTGTTTCTGTTTTTATGTTCACTTCTGAACTTCCGTTGGCTTCTGTAAAACGCAGCCTCCAGTTACCGAGAACGGTTGCTATGGAAGCTGTGACTGGATTCAAGAATTAGAGAGCTTCCGTTTCTGCAGAAGGGCTATGAATTCTATGCACAGGAAAGCTTCAGTTTCTAATGAGAATCTTGGTCTGTCTAAGAAACTGACTTCATAAATAGGGGGAAAAAAAAGAAATAATGTAGAGCAAACGTAGGAGTTTATCAATTCAGGGTAAAGCCAGACAAAAGCTGTGCGCTATTATAAATGGGGGTGTCTCGTTACTGTGGGCTGTATTTTTTCATGGTTTCAGTGCTGTGTAATGACAGAAGTGTTTTGTGTTGGGCGGGAAAGGTTGGCTGGTCCATGTTTTGGTCACCATTCCTTTAAGTACTGGTGCCTGAAGTGCAGTCTGACAGAGATCTGCTCTGCTGCACATTTACCCCAATAAACTGACCTTGCACCACATTGTTCAGATCAACAATGTCAACATGCCGCACCACAGCATGCGCCCGGTGTAAAAATAAGGCAGCCCTTAAATGCACAGTGTTATTTATCTCCCACACGAACGTGACTATAATACGTTTGTCTTGTGAGAGTGAAAGAGTCATTGTTCGGCAGCTGAGGCAGATGTGTTTTGGGGAGCGTACAAGAGACGGTCTGTCCAAAATTAAAAGATAATTGTTTCCATCTTCTGAGGCTGCAGATGTTGAATGCCGTTCGAGATGCATCGCCCCAGAAAACGTGTGCTGTTGATGGTCAGTGCTGCGTGTGTGTGTGTGTGTGTGTGTGTGTGTGTGTGTGTGGTGTGCACGAGTGAAAATCTGCATTAAAGGGTCCTCTATCTCTGTTGAATGTGTGCGGAACATTTAGAAGGATTAACTGTCTTTATGGCCAAATGTTGGGAAGCTGTTGAATATGTAAACCTCCTGCTGACACAGGCCATTACCCTGATCAGCTCTCATAAAGACCATCTTTAATTCCACTGCCGCTCATAAATCGACACCCTCGAATCTCCAAAAAAACACCGGCTCTCGTCACTTTAATGAAGCAAATGCTCTCAACCCACGACCCCCTCAGAACGGTCCAATCTCAGTAGTAGTTTCACAGTAGTGACTGTGGCACTAGTGAAGTCAGGAGGTTAGGAATGGTCGAATGGTCGCTGATGTTGTATTATGGTCATAAATCATAACACAAATAACACAAATAATGTTCCGACGCATTTCTCATCATACCACATCTGCAAGGGAGTGATGACTATGCTTCTTCTGCAGACGCGTTGTTGACCCCGCTGCTCCTTCGGCTGTCACAGAAAATCAGCACGGATCTTCAGAATCTCTTTGTATCTCACCATGATGCTTCAAACAAAGCTGTGATGGCAGACCTGCTTAGAGACACTATTTTGGGGGTTTTAAAACAGACCTGTTTTGTTTTTATTGCTTTTTTCCTTTTTTTTTTTTCATTTTCATCCCTTCTTTGCTTTTTAACCAGTTTTCTCCATTCACTAACATTATTAGTAAATTAAAAGTAGTAATTAATAGCAGTAATAAGGTTGAGGTTTTTAAATGAGAGCACACAAACAGTGTTCAAAACTTCCACAGAGTCGCTCCTTCAGTTATGCAAATTTCAATTAACAAGTAACTCGACCTACACAACAGCTGTAGCTAATGAACATATCATCACCTTCTCCTAGGCTCAAGGGTTTTAGGAGGCGGAGACTGTAAGGTTGTTGTGAGCCTGTAAGCCTAAGTGCATGTTGTGAAACGGTAACAGTACACACCAAGCACAGACACAGGCCACGCAAGTTACAGTTAATTAATTTGTGCTTCCTGTATAGTGAATCTAAATGGCAATCAATATTTGCTTCCCTTCCCCCTTATTGTATTTGTTAAAACAATTCAACAGGGCTGCCTATTGACCTCATATTACTTTAGTTGCCATGCAGTGAATTATGTGGGCGTTGAAAGCATTAGATTCCATTTTGAAGTATAGTTCTGCAATTCTGTCAGAGATTCTGTGAGTATGGAAAAGGGCTTGGGTGCACCTTGTTGCCGATCTGTTGGTTTAAGTTCAATGCGGTGATGGTCAGTGAGCTGATCATATGGAAGGCAGAGAACTTGCCAGCTGGCAGTGATCCTGCACTACCCATCGTTCCAGCATTTTAGTATGCCTAATGTGGAAGCGTTACCTTTGTGCATTCACTTTAAACCAGGGGTGGCCAACCCTGGAGAGCCACATGTCCTGCATGTTTTAGATCTCTCCCTGCTCCAACACAGCTGATTCAAATGATCAACTCGTGATGAACTCCTGAAGCTGCTGAATAACAAACTGATCATTTGAATCAGCTCTGTTGGAGCAGGGAGAGATCTAAAACATGCAGGACATGTGGCTCTCCGGGAGAGGGTTGGCCACCCCTGCTTTAAACCATTTTATATGTGACAACAGGTAAGATCTTTTTAACTTAAAACTTGCATTTGTCAAATGCATGAAGGAAGAGGTACCAAATTGGATAAAATGACATAGAACAGATTCCGCTGCTAAGGGGGGGGGGGTCCTTTTCTAAATTTCCCTGCTTGTTATCTGTTGCAAAACAATAAAAAGAGGGTCAAGGCAAACATAAAAGTGTGGTTTCTGCTTCCTGTATTTGTCGCTCACTGGCCACTGGTTTTGCCTTAAGACATTGTTTTAAGGGTGTGCAAATGCTGCGTAGGCTATTTACATTTTTCTTCTTAGGTCAAAGATTGATTTATTCTGGTCTCCCAACCTCATTTTGAAAGAATATTTTGAAAGAATTGACAAGCTTTTAAAACTGAGGGATCAGCTTGAGTAAAATGTTGACTTTTCTGCACTTGCTGGGATCTCTTCAAATGCATAGGAGAGAACTAAGTGGCAAGGTGCCTGGCCAGAGAAAGACATTGAAGGTCTGCGAACGAAAAGTGGTGTGTTTATATTCATGTCCTTTACTGAATGCACTGACGAACACTGTTTTACTGATAATCAGATCCAAGATGGCAATTATGGAATATATTCACAACTATAATCATTTGAAAATTGCTTCTTAATTACTAATTTCCTGTCTCCAAACTGGAATTTCTGAAATTATAATTATTACACTGTAATATTACAGACCTCTTAAACATCATTAAAAAATGTAATGACACATGCAATTAAAGTAATTAGCTGTGATTACACAATCCCCAATCTGGTCATATTAATATGCGCAAGGGAAAAATAATATGTAAATATTAAAAAAAAATCCTGATTGTATCATGTCACAGTCACACCTCAGTGACCCTATGCATTGGTGATTGTACTTTTATCCCATATGCTTATGGATTAACACTTCATGTTTTTATCTCATGCTCTGCAACAATTACAAGAAGGATTTATACTGGTTGTGACTACTTTGCTGTCCTTCATGTTCCCTTAGTCAATGTAGTCAATGTAGGGCTGGCTCAGTCAGTACGGAAGTTGGTCAGTCAGTGACCAATGGACATTACCATTTTTAGGGCCGCCTCTTCCACTTTCCACCAGAGATCCATCTTCTCAGCATACAGAGGATCTCAAAAGTCTGCACACTATAAGATATCTGAATCACAATAATGTATTACTCAATAATTTTTTTTTTTTTTTTTTTTGACTCTGATAAGCTGTTTCAGCCTGCCAGTTTCTTACTACACACAATCTACTTAGCTGTTTCATGAAAGAAGAGAATTCCTCATGCCCTAGAAACTAGTTTTACTCAGAATTAAGCGAGTTTCAAAAGGACATGTCAATCAGTTTTGGTTGAGTGATTTTCTAAGTTGCCTCCTACAAAACGTTGAGACTGGCAGTTCAGATGCGCGCACATTTTATAACAGCAGTGTTGCAGTGTGTTAGCCCCACCACATTGTGCAGTGAACACAGTAGTAGCCCTTGTTTGAGGAATAGAGAAATAGATGTGTGCTGTCTCTTTCTTAGCTCTTTCCTGCAATGGGATAGATGCCCACTTTCTCATTTAAAGACACTCTTTGTACTGTGTCTTGATTTAACGTCTGAATTCAGATGCAGTCTTTGGTTCACACTTATTGTAAACTACAGTCTGATTGGGGTGAGATCATTTTTAATCATCGTTATCATAGAAAGGGTGAGAAAGGTTTAACAAACTAATACTTTAAACAGTGGACTGCAATGTTTGTTCTGTGTGGCTGTAAAACAGTGTGGTGAGGACCTTTTTTCTTTTTTATACATGATAAGAAAGATTTATTTGCCAACAACTGAAGTCACATTGCTTGCAGTTTTTTCCCTCTGCTCCAAGCAGATTGATCCTTCCATTCATAACATTTTATCCTACTGTAAGGAAAAAGCTGTTGTAAAACTTTTTCTGTAAACAAACTTAGGGAAAAATGGCAGGGAACCAAGGAGATTAGGGACAGTATGTAGGCAGTATTTATTTATTAGGCCTGTATGATACATACTGGGTGTCTGTACAGTCATTTGTCCCAAAAAAATAAAACAAAACAGGTCAGCTTTTCTTAGTCTGTTGCACACACCCACAGTATGAAAGTGAAAGTCTATCTACCCATCTATCAACTTGTATTAACCTGAACAAAGCCGGCTCACTGCCCGAGACATCATCTTGAATCCAAGTAACATTAACAGGAGGAATACAGCAAGCAACAACACATGAGCATTGCTCATTTTGGCTATTTGACTAGCTCTTGTAGCTACAATACTTTGCTCAGATGACTGCACCTACAGAGATGAAATGTGAGCTTTTAAGATGATGTGTAGGATGCACATTCCTGCCGGGTTTGCAGTAACCAGATTGGACTTGTCAAAGATAAACAGAAATGTATAGGAAAAGAACCTGTTCAGGTTGAACAAAGACATGCAACCTTGTTTACTGCACATTCTTGATAATATTCCAGCTATGAACAGCCTTAAACAATTTGTTCCTTTTCTGGAAAACAGTCCTCAGCCACATGGTTTTAGATCAGGTAAACCCACTGTGTAATCTCAATGTGATACAACCTCAACTGTTAACAGTGATTAGTATTAGAACAGCATACAGCATGCTTCCCGTACTTCTTGTATGGTATGTTGGTGGCATCTATATATCTATTTGGTTGACATTTTTGAGCCACCCACACAGGTTTACACCTTTAAAAAACAAAAACCCAAAATACTATTTACTGTTTCAGGGGTTTGAATCCAAATATAATGCCAGTATTCTGAAGACAGATCTATGGTATTAACAGCTTACACTGTAGGACATGTTAGGATGAATAATGTGACTTAAGTTGCAGTAAAATCTGAATAAATCTGTACTTATAATGAATCAAATAAGGTGGTACACATGATTACAGTGTTCATTTCTGACTAGCCATTTCCAGCTTAGGACTCAAAGGAGAAATTTGTGAAAATAAATGATCGGCATATCTCAACTCACCAGACTGGAGTTCCCTGGATAGAATAATTACACAAAATCTAAGACAAGTGAGCTATAACACTGGTACACCTGTCAGGAAGGATAGATTAAGGCTGCACAATATGAATGTGTACTAAGAACAGGAGTTCTCAAATTCATTCTCAAATATCAAATTCATTTAAACAGTGCATCATTATGGCAGGCTGTCTTAACAAAGGAATTTCTAGAAGGACTTTAATGACTGCATTTCAGAGGCAAAATTATCATCACAGCTTGAAATGGAATGGACCAAAACAACTTGTTTGAAATTGCAATCTTGCTCGTTTCATTTAGTTTGGTGAAGAGAGCTGGATTGTGACTGACAAGTGCTGGTAATGCTTGCCTTTTCTTGTCAACATGGACAGTTCTATTGAAATTCTTCCTTTGCTGCAGTTGACTTCTGCTGGGGGGAACAGCAATGTAATCTGCTCTGCCACAGAACTGGGCAAGTGACAAGCTCATCTCCTATTTAATGTCATAGCAGTGGAAATGTTCTCCATGACCTTTTGCTTGGTCAAGAACTTTTCAAAGATGAAGTGGCCATTCACTGAGTCACAGCATTTGTAACATTTCGACGGCAGTCTCCGATTACCGCCCTCACAGGCCCACAATGTCTTTCGTCTGGGATAAGTGCAAACTCTTGTAATTGTCTGTGCTTTTAGCGCTGTCCTTGTTTTTGGTCCTCCTCTTTACCCTGGTTACCTTTCAGAAATACAGCAATGCTGTCTCACTTTCAAAAGCAGCAGTCACATTTTTATATGTTTCATGTAGAACAGACCATATTAGCAGGGCATAGAGGAAGTGTTGCTCTTCCTTTGAACAGTGTCTGCACTGGGTAAGGCAGTGTTTGTAAGAGAAGTCGCACTGGGAAACGTGGATCTGGAAATGGGCAATATGACATGGAAGTGTATCTAGTAGGCATGTTGTGTTATTGGGTTAGCTGCCAGAAAAGAGATGGTTACAGTGACACAATAAATTGACATAACTGACTACTTGGAGACCTTACAGTTTGTATTTAGGTCTATATGATACATAAAAAGTTGATTAGATGAAAAGAAAAAGAAAAAATGCATCAGATGAAAAATTAAATGGCCAGGTATGTTTTAAGAATTTTCCTATTTTATGTGAACAAAGAGCTGCTGTTTCTTAGTGGTCTTAGCATTGTGCTGAACAGATATGATGGAGAGTGGTTATTGATGTAACTTTACTCTTGTTGAATAATAAACAAACTAGGAAAACTAATGGGAAACTAGAGGGAAACTGGTTTGTAAATATACAAATATGCATATGGTTTTTCTGGAAGTGCAAAGAGGTTGGCCTCCAAGTCATTTTGATGTAATTGCATGAAGATATTAGAATAAGACAGAGTGATGCTTAATCTGTATTCCTTCTCCATCACCCCACATGGAAATATGTTCCCTGAGGAGATTAGGGCATTAGAGTGCCAACAACATCATTCTCTTAATCAAACTGTTATTAGCTGATACATTCAACTGAATGAGCAACTCTGTTGTGACCAAGTGAAACTACTGGCATGCTGAAAAGTAATAAAGTGGAGAAAATGGAATCAAAAATCATCACTCCACATATTATATAGCTGACCATTTAATTTTCTGCCCAACATGTAAGAAGGACCAAATATATATATATATATATGAGACAGCTTTCCCTATTATGTCATGCCATTGATTTATGACTGAAAAGAAATTAAATCCCAGTGGTTCTCGCTTTGATTTGCCAAATGGTGCTCTGTTCTCACCTGCTTTGTGTTGCCTCTGCTGTCCAATCGTATTTCTCAAAAGTAAAATATAGGTATAACGGGGAGGGTAGACTATTTTAACAGTTGGTTTTTTGTGTGAAAATGAAATCATGGAATGTTGATTTTGCATTACCTTGTTTGGTGAATGCAAAAAATCAAGGGTTACCTTACAAACGTTATTGCATAGGCTGCAACTGCACAACACTGTACAAGCTGAACATAAGGGAAGATTCGACAATTGGTGTGTTACGCCATATCTGTGTCAGTGAAACCACTTTATGCAAACTGCAATGGGTAAAACTTTCTGTTGTGTTTAAAACTTAATCCAAGGAGGTAGACGTACATGGTGTACTTCCAGAGCGAAGGAGCTATATGAAATGCAAGGACTATTAACCAGTGACACATATCTGAAGCCACATATTCTACTGTTTACCATGTGAATTGCCACAAAAAACAGTTTCTAGAGGCTGATATGTTTTTCTTTGGAAAACTTTCCATTTCCCTCAGCTGGGTACAGATAATATTCCCAATTACTCTTTTAGTATTCATGCTTGGAGACGTAGCCATATCTGCAAGTCATTCTGCAGAGTACTTGGTACACCCCTAGTCTGTATATTATCTAAAGTCCTCCTTGTCATTATGATGATGCTCCATGGGGACTATTGTAGGTCCCTACAGAAGTCTAAGGTCAACTGCAAAATGAGAGCAAATCATACTTTGGCCATTAATTCATTTGGCCTTAGATCAGTAGTTGTGGGAAAGGCAGCAGGTGTGCAAATATTTATAAACTTCATTGAGCCAAGGGGTTAGAGGAAGGTTAGGAGAATTAGAGAGTTTATGTAACGCGTTCAGAGGAGAACTTTAATTTCAGGATGGCTCAATGTTTCTGTAAATATAATATTCTAAAAATTATCTTTCTTGGTCAGGACCCATTTCATTTGGTGGTTTCTGCCCTCTCATCATTGTGTCCTGTGATCTAAGCATTGAGATATTGTAGTCTTCTTCAATGGGAGTCAGTGTTATGGAAAGGGTGCACTGTTCGCTTGCCAATAACTGGGAAAAGGTCACTCCTCACAGCTGGGCCCTCAACCACACACAGCCTGTCCTGACAGTGACAGAGCAGTGAATTCATGATCAGGCCACTCAAAGCCTGACTTCCCCTTCTTCTGTCCTCGAGTCCATCTTATTGGCCTGAACGGAGGTAAGGCCTCTACTTTGCAGCTTTTTTAAAAGGAAGTTTTCCATGCTTAAAAATTGCCAGTTCTTTTTTGATCCTTTTCCATTGTATTTCCATTTTCATCTGTTTTTTTTTTTGAACCACTTTTCCCCATCTGCTAACATTAGAATGCATTTAAATATAACACAACAGATATCAAATCAAAACAATTTCAGTAATTAATGCAAAATTAAACAATGCTGCAACTGAACAGTAGTTAATGACCATATAATGAGCATATAAATACAATTCCTTCTCCTTGTGAGAAGTGAGATTTTTTTAAGATGCGAAAGCACCATCTGTCATAATCGTTCAGTCGGTTCTTTTGACCTCACTCAAGCTATCATTCCTTCCCAAAATACAAGTCAAGCACATGTTTGTGTGCATGTTTATATGAAACAAAGCAGTGATAGCATCAGTGTTGAGGAAGTGAAGCTTAATGTAAATGAATACACACACCTCACGCTTTTGCTCTTAATTAGTTAAGACTACTGAATTTTAATGCGTACACAATAACATAGTCTTAACAGTCATCTTCCACACAGAAAGAGAGACATTGTATTCTTTGGATATTTATAAAAGTGTACTACTGTAGATTCATGGAAATATTCTGTTGCAAAATTTAGTTTTCGTAATAAAATGTCTTGCTCTAATTGATAGCACCATCACAGGGCAAGCTGTAAAGTGAAGCACAGAGTTACACCATTAACTGTGCTCATGGGCAGTGCATTGTCAGCTGACTATGAAAGGCCTACCTTCTGTATTTTTTCTTTTTGTATGTCCTTAGACTCCTTACTGAATTCATGAAGTGCATATTGTTCTGTCTGCATGTGAAGAATTTGACCATATGAAGTGTTATTTCTTTATCCTACGTTATCTGTGTTTTGTAAAGGCTCCTCTGAAAGATAAATTTATTTTTAACTGAAAGTGTCTTTCAAAGGTACTTATTTCTCTCTCTTCTGAGGGAAAATGCAATCGCAGCTGTTTGCTTCTGCCACTACAGCTTCAAGGACACCTTGTCTGAAAGCCACGCAGCTCATTTAGGTGCTTTGTTTTTCACAGAGCTTGACTGTACAACCCAAAGCAATTAATCATTTGGCTAGCATTTGAAATAAAGCGCACAGTGAGGCCTTGTATCACAGAGCAACGGAATGGAAACCTTTTTGCAGGAACATTTAGTCCATCTAACAGGGGCAGTCACTGTAATTAATGTCCGATAATATCTGTCAGGGCTGCCCACAATGCCTTTCAACAAAATAACTCAAGTCCATCAGGAATGCACTGGAATCATTTGAATGGTTATTTCCCTGTGCACCTGGGGCTGGAAGTGCATCGTCTGTCTATCAAAATCCATTCATCTGTAATCCATTTTCTGCCGATACCTTTATAAACCTTTTATGTTTATATGAAATATGATGGGAAATCTTTTATTTTGTTAGGGAATAGATTCCTGAAACTGAAAAATCATTGGGGGAAAAAGCAAACACAAGCAATGCAGAAGATCAGAAGGCACTGTGTTCATAGGGGAAAATGACTGATTCTTTCAAAGCCAGAAAACACATGGTTTCTGTCACTGCTGGCTCAGCTAGAATATGTATTTCTTGTGCATAGTAAAACTGGAGCATGGTTGCTTTGGAGAGGGGCTCCAAAAATGTGCAGTGATTGCTTCATTGCTAATGTGATTTTTATTGGCCTCAGAAGTGCCCTGAACAGAAACGGCACCCACCCTTTCCTCTGGACATGTTTGAATGTTTCATTTAGGATGTTCCAGTGAAGACCTAATTAGGGTCACCATGCAGCTGGCTTCCATCTGCACATTGAAGGCTGCATTAATGTGAAGCAAGACACTCAGCAAGTCACCCCAGCTTTGATTTTTCTCTCCCCTTGCCATACTGCATGGAAAACCACTGAAGTAGGATTTCACTACCCCAAATAAGGAATGAGCTGGCAACCCCGTGGCATAGCCTCTGAGTAAACAGGGACTAGTGGCTCACGCAATTGGCTCCTGCTCGCCTGATAAGGTTAATTTTATTCCAAAGATTTGCAGCACGATTTGTAGCTGAGCAAGTGCTGCAAACAGGTGTCACTGTAAATTACATGCTGCCCCTCAGACGATGTGACCTCAACAGAGTACTTTGCAGATAAACAGAGCCGACGGCTTTAGAAACCTAATGGAATTAAATGCAGGAGAAGGGGACGGGGGGAGAAAATGAGGTAAAGACAAAGACACTTCTGACTTTTTGGTGATCTTTATTTTGTCAAAGTATGGATGTGCCCCTTCATTGTGTCCTTGGCCCATACTTTTCTGCATACTTCACAACAAAGCTTCATGTTCTTAATACATTATTTGAATGACTACACAATAACTGTGTTTAGGAATAAGCCTCTAATCCCCCCAAACCCCATACATACAAGTTTCAAAGTAATGATGAGCCTCCCTGTACATTTTGCAATGACTGTAGAAACACCTCTCCCTCACAGATGGATTAGAGGTTGCTAAATGTTTGCAGCTACTGTGTAGATTTAAGGTTCAAGTGTGTTTTCAGCATCTGTACTCATACCAGGACCTTTGAGACTTAGTTCAGACTCCTATTCTTCACATTCAAATGGTCAGCCAACTGAGTTTCTGTAGGAAGTATGTCCTGTGTGCCATTGTGGACCACTGAGGACCTCTCTTGCTGTCTTTCACAGGATTGTATGTGCTGTATGAGCTGTACTTCGGCCACAGCTTTAGCTCTACAGCCCTTGTCATTGGGAGTCTGCCCACAGGGACATTTCCGTGGTGTAATAGATGAGTTGAGGCCTACGGCAGGTCACGTGCAAGCTATCGGAGGCACATTGCGGAAGTGACAGCGATCCCATAGAGGAGAGCAGGGAAGGCGTCTGGTTGAGGAGCCTCTCTGGAGATCAACAATGAGGAGTCATGGACTGATCCACTCATTCCTTTATCTCAAAAATGAGGTCCTGTGTACTGGTGTGAGGAGCAACGCAACCTTCACTGAGTTTCTTCTTTTCACACCTGCAGCAGCTGTGAAAAGAGCTCTTTTTAATGAGGCAAAAGGACATTTTACCACAAGCCGATAAAGGGAATGATAATCGGAATCATTAGGCTATATTGTATCAAAGAGATTATAGGCAGTTGATTAAAGTGTTCATTTGGAGTTATCCAAGGTTAACCTTCTATAATGAAACACTGTGAAAATAATGATACGCCACGTGGTTTTATTAAGGGCTGTGGATATTTAAGGGGGCTGAGGTGACCTTCATCAGCTGGAGAAGCTCATTTGGGTGAAGCATAGACACCTTTGTGTTTTCAAGGTCTTTCGGTCAGGTTTAGTGATTTGATACCATTTCAAAATCCGGCCTTTCTGGTTGAATCCTGTAATTGCTAGCTTTACTTTGTACAATCATGGTTGACTTGGGCACCCTCTCTCTCTCTCTCTCTCTCTCACACACACACACACACACACACACACACACACACACACACACACACACACACACACACACACACACACACACACACACACACACACACACAGAGTCTCACACTCACAAACTCTGTCTCTCAACTCACAAACAAGATTTTCCTTATTACTGAGATATAGTGCGTACCATCTCAGAATGGCAGTTTGGTATTCTAAGTCATAGCATTGTAAGCAGCTTGTCATTGTAAAACAACATCACTGAAAAATGAACTGAAATGAGTTCTTTTGTGTGGAATTGTTAGGGGAGCCACAATATTGAAAGCTGAACTTTCAGGCAGTGTTCTGCTGGAATAGTGTGGTTGATTCCAATCTATCATTCTGTTTTGAAAAGGAAATGGTATTGTTTTCAATGATTTCAGTATGTTTAAACCAGTTGTCCTGTGTTAGATTTTGTAGAGTAATGTAGTGAACACTACTAAATTTGTAATCTTTGGACAGCAGCATGGAATGTGTGCTTGTTATTTTGTAGTGTTTCTGTCACTCAGTGGGCATTTGTATTAACACCAGTGTGTATGAATGCACTTGTCCTCCTCTAAGTTCTTAGCTCAGACTTTAAATCTCACTGTCAAAGTGACTATGCCGTCTTGGGTTGAAACTTTTTGGAGCTATTCTCAGGTTTATGTGATTTAATAGGCTAAGAATAACAATGATTTCACTCTGCTGAGGTTTGTGAAGGTTGAAATAAACTCAGAATTAATGGGAATTAAGTCTGAACGAAATGAGCCGATGCTCAGAAATTTGAGAGGTAACTTGAGAGGAAGCTGCTCCATATTTTTTTCATTACTTCAGTGAATGCCTTTATTTTTGCTTGGACCAAAACATGAAACCCATTAAAACCCAATATTAAAACTTGTAAGCTCAAAAATTTCAATGTAAGAAGGTTCTTTTAATATGTTTTAATTATTTTGTATTATGCTGTACTATGCAGAATTTATTATTTACAATGTTACTTTGTCACTGGACATTTCCAAGTGAAGGCATTCAGTGTCATTTGACATTTATTGTACATTTCAGTTGTGTTTGCATTTTTTCCTGGTTCCTCTTATTTGTAAGGTTCTCTCCTCTGACATGTATGTGATTCACTTAACTTCAGTTCAGGTTTGCCCCCTGAGATATAAAACCATCAGCAACAATTCATAATTAGTATTACAGTGTAGTTCAGCAATAGTAAGTTGGTTTGACATCAGTTTAAATCTGCTCACTTGGGGAAAAAATAGATTTAATGTTAAGTAATTAGCTATATTAATATTTTAATATACACTGGTACTTTGACAGCATGAAAATAAACATCACCCCAAACAGCATAAAAATGCACCATGGGGCATATGCATAAAAAACTATGGAGTATGTCGACGACAAGGTCATGTTCTGCCACTTAAACATCAATAACACTGGCGAGCTAACAACGCCATAATGCCTAATGTGTGGCGATAGAATCATCACTTACAGTATTCACATTTCATTTCATGTAATCTTCCTGGATATTGCTAATTATTTTGAAAATTTACTCATACATCTATGGATACATCTGTACACACAAGACCTACAGATGATAATCAGTTGATTTTCACTCTCCACCAGCTAAAAAGCAGACATGACCAGGTGATGTTTAATTTTTTTGCTGCAGAATAGTCCACGTATGCATTACGTTGTATCAGAAGGACATTTTTGTCTGCATTACCATCTCTAGCAGATGTCAAAATGAGGTCAAAACCTCAAGGTATATATTTTAATGGATTAATTAACAATGCTATCTGTCTTCCTGTCAGGTTTAGTATCATGTTAAACTATTATAAATGCACCCACCATGTGGCTTTCACTGTGATATCTGTTTTCAATACAGTTAGTTAAGGAAGGATGTGCATTCTTACATGGTCAGTGAAATGGCATTGGTTAAGAAGCAACCCTGGAAAATATGTATATAGCAGTTATTTAATGCATTTTATGCACTTTCCTTTCCTTTTCATGTTTACGCCGTGTTATTTATTTTTTGGAGATGTATGCAAATGAAAAGCTCCTGATTCCTCATTTTACAAGTCACAATAAAAATGCTGATTTCCTCGAACCGTGGTATTGTTCAGGACCATGCAGGAAGTGAGCGAGTGAGCTGGGAGAGGCTGGTCCCAATCTGGGCTGGGGGCTCACTGGAGCTAATGTAAATGGGACAGAAGCTGCTGTCATATTGAGGTATGGCTGAATCTGGCCTACTGTAAATGCCCTTTATGTGAATATAATGATGATCAGCCTACAGCACTTTAGTGCCATTAGTGCCAACAACCCATCTGGACTACAAACTATATTCATTACAAGAATCACTTTTTCTTTAAGAATTAAGGACTGGGGATTTTTGGTTTTAATAAAGTACCTCTCAAAGATGACTAATTTCCTGGCTATTTACTCCCTTAATATACCAAAATACATAATTTTCAATTGGCAAAGCACTTTGTATTTGTTTACCTGAACTAATGAGGACACATGTAGATGGTACTTTTGAGTATGGGCTTTTATAATCCTTTGAAGGGTTAGAGGACATGGTGAAAAATAACATTTGGAGGTAATTCGGTACATACTAACATTATGAGGATCGAGTTGGATTGGCATAGGGTTGAGTGCTAATTAATGCTTCAAAACTAATCAGTTCTGTGTGACTGCTGTTGTTACTTAAATAGCATTTCATCTGGTATCAAAGTTTCCCAGAAATCAAGTTTTAGAGGAGGCAAATTATTTTCAGTCTAATTGCACGTAGGTGGAGATTGACAATAATGGGACATCTTCTCATTTAGCTTGCTGTTTAAGAATTTTTCAGTCTTTAGTGCAAAATATTATTAACAGGAACTAATTAACAAATACTGTAATTACGCTATCTACATATTTTTCATGAAAGATTTCTTGCAACAGCCAAGCCTCAAGCAGAAATAACAAAGAAGTACATAAATCAAAGTGGCTTTCTTTGGCAAGGCGAAGCCCTTTGGGAGTTACCATAGAGCTTAATTAAAATCCAGAAGGAGCTTGTTTTAAGTGTAGGTGAGAGTCCTGAATAACAATGTGGATTCATACCCTAGAGCATTACTTGTATGTTTTGAGAAAAAAAAAAAAAACACTTATCATATTTCTAAAATTTAATTGTGAAATTTAAAAGGGAACATTTCAAACGGCACATGTAGAAGCGGGTGTAAATATTGCAATTTTGTGCCAAATTTATATGTTTTCATATGTTCACATTTCATATGTTTTTAGGAATGAAAAGGGAATATGTCCATGTAAAATTAAATTTATTTCAGCCATTATTTTTAAGTTTGTGGAAATGTAATGAAATGATAAAATTAGTTCAACAAAATCTATGGCAAGTTCATTAGGCCAACAATATGATTGATTGATCTCATTGATGAATTCCAATTGATTGTACTCAGTTCCTAGTTTAACATGAAGACGCATTACATTTAAATTTGATGGAATCCATTCATGGGATCATGATAACATCAGGGTTCATAAGTGGGATTTTTGAAAATAACACACTGCATCTGTGGTCGCTGAAGTTGTGAGGAGACCAGTCTTTCCAAAGTGTCCAATGAAATGATGTTTCAGCTGTGAATAATATGCAGTGTAAGTGCTGTACTACATTGCATCATCATTAAATTAACCTGGGATACTCCAGCCTTTCTTCTTTACCTGCCTTTAGACAGCTCGTCTTGGGACATGTAAAGAGCTTCTGGCCTCTGTTACTCATTCCATTCCTGCTTGTATTTTTGGCCAAAATTTGAACTGGCTTACATCCAGGAGGATGTGAGAGGTTCACAAACCACCAGACACACACTCCAATGGAGCCCACCTCAGGAAACCTTCTGACTATGGGCAGCCTCGATATAGATCTTCATAAAGCTTGCAGGCAGCTCTCTTGGCCAGCACACTGATGTCTCTGTGGCGTCTGGTTGCTAGGAACAGATACCAGTCGTCTTGAGTAAATCTATATTCGACTGATAAAAATAATACACTGTATTTATGTCTCAGGGGATTATTAAGGGAGAGTTGTGGTTAGTGCATTGAGGGCGTTCAGTGTGTGACATGGGGATTTTTGAATGACTTGTTTTTATTCTTTTAGAAGCTGATGTGTAGGTTGGAACCAGAATTTATTGATGATACACCATATTTATAAGATTTTAGGTTCTAATCCATAATATATCTAATATCTCTGTATCTCTCATAATATCTAATATATCTGTATAAACAGTAGAATTTATAATTAAATGCTTGATTGATTAGAGAACTGTGTAGCCCCACCTTTGATGCATTTGTAATTTTAAGGGTCACTCTTTGGTCTCATGGAGACTTTTAAAATCCTTCCAGTTCAAACCGATGTCATCATTACTTGATGAATCGGCTTGTATCTGTGTGTCTTTGTTGTAGCTGCATTGTAAACCATGTTATTTTCTCCATTAAGAAAAAAAAACATTAATTCTAATCATCCCATGTGAGGTGAGTATATGCTCTATTTGGGTAATTCAGCCCATGACAGGAGGTTTTTTTCCTTAAAAAAAGACTCCAGTTGGAATTTTGCCCTTAGTTCCATGTTGGTTGTTTAAATTACAGGCTGATTATCTTGCTGGTGGAAAAAAAGGACAGTCTCCTGCTAACATTGTGAAGATGCACTGATTAAGACCTATCATGGAGATGACATTGAAGAGGTTCTGGAAATACACTATTACAAAATACAAGGACTCCCTGTAGACCATGCACTGACAGATGCAAAGAAAGGGAAAAAAGGCAGGTCAAACGAAAGCCTAATGAAGATAAATGCTCAGCGATCATCAAACACGTGGTAGGAGCTGTGCCCGGGTTGGAGAGAAGCGTAGGGGGTGCACGCCGGTTCATTTATTTTGGTGGAGGCCAAGCCTCAAATCTATGGCAATGGCATACCATCTCTTCTGTTCTTGCTTGCTGGACTGTAGAGCAGGATAAAGATGTATTTGGGGATTTGTGGTCGAAGGATGAAGTCATTGGCTGATGGATGATCATTTAGAGATTCATTATGGTAAATGGCAATAATGGTCGATTTCAGAAATATCAGCAATATTGCACACGTCACATCTGCAGGATTGATAACTTTGGGGGTTCACCACATGTGTTGGCGGCGATCTATCCAGTTGTCACTGGGATAGAATACTTTTTAAGCTCCCCCGTTGATGATCGATGAATCTGTGAACACACACAAGTTTAGCCTGTGGACTGGTTGTCGGGTGGTAAACTCAGGCCAAAGGAATCATTTGCAGTCCAAATATAACTGCTTCTGACCAAACCAAACATGCTTTGAAAAGCCAATGAATATGTTCATTTTCACACACCTAGATACTGAGTTTGACCTTCATCTGTGTATTTAGCTTTTCAAAGAATTTACTGTGCATAGAGAACTAATGTAATGACTGTGGCTTTGCTTTCACCAGTCCAGATGCTTTCCCATGGTTGGAATGTGTCTTTAATAGACTGGGTTAGATGATCTAGTATGATCGGGACTTACATTAGCAGTTAATGCGAATGACTAACACTCTCTGTGCTTAGATTAAAGGGATTGTGATAGTTCCCCTGTCATTCCAGTTGTGCATCTGGAACAGGGGGCATTTCTCTCTGTTTTCTTCCTTTCCGCCTCCATAATGAATGCCTTGCTGCTCAAACTAAGCTTTTTCTCTAAGAACCTCCTAAAACACAGCTGGGCTCCATTGATATCCAAGACTGCCATTTTGCAGGTGCCTTTGATCTTTTTTTGCAGATTTTTTCCATTTTGTATTATGGAATAGAATAGTCCTACCATGAATCTAAATGAAGTTGTAGGACATTTTTCTTCTCCCACAATGGTACTTTAAGAGAAGAAGTACATGTTGGGAATAATAACTGAGCAACACCTGTTTCTTACTCTTTCATTTCAGTTGAATTTTGAAAATAGTAATAGAATTACTAGTCAGTATACTTCAAGATAAAAGAGCGCTAACTTGAAACTGGTGGAAAGGGAAAACAAGTCCAGTTTCCAGACTTCATGTCAGTTTGCTTTACCATCTCACCTCCTTTTGGAACAATCCAAAAAGTATTTAAACTGAAGATACGAACGAGAGGTCATTTGTTTGGTTTGGATTTCCTGAAATAGCAAATGTTCAGATAAGATATTAGCAGCTGTTCCACTGAAGCTGCAGTCCCATTTGGTCTTCCTTTATTTTTAGATATTAAACAAAGCCTGTATTACAGAAAGCAGACATGTTCTACAGTCAGAGCGGGGGTGTGCGTAATGGAGGAAAGCACTGGACGCACTCCCCGCTCCTCACCATCCAAGGACATCAGAGCTGCTGTTTGAAAAGGCAGGTGTCGTATTAAGCAAAAAAGAAAACATCCTCAGCCATATGTTTCCATAATTCAAACTAATTTGCTCTAGTCATACTGTTAATCTTTACTGACTTGTTGATCGGAAGTTTCCAGACACATTTCTGGAGAAGGGCCCAATTGTATTTGCAGCAGGACCCCTGTCAGTAGCGCCAAGCAACACAGTCACAAATTGGAAGCTTGTACAGTTCTGGGAAGGCAGCCAAGATTTAAATTAGACAATAACCTCTGCTCCCCTATATTGCTTCTCTTTTCCAGCTGCAGGCAGATCCATTTGTTTAATACAGTCAGCCCTGTAGTGTATAATAGACTGAAATATGAGTCACTGCTCAGCAGTTTGTGTTTCCCAGAGTTATAGAGATTGAACAACTGGTCAGGATTGCACTTACTGTAGTTTGTTATTGGAAAAAAACAAATGGAAGCAGAATGCAAGCTAGCATAAGCCAAACTTATCCAGCTCAGCTCAACATTATATTTAAAACAGCAGAGCACATTTGAAATAGCACATGCTGATATAGGCAGACATATGTGAGTAGTTATGTTGTCTAGTATGGTTATGCTGTCTGGTCAGCTGGCCGTAAATGTATATATGCCATGGATGACTGCCATCCATATAAAGCAGCCATGTCCTGATTAAAAATAGGTACGATACTGCTGTTATGTTATACTACTAAGTAAGTGATCCTGTATTGAGAATACACATGGATAGATAAATTGATGCACATAATGTAATGTATGGTACAGATATTTAATGATGTACCTTTAAAAATATATTGAATATTCACATTTGGTTGAAGGGCACAGTATGTCTGTGTAATGGAATACAGAATATTCCTGTTTCTTTTCCTTTTCCTATTATTTTATCTGGCCGTCAGTCGAATGCTTTTATTACAAATTACTCACAAGCAATTAAAAATGGAAGCCATACCTTCCTTTATTTACCGGTACCTGCCTCTTTATGGTCACATGAGAGCTGACTCTAATGAGTACATTAACAGTAATAGTGTCCAGGGAGCTGCGAAATGCGTGCTGCCAAAGCAATGAAAGGAGACTCTGTGCTTTGCAAACTTTTAAACAGACTTTATTTACTCTAAGTTGTTGGCCCAATCCTCCACTTGTCAAGCTAAATACAGGGTCGCAAATAACATTTACAACTGAAACAACACACTTTTAAAACTGAAAGTGTTGCTCATGAAAAAATTTAACTCAGATAGGGTGTCAACACCCCCCAACAGTGTTTGCTCAGCTCCCCCGGGATGATAGCTTGGAAAAATGGCTGCCCCGATTTAAATCAATGCCTTTGATACCATCTTGAACTGGAGTGACTTCAAAGCCGGCCAGCATAAACAAGCCTGAGACGTGAGCGAAAGACAGATGCACAGCAGAGCCCTGCAGGCCTTACGCTCACATTCAGACCCTCTCCGAAGAAGAAGGCCGCCTCTGTTTCACCACCACTGTGGGACAGCAGCGCTGGGAACTCCAGGTCTGAACCCTTTTGCAGCAACAGGGCCAACAGATTCGATCAAAGGTGAAATGGCACTCGTCTGCTGCTTTTCTAGGATTCCCTCCTCAGGAAGCTGACCTGACTCCAGACACTAGGAGTAGGAAAAAAGTGCAAGTGTGCATGTACAACTGTCGTTTAGGTGGGAAAGCGAGGATCGAGGATGACAGTGAATGTTCATGTGCTAGCTGAAGCTGAGTTTGAGTCTGAGTTTGCATTAAGCCACATGATTCAGTGAGCATAAAAGAGTGATTAGATGATACAGTGGATTTCCTGGACATGTTGACAATGACGCACTACGTTATAATAACAGTGGGTGTATTGTGCAACCCCAAACGCAGAGATAACTCTTTTCCTCTGAGGTGTTCCTCTGCTTTTAACTTTCCCCGGTTTAGCCACTCAGATGCTGTCTCACTGTGATCGATTTAAAAATGAGCCTTTCTGGTGACTACACTGGTGCTCAACAAAACAGATGGGTGTTATGTAACTGAACTGGGGTGGAATTTGCACGTAACAAATCTCAGATGACCATTTATCACGGATTGGTGTTTTGAATCATGATTTTGTTTGTGCCTCCATACTCTGAATTAATAATCATGTATAATGCAATCCTATTTAGGTTATTGCATTTTTCAGTTTAACTCTACAAAAAAATGAATTAGAAAGGAAAAGATTATGTGATCATTAGCGAATACTTGCTTGTTAGGTAGGAACATCCTGTTGTCTTACCAACATCCACACAATTGAAGCAGTGAGTAAATAGATGTATGAAAGTTTAAAAGGTACCTAAGGTTTTTCTGAAAAAAAAAAAAAAATTAATGCTTAATCTTATCATTAAACACATCCAGTTTGAGAATAACATGAGGATAATATATTTATGCTGTAACCACAATGAAAATTTTAAAACCTAGGGTGGGTGTTTCATTGTCCCAAGCACACACCAGTTAAACACCATTTACTTGAGTGTTTTTGTTCACCCACCTGACTGATTGTGTCCTACTGAAAGGCATGAGTCTCTGCATTTCAACCACTGTAATCTCACTCAGAGGTCATTTCAGATAATCCCATACGTCTTTAGAGTTCAACTTTTCTGGTGCCACCTATAGTCTCCAACGTTGTGTTTGTAAATGTGGGGTTGCTTGCTCGCGTACAATGGAGATTGAAATTTTGATAGTGATGCTCTGGTATAAAGGGCAAATATGATGTTTGGGCATACTGTTGAGATGTATTTTGTTGGCTGCCATGTTGAAAGCCTGGTCCGCTTCCTTTTCTTTTCTGAAAGCGAGAAACCAACCTGTTTTTAATGTTGGTTTCTAGAGGTTTCCACCAGGAGTCCTCCAGGGATAACATTAAGTGCACTACCAGCGAGTAATGATTTCTGCTTTAAAATGAATTCTTCGTAATCGATTCTGCCTGCGGATCAAAACACTGCTTGCAAACTGACTGTATAGCTGTGCTCTGCAGTGAAGTGGGTACAGTGACACCCACACCAAACTGTGACCAACGCTATATGTGTGAGCTGGGTTTGAATAGCAGTGATAATCTTGTTAGGGCAGCTGCAGAGGTGTTATGGGGAATTGGGTTGTAAATGTATATTTGGCCTGAAGGACCTTGGAAATCAAAAGGTTACTCTGTATTTAGACTGTATTTACCCAAGAAGCAGCTGGTGAAGAGGAAAATAATCAGCAGTTTCTCTCTGGCTGTTTCTTCGGGTGAAGAAAGAGATATTGCAAGTCACAAGCTGTTATGCCAAATGTAAAGAGAAATGAATATGAGAAGAGAAATGTCTTTAGTCAGACTGTGCTTGATGCAGTTGTATTTCTCTTCTGAGAAAGATCACTCGAGAACACATTAGCACAGGAATTATGTCCCCAAGAGCAGTAGCAGTATTGTGATTGCAGAGCACAAGCAGAACTGTAAAATTGCTTGTCAGCAGCTGATATATTTCTGCCAAGTGCACAGACTTAATTAAATTAGTTTTTGCAGAGAGAAGCATGCCACAGTTGCTTACCTGCTGTAATGTTGTAATACTGCTGCTTTGAATGCTATTGTGTTACTATATCAACATACATTTACAATACATCATGTTCTCAGTACGACAGCAGTTTCATCCTTTTTTGGTTGCTTGCGGAATACATTTTGCCTGCTGGAGGGTGTGGTAAATATTAAGCTTCCATCACAATTTAGATTTCTGTTCTATTTATAATCCAGCTGCTGATTTATTCATGAGAACCATCTTTGGAACTGAAATAGCCCTGGTGGAAGCCAAAATAGTAGACACAGTGATAAACGCCAAGCTCAGTATTTGCTGTATCCATAGGCTTGCTGCATGTGCGCAGAGAGATTCAAAGGTAAAAAAGAAAAAAGCATAGATGATGCTTGCTAGAACATTGAGTCCTATTTATTTAAACTACAGTTGTAGGTCACTGTTTTATCTCTGTTTCATCTTGTAAACAGTGCAGTTGAAATGTGACTCCCTTGGCAGGAAAGATGACAAAACACTAGGCTATGGATGATTTCCACAAAGGGGTGTGTAACGACCATGTTCAGTTTAACGTAGAAACAGTTACAGACACAGATATATAACATGAAAAGCTCTGTGCATGGTTTAATAAGTAATATCAGCTGTGACCACATGACTGATGCGATGCTGTATGTTCAGCATGTTTACAGATAAGATCAGTTTTATATTTAATTTATGTTGAGGGTGAGCTGGGGTCATTTTGATGTAATAGTATTTTAGCCCTCAGGTTGAAATTATTTTGTGTGTTGCATTTGTTGCCAAAGGGCTCATTTCCCCATGGATCCATATCACTATATAAAATATTTTTCCCTTTAGGTTATGAAATTCCATCTGTTCACAAAAAAAAAAGATGTCTGACCGAGATGAAACTGGTGCCCAGTCACATACATATAGTGCTAGTATCTCTCCAGTGTATTGAAAGTTGTGATCCTGCACATGTGCTTTAAGAAACTGGTTGAAAATGTGTTGGTTTATGAATGTGTGTTGTGCTTCTCATGTTGCAACAGTGACAATACAGGAGGTCTCTTCTACAGGCAGCTGCCAGATAGCAGGCCATAAATCAGAGGGGTCTGCTTGATTGACAAAGTCAACAACTTCCAATATGCTGGGATGAAGGAAAGGAAATCAATAAATTACAATGTGAGGGAGAAAACCGCACCCCATTCCTTTCAGTTCATAGAAAAATACTATCAGCTGGAGAGACAGTTACCAATACTGGGAAGTTAATTATGCTTGACCCGTTTTCTTCCAAGAAAGGAAGTGTATCAGATTCATTGGAACGGAACTGTCCTTTCTTTCTTTTTTAAAAAGAAAAAGAAAAAAAATTAAATGATCTTTTCACTGCCAGAACAGCACTAGTTAATTATTAATTCACTTTTCTGAAAGGTTTATTTTATATTTCTTCCCTGGTAGTATAAAAAAGAGAAAACATTGGAGACGTCATGTTTGCTCTGTCGTTGAGTCGTGCCAGGCTCCTGGAGAGGCTCAAATTACAGAACTCCTTGAGCGATTGAGCCACTCTGTTAATAAAAGCCTCGTATCCCCTGGCTCTTTTAAACGGATCCACGCTCACTGCCAGCTCTCCTTTGACAGAGCCCTTTAGAAAAGAGATATCACAAGTGTGCTAAATGCACTGAGCTGGAAATGTACACGGCTGGCTAATGCGCCGTCACAGTGCGGCCCGGAGGACTGCAACTGCTTTCCTGTTGATTTCGAAATCATTTCAGTGGTCAAGTACAGCATTCGGAAGCACTGACTAACCATAACGTTCACCTGTTTTATAATCCTGTTACCACACGCCCTGCGTCGTCTGAAGTCCCAGAGCCGGTAGGCCACTGGTTGGCGACCCCCCCCCCCGGTTGCTGTGCACTGTGATGTTTACGCTAATAAGGCCAAAGGAGCATTCGTCCAGCTCCTCATTTTTTAATTACAGAGCACGCATTGTCTGTGCTGACCCATTTCTGCATGGACTCCACAGTCAGCAGTCCAGACTTCCCAATCGCACTTAATTTAATTTGGCATTTGGCTGGATCGGACAGACAGTGAGTATGAACATGAAATGCATTGACGAAATGAATTAAGGATCACAATAACTTGCTGCTCCTAGTTCTTGCTCCTAATTAAGGTCCCGCTCTGTCTCCGTCCCCCCAAAACTGGAATGGGCAAGATGAATGTGGGTGACTAGGGACATTTTTGGGTGACTGGGGACATGTTCTATGCTTTGATGATAATATTGCTCAAATATTTTGGTGCAGTCCAATGGAGCAAGAAGCCCTTAGTGTAGCCCATAAAGCACACCCTTTATGTGTGTAGGTATCTTTCTTCACAACATAATGTCTGTCTTTGTATGTGTGTTGCTCATCCTCCTCTTTGTGTAAATATTAATGAGGGCTTTGTGTATCATGTGTTCAGACCACACACTTTAGGGGCCACACAGGGCAGGCAGTTGGATTTGGAAAGAGTTAATGTCGATGGTGTTAATGAATAACTTAAAAGAGAAAGCACTGGCAGCTCAAACTGGCCTGTATGTACATTCACTTTTCACTCTGTTTACCTTATGAGGGACTAACAGTAAAGGTGAAATGAAGTACTGAGAGCCTTGTTTCCCTCTCTGCTGTCCCAGAATGCTCTTCTCCCCTCCACTTCTACGGGTGGAAGAACAGTGGTGAAGCCACACAAGGTCCTTTCTCTCCATATGTCAGCAGTATTTTCTCTATGTGTGAATGGAGAGATTTTCACGATTTCTGTGTGTAATCCTGAGAAAGCAAGTTCAGAACAACACTTCGCAGATAAGCCTGTGTAAGGTTAATTACTCCTAGAGTGTGTCATAAAGGGTGCGTGCCAGTTTGGCCAAGTCTGCTATTAAGGTCGCAGAGACAGGTGAAGAAAAGCAAGAGGCTGGAGTTAGGGAGGGGGTGTTTACTTTGGATGCAGTGCTGACAGACAGGTGTTTCTCAGCAGAGGTTATCGTATTGGTGAGGCTTACGTTTAGCTTTGGATCATAAGCTCTGATACGGTTGTGGTGGGGGAGCTCCAGGTAAGAGGTGCGTAAATGATTTGGACCAGTGAAACCACCTGCTATCCCAAATGCTTGTGGGCCCACTCTTCCCCGATTCACCAGCGCGTTACTCTGTTAACATTGCTCCTGATTTTCTCTTCTTTCTCCAGGGTATATACTAATTAATGGATACCGCTCGCAGTTGATTAGCCGCAGTTCTTGCGGTAATTACATTGGCATACTAACCACTCGGAGGAAAGAGGGGAAAACAAAGGAGCAGAAAATAAATTAATGCACTTCTCATTTCTCTCTGATCTTAATTTGTTTCTGCCATTGTTATGCCTCCATAAAGATAAGGGACCTTTTTTTCCTGTTTAAGTTGTTCTGCTTTTAGCATGTTTAAGGGAATGAGTTTGTAATAAATACACAAAGGATTTTTTTTTTTTTTTTTGATTTGGCGAATATCAGACTGGATTCCTGCATTAACTCTCCAAAAGATGCCACAGCCTAACTCTCCCCTCCTCCTGTAAGTGTGAACCAGACTTTGTATCTGTTGGTCACTGAAAGGTACTCTGTGCCTCAGGGCCCAGATGCTGGCCAGTAATTCTTCATTCTGTGTTCCATTGTTCCTACCTGTCAGTGCTCTACTGTTTCGGAAGAAAGGAAGTGTCTGCCTCTCTGTCAGGAGGCTGTGTGTGTGTTTGGGGGTTGGTTTTAGAGTGCTCTGCTGTTTCTTATAAAAGCCTCTGTTTACAGCTCATCTACACTTCAGACCCACGCCTAAAGCTTCAGTACCAAATCAAACAGAGTCTGTGTGCGATATCCCTACTCTTATTTTGCACATCAACTGTGGCCTGCCCCCAGGGGTTCTGAAAGTTAATAACCTTATGATGCATTGCGCTACTTTTCTTTGTGATGCAAACGTGTCATTAATTGCCATCTTATAAGCCATGAATAGCCAGCCCAGATTCTCATTACTTTGTATTGAATTGGCTGTGCCTCTCTGCTTTCTCTGTGGAATACAACAGTACTCACAAGGGGAAGGCATCATGTTACTCCAACATCAAAACAGACCAATTGGATTGAACTGTGCTGACCTTAATAACATTGGCCCACGGTATAAGACGCTCAGGTTTTCAATGCAAACAATGAGTATGCAGCATGGTGTCATATTGTAATAGTGAATGTAGCCGTGGGGTCTTAAAAAACCTTAAGGTGTAATGATGGTTTTTGTTTCTTTTGCAGTTCGGGAACAATAACAACTACATGAACATGGCGGAAGCAGGCGGTGCACTCCTCGCAGCTGGTGATGTGAGTACCTCTTTTCCCTGTCACACTCTCTCATTTCGTTTGATCCTTTGTGCTCCCGGCTGATGGCAGACATGCACAGCCGACAAACTAGATTGATTCCCAGCTTTCAGGAGCCCTCTTGGCTCCTACGAGGGGCAGAATAGGACAGGGCTCTGGGAAGCAGAGCCGACACCTCCCCATTACGCAGACAAACAAGCCATACAGTCGACCAAGAGGCAGGGCCGGCGTGACTGGAGAGAGACAGCAGGAGAGCGTCATGACAGCCAGGGAACATGTGAAAAGCAATGAAACCAGTGAACCTTAGTCACAATGCAGTGGTCCACTGCAGCAGGATCAGAGGATTGCTATTCAATTTTTCAGTTGCTAGCATTCAGTTAGTGTTCCAGATTCAAGTTTGTGCTCAGTGACTTTGGCCTTGCAGCAGATTGCCCATCTCATGCCATGGTGAACATTTCTACTCTTCATTTATTGTTTATCCAGATAATATTTATTTAATAGCAAGCGAGTAATGTTTCATGACATATGAATAATGGATAACAGCATACAGGAGTGTGAAATAAGGAGTATGTAGGCTTGTTGCAAAACTTCTTAGGATTGATAACAGCATGGATGAAAATGTTATGATGAATTAGTCCTGACAATCCTCAGCACACCAATATGAGGTCCCAGAAAGTTTAGATGTCTGCTCCTTTCTCTGTGTTGTGGCGAGAGATGATCAAGGAGCAGGAGGAGATGCGGGTGCCATCAATCGCGGAGAGAGAAGTGACATCTAAAATGTCATGTTGCATCATTAGAGGTGTCTGGATGAAGCACATGTTCAGTTGAACAGCATCACATTAGGAAATACAGATGAGGGAGGGATATGAATCCCTCTTTCTGTGCTTTCCATCCCCCCTGCTTCCCCCTGCCTCGTCCTTGAACACAGCATACTGTAACAAACGCAGAAGCACCACCCAACAGCGCTCTCCTTAGCTTCATTGTTCAAGCTGCAGTTTTAAGAGTGATTCAGATGGCATGGAGATTCAGAGACTGCATGACCTGATTTTTCTAAAGCAGTGTGGGGTGGGGGGGGGGGGGGGGGGGGGAGCTGCCTTAACTCTGTGTAATAGATCTAGCCTCTTTCAATGTATACTGTAGATCTTGCACACAGAGGGAGCAGTTGTTCTTGCAGATAGCCCGCTTACCTCAATGGTAGTCAAGTGGGGACTAGCTCCGGGGAAGTGTGGTATGTCAAGGTTTTGCTACTGATCCATGGATCGGAGGACAAAGCTGAACCTGGAGGAACAGCACGCCGAGGTTATTTTTCCTCATTCCATTTGATGGGGGTTGGGGGGGGTTGTTTCTAAGTCTCCAGACGCTGGATCCGACCACAGTAGAGAGCCCAGCCAGCACCAGCTGTTCAGTAGCCCTTTAATCCCAGCTGTGAAAACGCAGTGTGTCAGGCTGTGGGCTGTTAGGGCTTGATATAACAGCCTTGCAGATTTGCATTTTATCAAAAGGAACAAACACTTCTAGTGTTACGGTGCAGATGGCATTGTAGTGCAGCACACATTTGAAAAATTAAAAGTGTAACCAAATAGCACAGATTACATTTTCAAACGGAAGCATGATTTAAAACGTAAAGTATTGTCTCTTGTAACCTAAACCGAATAGGAATTGAAATGACTTTCCTGCTTGAGTCATGTAATTTCATACTAAAATTAGTTTTCCTTTTTGATGAAATACTATATTAGTCTACTTAATGTGTCAGCTCTAGGCATTAGTGCATGTTGGAAGGATATGCTTCTGTACTGGCACATACTGGCACTTGTGCCCTGTTTTATAGCTATGGGTATTATTTCAAACCAAATGTGTTTTTAAGAAGGAAAAAAGCTATTTTATCTTGGAGGTAGTCCTTTGAAATGGAACTACAATAATGTTGTTAAAGTAAGACTTCTTTAATTTGTTGCTCTAAGCAGTTTGTCTTTTCTGTTACCTATCTGTGCGTCAAGTAGGCAAAAACACAATGAAAGATATGACACGTCTGGGTATTGGAAAGGAACAGCACATGAAAAGGAAATGATCGCATCACAACAGCCACTCCAGTGCGGTAATTTAAGCTTTGTTCACATTTATAATACATGAGGTAATTAACCAAAATGTAACTGTATCTGATAGCTAAAAACGGTTGTCTATTTCAGAAGGGTTGTGCAACATTACCTTTTGTATTTACAATATTAGATAAGATGACCTTGGTCTGCTTGTGAAAGCTTGCTTTAACAGAAACACATCTGTAGCGGTTGCCAAAGGGAAATGATTCATAGAGATCGGGTTCCGCTCAAAGGTATCGCTTAACTCATGCAATCAAATTATAATTATATAATTACTTTCATGCATGTAAAAAGGAAGTGGAGCTGATACGTAGCTGAAATCTGTTATTGTTTTTGAGGAACTACAATGTTATAATGCAGTATAGCCTGCCTTTCAAACCTTGTTGACAATTACTTTCTTCTGTTATAAACAGGAATTGGGCTGGAGTATGTAGCTTTAAACACCACAAGCACTGATTACACAATTGAATTATATTGCTTTAAGGTTTGAAAATATTGTTGCCCTCTCATTTTCCATTTAAAAAAAAAAAGGCTTCAAAAAATGTACAGAATATTTTGTGCTGTTGTGGTGTTTGTCATGTTTCCACTCTTGGCATTATACATTTCTTTCCCCTAGATAATGTAACTAAAACAATGGAATTAAATCAATTTTGTATATATGACAAAAAGCAGCTGCACTGTTCTGAATGGCAGCTCCTAAACAAGGCTAATCTTTTCCCTCACAGAACTGTTCAGTTCAGTTTTGCAATGTTCCAGTTTTGCTTGAGAATGGATAATCCATACAAAGCAGCCATTTTTGCTTTCAGAAGTCACTTCTGTGAATCCATCCATTCCACAATCACAGAAATTCAGGGGTTCTTGCCATCCCTGGATTTGGCACCCCCGAGTACAGTCAGTTCATTCTGCAGGAAATCATGAGAAGCACTGGGTGAACTTAACATTTTGCCAGCCAATTGACACTTGTGCCTCCCGTCAGTTAACTTGAGTTCCCCTTATGGCACAATCTGTGAGTCATCTGGCTGACTTTCCAGTTGCAAGCAGTTTACAGCCACATGATATTGAGATAAAGCAACTGCCTTTCAAACCAGTTCACTGCTTTTCTTTTTCCGGGTATTGAAATCCCATGGCTCCTGTTTTACTTCAGGGCCTAATCGTCCCATGGTTACAGACGACTGACACCTTAATCCTGCCCTGGCACACGTCCAAGAGGCAGTGCATGTGTGACCCGGCGTATCTGTAAGGAACCACAGGGCGACCCTTTCGCCAGCCTGCCCCGCACGCGCCAATGCCACGCATGTCATTGAAAATGGTCAGGGGATGCTCAGTGCATCTGGTGTGACATGTTGGGTAGAGCTCTGTGACTGGGGCCCTCAGTCTCATAATTGTGTGCCATTACTTGACTCTTGCCACCATGCTCCACACTTGGCATCCCAATGCCACCCCCATGCCCCCCCCAAGCTCTGAGCCAGCGTTTGGCTTGGAACAGGGCTTTGCTGAGCTTTCAGTACAATTTAAATGGATAATCAGGCAGCTGACGTGAAGAAAGTGGATTTTGCATCTCTTAATCTGAGATCAGAGGATGGTAAGCCTCTCGCAGCACAGAATTAGGCAAGCTTTATGTGAAGTGACACTAATAGTGAGCGCAGTGTAACGTAGACCCTGCTGTACCAGGCATTGCTAGTGCGGGCTCTCATCACCACGGCGGAGACCAGCAGTGACAGCTGACACCTTCTACACCCAAGCCAAGCCTCAGCTCGACTTGCAACGTCTCAATATTCAAGCTCCCCTCGTGCAGCTGTTAATTTGCATCATCATTAACAATGGGGGGGATGAAACACAACTGCAGTCTGATAATGATCTCAGTCTTCTGTTTCTCCATCTCTGGCTGTATGTTGTTTAACAAGGTCTTGGCCCACAGTGTCTCCCCTCAAGCTTCTTACAGTGATTGGCTTAAAGGTCAAAATTGCATTCGGTTGGATATCAAAGGAGGGAAAAAAAAACGACAACCTTACCTTGCTGTCATCTTTGAACATTGGATCAGGCTCATTCTGCAGCTTTGTATGAAGTCCTCTGCACTAGTATGTTATTAATACTGCAGTGTGCATTGCAACAAAGCCTCATTGCATTTTTATCGGTCTGTAAGATCACAAACTGCAACACTAAGTCACATGCATTGCAAGGCGATGTTTATCGGTGTTCATTGAAACGTGAGACCGGCTTCAAGTAGTGCAGCAAAGGATAAGTCATGAGGATGTTAGTACATGCAGTTCTCACTTTTTTAACACAACACATTTATAGAAACCCTGTTGTAAACAAGAGTGACCAGAGTTTAATCATATTTGATATAGCTGCACATCAATTAGAAAGTGAATTCTTTACAGAAAATGGGTAAGTATGGATTTGTAAGATACGGTGTATATATATATTTCTACAATATAAATATTTATGGCATGTTAAATTGTATATTCTACATTAAACATTGTAAAGCGTCCATTGTAAAATAAACTGTACACATGAAGTATAGTGTAAATATACAGCATTGTGTGTTGTACGTAATGGTTAGGGAATGACGAGAGGCAAATTACGGTCTTCGGACAGGTGTTCAGTCAGCCTCAGGGAAAGCTTGACGGCTAAATAAATCTCCTTCAGCTCCTGCTCATGACTTCACTGAATGAAAACAGCATCCTAAAGTAAGAGGGAGTGCAAGAAACGCAGAAGTCCCTTATTGGGAAAATATCTTTGTCTTCGCATTTCTACTTTTTTTACTTAGTTCCTCACAGCTCTTTTTCTCATTCTCATTCTTGCATTTTTTTTTTCTGGAATCTGTATTTTGTGTCACACAGTGCTGATTGAGTGGCAGGTTTACCAACTGGACCCTGTTAAAATGGGGATGGCGCATTCAGTGCCTATCTCACCGTACTACGCAGCCTCTAAATTTGGAGTGATGTAAATTACGAGCTGCACTTCGGTGTCCCCCCATTGCTTCACACCGGTCGTCGTTGTTTTTGAAACCCAACACCGCTGTTGCAACGAGCTCCTCATCCGCCGCTGTGTTTGCCCTGTCTTACATCAGGAGCTCAAAGTCTGAAACAAACAAGTGGGGAGGAGACGGCTGTACTGTAAACAGTTCCTGATCTGGCATGTTGTAATTTGTCAGGCGCGCAGTACCTGAGGGCAGAGCCTTGATGAGCAGAGCAGCTGCTGCGGAACAGAAAACTGATTTAATGGCTGTAAAACAAACGTCAAAACAGGTGAACATTGTTCCGAAACAAAAGAGAAAAGAAGAAATTGCTATTAGCTGTCCCTGCAACCATATTTCAGCGCTGCTTGTCAAGGAAATGGCTTTCAGGGCGGGCAACAAATTAGTTTCAAGTGTCAGCAAGCTAACACGCAGGCAGCACTAATACACTTTAATCAGGGATGTGTTAAAGCATTTCCACTGTTGCCCGCACACTCTCTTTACTAAGCTCAGCTGGGAGGACAGAGAGAACCCGATGGTGGGCAGGCAACAACGACTTCAGCTTACCTTTTCAGAGAGCCCTGATAAATGTCCATTAACAATGACCCAAGGCAAGGGAAAGCATATTTTAACTCTGGCCTGGGCCTTACCGGTGAGAGGGTAAGGAACTGTATGCATCAACCTCCCCCCACTAACTCATCCACAATTTTTAGGCTGAGCTGTGTGCTGCATTCCATGTATCCAAACAAAGCCACACCATTCTAGGTGTTACCTGATGGCAGTATTTGGTTGAGTCTGATGTTTTTAGCAGGTATCTGAATGGACTGGTTCCTGAGGCGATTGTTCAGAGTCTTCAGTAAATTCATAGAATGAAGACGTGATCAGAGCAGGTCAGGAATCCCATCACGAAGAAACCAAATAAGCAAATTAAGTGTGACCGAAAGCTTTAATTCGGAGGCGGAGGGATTAAAGTCGTTTGATGAGCAGATTTTAGGGTGCAAGCAGGGGAACAAAGAGAAACTTTTGGCCAGGAGCAGAAATCTCTGAGAGTATTATTAAATCTCTTAGAATATTATTTAAACCCATCTCTCTGTGACGTGTATTTTCTCCACACTTCTCATGTCTTCTAGCCCTCAGATTAAAAGGATTTACTGTGTATTCCCTCTCCAGTGGACGGTTGTTGATATGTTAACATCACATGTCTTACCCTCACAGGTCTGCCCTATGGAAAAGCACTAAAAATGTGTAATTTTTATTTATTTAGCTTTTGTGTGTGTTTTTCTCCTTTTTTGTATCCTCTGTTTGAACACATTAGTTTTTCGCAAAGAAGATGGGATCAACGACACAACAGTGGTACTATTGCCATTATTCTGTTACTGATTTGGGCCATAGATTTAGCCTTATTATGATTATACTTGAGCATAGTCAGTGAAACTAAAAAAAATGTCTCATCTCTCCTGCAGCAGACGTTTCACACGCCCAGCCTGGGAGATGAGGAGTTTGAGATACCGCCCATCACACCCCCTCCAGAGTCGGAGGCGGGCCTGGGGATGTCTGACGCGGACTCGCCCTTCCCCGGGCTCCCCGAGCCCCAGCACTCACAGAGGGTCCAGTTCACCCCCCAGTTCCCCCCTCAGAACCTGGAGCTGCCCTCCATCACCATCTCCCGCAACCTTGTGGACCAAGAGGGAGGAGTCATCAGCAACGGCCTGCCAGTGGTGAGTCTAGGGTCGTAGCATGGAGGGCCCCATCATCCGTGACAACTTTTCTGAGCATCAGAAATACCAGAAAGTCTTGTTGACTTTTGACATTTTATTAAAACAAAGCTCAGCTAGGTTTGGTGATGACACTTTACATTTACATTTATTGATTTATTCACTTATCCAGAGCATATTCAGTAGGGTAAGGCATGTAGCCATGTATAGCACATGCTGCTCACAACACTTAACTTAGTAATACGTATTAATTGAATACATATTGAATATTGGAGGGATATATAAAATACCTCCCTCTGTGAGTGGTGTCATTAGCAGGAGGTGGAAAAGAGAGAGAGAAAAGAGAGTCTGAATATTTATATGACTTCAAAACCCAGCCAATGATGTATATATTTTATATAACTCATGCAACATGTCAGATTTTAAGAACTGCTTAATTTATGTTTTTTAGACTTATGTGCTTCATTTGTATAATATACTCAGGCCTCTTCATTGGGCGTGATGAAGAAAAGAAAAGTCAAAATGTAGTATGACATCAGACATCGGAAAATGTTTTTTTTTTTTTTTTTTTTGAGGAAACGTGACTGTAGTTCAAAATTGGCTGCCACATTCCATACCTGAAATCGATATCAACAGTGGAATGGAGGTTTTTTAAAAAGATTTCACATACATCATCAACACCCAAGAGTAATGAAATGAATGGTACTCAAAAAGGTGCAAGTGGGCCCATATGGGTCCATATATTTATTATTCATGGTGCTTCTGGAAACCGTGCAAAATGCTGATGCATCGTTCTTGTCTGTTGTCACATGAGGTGTGTTAGAAGGCCAGTATCTGCAGCTCAGCATTTAAATGCAAAGCTCTGCAGTGCATTGTTGCTTTGTTGAGAAAGGCTCTGACTTGTTTTTTTTTTTTTTACTTTTTTTTTGTCTAAAGACACAATACTTGTAGTTTTTGGATGCAGCGTCAGCAGTCAGTGGGTGTGGACAGCTCTGTACAGTCTAAACACCAATTACGAAGAACCCTGTAGACTGCCCAAGGCCTTGCTGTCTGTTATATCAATACATTCTAAGCTTTTTTTTTTTTTTTTTTTTTAAAGATTGCAGAGATATTTTTTTTTTCTGAAATTTTTTCCCTAAATTCTGGATTTACTATACTGAGTCAAGTCAGTTGAATGCCCGTTTGTAATGTCTCTAGTTTCGTGGAATCACCGCACACATTTCAACCTCTCATTGTACGCATTTGTTGAAACACTCAGAAAAGTAAGACATATTAAAACAGCAGCCTGTTTAAATGATGTGTCACAGCCTGGGCTCCAGAAGCCCATTTCCAGCTGTGTGGCCATTTGCACATTCTCTCTCTCTCTCTCTCTCTCTCTCTCTCTCTATTTCTCTCTCTCTCTCTCTATTTCTCTCTCTCTCTCTCTCTTTCTCTTTGCTCCACCCCTCTGCTCCTTAGGAGGCAGGGTACAGATGCACTGTGCCAGCTAGTGTTACCCATCAGTCAGAAAAGGTGCACATAAGCCCAAAAAATGCCAGGTTATGGACATTGCCATGCCATTGAATGAACAGATCATTGAACACATGGAATATCTCTCAAAAGTGTTGCCTTGATTGAAAAGTGGATCCACTGCAAGCATTTGCTAAATTTCTTTAACTCTATGCCATTCGCAAGTTACTTGAAACACTCTATCAAGGAAGATAATGAAGTTTGGCTGAACAAACAGCACTAAGATATCACAAAATTTTGATTGGGAGAAAAAAGCTTCTTCAAGTGTCACAGAACCAAAAAGTATGTATTTGAGCGCAAATAAAATTGCATGGGTCGATTATTGTTTTAGTGTTGCTTTTTTCTGCTCTATTCAAATGGCAGAAGCCAGGAAGCATATCTAAGAAAAAGATGCTGTATTATATGTGGACCAAGAAAGCATCCTACGAAAGAAAGCAACCCTCCCTATCCCTAAGAAAGCAACATTTTAGATGGTAAAAATTGAGGCTTAACACCCATTTTGCCACACATATGGAGAAGTGCACTGATATTAACGACATTTATTTACATTCCAATTTGTGTGTGCACTATAAATTTTTACAGCTTTTTTTCTCCTTTCTGCTGGCATGTAAAAATAATTGCAGCTTTTAAAATAGCTCTGCCTCATAATAGAGCCTCAGAGGCTTTTGCCTAAAGAATTTTCATTTCATGGTCAGTTAAGCTGTCTACATCTGGAAGAAATGGAACCTTAAAACAATTACAGTCCTGACTTCTCACAACTTCATAGAGGATTACAGATATGATTCTCAAGCATTAGGCATCTTTAACACTCGTTGTGGACTCTGTTTTTGATTGTGAGTAGACTGTAGTTAAACACCAGTGGATTTCTGTTCCATGCTGTCTTTTTCTGTCACTGCCATTCTGCTTACCCTCTTTCACCTATCATACTCTACTTAACAAAGGGCTTCTTCTGCCATTTCCTTACTAGTTACATAGGTTTTCCCTTGGAAACGTGCAACAAAATTACTTGGACACTGTTCCATTTTTCTTATGAACATTCTAAAAATAAAAGCAATAGCAGTGCTTTTTATTTCTCCATTTAAAATAATGTTTTTCAGTGTTCAGTATAATTACATTTAGGCGGATATGATTAGATAGCCAAGGAAAATAAGATGTGTCACCCAAAACATCTTCTCAGTTTAGGGATGCACATTTTGACCCTCTGGCATCCTCATGTACTTTATGGTAAAGTATTTCCTGTTCTCAAATATTTGAAAGAGAAGCTGAAATTAAGCTGTAAAAGATATTACTATAGCAACAGTCATAATGTAGCAGAATGGTTGAAATGTAATGTAGCATTTTACCAAACATAACTGCATTCATTCAGACTCAATTATTGTGCTAATGTGCTTTGCTCAGTCCGTTTACTTCACAACCTAACATGTTATTTAACATGATCTTTATAGTCCATTATTGTAAGTCAGTCGTGGACAGCCACGGTGGTGTTTAATTGTGCAGTTGCTTAAATGTACCTGGACAAATTAAACTGTTAAACTTAATCCAAGTAAGGTGTTTTATCTGTAAATGTCAATCTTTAAAAGCAAGCAATTTTCTATGCATCAAAAAACATGCCAAAATCAAAATGTCTGTAAAATGTCAAACATCCACAGTGCAGTCTGAGGTGACATTTCAAAGCAATATCCGCTGTAAAGGACACTTTGACACATCAATTCTCACAGTAAAAATAGATGAAATAATACACATTTATTCAAGTGTCTCTTCAATAAGATGCCTAACAAAATCCAATGAACAGGGCTGCATCACCACAATAGTGCATTGCAGCCAGCCAAAAATGAAGGCTTGTGAAACATATTGCTCAACGCATCCTGTAACCTTGATAATCCTGACTTTAATAACAGTACCCAAACATTGACATTAATAATCCTAACCATAGCTCTGACAACTCCAGAGCTAATAACCATGACAATTCTAATAATGAGGAGACAAGAACAAAACCCCTGCAAAAAATTTCATAATGCATTGTTTATTTTCACCTTTTGAGAAAATTAACAGAAAGAGTGTGGCTATATAGCTATTTAAGATGTTGATATGAGAGAAAAAATGTCAGAAACTAAATATGTTACTGAGAGCCTGATAATGACACGATGCAGGCATTCACGCATCTAACATCTCATAGTGAAACTGTGTCTGATGAGTGCCACATCCATTCACTAAAACATTAAACAGTACTGTCCCATACATCGCTAGACATGACCTTAACTGAAAATACTTGAAAATAGCTCACTGATTTCACTGAAATAACACTATCATCATAACACAAAACTTAAAACAAAAGCAGTGTGGATTAGTAATAGTTTGCTGGTAAGAAGCAGGGCTCACGACCCAAAGGCAGCTGTACCCTTAACCCAAATGACAGTGCAATTTATATTGCATCATTGCTATATGTGTGCAGGTACATTACATTTAACAGTTACAGCAGGTAGTGTCCACATTTTAACTTAACTATTGTGCTACACAATAGCTTGGTACATAGGTTGATTATAATTGTATGGTTTTTAAAGGTTCAGGTCTTTTGAATACGCAATCAAAGCATGTCTGATGCGACGTGATCTATCTGTATGATCACCTGCTCTGCTGATGGGAACAGTGTCTTCGCTCAAGGAGCACAGTGTGTCAAGCTAAAGTAACAATTACAGAAGCGTTGAACAATTGAGAGATTTTACGTTTCAGTGTATTTAATAATCAAGCAAGCTGGGTGATTTCATTGATGGTCTCTTCAACTTTTTTTTTCCCCCAACCACACACCTAGTTCAGTTGCAGTTGACTCTGTGGGTAGACAGGTTCCAATCCCAGATGGGGCACGGCTGTTGTACCCTCCAGCAAAGTACTTCACCTGAATTGCTTCAGTAGATATCCAGCTATACAAATGGATAATATGCTAAATGTAATCTTCGTAAGACTGTCTCTCAGCAGCAGCTACTTGCACTTAGTGACTAACTAATGCAGTAATACATGCGCTTTCTTGTCTGTTTCTGGGTGTAATGGTTTGTCTGCATTATTCAGTTGCATGTGGTGATGCACTGAGCTGGAGGTTTTGAGTTATTCCAGCTCTGGATATCAATCTTTCTCAGTGCTACCATTTTGGCAGTTATATCAAAGTTTTCCACACAATTCATCTTTTGCAAGAGAAGCCATGTTCAAAGAGTTCAGTGAATCAATGCGTTTCTATGGTTTCTCGCCCCAGAGCTTTCAAAACTATCAAACCCATCTACTTTCCTTTGCTGTGGATGGCTTGTAAAAATGTAAGATGTTCAAAATCCCTTTCTTTAATGATTTGAATTATCGTTCATGTATTTTTTTTGGTTTTTAATAGGGGTTTTTTATGGATAGCTAAAATAAAAGCAGTCATGCATTTTCTCTACTCTGTAGTTGGCATGATACTAAGTAATCAAGCATTATCTTAATTCTGGAGCACTTCTGTTTGTGTACTTAAGTGTTCAATTACTCATATCCATACCAATTTACTTATGAGTATTTACTTGGTAAATAGGATCTGACAAACCAAAGTGTCCATCCACCTTCTCATTTTCTTTGCTGTCCTTTGTTGCTACCAGTTCTACAAGGTCTGACCTGAGATTGTCTCAAAAAACCAAGCTGCACTATCGTGCTATTTTCAGATGCCTCTTTTGTAGAAGAATTGCCAAGTGCTACACTAATTCCTCCTCCAAAATGGTTTGAGTATTGCCTTGCAAATTGGCTACAGATGCTCCCCTTCTACAAAGCAAAATATTTCTGTGGTGCAGAAATCTCTCGTGAGCCCCGAATCTGAAGTCATTATTTATTTAATCTGCTCGACTAACAAGCCTCTGACTTTCATTTTCGTTTCCCAGCATGTTTCCCTCAGTCCATTAGATTCTCTGATTTGTGATTTGGTTTCAGTCCTGCCTGCTCCTGTTGGAGGTAAAACTGCCATCAGTATTTTAACCTGATCCCCCTTCATGCTTTTTGTTTTACAGACCACGCTTCTGAATATGTTCTTTTAGGAGAAAAAGGGCTAGCTTTTGTTTGCAGCCAAATGTGAATTGATCCCAATAGAAATCCTGATGTTTCCTCTGCATAATTAAATTGAGTTTTTTTTAACGTGCATCAAGAGCAAAGATTGAGAAGTACAATCTTTGATAAAATGCCATTTTTTTAAGGTTACATTTATTCATTACATTACAGATTATGGGGTTTCAGGCTAATCGAAGTCTACTGTGTCTGTGGAAACCAGCACAAAACTGTGTAAATATTTGATTGATAATAGAGGCAAATAGGCATTGATGCAATATGCTGCTTTGAAACCAGACCCACAGTACATGAATCTGGTTGATGGCAAGACTGTGGGAAAGCTCTGGTATCTGCAACAGCATGATGTGTTGGCCAGTGAATATAAATCAGTGTATTGGGAAGCAGCTCTCTCCCCCATATGCTGTGCTAAAGCCCTGGCAGGAGATGTTCCGCGCCATATCTACATGCTGACAGTGACCTGTCTTTATTATCTTCATACAACATCTACCATTCTGATCTATTAGATTTCCTCATGGCATTGTGTTGAAAATGAAATCCTTGCAGTAAGGTTTCAGAAATGATACTCCGGGGTTGATGGGGTCTTTCATTTCCTTTATTTTTCATGTGATTAAAAAAACCCTGGTCTCTTGCAGGTTATCTGTTCAGATAATCACCACAAAAGTGCCAGGTCACAGAATGGTACTTTCTCAGAATATAGAAAATATGACCAGTGTTGCAAAAAGATTTTTTTTAAATCATGTTTTTTTTAACACCTTTCTGCTATCTCCTCTCCAAGCTGAGTAGCACTGACATCAGTTGTACATCAATTTCAGAAAGTGGATTTTTTTCCCCCTGTCTCTTTTTTCTTTTTACTAGACAGCTATTGTGACATATTGGGTCAGTCAGAAATGAAAGATATTCATGCAAGCATGCAGTACTGTAATGAAGTCTCAGCCTGACCTTCTGTGTGATTGATTTTGTAATTTAGTTTTCTCAGGCAGTGCTTGAAATGAAATGAAATCATGTTGAACAAGTTTTAAATACCCACAGTGCACCGGGAGAAATGGGTAAGGGATAGGGGTGTATGTGTGTGTGTCTGTGCGTGTGTGTGTCTGTGCGTGCGCGTGCGTGCATGGAAACCATGGCCAAGGAAAAATAAGGGTGGCAGGTGGGGGGTGGGGGCAGGAGGGAAGGAGGGAAGGTGAGGGACAAAAATATGACAATAAGAGAAGGGAGGATTGTGTGTGAGGAGAAAAGCGCTGCAGAGAGAGCATGCTCCATTCATGAGAGAGGAGAGAAAACAATTTATCTTCATGTTATTATAGCCTTTGCCAGCATTCAAAATTTGATTTTTTTTTCCTATTAAGCTTAAGCACTGAATTCTGCAGGTAGTCGCAAATGGGAAAATAAAATAGTGTTTCCGTTTAAAAGCACAGTAAAGGAATATGTGCAGAGGACTGATAAACTATCTTTAATAGGACTGACCTTTCATGCTGGTGAAAGTTACTGGGGGATTCATCCTCATAATTACCATATAGATTATTTTACTCTCCTCCTGCAATGAAACATTTCCAAGAGCACTGCTGCTGATTGAATGGAAATTGAACTTGTTAACATTCTTTTCAGCCAGTTCCAGCTCACACAGAGCTGCTGTTAATAAATTCTACACCTCCCCAAATTCTAGGTCCAGTATCTGTAGGAACAGACCTTAGGCTCTTTTCATTGAGATCGCTCTTTAGATTTTATCCTGTGCATACATGGATGACTACTACTGCATTTCCACTCCTAGTGGCCTGTTTATTAAGCCTGTGTTGTGACAGGGTTGAGCAATTGTTGCGTTCGCATGGCATCTTAACAGTTCGTCAGCATCTTTGATTTGGGGGAGAGAGCACTATACCACGCCTTGGTAAAGCGTGTTTTATCAAACATGCCATGACGATAGCTGAATTTTTGTCATGGTCTGGCTAAATCACACGTGTAGTGTTTGGCTGCCGGCTTTGGTGCTGACATATCTGGCCCAGCAATGCTGTCAGTTCAGTAAAGCAATGATACATGAGAGGGTGTGCGTTATTGCGATTATTGGCACAATGTTGATGGAGTTGCTAGGTATGAGGCTTTGCCTCGTGCTGTCTGTATCCCCAAAAATTGCAATGACACACACACTCAAGTGTATTATTGTTTTTATAAAACGAATCCACATGCACATTTTAAAGGGTCATTAAGTATTTAAATCTCTTATAAGAGGAGAGCCAGAACTCACTACAAAGTACATTTACAGGGATGTACAAACTATAAAAGTCCCTGTTCTTTGGATATGTAGTTGTATAAAATTAACTGACATTTATAAAACCTTGAAACAATAACTTGCATAGCTAGCTAACTGCAGTGCAGTTTTCATTTTGGTGATTTGCCATTTCTAATTATTGAAGGAATGGTACTCCAATTTTGCATGCTTTTGTGAATTTTTACAACAACATTTATGTTAACATAGTATTTAAAGTTTATGATGCTTGTCCAGATATTAGGCTAAGATAATCTACAGTTACACCAAAAATTTATAATGTCCTTATCACACATGATTGGAAGAAGAATGGTTTTGTGGCTGTGTTGTGCGAGCACAGCCTCTGAAGTCACATTTTACCTGAGTGAAAATGATAACAAAAAGTTGTCACGGTGGACATGAAATAAATCATTACCACAAGTTTACAATCTCGTGTTCAGTTCTCGGTTAATTTGTCATCTTTGGACATGTATAGATTTAGCCTGATAGCCTGCTGCTTCCTTCTATCTGGTTGCTGTTCACTGTTAACATATTTTGTTAATGCTAGTCAGTAAAAGAAGTAGCACTCTGGGCATTACAGATGAGATTTTTTTTTTTTTTGTTAAAAATTCAGCTTCATGCTACTACCATGTGGCCTTACTGTCTGTAACAGACTGGCCTTTTTGAAATAATTGCTCTGGTTCCAGTTACTGTGTCATGCACCTATTTACATGGCATGTATTCAGTTAGAGAGATTACAAATAGCTACCATGACATTTCTTTAGAGAAATTCGAGTTGATTTTGTGTGGGTGCTTTTGAACAGGAAAGAATAAATTGCCATTGGGAGAAAATCTAAACCTCTCCATGCTCTTGCCTACTTTTCCCATAAACTGCAAAATCATGTATTCACTCTCAGCCTTAATCGTGCCACTGGGATTGAGTGATAGTGTTATTGCGCAGATGCCTGTAGCTATCAAGAACAATGTTTTCTTAACTGAGCACATCCAAAATGTATTTTTCTGTCTTTTGTGCACAAAGTGATGGTGACTAGAAGATCAACAACCCTTGGTCCTGGAGTTCAGTTTCAGTTTATTTGAAAATAAAAACACCAAACTGAATCATTCACAAAAGCTAGTGAGGTACATACAATATTTGGAATAAACTTCATTTTAGTTGTAAAATACACAATCAGCCCAATTGATTGGAAAGTACTGTTGTTATTGTTTCAGGTTTGGAAAAAAGGAAAAATCCATAACATATAATCTGTATTCCAGTTGTTGAATTTATTGTGTCTGTGAGCACATTCTAGAATCGAGACAATTGAATTTACTTTTGACATGTGCGTATGAGAGCCAGTAGACAGCACATGTGAGAGACAAAGAAAAATCTATATGATTTTGTTTGAGAAGGTGTTATTGTATGAAATCGGGAGTTCAGGAGGTGTGTGCAATGAAGGCAGCTGCTGGGGTTCCTGGCATTGTGTTGATGTTGAGAGAGATTGAGTTTATGCTCCTGAATACCAGATGGATGTGCTGAGGGGGAACAAATCACCTTTTTGTTGTGTTCAGTTATTTCTCACTATTCCTTGTCAGCATTTGTGCCCTCCTGATCAGTCTCCCCTCCATGAGACAGGCAGCTCCTGTAATTTCACTCTCAGTGCAATCAATGCATTTCAGCCCCCTCTCTACGAGAGCTTTAGAAGACTTAAATGCTTTATCAGGCGCATTCATGAAAAATATGAAGATGGCATAATGTTCTGGGTAGACACGGAGAAAAAATGTCCACGCCACTGCTCAGATCTCATCCCAGTGAAATGATTTATAGAGTTGATCATAGAGAAATATGTTTTACTCTTTGGCAGTAGAAGTATGATATATGAAACCTGCCAGCAGATGAAATTTCATCACCAAACATGCTAGAGGTATCGTTTTTTTTTTTTGCCTCCATCACAGCAGCAGTTTAAGTTACAACCTTCAAAATGTCAGACTTCACTGAAAAGTATATAATTTTTATTTGGCAGGCATTTTTATCCAAAGTGACTTATTTACAGGTACTGTGCATACAAATTAGGTCTTTTACTATGGTTTTCTGGTGCAAAATCAGGGCACAGCAGCAGCGTTCCACTAGGGACTTGACTGTAACTCCTTCTGTTTGAATTTAAACCACTAGCTCTCCACACAATATTGCGTTACTTTATGTAATATGCTGTCAGTTCGGTGGTATAGAGGGAGTTGGGAGCATAGAGTACCATCGACTTACTGCCTCATAATGTTGCATTCTGGAAGGTTAGATCATAACTGATAGTGAGGGAGCACTGTAGTCTGCAATATGCTATGAACCACTCCTGGTCATGTTTGTCTTATCATTAGGTATGGGTTTCTGGATTGAAGCTGCAACCATAAGAATTTGACTAATTCAACTGTTTTCTTTCCTCTGATTTAGAACATTGGACAAGCTCACCTTCGCCAGTATCCCCCCAATCCTTCAATGGTCATGAGATCTATCATCAACATGAACAACCCTTCTGCCATGATGTCTGGAAATCAGCTGACCACCATCAACCAGTCCCAACTCAGCGCACAACTGGGCTTAAACCTGAGTGGACCAAACATTCCCCACACCTCACCCTCACCTCCAGCCAGCAAGTCTGCAACACCCTCGCCCTCCAGCTCCATCAACGAAGAGGACCCAGATGATGGCAACAGGGTGAGTGTGTGAGGCATTTCCAAACACTGTAATACAATCATCATAGTAGTTACTGTAGTAGTTTTCTGAACTTCAGATGAACCTCAGATATATCAAGTTGGTTGCACATTTTTTGTAGATTTTCTTTTCTTTAGAGCTGTGCTGATTAGCAACTGAGTTTCAGAAACATTTTTCCTTGTTGTTTAGATCCATGAAATATCCCGTATTTATATAATGGCTCGATAAGGGTATTACGTTCAATCTTGAAAAATGTAGCTGCTACAGGTATACATCAACAAAGCGATCCTATCAAGTTCTGGAAAATTTGCAATAACACGATGATTTTCTCTGGGACAGGTGATTGGTGAGAAGCGGCCTGCACCTGATGCCGCCAAGAAGCCCAAAACGCCCAAGAAGAAGAAAAAGAAAGACCCCAATGAGCCGCAGAAGCCCGTCTCTGCCTACGCCTTGTTCTTCAGGGACACCCAGGCTGCCATCAAGGGCCAGAACCCCAATGCCACCTTTGGGGAGGTGTCCAAAATCGTGGCCTCCATGTGGGACGGCCTGGGAGAGGAGCAGAAGCAGGTAACATCACAAGGCCTGATCTCCGGCCCACGATGGCTGCATAGAATGCAGAAATTGACGCCAAAACGCTCTTTTGCTTATGTCTGTGATTTTTGGTTTCTAACATTCATTGATTATTCAGCGTGGTGCATCACTAATTACTTGATGTTTACACCTTTCCTCTATGTTTTTGCAGGTCTATAAAAGCAAAACTGAAGCTGCCAAGAAAGAATATTTAAAAGCCCTTGCTGCATACCGTGCCAGTCTGGTATCAAAGGTGAGACTCCTTCATTTTACACAGAACAGAAATGTAAATGTGCCTCCATGGAATGCCTAATGTCTGTGCATATCTGAAAGGAATGCAGTGAAACTCGTGAAGCCGTGGTCCTAAGCACTCTCTGCCCTCGTTCTCAGGCAGCCGCGGAGTCCGCAGAAGCGCAGACCATGCGCTCCGTCCAGCAGACGCTGGCGTCCACGAACCTGTCCCCATCGCTGATGCTGAACCCGCCGCTGTCCCAGCACCCCTCCATGTCGGCCGCCGCCCAGGCCCTTCAGCAGGCCCTCCCGCGGGCCATCGCCCCCAAGCCGCTGCAGATGAGGCTCCCGGGCAGCCAGATCGTCACCTCTGTGACGGTGGCGCCCCCAAACCTGCCTTCGGGCGTGCCCCCGCAGCTGATGGGCCAGATGGGCGTGGGTGGGGCGATGGGGTCGGGGGCTCAGCCCCAGATGAGCCCGCCCATGCAGCCAGCCCAGCGCCATCAGATGCAGCAGCTGCAGCAGCAGCAGCAACAGCAGCAGCAGCAGCAGCACATGCAACACCACCAGATGCAGCAGCAGCAGCTGCACCACCAGCAGATCCAGCAGCAGATGCAGCATCAGCATTTCCAGCAGCATCTGCAGCAGCAGCTGCAGCAGCACCACCTGCAGCAGCAGCAGCAGCAGCAACAGCACATGCAGCAGCAAATGCAGCTCCAGCACATGCAGCTCCAGCAGCTGCATCAACAGCAAATGCAGCAGCTCCAGCAGCAGCAGCAGCAGCCGCATCCATCCCAATGTTCTCCACCCCAGCACTCCCCGGGGACCCCCCAGTCTGCCTCTCTGGGCAGCCCCCAGCCCGCCCCCCAGCAGCAGCACCAGCCCCAAATACATGCGCATGCTCACGCCCACGCCCATGCCCATGCCCATGCCCACGCCCAGGTCCTGTCCCAGGTCAGCATCTACTGAGCCAAAATGTATTTCAAAGAAGAGGAATATAATAAAAGCATCATTCCATGTTGCTTTTCTATGTTGCACTTAAGAAGTGTGTATGAATTAGTATGTTTCACAAAGAACTGTCCATTGGTATTGATGGATATGCATCCTCGTGCATAAAGGGACAAATATCTGAAATGGATTTTGTCTATAAAATAGGCTGTATTATATAAAAAAAAATGATGGGCGAGTGCCTGTTGTTTAATTGTTTGTTTTTTCTCTCAGTTTCTCCCAGTGTACAATTTAAAACTGCTTTGAGGCACATACATGGAAGGACAAGCTGTAAAATTCACCGGGAGATATCCTGCTCTTATTTAATGGCAAAGCTTTATTTATGAGGATGTTGGTGGCAGGTCAGCTCTACATACGGGGAAATGAATGGATTTGGACAGCAGCATCTGTGGAACTCTGCGGACAAGCATGAACTATGGTTTATCTGGATTGCAGCATTTTTAAACAAAGGGGAATGCTTAAGCATCATGACCTGCAATACTGGTAACCAGTAACACATGTATAAATGAGTGTTTCTGCACTGGCCAGTATACAATGAAACATTTTTTCCCCAACAGTCCCACAGATGTTATTGCTTTATTATTGTCACTGAAAAATAATTACTCTTTGCATTTCAAGCCAGAAGATGCCAGAGTAATTCATCCAGCAACAAGAGCACAGGAACTGAAGTATACCTGGAATTTTCTGTATAGAAGAATGGACAGTCAGGGGTAAAACCTGCCGTAGACCATTCATGTCATTGTGTCTTTAAACTGTAATGTTAATCTACTGCAAGTGTCTGAAGAGGAGAGAGAATTAGCCCAGCTCCTTCGAGTAATTTTATTTTTTTGGTTTGTTTTGTTTTGACCCACACTGTATAAATGTCACTCCAAAAATGTCACCCTTTATGTATTTGTCTTTACCTCAGATTTTTCAGACTCATAAATTGTCTTTTTTAAGCAGCAGACATTTTATGGCGCAGTGTGTGTAAATTGCAGGCTCTTGGTTGTTGGTTTCAAGATTTATGTATTTTTCTCTATCCCTTGATATACCACAAACTAATCAAAAGAAAAAAGAAAGTACTTCTCTGAACCAGTTTGTTGCACTGTCAAAGCCAATTAAAAAGGCATGGGAGTATTTTGTGCCAGTTGTACAGGAATCTGAAAAGAGAAAAGATGTACATTTTTCATATCACGTTGTAAAGTTTTTATTCTGTGAGGCTTTAATTAAATCATTGGTAAAAACGACCTGTGGATTGCTACATCACATAGTGCATTTCTGCTGTTTTCTACTTTTTTATGAGTTACAATAGCAGCAATTAAGTTGTTTGTATTTTGCTTACAAAAATCAATTGCTTTTTAACCCTTTCTATAGAATAAATGCTGTTTTCAAGTTCACAATAGACATTAATCTGATAATGAGTTTTGCTCGGTCATAAAGTAAAACATTCCATCACTAATATGATATTAGCCATATTAATTTTGTATGAAGTACAATATATTTCTTTGTGTCTCCTTGTTTGCAATTAAAAAGTAACGATCACAAACACTTATTTCAAGGAATCAGTTCATTTCAAGCATTACAGTAAAGCTGGGAAATACTTTTGCTGTATGTGGTATGTGGAGTTTTTAAATGAAACATTGCAGAGAAATGAAGAGCTAAATCCTTTGAAATGTTGCCCTTATATAACATGCTGTCTTTTCAGTGGTTCCAATCGAACAACATTGTTCAGGCTAGAAAGAGTTGGCATACCGTATTTATCTCAAAAGCAGTCCTGTTCTCATTGATTACTCCTTCTAATGCTTTGACTCTTGCTGGCTACATGTCGGAATTGCTATATTTCCAAGATGGCCCGGGGGTGTTCCGTTCTCAGTGGAGAATTTGCAGTGGGGGAGGGTAGAATGGCAAACACTAATTATCATAAATCCACTATAAGCATGCAAAGCAACTTGACTAGTGCTTTTCTAGCTGTGATGTTTGGACCAGAAAAGGGTTTGCCTTAAACACATTTTAAAGTACAAAGTGTGAAATAAAATAAAATCTCTTCCCTGCCATATTTTGAACATGCTTACTGAAGGTTAAAATGTAATTTTTAATTAATGAGGTTTTAAAATGTATATATAATGCAAAAAAATTAGAGGGGAAAAACTGCTGGAGTAATGATTCCCTCTTCAGTTCAGTGTGGCTACAATTCCCATTTCTCCTGCATGATTAATTATAGCATCTGTCCTGTCAGAGGCTATAGTGAAGAGGTCTGTAGGAAAAGTGCAAATAAGCACTGGCAACAATCTTAAAGTGCTTATGATAAAATGAAAATTAAGAACAGCAAGTGTTGTGCATGACCTGAATCTCAATAAGGGGAATGAGAGAATGTTGAAATTGGTGTCCATGGCGACCAAACACAAGATTTTAAAACACACAATAATGAGGCTCTGGGAAATGGTATTTATTATTCTGATCTAATTTATGGTGAAGGTTATTAATAATGCATGTCACTCTTGTTATTCCATAACCCCTCAGGCATCATGTTCATTTTGTACAAATATTTCACAGCAAGGGTTGTAGCTATGTGACTATTTAATGAAAAGGTTACAAATAATTTAAAAATATTTTTAATTGCATAACACACATGCAAAAAATAAGGTATGAATCTGAATGAAAATGTGCACTGGTGCAAATGGATATTGATGGAGAAAGAAAATGTTATTTTCTTTTTTTTTATGAACTGATTACAGAGATTTAAACCAACCTCCCCTGCTCAGTTGGTTTTTTTTTTCCCTCTTTTTCTTTTTCTACCAGGCTTCTCATTCCTCTTTTCAAATACAAAGTTGAGGTGCTCCAGTGTTTGTTGTAAGTGGTGCAGTATCATACTGGGGTTCACCAGTCATTTTTAAAGCTCTTATAAAGTAATCCACAGTTAAGCAATCTAGATCTGTGGTCTTCTACAAAACCATTACAGTTTGCTCTTTTTTACGCTCTGGGCAAGTATGTAGTTGGTATATTGAGGAAAATGGATGAGCCAGTTGTGGAAGCTGTTTTTTTTTTTTTTCTTCGATCGAATGTGCTGCATTTTCCTGCTGACTGAACAGATACAATGTTGGTAGAACAATAGCCCCGCTGCTGCTGTCCTGCAGGCCCACGCCGTAGCCAAACCGTGTGGCTGGGACACTGTCCCAGACATAAACCAACCACTCTGCCTATCTTTAATTAACATGTGCTCCTCACAAAGAACATGGAGATCAGGCTATGGCTCTCAGCACCTGCTCCTGCAGAGAAGACTGTTTATCTGAGGGCTGAGTGGTGAGGGCTGACTGTGGGTTAGATGTCCCCACCATTACAAACAGAAGGGGAAAGCTCCTTTTAGGGATCATTATGACAAGTTGGCTGAAATTGATGTATTGGTTGTCAATGAGTTCTGACGTCTCAGGGTTGGGTGCTGTTTTTGGGTATGATAGAATTTAAAAGAGATGACATTCTATTCAACACTGTGTTTTACCTAACTTTGAATGAATCCAGGTGTCAGCACTGCTTTTTTAAGCGTGACACTTAGAACTTAGAACTTAGAACATTTCCCTATGATCTGGATATACTCAGTAAGTCAATGCATTCTTCAGTAAGTTTTAATATAATTTGGTTGTGAGAGAACGCAAGCAGCGGCAGTGCACTTCGGATTGCTGCTGTCAACGAAAACACCTTATTTTACATTCAGTGTCTATGATTGATTGTACGGCTGAAGGCCAAATGTTGCACAAATGTTTGATCAGGCCACAAAAAATATGTGTCGATGATGTTGGTCATCTTAACAAACCTGGGCACTGATTCATATAGGCTGAAGAAAGACACAGAAGTTACTTTGCAAGCACAGCTGATAATCAAGGCCATGACTGGCTAGCATCAAGCAGGGTGTAAATTGGCCAGTGAATTAAGTGAGTACATGTCGCAGTAAACATTTTGATTGTGCCTCGCAAGCAGGAATAATGCAGTTCTGTTCAGATCCAAGAAAATAATTTAATTTAATACTGTTTAACTTGGGTTGCAGGTCTTATTTTGTCATGCCTAATATTTTGATCATCTGTGTTTTTGTAGTGACACTTATTTTCAATACGTTTAAAGCTTTGAAAGCTATTACAATGGGTTCCCTAGAGTCCGTGTACTGAAACATAGCAATTATGTAACTAAAGGCTAAGAGAATTTACTTATCCATAATTTATATTGAACCTGTTCAGTTGCATTTCTTTTGTAAGGTGCCATACACCAAACAAAGCAGAGGCCAGATTAGTGTCATGAAGTGATTTTGGTAGCTACAGTTGCATACAAAATGTTATTGTCCAAGCTACACATGAAACGAGTATTTCAAAACAGAAAAATCAGTCAGTGACTAACTATAGTAAGATTCATAAAACATAATAGCCCAGTTGTGACCCACTAAATTACGTTATCTCACTATAAATTATTCTTGAATCTAGTTAAGGAATTATTTACACTTTTCTATGGCTAAGTCATACTGAAGGCCCAGCCTTCCACACAAAAGTGTTCTTGTACTTATTACATAAAATAAACATTTCATATTTTTAAAGTGGCCCTTCTAATTTTAATTTTATGATCGACTTGCTATATTCAGAGAGGTGCAGTTGGTGGCATCTAATTTTTGCCTAGCTACACATGTTAAACTGACATACCTGTAATGTCCAGAGACTATTTGGGACATATCAGAATGTAATAGAGGTCAATGTAATAGAGGACTTGTTGCCTTTAGATTTTCTTGGTTTGGGCTGTTGACCACTGATGGCCACAGAAAGCATCGGGTCAGAAAGACTTTATCCAGTCAAGCACTAAAACATCCATATGCAGAGTTAATTTCTCTGTGACGCTCATATCCAGCTCTTGTTTTCTTTCACAGATGACTAACATTTTTTATCATTTGCTCTGTGGTTGGTATTTTCATATGTGGTTGAAGGAGTTTGATTTTTCAAAGGAAGGTTATTAGGATTCATGACATTAGGATACTAACAGGACTGGCTACATTGTGTCATGCACATATAGGAGTAGGCCTTCATGCAGGAACTTTCTGCATTTAATTTTTTTTGTCATGTTGATTTTCAGATTTTTATATTTCCAACTTGAAATGAGCCTGTAATTTATTCTTGTTTACAGTATTGTAGTCTATCATAATTTAGCTGGTGTTTCCTAAGCATAAGGTATATTATAAAGCACTGATGTAAATAATTTGTCTATTGCCATCAAAACATGCAATGCACACAAGCACAAAGTTTCTTTTTTCAGTGATGATTTTTTTCCTTTGGTGACTCAATGAAGCATTTGTCAAGCATTATCCCTCTTTTGTCTAATTCTCTGTCTGTCAGCATTTCCACCCTCCTGACCTTTGAGTCGGCCTGGGAATCTCTGCAGGACACAGTTTGAAAGGCTTGATAAAAGCAATGGACATGTTTAAAAAATGGAAAAAAAAGGAATGGTACTTTATACTTTACTGCAGTTTTTAGACTAAACTGAGAAATTTACCATTTGCCATGCCATATTTTAATGGTAATGAGAAGCAGAGCAAAATGTCACTGTTATAAAGAAAAATGGGACATTCTGGTCTAAACTTCCAAATAATCCAGTTGCATTGATGTTGTTTAGATAAAGCACTGCAAAATTATATTATTGTCTTGATCATTTTTATGATGACTCAAAGTTTGAGTGTTTCCACAGATCATGTGGCAACAGCTCTCCATGAATCAATTATGTTCCAGAATGATAGAAATTTTGTATATCCTTGGCCCTTGTTTAGGTGTTTTCTTAAAGGATATCTTGTTTAGTAAATCAGGGTTTCTTACCCACAGTTGTTGGGCTTCCCTGTTTCCCTAAATCCTTCATTTTTGAAAGCAAGCATCAATCAATCAATAAATCTGTTGAGGTTTTCGTTTACATAGCCTTTCCAAAAGAGTTGTGCATGTTACAAAGGATGAACACATTAGTTTGCTGAGCACGGATCAAGCTGGCATGAAAGTCCTTGAATAAATCATGGATATTCATTCCTCTTGGTCTCTATATACATGTTTCTAACATATTGTGGCCTTGAAACATGAGTTCATTTCAAATGTCATATTCAGTCTGGTGTTCCGTTAAGAGTTCATTTCATTTTGGAAGTGGAAAATTTGGTTGGAATGACAACTAGCACACGCAGGTGTGCCCTGGGATTGATGCTGAGAAGCCCTGGCTGAGACCAGTGTGTAAAATGAGTAAATGGCATACAAAAGCACAGCACCTTCATATAATTATACAGCAATGTGCAATGAAGATCACAGTGCAACTCTATGTGACTCAGTTCAGAGTTTTCTCTTAGGTTGTATTTCATTACCAGGCATAAAGACATGTTGACTTAGAGACAGGAAAACATTGGGAACAAACTGAGAAAGGAACTAATCCACAGCTATTTCTGTTTCTGTGGGCTGTTGCAACGTGAGCGAAAACTTGCTTAACTTCTGGTTCCACTGTGCAGCCCCCATGCTGATGATCTGTCCTTGACTTTCCTGTCCCAAATTTACCTTTTCTGAAGAGGATTTGAAATCCCTGGAACAAAACAACTCCATTGCCCATTTATTTTCCCTTGGAAGTTATAATATAACTAAGGGTTCAGCATTCAGCTGTCAGTAATGACACTGACATGGCTTATTCTACAACAATTATTACCACTGCTACCATTTTTAATAGTGCTACTGTACCTCTGGTGCTGCTTCAGCTACTACAGCGCCTACTGCTATAGTGCCGTATGGAAGAATTCTAATTCAAGGGAGATTTGTGCTTTTAGTATAAATCACCAACGTACAGACCAATTTCCTCACGTCAGAAATAAAAATGACCTGCTGGCCCTTTGCAAACCTTTTCTGCAGTGTAAGAGAGAGTGGAATTGGACTGTATTGAAGTTGAAGATCATGGAAAAGCTGTCTCTCTCCCCAGCTGAATACTCCTGCAGTTTTCTTAATGTCAAGAGAGATTATCTTATGAACCCCATTTCATGCTGGCACTGCAAGATTACATGTATATTTTTCAAATGGCAATAAATACACTGTCAACATCGCGGATTTTAAATGATGTGTTTTTTAGGCAAAAGCGCTAGACAGTTTTTTTTCTCTGATTAGACTCAAAATAAAACTTGAGTTCCATTATTCAGCAATTACATCTTTAACATTTATTAATGTCTCATGGATTTTTACTCAATTGCATTCAATTAAGCTAATTCAAGTAAAGAGAGCAGTTTTTCTGATTCAGATAAGAGATGTTATATCTGTGCCGCTAAAATGGCAACAAATCACATTAAATACAAATGACAATAAGCTTTATTTTCTTGATTAGCGGGTAACTGTTGAGGGATACTGATATTGTCTACACAGTTCTGCTTCTGTGCTTTGTATTTTTACATTTTATTTTTCTTTTTTACCCAGACCTGGCTGCAGCCCGCAAACTCTTCCTTTTATTGCATAGCAGTTCTCTCCTTGAATATGCAACGTCTTCATAATGTAGGTGGGAATCTTTTCAGACTGACTGACTCAAAAGTAGCTCTTTCTTTACTTTACTTCTCTCTTAGTTCTCTCGTCCTTTGAATCCCCCCATCACAGCCAGAGCCAAGCTTTTGGGAAAAGGTAGGGAGGCACACAGCAAGAAGAACAAATTCCTTAAGTACAGTCAGGGAAAATGTCCACAGTCTTCGGTATCAACCTGAAAAGGTCACCGAACAAATATTTAAACTCCAGTGGATGGACAAAAAAGCTTGCCGACCTGCAATAAGACAGTGTACATTCACAGGCACGGATGTGCTTTCTGCTCTTAACGGTAGAGTGCCACCACTCAGCTTTTGCAATTGTTTTGCGATTTCAAAATATTTCAGTTCATTGATGAAAAAAGAAAAACAACAACAAACAACAGCAATGCTGATTTTTTTTTTTTTTTTTGGCTCCAAACTGGAGAAATCCACACATGTAGACACCGATCTGCTTATGGTTATATCATTTTTTACTCACCGGTACTATGTAAAATGCTTCTTTATGCATCACTATGACATGCACACTTTTTTTAAATTGCCTGCAAGCTGTCAGTGATTGACAAATGGTTGCTTTGTTCTGACGGAAATTTAAACCCCAGGGGCTGAAATGTGCCTGTATCACACAAAAGTACAAGACTCATTCCTTTTTATTTCTCCATGCCAGCTCGCAGCATTCTAAAAATCCTCCCCACTGTCACTGTTCTGTTCCTTTAATCAATGTTTTATTTGTGTCATATTGCAACAATCCAGCAATGAAATTGCTTTCTTTTGCAACTTACTTAGCCTATTAATGTGCGTTATCACTGAGCTCACACGTTTCTATGGCAACAAAACTGATAAAGTGTACCGGGAGACCGACGTGATAGATTACACGTGCAAGCTTTGTCATATCCAGTTAACTCAAATTGACTGTACATCACATTATGCCACTGCTCTAAGGAAGATCAATAAATATGGACAAAATCCAACAAGGTTCCCCTATTTTTTCCCCCATCCAATGGTAGTAAAGCAGAGACAGATCATGCTACTGTGATGTGCTCTCACTGCTAAAGGGGGCAGGTGCTGCATAGACACCATTCAGACTCAGCCTATTCAGCCCAAACTCTTCTAACGCTCCATTCATGCATAGCAAAACACCATCTGCTCCTGTTTTGCCTCAAGCAATCACAGCTGACCAAAAAACCATGAGAACAGCTGTTGCGAAACAAAAGCCAAACAAGGGGGCAGGGAAAGGTTAGACACAAGTCCAGCACTGAAAAATATTCTGCAGAGGGGGGTGATGAAAATTGATGGCTTTTCATATGCTCAGAAATAAAACTCTGAGGAAAGCCAGGAGAAGGGGTTAAACAAGAGACATTTGATCCTTCTGTCTGGGAGGGCCTGCAGACTTGAATAGGTCAGGTGATAATGGATGGCTGGAAATAAGGGCTACGTGCAGTCATTTAAGTTCTTAATACTTTGGAGATGAAAATTAATGAAGCTTCAGCAAATCAAATACAGAAGGGTCTTTGATTTCCTGTTGCATGCAAGGTTAATGGAAAGGATCCCTTTTAACCCTTAAAGTGACATATAGTCCAAAGGGAGGAACCTCAGGTGAAAAGGAAAGATCCAGGCGTGCCAAAATATTTAGCAAGGCTTTCTGCTGGGGGACTGCAGAACAAAACCCATTTCCAGAATATGATACATACACAGCATGGATGTCTTAATACCCATTCACATTCTTTTGGGCATCCAGAAAACTTTATTTTTAAATGCTGACAAAATAGGACTACAGAGGTTTTAACTCTAAATTAATTTACTGTTGCTTATTCAATTAAGTACACATGAAGCAGGGAGACTGTGATTGGGAGTACAGTATTGAGTGAGGTTGATATGTGATGGATAAGAAGTGCATTTTGAGGGTTCATGTCTTCATTGAGAAAGTGTCATTGAAGGAGTTGAAGCGTGCAGCATTTTTGCACCGCCGTTTCCTCCTCCTCTCCCATTGTTGTGGTGATTGCGTGATTTGCACTTTCCCCTCTCCCTCTGAAACGTGTGGCTTTTGTGCTGCCGGGTGGGGGAGCGGTGAGGAGATGCAGAAATCTCCAACAGCTCGCATGCCTTCAGACCTCAGCTGCCATGGCAGATTGCGAATTCTCCACCTCTGCCATTTCTCACAGAGATCCCAGGGCCATCACCCACCAGTGCTATTGCCATAACAACACTGTCCTCGGGACACAGTCATTACAGCCACTTAGGGCACCAACCATTACGTTCTGTGCTCCTGAGGCACAGCACAAAAGGTGCTTTGCTTTGCTTTTCCGGGAAATGGCTTAACTAAGGAATTCCTCAATCATCTCCTAGAAGGTATTTTCCAAAGATTTCCAAAAGACAAAAAAAAAAAAAAATCAAGTAGCTTGTCGCTTCTGTAATTCTCCGGCATTATTATTTTTGTTTATATTGCTGATGTTCATCTTTGCACATCTTGTTCAGCATACTGACAAAATATGTGAGAGTCTGGGGGACAGGGAGAGCTTTGGTTGCTGGGGGGTGTTGGGGTGGAACAGGAGATGCCGTGATCTGTTATTATTTGGAGTAATTTGTCTGCGGAACTGAGCAGGGTCCTCACAGCTCAGTCTGTTTAATGCAGAGGCCGTGTTCATTATTTCTTTGCCGGGAGGGTCAGCCTCTCTCAAGGAGAACAAGTGTGGGTTGTGTTTCTGTCAAAAGAGGTTCAGTGCTTGACCCGAGGATTCATTCAGCGCTCAGAGTGATCCATTGTTTGCACTCTCTCATTGTTTGTACATTACAGAAAGGAGAGGGGGCCCGTTAAGGGGGAAGAGGGAACTGGGAGTTTGTTTGCCAGTGGACTCCCTCACCTTCACAAGTGCAGCCTGGTGCTCAGTATGCAGGGCTTTCTGAACACAGTGTACTCTCACTCGTTGCATTAACACATACGTGCTTGTATGCAAGCATGTGCACGCAAGTGCACACCCTGCACACACGTTCTTCAGTGGTGCAGTGTGCTCCTCTAATGTTTAGCATCTGAGGTTAGGTCCCTTTTCCTTCGTCTCCTGATGGTTTCAGAGATACCTTTCAACCAGCAGTGTGTGGAGTCTTGAAAACCGGCCGGTTGAAATTTCCATCCACGCAATGGATCCAAAGCACTACGTCAAAAGAAAAGAAAGAACAGAAACTCATGGAGCTCAAGCTAATGTGAATGAATAAATCACAGACAGACAAAAGGAGCAAGCGTAATTATGAAGAGGCTATCAGCTTCTACAGGCATGGAGCAATGAAAATAAAGATAGCCTGTACCTGTCTTATAAAGTAAGCAACATGATTTGACCTTAGACTTCTTTCTGATAGCAGTGTCAACCTGTATTGAGCAGAGTGAATTGTTTGGGTTGAAGTGTTTTGATTTCTTCATCTCCTGGTATACACAGGATTAGCCATGCTCCCTGGTTTATGGAGTGGCCTTGGAGTTGGAGCTATCAGCACTTCACTTGATTTGTGCTGGCTCCCGTTTCTTCAGAGATCGATAGTGCACGTGTTTAACTATACCCTCACATTGTAGTCACTTTTAATCCTCCTCCTCTTCTCCTCTCCTCCCTCCATTTTACTCCCTCTCTCTTCTTGTTCATCATTTATAATAGCTAATGAACAGCAGATTACCTGTACCGAGTAATGAATTGACTTGTAGTATGTTGGTAAGTAATGGTTTTGGGAGGGGGGGAGGGAGTGTGTACAATTGCTTCAATATACAACCAAAACAGTTTAATCACTATGGGCTGGCAATCTGTCTTGTGCCTGGATGTGATCTGGGGGAGGAGGTTAATCTATTTATCATATTGGCCCTAATGTGCTAATTCTGTGTTCATAATCTGCTGCAGTATCATCAATCAATGTCACATTTACAGACCCCCTGCCCCCCACCTCCCTGCCTTCACAAAGCCCTATACATACATGAGGGGTCATCTTTTCACACTTTTTAAAATTCAGAATTTTGCTCCTTCGTTTCAGTGCAAATGAGCTCACACTGTCACTGCTGATTAATGGAGACTTTAGAGCCTTATTTATGTGTTTAGTTTTTAAACGGATGTCTTTGTTTGAAACGGACACCCGGTTCCCTCCAGCTACTTCTACCAGCAGTGTTGACCTCATGCAATGATTTTTAAGGGGTTTTACTGTCCATCAACATGGAAGATAATCGAAAATTACTTTCTGAACATTAATTGTACATTCATAATGTTCCCTTCTGAGATATTGCAGGCTGTGCATTGTGGATCCACACAGTACCAAGTTTGACTGACAGTTTTTTTGTTTGTTTCACTTCCTTGTATAATACACATACCAATCCTGTTCATGCTTTTGAAACTCTGCTTCAGACCACACTAATGTATGTGTTCAGCCACACATTTTCTGCTGTTAATGATCAAGTATTTGTTATAGATCAGTAGATGTCAAAATCTGAATCATTTACTCACCTGGTGAAGTTATCTATGGAGGTTTGTCAGTGATTTTCTATTCTATATATGGTGTGTTTTGAGAAGGTAAGTTTTAATAATGCATTCAGTCCCATTAATTATTCAATAGTGGAGGCCTTTTTTAAAGAGAGTGTGGTGAGCTGCCAGGATCACTGGTGAAGGGGGCCTTATGAATACTGACAGGGTTGCATTTTAGTGTGCAACTCTAAATCAAGCAAACCTTCCAGAGGGACTTTCAAAGATGAAAGGTGACAAAGCTAATTCAGCTGGCGCGAGTCAAACACGAGCATTTGTTTTGACCTTTACTGTGGCTATGAGAACAGGGTATCTCACAAGATGAACCACATTAAAAAGTAAATAGAGGTGCTTTATGAAAAGGTCAAGACACATGTTTCTGCAAAATCCAGTCTTAGCCAAGAATGATAGATTTTGTGGTTATGTGAAAAAAAAACACAGGATCTATGTATTATGATGTCAGTTGGAGCGTACAATTTGCAGCCCTGATAGTGTGGTTGGTACCTGAAAGTGTAGATTCAAGTATTTTTGGCAAATGCAGCAGTTTTTTTTTTATATAAAAATGTAGCAAAATGTGTGATATAGTATCAAATTTGTTTCATAGACTCTGAAGGCACTGACAATGACAGTGAGCACACTACACTGTCAGACAATAGAATAATACAGTTTGAGCACTGCCAGATCTTAACATTCTGGTCACCGGCGCACTGCACAGACCTAATATCCAATTTTCTCTCTCTGTGTTTTCAGCTGAATGAAAAGTGAACCGCTCCTTTGGGTCCAGGATTGAGGTGTGGGGACTGAGTTGCACCAAGCTCACACGTGCAGGTGAGAAGCAGGGAATTGGCCATTGGTGTCATATGCTCTGAGTTTATCTGCTGCTTTTCCTGCCTGTATCAGGGGCTTCGTGTGCCATCCGTCCCTCCTCTGGGGGTCAGTGGGTGCATTTAGGGGTCACTGGATTAGGGAGGGGGAGCAGTGAGCTGATACAATGGGGACACCACAACAGCTGCTGTGTTCTCAGGGTGAGGAATGAACTGGCTGAGCCCAGATAAGCCTCTCCCCATTGTGCTGTTTACTTGGTTTCTTCTGCTCATTTTATTGAGCAAACCCAAGTAATGAGGCTTTGTTTGTTGAGGAGGATTGATTAAAAGTCCGATTTTGATATTTCAACATTGCTCAGATACGTAACTCTTACAATTCGGCATCTATGGATCTCAGTAATATAACCGTGTGAATGAATCCTGAGGACATGATATTTGTTTGGTAAGAAATACTTTAGCAACAGCTGGTATGACCATGTTAGAAATCTTCCCAAATACAATAACTTCTGGAATGTTACAATGACATGCAGTTGTTGATACTTCACGTGTTTCATTTACTGATACATTAAAATAAACTGCATCATATGAGGGGCTATTGTAAGATTAGTATCATACAGTCAGTATATAGGTTTTCATTTTTTTCAAAAACCTAATATAATACACATTTTGGCAACTCTCCTTTGTCATGGTTCTGCTCTGTGATATTCCCTGTGTGGGCAGTAGACCTGATCAAACTGTTGTCTTTGCAAACCACTCCTCCTTGCTGTGCTTTTTATCTGCCTTATGGAAGGTTATAATGTTTGGTTTTCCTTATTAATACATCCATAAAAAGAGATGACAAATAATCAGGAATGTTACACATTCCATATACATTTTCTGTTTAGATTGTACATTTTGTGCAGAACTAAACTCCATGAATGGGCTTTTTACATGGTTTATTGAATGTGTCACATTATGGGGTATCATATTATATGGTTGTCACTTTACAGCCACGCCCCCTGTATTGTGCTGGACAAAGGCCCTTGCATTGACAAACATGCGATACACTATTGAACCAACTGTTCACACCATAATGAGTGCTCTGTGATACACTTGCTGTATTGCGGTCGGCCCTCATATGTAATGAGTGCTGAAGACCGCTGTTTTGACAATCTGTGAATTGCACCTGGTGGATATGAAGCTTGTTGTCTGTTTTGATTTTCTATTGCCCGACTGTACAGGTGTTTGTGGCAGACAGGGCCATTGGGATGAAGTGATTGGATTCGGGGTGAATTGCCTGTACTTTGATAACGCTTTAGAACGCCATCCGTCATGTTTATGCTCCGGTGAAAGGTAATAAAGTGGTGTTATATTGCTACTTGTCAAAGTAGATGTTCTGTATTGGCACAGTGGATGAAACAAGCTGCCACTGCATCCATTGTGGTGCGGCGATTATGTATTGCTTCTTATCATGGGAAGCTACAAACGGAGACCATTTTCAGTATTGGTTTTCTTTATTTGCCATTAGACATCATAGAGAACTGAAGAAAGATCCAGAGGAATGACATAAATGTCATGTGGTGCAGCCTGAAGCATCATCCATAGTGTGTGCATGCATTGTGTGAAAAAATGAAAAATGAAAGAAAAATATTTTAGGGCATGAAAAGCAGAAAAATCTGCAGGAGATTTTGTAAAATAATATTACCTGAGGGGTATAAAATCATCTACACAAACAACAGGGAGGCATTTGTGTTGCTGTCAAACCTAATAAGTAGTTTAGCCTTTCAGAATCTCTTCCAAAGTTATCCAGGGTAACAAATATTATATTTGGCCTTGGACTTCAAACCCTATAGTAGAAATGAGCAGTAAATATCAAGTTGATAAATCTTTGAAGAAATTCTCATGTGAATTGATCGTTAGCGGTTAGATTTAAAGCCATACCATGAGTATAGTGTCTATTTCCTAGGCCAGACCATGAGGGTAGAATCTATTGTCTGAGCCAAACTATGAGGATATATTGTCCAGGCCAAGCCATGCTATTTCTCCAGTGCATTGTTCTCCAAACAATAAATGAGATTGAATTTCCAAAATGTACTATCAATACATCATGCCATGTCTTAAATGTGATCTAAGACTGAATGGAAATGATCCCTTGGGATGAAAAGGTCACCAGTGCAATAAATTCATTTCAACGATAAAAATAAGATGGCCTTTTATTTTTTATCATTCTTGAGTTCTCTCTATCTCTTTTTGACTCGCTGATTCACTGCAATGAATCTGAACAGAATTTTCCTTCTGCATCACAACTGACGATTTTAATTTTCTGTTTTCAGTGTAATAAACATTGACATGAGTATGCCTTAGGCAGAGACATCTAATGAGAAAATGAAATTAGTTTTTCAGTTGGCTGATCAGAAACATTGTATACATAATAATCAAGATGTTTATTTGAGGTGTGCGTGTGTGTTTGTGTGTGTGTGTGTGTGTGTGTGTGTGTGTATGTGTGTGCAAATGTGTCAGGTTTTTGTAAATAAGAGCCAAACTAACTTGAATATTTTTATCCTCATCTTCAACTGTTTCAACCACCTTTCATAAAATTTGAGTATGTCCTATATATCAATATAAAGATTGTGTATATTTTCCCTTTTCAATTATTCATGCACATTATGATCTGAGGCAGGGCTGTGGCCCAATTAACCACACTGACATTCAGTTAATTTCATTTACACTTTACCATCCATGGGCACGGGAGTCTTCAGTGGAAATGAATAATTTAAGGCAGGTGGTTGTCAGTTAAGTGGCCACAGTCTTGATATATGCATCACAAGACCTAAGACCCATAATTTTGGTCTCGTTTTAAGACCTTGTAAATGGGATGGCACATTCATGTCAGCCATGTGAGCATGCCCTGTGGGCACAAAGGAACCTGGAACTCAATTTGCATGTGCCTGTTGAAACTGAATCTTGGTCGGGTAATGGCATGTTGGTGGGGACTGACCACACAATGTCACTCATTTCCCGGAATGGAGGGATTCTGCACTTTCTGTTCTCACTTGACCAAGTGCTGCCTTATAGCCAAGCACCACTCTTTTTAATTTCTTTTGTTTATATTCAAATGCGTCCCACCTTAAGCCGTAATGTCGCACATTTATTTTGTTAGCCCTCTAGCCCTTGTGGAACTGTCTGACTTTGAGCCTCACTCCTCTGCTTTCTTACTTCCTGCTGTTACTGACAAATATTGGGTAACATGTTCATTAGCTGCAGTTTTGTGTTCCAGCAATGTTCAAAGTGCTGATCCTCATCAGATGAAAGGAGAACAAAAGCACTGAAATCCATACTCTTTTTTCCCATGATGCCATTTTGACATAATTTGTCATCAAGCAGAACAAAGGATAGAGAACTTATTTATTGCTGTTTTTATTATCATGCCTTTTTTTCCCCCTTTTTCACTCCTCTGAGGGAAGCCTGCTGTGATAGCATTTGTTTAAAAAAACAAAAAACAAATCACTCTGGCTCTGTTGGCACATGCAGACATTTAATTAATACAACTGTGTAAACAGACAATGCTGAATGCATAGCGAGACAGCCAGAAGAATGAGCAGATTCCAGATTTTCAAATGTCAGTGAGTACTGCTGAATGTCAGCTCGGTGCATGTACACTACAATGTGGGAACAGACAAAACACTTCTGGAGAAAATGATTAATCAGAATGGAGGCATTCTGGAGAAAACATATGCAATGTCAGACACTACTGAACGCATAGAATGGAGTTCATCTGGGTGGTTCGATCAGTACAAAAAACCACAGGCATATTGTTTTATTTAAATAATCCATGAAAAGCCGAGTAAATGGAGCATTAGGCACGTGTATTCTAATCATCCAGCAGTGACACACTGTCAGGCTCACAAAAACTATTGTCAGCTCTGAGCATACACTTTTTGCTTAACATATTTGAACACTTACTCCTATATTTATGTGGCAACACAATTCATTATGAAATTACATTTTACATATACATTGTTGGTACATTTAAAATGAATTCAACTGTCAGTATGGCATTGCAGAATATGGAAACAAAAATAGTTCACTACCCCATAGTCTATGAAAGTCATTCCAGCATTTGGTTAAAATGAAGGTTGCAACATAGGGCAACAATATTACCTCTAATATGTGGATTTGGTAACTACAGAATTGAAATTAATTTTAAATTAAATAGAGGTATTTATACATATATATAGGTATATATACATATATACATATATATATATGTATACAAATACAATAGGCTATATATATATATATATATAGCCTATTGTATTTGTTTGTGTTGTATAACATAAATACAAATATACAGATATTTTCCTTTCAGAGAATGTCAGAAATGTCAGCTTCATTTAGAAATCCAGCCAGTCTCAAACATGACCACTATATTTTTTATTTTGTTTCAACTACATTTTGTCTGCAGGGAATATATTAACATATCCCTACTGGGACACCAAATACACACATACAAACAAACAAAACAAACTCTAATTTTAAATTGTGAACTTAGATATTTGACTTTATGATATGAGGCTCATACCTATGTGTCCTACAAGAGTTACACTTTGTATCTCTAAAAGAGAAACAAATTCTCAACTTTTTAACATTAACAACTTTTTTTTTCTTCAAAATGGAATTACCATAGTTTTATAATTGAGACACATTTTTCTTAGACGCTTTATGGTACCATTCACGCTCCATCCCGATAGGTGGTGATAAGTACTTTTTAATTTGGTCTAAAATGGTCAGGTGATTTCGAGAGAAGAACCCAGCGCAGCGGTAACAGATAGGTTACAGAAACTGCAGTCTAATCCATTTAAATGATTTGGGGAAGTTTGATTAGCAAGCCTACTGGCAAGGTAAAGAGATACTGCAGTACTAAAAAGGATCTTGCCATCTGTGTAAATACGAGTCACGTCTTATGCAAAAGTCACTTCAATCAACAAGGCCTCATTAAATCGAATTACATCTGCAAGTTTTCCCCCACAGAACTAACTAAGTCATTATTGGCTGGCTTGCAAGCTTAGTTTAGTCGAGTTTACCGTGGAGAAATGTCATTATTGTCTTCACAGAGCATCTGATTCTGTCCTCTAAATCATGTTTAGCATATTTAGCAAGCCAGCAATGTCGATGGCATGATTCTTGGGAGTAGGCTACAAGTGCCGTAGTACAGAGGCAGCCAGCTAACTTGCTGGCCAGTAAACCTGGCTATAGCTACCTAGCTAGCTAACATTACTGAAGGGTTGTGAAACGGCGCCTTAAAATGTTAGCTAACTGTTCAGATTGTGTCATAAAGGCTGTTTCACCATGTGAAGAGAAACAGACTTTGATATGACGGATAGTAAAATGGCTAATGTCATATTTGATCATTTGGCTTTTTGGTATGTCTGGGAACATCAGATTCTTATATTAATATTTTACAGACTGTGAACGTATAATTGAATCTGCATGTAACATAAAATTAAGAGGAGATGATCTATTAGCATGAGTAGGATAACTAATATACCCTGCTTGTTTCTTTGGCCCTCACTGTGAACGGTAAAAAGCACAAACATCAGCCAGCATCAGGGTGGGAACAGGTGGAAGTTATTCCTCATGTTCAAAGGTGGGAACATTTAAGTCAGAGAGATAGTGTCTGTACTGTTGTAGGTGCATAATGAAAGTGGAATGATAATTTACGCTGTTACACTGTTATTTTGTAGTAGTTACCTGTTAATGGTTTCAATGCTAATTATAGCACTGGGGTAGTGAAGCTTGTTTCCATAGTATGTGTTATGGTTGTTGCCATTAGTTAGCGATCATAAAACAATTAAAGCAGCATACCAATGATGGTTGAATTCAATTAATCAGATGTTGTTGTGAATATAATATGCAGTGTCAACAGCAGTAGTATTTATAATTAAACCAAAACATCCTCATGTTAGAGCCTTTTATATGTCAATTCCCAAAAACACACTTTGAGGATCCAGAACATCACCGCTTGCCAGTAATTTCTTATTAACTAAACCTTAATTAAAAGTCATCCCAATCACTTGCATACTTTACGACACCATATCTGGGTGAGTGGTTTCAAGGTGTACAGATGTGGATGTGATCTTGGCAACTGTCATGTTTTCTAAGACATCTCCAACATTGGCGTTGTTATGCTTCCCAATGTGATGCTGAGACATCTGGACGTGGCTGTGTCCGAATCAGCTCTCATAGAGTAAAATGATGGCTCAAGGATAAAAGCATCAGGGTGAAGCGTGTCTGCTTGATACCAAGTGACCGGCTTGTGGCAACGTATTTTGCACGGGCATGCATGCACTCCAACAGAGACTTTGCCAAGTGCACATTTGCAAAGTGTTGCATTCGGAGATGGGTTAATCTGTTCCAGCATGACGGCAGGTGGAGAGTGTACCACAGACGCCAGTCCATGTTGCATTGCACAAATGGACTGGTGTGACTGTGTGGGCTGCAATATGGTATGGATGGAGATCACAGTTAGTGTTTATTGATGTGTACATTGACAGTGCAGGGTTATGGAGATGATGTTCTCGCTCCACAACATCACACTTTACTTAGAAGCATGATAACTCCCATGTTAATACATGATGATGCAATGCTATTCATGGTCTGTGTCTGTTGGTCTTTTTTGGAATGGAACAAAGTTGTGTCATGGACTGTCCAATGCTTTTACCCAACCTGGACCTAACAGAGTGCCTCTTTATTGCTCTTGGATGCTGTAGAGGTCATGTTGACCATATTTTGACCACAACCATATATGTATACTTGCTGCTCTGCGTGCAGTTCTTCCTCCCAGAGCAATTGGATTTCTGAGAGATAAAGGCACTCTTGTGTATTGTTGATCCCATTTGGGAGGGAGCAGAGGACATGAGATATGTAATTTGTTTGTTGAACACATGGACACACTTGATATTTTGCTTACTTAGATTTTAATGTGGGTTTGAATATTTACATGTCACAAGTGACCTATTGTAAGGGCATTTTCCTATCTAAGAAATTCCCAGAATGTTAATGTTGTTCAGTAAGAGTTTAGGCCAGAATAATTGCTTTGTGTAGCAGTGGTGGCCTGCAGTTAAAATGTTCTGTACTATTGTCAGCCTCATGAGAAAGTAGTTAAAAGAAATAAAGCATTTTTTTTTACTTTGTGTACATGAATAAAAGATTCATCACAGTTAACCTTTGTATTGGGTCACCCATTTGTGCAGTCTCTGATGATGGCGAATATATAGGAACAGCCACGATTTTAAGACAGTTAAATGGATAAATGTCATAGTTGCTAGAAAAAGTAAGGCCAGTATTCACATAATTTATGTAGGTGCCTTAACATCTTTCCTGGGTTAAACGTCTGGAAAATAAGCCTGATGAATAACAGGGTTAAAACATTACAACAAATAAAACAAAACAATAAAAAACAAGAATGTGGAGCACTTTGTGAAACCTGTGTGACAAGAGGGTGTTTATGCTGATTTGAGAATTACCTACTTTGATTACCTTGTCCTTGTAATTTGGTCTTTAATTTTATAAAGACAGATGCATAAAACCAGCAATAGGGTAGGGTTACATTTTTTAAAATGTGTACATGTCATTTACAGCAAAATGGGAATTGCTCAACAAATCTCATCTCCATTTATTTTCATTTTCATACATTTAGTAAAGTCCACCTCATGTGTCATCTATCATGTTGTGTAGCCCAGTTGTAGATCACTGGTGTCATTCCTGATGTTTATGCAGCTCCTTTAGATGTACTTGCATTTGAGGAGTGTGATAAAAATTGTCCAAGCTTACATTCATTTGAACTGTAGCCCTTTTTCATAGGTTTGAAAATAACTGGGTGAATGCCAACTGTGAGCACCAATCGAAGAGATGCTTTAAATAGACCTCAGTTTGGCATTCTAATGCAAAATCCTATTGACGGTATTGAGTTCCATTGCCCACATCAACAGGGACTTTGATCATGCATCAGTAGAGAGAGTGATGCGCACTAGAAGAAATAGTGTCCAACTGGTGCAATTGGACCCATGACTGCACTCCCTTCCAGTGATAGTGGTCCACTCTCCCACACCAGCTGACACTCTGAATCCTGCACGCTTGGCTGCCCCTGTCTAAACTCACAGTCCATCTGCTGCTGGAGTTGTCAGTTCATCCAAATTGTGGAGGGGCTGTCAAACCATGGAGCAGTGACAGGCAGTATGTGATAAGAGATCAAACCTTTGGTTCACTTAGACACCTTAGAGCTGGCAACACTGGACACTCAAATGGCATCTCCTATTCAGGTCAGTAAATCCCACAGACTAAATATACCGAGCTGTGGTGAATAAAGTTTCCACAGTGAGGTGAATCAAAATGGAAATAACAGCCATTGAGAGGGACAGAAATGAGAATGAAATGCGCATGTGATCCAAGTGCAATACAAAATTGCTTGAAATGAAAGTACATCACATAGCAATTTTATGCAAAAAATGGAAACAACTGGACAGGAGCTGGCAATGTGTGAAAATAGGTGAATATTTTCATACAACTCACAAAGATATGAACTGAAAAACTAAATGACCATTGAATCTCCTTAGCATTTGGTCTGTTGTATGGGACAGTTAGTGTACTGTTCTGCACATTTAACCTTACTGACGTCCATCAGCTGGTCTGCACCTCTTCATCACATAAGATGACTTGCCTACATTGCACCTATATTCCGCCTGACAAGCTAATTGCCCAGTCTTGCCTAGTGGTTCGGTCAGTGTTGGTGCACACCTGGCCCATGTGTGGTTATTTGACCTGAAAATATTGACTTTGTAGCTGCTTCTTTCTTTATCTTCTACCAGCTGTGATAGCATTGTAGGCTTGTCATGTACAGTGCTCTCCTGGGTGTGCATAACTGCACCAAAAAACTGAGGCCTGCTTGCATGCATGCACTGTTATTGATATTAATGTGGCTCACACTTGTGAATATTTCACACTTGCGAGGAGACGTCTTTAGTTCTAGTAGTACTGTCCGGTTTCAGCTGTATATTTTCAGAAAGAAAAACGTCCTGAAAGCCACAGACCTCTTTAACATCTTGAAAGTTTCAGATTTATTGAACTGTTTATTTGATGATGAGATGTACACAGTGCTCCTTTTGGCACAAGCTCTTCCTTGGGCAACAAAATGGCATTACGTGACAAATGCGTGAGACGTGATATACAGCTCTTTCTACGTGGAGATATTTTGAGGTGGTGTAAGCCAATTCACAGACTTCACTGAAACCTTTGTCAGCCACACTTAACATTGACACGTAAATGCGTGTGGTGGTTTGTTGTCATTCATGGCTGTGTGACTTTAGTGGCCTTAGAGATGAATGAAAACTGTTATGTAAGTAAAAAATTAAAATATGTAACACTTCCTCAAAGTCAGGGAGTGTGCACTACCATTAAATTGAAAAGCGCTCTTGTGATTCCTGACATGAACTTAATAAATTGCTGGTGATTTGTGGCAGTCAGTCACCTGTCTAATGGGTGAGTAGGGCTCTTTGTTACCCAGACCCTCCCCACCTCGTTCCCCTCCTTCCTTCATTGTTGTGTGAGAGGGAGGGCCTCTCTCCAGGGCTACCTGAGGTCAGGCCCTCTGCCATGCACCACACAAGAGAAGAAAAATGAATTGTTGACTTCATGAAGTTTCACTCCCATGCCTGAACAGCAAATTGTCTGTATTTCAGCCATACCCAAACCCTGCTTTATTGCATAAATAGAATGAAAAATTGTTAAGTTGATGTACTTGAATTTTTTTCCCCCACATGATTTGCTTGAATCACAAAGCTGGATAAAAGATCAAAAGGCTATGGACCTTTTTGGAATTACCAAAGTGGAATGTTTTCAAATAAACTTTTCATAAAGAACACATGCTGAATGATGACCTTGCCAGGTGTTCAGATTTGACATCAAAGTTATTTTTAAACCCCTTTGGTTATGAAATGTGCAATAAAAATTGACATTGTATTTCAATTTATCTCATGTCACAATAGTTTCACAAATTTACTTATTTGATAATTAACCAGTTTAATCTCAATTTTCCAGCTTGTCTCCTTTGATTGGCTGCTTTTAAATCTGAACAATAGTATTTTTGTGATTTTTTTTTTCTTTTTTCCTTTTAATTGTGTTTATAAGGTTTTTATACTGGTTGTAAATAGGTATAACATTTAATAGCCATTAAGATAATAACTAATTAAACCTTGTCAGTGCCCCATTTTAAGAGCTTATCAGATGAAACGATTTTGCAAAATTCTTGATCGCTTCAAACACTGTCTTAATGATCTGACATCATCTACAAAAGGTCTGTCTTAATTTGTTACCAATTAAAATGCCTTGTTCCAAAAGCTTAACATGTGTTCCATAAATATGCCGATGCTTGTACTGTCACACTAAATCACACCCTTTGAAATGATTGGTCTGTTACAAAAGTGCATGCTTTACAATGTGCACACACACAAAATGCTCATGTTTTGGGGTACAGAATGGAATACAGTTTTCTGTTATTTGACAACGTTATACAAAATCTCTATAATAATTCTCATGATTGATGTGTAGGTACTGTTTATGAAGTTTTATACCACTGGTGATTTATCCATCTTCCTAGACAGTATTTTCCCTCCAGCTTGTGATATATAACCTCCTTTGTTTGGTGGTAGTTCATTAGTCATTTAATAACCTCTTGTCTTTCTCTGGGGATGTCACTAGCACCTTTCTAATTGAGCAAAATGCATGATGTAAAACAGCACATTCAACAGTGCTAAGGTTATATTACTATGTGGTTGCTATGCAACATTGAAATATTGGCTCAGAGTGATTTAGATCTATTGTACCAATCAATTACTGCGGGTAGCTCAAAAATAATAAAATAACGTAGCGGTACATTTAACCTATTAGATGTTATGGTCGTCTGTCCTATGCATCAAATGTGATGACCTTTAAAGCATTTAAATGAAGACAATGTAATCTACAGTTGAACCTGAACATAAATGAGCATAGCATTCCCCACTGAATTATCCCACATTCATTGTCTGTATATTTATATTATACAAATAGGCTATTTTACATTTATGATAGTAACTCTATTGTGTTTAAAGATTTCCACTGTAGAGATTTCTTTATCTTACTATTCATGTCCTCCTTTGCTTTATTCTAAAGACACTATTCAGCCTGTTTAATGATTTTACAAAGCTATCTGGTGAGACTTTTGATCAGTAAATAAATGATTTACATGAGCTATACAATTGATGATGGAATCTCATAGCTTAGAGATGCATAATAAACAATCACAAAACAAACAAAATGATGAATCGTCTGTAGAATACCCTGTTATAAAGCTGTTTTATCAGTCCAAGAGGTTAGTTTATTACTGTGCTTATTTTAATGATCGGTTGTCTGACATCCCCGGAGAGATTAGTGGGCAATTACTTGGATGATACTGGGTGTGTTTAAGTGTTTAAATAACAAATCTACAGACACTATCCTCCACAGGGTTTCTATGCACAAGACTGTTTTAATCTGCAATTAAACCTGACTTCTTTTAGCAGTCTGATTTCGATAATACCTGTGTATGACATTTTAAGACCACAAAGAGGGTTCATGCAGCATTGTGCATTATCGGGTGTGGATTTGCTGTGTTTTGTCATTTTATAGATTCAAAAATAATTCTCACATTTCTGTTGAATTAAAACTATGTTCTACATCACATTGGTAATGAAACCAATGAGCATGCAACACATAACCTTTGGCTAAATATGTAATCAAGTGAAATACTGTGGGCAAAAAACATTTCTCTTTGACTGTACAACTGGTGGGCTTTCCATTTTTTAAAAAATACTGTTATGACTATGACTATAATACTTTGACATAATATGCAATAAAATATGTTATAACTGTTTGCAGTAAACGGTGAATTACCCTAAGCTTGTGTACTGGTTATGACACTGGGCTGAACTAGTGGCAGTCACAGTGATTAATATGTAAGCCTAACATTATTAAATGTAATACATTCTGTGACTTTAGTTGTGTTTATATTGGATGCTGTTGAATTTTTTTAAGTCTAAAATGTGTGTGATTAATAGGACAGCTGCATCCCAGTCTTGTACCCCTGGCTTCATCCTATTGTAGGAATACATCCCTGTACTGCTGCATTAAGGGATACTATTGGCTATGCAGTGATTGACAGCCTATACAACTATACACACATGACAAGCCAGGAAACCCATCATGCATCTTCACAAAATATTGACTTCTGTTTAGGTAAATATTATGTTTATGTGTTTTTATTATTATCACAAAAGTCAATCAAGGCTGACATTAGGCTAGATTTTCAAAATGATTTGTATCATTTTTGAGCAAAAATAATTTTGAATAATATGTATTCCATTGAATAGTTTCCATTGATCTGTGAATGGCTGATTACACGGAGAGATTAGGAGGATATACTAAGGTGGTGGTCAACAACACTCTCTTCCCTTTGATTTTGTCATAAGGTATGTGCATCGGTAACACAGTCACATTGCTCCTATGATATGCAACAAAATGGGTCCTTTGTAGCCAATCTTTAAATTAGGGCTTGGTGGTGTTGCAAAAGATGTAATTTCTTAAATACCAGATTTAGGAATCAGTCTACGACAAGAGTCAGACTGCTGCCATTGTTCTGTTGGCACAATATATTCATGATGTTGGAGTCAAGTGCTGATTCAGAATAGTCAGCACACGTGTAATGGTGTGGCTGGCATTGCAAACAACCTGGATTTTGTCTGGCTGGATCTCATTGTGGTGACATAAATGACTGCAGCCTCAAGTTTGACTAACTGTGTCTACTGAAATGTGTTTAGCTAGCCACTAGCTATCCTTATCATCAAGGCCTCTTCTAAATTATGAGTTTCTCGCTGGCCGTATTGAAAGACTGATTAGTATTTAAGAAACATCACATTGTAACAATGATCATTTCCACTACCTTGTTGTTGTGTTGAGTCTCATGTTTACATGGAGTCATAGTGTATTTGTATGGTTCAAATCACAGACCTGCTATTATTGAATGCAAAACCGCTACCAAAAATTGCAAGATACTATGTTGATAATTATACAAAAAGACAACAGCATGTACAAGAAACAAAATGCATGTTACCACTTTAACGTTAACTCTTGATAAGGTCAGTGGCCAGAAGAATATGTAATATCTTGTATGCAATGCGAGTATCAACGAACCTTAGAATTCCAAGAAATGCTGGAATTTTTTTTTTCTAAATTAAAATAAAGCTGGCCATCACAAGATGAAGTGTTATTCTCAAAAGCAACAAAAATGCTGCCAGCCTCTCATGAAATGAGCTTTAAGAATTTCCATTGTAAGTTTTCATTGTATTTGATTGATATCCCCTTTACAAGTAAGGTTTTTTCTTTTTTAAAAACTGTCTGTTATTGTCTAAAATGAGCAATTAATGTGACAAAATAGAACAAACTGACTTACACATTGAAAACATTATCAGACAAGCTCAGTTTTGCTTTCTTTCCATGCACTGTCCCCCTCTTTTTGCCCTTTTAGAAGAGCTCTTTTTGAACAGAATAAATTAAGGTGGGGAGCGGGAGACATATAATGGCACTTGTAAAGAGAAATAGAGTTCATTAATCATTCTTTTCTTTCATAGCCTTGACGTACGAGACAAGAAAATCTCTGTTTGTCTGAGCACTGAGAATAAATAGGAGCGTTCGTAGATTATTCCCCAAAGAATAACCACCTTTCAGTCTGCACTTTTCAGCTATCACTCAATTGACTAAATTAGCCATTTATTTCCTCTACAGCCATATGCCAATTAGTTACAGAAATCCCAGCAATATTTGTCGTATTGCACAGTCCCTTGTAAGTTCTTGTCAGAGAGTGCATTTTCAGGCAGAAGCAATTTGTACATGCATTAGTGGACAGTGAAATTCAGACCATATTCTGCAGTTCATTTTGGCTTCAGGCAGTCTTTTATCATCAAAACAATTTGGGGCTCCATTATGGAAAGATACTCATAGTGTACAGTTTAGTTATCGTGCAATGTGTATGACGTGTGTGCAGCACTGGTCCTTTATTTTTTTCCAACAGTATTTTTTTCAGAAATAAATTTGTTGTCCTTAACTTACTCTGTCCCCATGTATTTTCCATGTAAACACTTCAAACAGGTATTCAGCAAAAGCCAAGTGTTTTTGGAATGCTTTTAATGTATTTTTAGAGGTAAAAATGTACATGGCAGTCTTTCATTTTGCTTTGCAAAAAACCCCATTCTACCATTGGATAACTTCCCTTTTCATAAAAGTCCAATTTCTCTTGCTCAGTTGCTCAAACCAAACTTTAAAGGCCTAGTCAGTGTAAGCATAAATGTTGTGAATGTGTCTTTTTAGAGCTCCAGAAAGAAGAAAAAAAATGTCCAAGGGGGGCTTCATTTTTTCCAGCAACATTTCTGTGGCTGTCTACAGTGTAACATTATACAGCTGTAGGGTAGGCCTCTGTACAGCCTGCTAACTGTTTTTGGCTGGCAGTGCAGCTTCAGGTTATTCATGAGACCAGCAGCTGCAGCATTTTCTCCTTTCATACTGACTCAGCATGGGAATAATTATTGAGCCTATTCCCTTATCTGATTCACCCACGTTTCCAAGACACCATTTAACACACTCTAAAACCCCACTTGATGCCATTTTCATTCTAAAAAAAATAAGATTTGCTTTTATTGACAGAGACTGTTGTTATGTTTTTAGGAGTAAATGAACTGAATTGTTTTCTCCAAAGTGGAGCTTAAAGTCTTAGCCAATCAACTCTTTTTGGAATAGCTTGCATTTATTACTATGCATGGCTGATGGTAGGCGATGCAAGTCAGTGAAGATTTTTGTGTATTTTGTGTAAAATTGGGGAAGAATTTTTGATGAGCTATTTGTTTCATTTCATACCATTCATTATCTCTGTTGTTGTTCAGATTGGGAACTTTTAATTACTGGTAGTGTTTTTTTTTCTATTCAAAGCTCTTGTTAGCAGTAATTTAATTATAAGTGTAAGTAACCTAATAATCATGACAATCAATAATCATAATTCACATCTTTATCTTAATGCTGCATGCTAACAGGTATTTCTATTAACAGATAAATTTAATTAACATTAAATTTAATTTGTTGTGACTCATAGTATTTTATTATAAATGTGTCATTATATTATGTTCTGTCATTTGGCCTAATCTTTTGCAGCTTAAAGAAAAAGATCCAACCGCTCTATTTGTCTCGGTGCCAGTGCAGTAAAGCAGTCAGCAGATTTTCAACATATAATTACTGGAGACTTATCAGTGTTTTTAGAGAAATATTTTCTTCATTGCAGTTTGATTTGCTTGTTTTATTTTTGCCCCCCTCAACATTTCATAGACAGTAGTACATCATTAAATATGAACACTTTTTCTTAGAATAAGCTGGCAGTAGTAGTCGTCTTAATTGAACGTTTGAAACGTTTGTACTACAGATGGTTCAGTTATACATGTTGATGGACTTGGACAGACTTTATTATTTTTACTCCAAGATGTTGTTAAGGATACCATGAACTTAATTCTGGCCGTGCTTCCTGGTTAATGTTTGAATGGACATCAGAGACACGAAGGTAAGCTGCTTGGAATGTGATTGGCGTATACTGTCATGGTCAAATAAAGGTTAAATGGGATGGAAATAATTAGTGCTGAGTAATAGAAAATTTCTTGAGAATGCTTGGGATCTATGTATTCTGAAAGGAATTATTGATCTGTAATGTTTTGCAGTAACAAATAATGTACTGTAATGGTATCCAAACATGACATTTAAAGTTTAACAGCAGAATCTCCAATATTTTCACCAACTTGTAAGAAGTATTTATTAATTTTTTTTTGGATGTAATTTGAATTTTCTCTCTTTTTTGCAGAGGAGAAAGCGTGCATTGTGGGAAGGAGAAATCCAAACAGATTGAGACAAATCCCATTATTTTTGAGGATGAGAAATGATAATGTCCTCCAGGAGCTGCAGCTGGAGTCTGTAGGCCTTTCAGAGGCTGTTTAGTCAGCTGCTCCCTGCTTGCAGCCTGCCTCAGTATTACAACAGGCCCGCCTTTGTTTCCTGTCTGTCCTTTTAAAGGCTGTTTATCGTTGCAAAATTACAGAAAACTCCCCCCATCGAGGGGAACAGTGTATCTCTACGAAACCCAGAAAAGGTTAGACAGACAAAGCACGCCCTTTAAGATGGAGTCATTAAACTTGGGTGAAGCGTCATGGCGTCAGCGTGCGGTACTTGACCTTGAACTGCTTCTAAGTGAGAAACAACCCAGTTACCCAGCAAACAAAAGCAGACAACGCAAGTCGCCGAGGCCACTCCCTGTCCAACAGCTGCCCTGCAGCATGCTTGTAATCAAGATTGTGAAGAATGGGATTTTAATGATGCTGTATCGCTGGACTGTGAGCGAAGGATAAACAAAGGATGAAAGAGTTTCCTTGTAAGACCTGTAACTGATGCCATGCAAAAAAAAAAAAAAACATGAAGTACCATCTGCCTTAGACTGGTCCAGACTGTCATCAGGCAGTTTAATCCAGTTAAACTCAGAAAAAAATGGACCTCTGGAGCTTGCTAGAGGCTTATTGCTGGTAAATAAAAAGGGAAAAAGAAGAAAAAATATTATTGACTACATAACCACAAGTTACTGGCTGGGTGCCCCTTCAGTGTGTATGTAATACAATAGCCAAGGCCACTCTCAGATAAAATTAAATGGTATGTTTAGAAAATCTCCTATGAGATTAATGAAAAAAGGTCTAAATAGGATTTGTTCTGCTCACTTCTGGTGTAGTAATCTTGAGTAGATGACTCTTTAGATGGTGGGACCTGGCATTTACTTACATCAAAGATGCTACTTTATTCAAATAGAGTTTCAGTGGCATTGGTCTGTTACTACAATTATTTTCTAAATATAAATCTGACCTGTTTTTAATCTTAATAAACATTTGCCATCTCTAAAACCCAGCTAGGCATGAGCAATTCACCCATTGCAAACCCACTGTGTCCTAATCAAAACAGGGTAAGCTGAGCAGTATAATTAGGTTATAATTAGCTCACTTACACTCTAGTTAGTTCATGCATCGAAAGCTCATATGCCATGCAGCTTCAATGTATGTATAATTCTATCCATGAGCATAGAAAATGATGCGGTAAAATAGTGCCACTAAAAAAAGGTAAAGAGGCACTTCTATGTGGAATTGGTTAGGTAGCTCTCTCACTTGGGGGGAGGGGGCATTCATCCTGATAGCTATGGCACTTAGTAAGTGTAAGCACAAATTTAATTTGTATTATTCTAGTCTTGGTAATGACTGATATCATTGCTGTTTTTATACATATTAACTGAAAAAAGTATAGTTGTTCAGCTTTGTTAACCCTAGTAGTCAAAACACCATAGTTGGTAAGTAGAATACTCCTCCTAGTCCTTTGTGTTCTTTTACCAGCTGGGGTGTTCATGTCTTTGGATTCACTTTTTGAAAGATGACTGGCTTTTGAAGTGTGTTCTTTTTAGACAGTGATGAATTATTCTGAAAAATTTATTATTCCTAAGAATCTTATTTCAGTTGTATTGATATGAAAAAGAGCTTCTGGCAGATACTGTCAAGTCATGAGAACATCAGTAATGTATGAAGAGAGCTCCTACATTTTAAAAGTTGTAACTTGAAGACAGATGAGAGCATGAAGGAAGATATATATGACACAGTAGTCATATTAATGAAAAACAGAAATGGAGTTGAAAAATCTCATTCATTTTACAAAAATAATCTCCCGGATGTTTGAAATACAAATGTGCTGTTGTCCCATTGTCTTTCCAGTAGACAGAAAATGGTCTGAGTTTCTACAAAAAAAGAAACTTATTATATTGAGGAGAGGGCTAACAATCACTACTCACCAATTGTGATTGGTTAATAGTCACTTAACTCCCGCTTCCTCACTACTGTGTTTCCAAAGCAAACAAACTTATTACATCAAAACTGACTCAAACAACAATTTCCCAATGTGAAGATGGGAAAGCTAATGTTAAAAATAGTGACAGTAGCTACTGTACAATAAGAAATGCAACTTTATTTGTGCTGTATTGAGTACCATGTAAAATAAATAAGAACTCATTTTGCACCAATACATTTGTTTTCCAGATGAATTAGCATGTGTTTGGAAGAGATGTGAATGTCACACTCCATATTTTATATGTGTTAGACCAATTTAAAACTAGGAGCATGCAAGCAGGGCTTACATTTGATGGCAGCAGATTTTTTTTTTTTTTTTAACAAAATGCAGCTCCACCTCTGTAAAGTTCAAGAAGCCATCTCTTTTAAACTGGGTCCTAAAGATTTGAGAATATTTTTTTTCTCCCTATTAATTAATTGAATCATTGCAGATGATTACAGGCTCGTATGAAAAAGCACCAAAGACAGAACAGTTCTGATGACAGGACAGTCTTTGTGCAGATGAAATGTCAAGGCACATCTATACTACTCTTAACCTAAACTCTAATTTGTCTTAAAATTATAACCATATGGAATATGAAAATATACAGATATTCTTTAAAGAAAAATATACATACTACATTGAAAAAAAAAACAATTTTCCCTGCCATATCACCTTTATATAGCCATGCCTGCAGGGATGTAAAATGGGGACTTACATTTTATAACCAAAATGGGTTTTAGAATGCAATATGCAGAGATCCACATTCCCTTCCAATAGGCACCTTTAAAACTTTACTGTATTGGTACATACATACATGAGAGAATTAAGAAAGCAGAATGACAAATAATTCAGAAAGTCATTGCAATCCAACTAAGTCTGTGGGCAACATCTTAGCTGGCTTGTGTTCAAGATAAAGAGAGTTACTGCAGAACCTGTTTGGCTATATAAATCTAAATCACTACTACATTTTAAGCAACAGGGTTGCTTGTGTTTGTGCAAGTTACTTGTGCACATTTTTTAATGTGAATTAACATCAGCTAGCATCAGTAATAGTAGGTTAGCTTGCTAAAATGTGAACAAGTTAATTTTGGCTAGCTAACTAGGTGAGTTTAAATCATGTGTTTTTTTTTTGGAGAAATGTTATTATCTTGTCCTTTTGATAGAACATCTGGTTGTATAGCCCTGCATCCAAATCGTGTTCAGCAATGAAGTTTATTGCATTGTACTTTGAGCAAGAATTACTGTTAATGTACAGTAGAAGCTAGCTATCTTATCTTAAACTTAGACTAGCTAGCTAAATGAATTATGTTCCAAAGTCTTGGAAAGTCATGTTTCTCTGTGTGAAGGGAACAGCCTTTGATCTGATGGATACTGAAATAGCTCTTGCCATATTTGGCTTTTTAGTATTTTTGCAAGTGCCACATTTTTAACATGCTCATATTTTACAGACTGTTAATATGTAATTGAAGGTCCCAGAATTACAAAGTTATTCTGCATGTTCAAATATAAACATATTTAAGTCAGACACAACTAAGGAGACTGTGATGGCTGAATAACACAATGGAAATTATAATGTAAACTGAAGTTACTTGCAGAATATTATGATAAAAATGCAAGGAATGAACAAATCAAATACGTTACCCATGTAAAATCCCTGTGACAGCTGCGTTTCTTACCCTGTGCCATGGGACTATATGTCCCCAGAACATAGCAGCATCTGTTTGAATGGAAACAAGGCTCACAAAAGTTATGATTTCCTACAGTATATGTAGAAACTGCTGTTTGTGTGTGTGTGTGTGTGTGTGTGTGTGTGTGTGTGTGTGAGAGAGACAGAGAAAGTGTGTGTGAAACAAACTTTTAGGAGCTATCTCAGGTATAGCTCTTAAAAATACAGCAGAAGATGGTTGGCTTGTGAATAGTGTGGCTTTTTGTGGAAACTTCAGATCCATCACAGGTCTATGTTTGTTTATTTACTTTCAAGCAAAATAAATAAAACTTCCTAAAATAAAAAATAATAATAATAAATAAATAAAAAGAAATCATGATACAAAGGGGGAAAACTAGTATTTTCATCTGCAATGTTGTTCCCTCACAATGATGTGTTGTGGTTTGTGCCGTAAAGACTAAATTGCTTTGTGCTTCTTGATTCTGAACTCTGCTGGTATAATACTAGCAATATAGCAGGGCTGGAGCAAAGGATTTGTCCTTTTATTTTGGTTAAAATGAAACTTAAATAAATTATGTTGTTTGTTGTATTAAAAACATTCTCCTTGATTGACTTTGCTTGCAAAATATACTTCTGATTTCCACTTCAGGCATTACTGAGCTTGTCGGTCATGGATCAGGAAACTGATATTGAGCTGAGAAAACGTCCAACATGTTTGTGACAATAGATTCTTTTCTGGCATTAAAACCGCTTTGAAAAATGTATGTCGTTTTGATATGCACAAGCTTTGACTGTAGAAAGGGGGTTTATATGGAGAGTAGCTAAAGTGGCCAAGCAGACTTTTTTTGTTGGATTTTGACATATTTCTTCTTATTAAAATGCACCTACATTTTGGTGTACTTCACTGTATGATCAGTCAGAGGTACATGATTTTAGAGACACTGACATGTTGAGTTACTGCAACTGTTGTGTTAGTGTTCAGCCTGACTTCAGCTGCATACCTTTACATGTAGTCGTATAGTATATACTTTAAACTGCATGGAGTAATCATTTTAAATCCTTATATTTCTATAACCTAGGAATTGAACTACAGATAGCTGCCTTGCCCTTGGATGATATGGATGAATGCTGTAGAGCTGGCAAGAGGTGATGATACCATGATGGTGTTTTATTCACCCAAACCTGTGACAAGTGAAAGTAACAAAATAACAATAAACTAATAATGAGAAAAAATAGTAGTGCAAACAAAAAGAAGAAAAAACAAACAAAATACAAACGATAATTGCCTAAGGCAAGCAAAAAGAGAATACGTCAATTATACAGCTGCTCTAGACACCACTGCACTCTTAGCCAGCTCTTCCCATGCTGACTGAATGCTGCTCCTGTAAAGGAAGTCAGCCATTCTAGAATAAACTAAGAAGAATGAAATAAATCAATTAACTGAACAAAGGCAATAAACCAATAGATGCTGAGATACTGGCATCTCTCCACCATATTTCAAACGTTTCATATGTATTTTGCCTCTTTCAAATGCAATATGAATCAATTATAAAAGATTTAAAAGCAAACACAGGAAACTCCCCCCACAGTCACAGCCCATTTGCCGGTGCTCTCCCAACACTACAAATCCCATCAGCCCCCAGCCCTCAGGTCCTTTGGCTGAAGGAGTCTGTCCTGCTGGTGCCATTGAATGAACAGGTAGGCCATGTTCCCCCAAACCACAAACATTTAATTTACTTCAGCTGCTAAAAAGGTACATATTGCCAAAAAATGTCAAAGATTTAGAAATTCTTAAACCTCCAATTGGCCACCCTGCATGTTAAGATATTTCAACTTCTTTCCTTGTTTGTTTTTGGAGTCCATGGTGTGGGTGCATTTGGGAGGAGGCAAACATAGGAGTTAGTTAAATAAAATGCCCTTTCCTCCAATTTAGGAGTCTTTGTTTGTCCAGGATATCCCCGTTCACTTTAAAAAGGTTCATGGAATGGACATGCACTCTGTTACAATGAATTAACACCTTTAAGTAAGTCTATCAATGTAGACTTCATGTTTTAGTATTTCCTGGTGCTGTATTTACACATGACTTCCTGGCCTGTGTCTGGGGACCTAGAGTTGTTTATCGCTGGATCTCAAATCCCTGGCTTCCCAAACAAGGCATGTCTGATAGGGAAGAAAAAAGCTTTCTTTACCCGCCTCCTTCAATGTCCCTGAATTTGGTAAATAGCTATAGACAAAGGGGAGAGAATTTTCCTGCATTCAGACTGGGATGCACCTTGCATTTCAACAACATGGCCACATTATCATTCTTACTGTATCCAATTCTCCTTTAAATGATTTCCATTTTGTCTTTGCCCCTCCAGTTTCAGAATGTTTTTGTAGGATGGTAATGTGCTTGGCAGAGTGCCCAATTCCTTTATACTGGTGAATGTGTGCGAATGTGTGCGAATGTGTGAGAGACAGCATGTGAGAGAGAAAGCTAACACTAAAAATGTCATGTTGGATCCTGTTGGATTTTGCACCCAGTTGCCAAAAAGAATCGGTTAAACATGTTTACTTTAGCTCTTTAAATGGGAGGGGAAAAGCCTCTTTAATCATCTTCAGTGCTTACACAGCTCAAAGAGTAAACCCACTAACTACATCCCTTGGTGCTTCAGGACAAATTAAGAGATCCCTTCAGGGCTGATGGGAACAAAGAGGCAGGTGCAGTTTCCTGCTTCCATTCAGTGTCCTATGTGAAATGGACTGCTTGCCACTAATGCATGGATGGACAGAGGACAGGTAGACTGCCCACCGCCTGAATCAGTAAGCATAAATTACCTGATTGTCACAGGCAAATACAGGTTAGTTCATCAGCAACAATTAGCTTGCTAAGTGTATTGATAATATTTTTCTGTGCTTAGCCATACAGAAAATGGAATTCATACCCAGCAAAAAAGAAAACATTTACTTGATTTTAACAAAGACAACCAGAATATAAAAATAATCAATCAGGATAAAGTCCCATCTTCCCAATCTTATCTGATTATGCCATGTTTGAAGCTGAAAGCCTGTGCTCATCTGTAATTCTAATGCTTACAGTGGAAAAAAGAAGGGTAAAGTTTCACTCAATGTTGTCACATCATTTTTCCTGCAGGAAATGCAAATACTTTGTTCTTTGAAGAATCACAATTTTGCTGACATTTTTCATCAACCGGGCTGATTAACAGGCAGTCTTGTATGAAAGTAACAGGATAGGAGCATGTGTGGCCAACACTAGGAGCAGCATAAGCTGTACATCTGCAACACATGCTTTGGACCAGATTGCAGATGCTATCTTGTGGTATGCTGTCATTCCTCTTTTAGAACTTGGATAAGCATGTTTACTGCTCTCTGAGCCCAAGATACCACACGTCATCAGAGCTTCATCTCACTAATATCCAGTAAGGCTCAGATACAGGGAACAGGGCATCAGACACATGTAATCTCGCCATTGTGAGGGTACAGTTTGTAGTGCTGGCATGTTGTGGGGTCAGGAGTAGTCTGCAGGAAGGCTAGCAAGTAAAGTCCCAGAACTTAATCATTGCAACCTGTGTGCAGTCTCACCTGTGAAGATTTATAGCACTTAGACCTCCCTGTAGATGAATGTTTTGAATATGAACGTTTGAGTAGAATTTTGCTGGTGTGCGCCATGTTCACCAAACTCGTAGATCTTAGAATTATCCCTAACGATGATGACCTGACTCAATGCTGGCAAATCCACTTGAGGTGTCTGTAACACCTTCTTACATACAATGGCCCCCAGTGTTGGTGCACAGCCAGACAAGACTGATGACTTTTTTGCTGCATGCTCAGAGCGGAACTGTACCTGTTTTACCTTCTGGTTTAATGCCACAATAATCCCAATGTTACTATATTTGTATTGAGTTTATGGCTCTAGACAAGTGTTCTGGGGATAGTAGCTAATGATTCACTATGGGGATTGGATTTATTTTACATTGCTCTCATTTTGTCCATGTTAGGACCCTCTTCTAGTGGCTGACTCCCTCTGCTATAGTACTGGGGAATATGAGAGTGATTTTCAAAGAGGCAAAGGACCCCTTAAGCAAAGGAAATGTCAAATGTTGGGAGCTATTGAATTGTGAGGAAGCGCTTTACAAAATGTTTCCGTTTTCTGGCAGTATGGTTGTCTTTGTGGTGGTTCTGTCTTTTTGTTTAATGAGGTTGTGCTCCAGCTAACAGTTTTTTTTTATAATGTACTGGGTTACTGGTACTGTATGTGAAAATGCAATTATCCTTTTTAATCCAATTCAAAAATTCAGTTCAATTCAGCCAACTTTCTGTCCTTCTCGCTAACTTGTTTTTTAATCTGTGTTGTGAATGAACAGGGAGCAAGGCAGGTGTGTTACTAAGACATTATCTTATGTGTGCTTAATTACTCAAAACAGTAGTATTAAGACAAACTTGTGTCCGTGGTATGTGTTGTCTTGTGTTTGTAAACTTGTCTTTGGCTTCTACAGTGTGATGCATTGAATAATGTTTATAAAATGCTTCCATTCACAACTGAGAGACTGCTTCTGTGATGCACAAACACAATTATGAAACATGCTAAATACATGGAATGAAAAAAGTATCTTTCCTATTTGAAATATGATCTACGATTAAGGGCAAAGCTCTTGGCAGGAAAATTGACACAAAGAACTGGAGTGGGTTGGAGACATTGGCCTATGAAAACTGTTGCCTGTTGGTAGTGTATTCATTTTTGCAAATGTATTTAAATAGGACTATTTCTTCAAGGCGGTGCAGTTTTAAGCCTACAAAAGAGGTCATTTAAGGCCCAGATAGTGTGTGTATGTATGCGTCTTTGATTTCTTAGTGTGATGGACAGTACTTTAATCCCAAATCTTAGAAATCAGAGACCAACTACGGGCAGACTGGGGCACAGGAATCTGTGTCACCAGCTCATCAGTGACTCAGGCAGACATTTCTCGGAATAGCAGCGAGCCGTCCCTACCCTTGTCTCTTCATGTTACACTAAAACCACAGCGGAAAGCAATGTCAAGCTTCTGCAGAAGAGGAAGTGTCAGTGTCAGTTGAGGAAAACTGTACACTCGGCAGCTGTTGCTATTTCAAAGGAAACATTACTTATTGGTCACAGTTAGGAGTAGACTAATACATGGTCATTAAAGTAAGTTATGCCATTATGAACAATTAAGAGTGATTGATCATCTTTATCCCCTCAGTGTCATGTTCTTACTGCAATAGATAGCTAGCAAACCTTTTGAAAACTGCCATGCTGACCTGTAGTGGTCATTTGTTTTATTGTTCAGTGCACAACAGGTGACCTGTGTCTTTGGGTGGAGTCTTTGTAATGTGTGAATCTGAGCCATTTTGGAACATCTGCAGAGCATTGGGAACAGAAGTCTCAGGTTCAGCATGTGAAGTGTCTTGTTACACTTTGAACCCATGTCTATATTTAAGGGCTCTTAATATAAGCCCATTAGTAATATGAGGGCATACTATTGCTAAGAATGAGGTGGCATATAATTTTAGAAGATCTTTATTTTATTATCACCATACCTTACTTGAAAAATTTCTAACATGTCATTGTATTTTCCAGTCCTCTATACGTTGCATGTTGTTTAAAAGCTAGCATAAAAGTGAAACATTAGGAGTTGTCTGTTCAAGTTTTAAAGATGAAATTATATCATCTACCATTATTAGTAGTGAGCCTAACTTAAACTTAAGTCAGTTTTTATATTACCTTTAAAGAAACAATTTAGTTCGATAGTCATTGTAACACTTAGCTGGAGATGACAAAGGAATGGAGACATTTTAAATGGACAAAAGATGCAAGGTTGTGTTTCTGTGGTAAGTGTCTCTCCCACATAAACCACCAGGTGAGGGCAATGAGCAGAGGTTCTGATTTTTCTAATTTGTTGCCAGTGCACTTCGACAGGAAGTGGATAAATCCCAGACAAACACTGCCTTTAACTGGATACATATAGGAGACATATTGAATTGCTTAGACCTGAAAACGTAAGACTAGCTGACTAAGTTGCATAGTGAGCTTGCTTTACATGTTAGCTTTAAGCTGGATAGTGCTGTGAAACAATAGTGGTTTAATGGCTAACATCTGGCTGCTTTAACTGTTTAATTAACCTGACATGCAATGTGATAAAGTCAGTCCTATTTAGAACCATGAGCAGTGCAGATGTGTGTATGATGTTTCATTTTTTCATCAGGGAAGTGGATGGTAAAATGAAAATATGACTACAGTCATGTTTTACCTGCACTATAAAAATAATGAAAAACAAATAAACAAAAAAAGCAGATATGTGTGAAGTAAATAAATGAACTGGCAGAACCTGAATGACATGGAAATCGTAAATGTCATGACACAGTTCAAAGGAAAACCCTTGACTCTGAAAGTTTGCGATTGCATTTGGTCATGGTCAGTTTTAATATTCTTCTCTGTCATGGATTGACAATATGGATTCAAAAGTTGTTCATAAGAAGGGACACATCTTTCCACATCGACAGAATGACAGAATTGACAGACAGGTATCATTTTGCTTTCTGAGTCAGAACTTGAAAACAATTTTTCACATTTGTTGGGGGTCTAAAATCCTGACAGTCTTACGAAATTTTTGAGCTGGATGATTGAAACTTCTTTAATTCATGGGTTGGTCAGAGTTGTTATATACTGTCAGACCAACATATAATGCCAACCAGACATTTGCCATGCACTGCTATTAATGAACACTGTTTCTCCAATCCGTTGGCCATTAACAATGTCTTGAGCTCTGTAAACACCATGGTGTTTGGTGTTGCATAGCTATTTCAGTTTTTTTATTTTTAATAAATTTGCAAAAATTTCTAAAATCCTGTTTTCACTTTGTCATTATGGGGTATTTAGTGTAGATTGATGAGGAAAAAATGAATTTAAACGATTTTAGCATAAGGCTGCAACATACCAAATGTGAAAAAAGTGAAGGGGTCTGAATACTTTCTGAATGCCCTGTATGTAACATAATGGTCTACTCCATTTGGTGATTCATGTGTGACTATAAATATTCTGTCAGATGTTTTGATCCGTTCTTTTGTGTTTTTATGCATATCAGCTGTCCTTGGAAACTAATTCTGTCAAAGTTGATTACTTGATGGAATTGCTCTGCCATTTACTTCAAAAATATGTTCAGTTATGCACTTTTTCAAGGGGAATATCTGCACTTATGATTGTGTCTCTCAAATCTTGAATAGCATGAATGCCACACCTTAAGCCTGCCTTTAAATGCTCTCATTTGATGAGAGATGATTACCCTTAGGCTGTATTGATCTCAGACTTTAATTTTGTGTGCTCAGTTACCTGGTGGATACTGTTGCACTAAAAATATGCTCTTGTTCTGGATGTTTTTGATCTTTCCACGGCTCCTTCCCTTTCCTCTTCCCTGCCAAATTATTATTTTTTAAATTTTTTTAAGAAGGCCACAATCATACACTAACCATATAATTTTTAGGTGACTGCTTAAACAATTTTTAAACACTACTGATAATTGAGTACCTACAGCGCCACCTGGAGGATAAATATTTAAATGCAGGTTTGAATCCTTGTGGGTCATGTGGTCAAGAGAAAGTGTGGACCCTATTTATGAGGCCAAAAATGTCATCAGTCAGAGCCTAATTTAGCCAGCACCTGTAGAGGCAGTGGCACAGTATCAAGCTGCTGTATATATGATCTACACTTCTAAGAACAGATGTGTTCAACGCCAGTACAGCCTGGACTTACTTGTACACAGACTTCAAATCACTTATATCTACCAAGCCAATTCTACCAACCTATTCGGACTGTGGAGTAAAGAGGGTTCATGAACAGTGATGCCTGCATTTGTTACTTGTGTCAAGAGCTGTGACACATCTCATGGAGGTGTGAATAGCCTGACAAGCCTATGCCAACAGCAGAGTAATCCAGCATCTGTCATGATAATCTTTCTGCTTAATTACTATGGAGCACACACTATTTTTTTTTCCCAGTAAGACTGAAACATCACGCTGTAGAGGCTTTGCTTAATTATGGATGTATGACCATCCTTGTTCATGGCTGCCTACTTGATCCTGCCTGCTTTTCTCAAGAGAAGTCTGTTCTGGTCATGTGTCCATGGGAACATCCTTGAGTATCCAGCCATTGCTCTTAACTTAACCACCACACAGGGAACTTCTAAAGTACAGGCTGGCATGGGTGACACACTTTCTGCTTCCAATGGTGATCAGACAGGGCTAACCCGCTGTCCAGATACTGTGAAAGGATGTTCAAGAGAGGAAGACCTGTGAACAGATAAACCATAGCCAGACATCTGAAGAAAAGCCAATCCTGTGGTTTCTTAAAGATATTGGTGTGTCTGTGTTGTCGTATGTGCAGTGGATTCACTGGATTAGACTGTCAGCACCAGAAAAGGAGGATGAAGTCTAAGTGTAGGAAACCCTCAGAGACTCAGAGTGATGAAAAACTATCCTACATCCCATGGATTGTGCCCCCTTAACAAGTTAGTAGGAAACTATACAGTAACAGGGCCCCATTGTTGTGAATGCTTTGGGAAATGTTCAGGTCTTAGAGGGGGTTGTTTAAAAGGGATAGGTTCATGCATAGATGCTCCCATTTTGGAGTGAAAAATGGCTTGTTCCATGTCACCATTTTTTCATCACCATTGTCTGTCTGTAATTGTGTGGCTGTGTCTGGACCAGCCATGAGGTTATGAGCTTCTCCTGTGGAATTATCATTTAACTTGTCATTTAAATACGGGTGTGCGACTGCAGGGCGGGAGGATCACTTTTTCAGCATGCTGGCTGTGGCTCTGTTTTTTTTTATTTTTTTTTTTTACAGAAAAAAAAACAATAATTAAAAAAAAAAACACTGCTGCTTTTGCATATGGGGTGCATCAGCGGGCTTACTTAGTACATTTCAGTTATATCTGTCTATGCCACTTTCCATCTGGAGGCTGTTCCACTCATAAATGCTACATCCAAACAAATTACAAAAGAACTGTTTCTTCTCCATAGCAGGGACGGGATCCCAAAGGAAATCCTGACAGATAAAGGAACTCTTCATGTCCTAAGTCACTATGGATCTGAGCACCCTCCTGAGAGTCAGACAGGTAAGGACTCTGGTATATCATCCCCAGACATATAGCTTTGTTGAAAGGTTCAGTAAGACCTTCAAGACCATGGTGCAACAGCTGATTAAAATTGATGCTCATAACTGAGATGAGTGGCTTCCATGTTTGAAGTCTGTAGTGTTCCCACAAACCCAGAGGTCTGCTTGATATTGGCAAGCAAGCCTAGGAAGGGCAATCACGTCTGCATTGCATGCTGATTGAACATATCAGGACCATGCGGGTGAGAATGGGTGCTATATACCTCATTTAACAGGAACGCCTGGATAGGGGAACATGAATCGCAGGTAACCTACGGAGCACAACCAGGGGAATTCAGGTTTTGGACCTTGTCCCTGCAGTTGAGTAAATATTTGGTAACCTGGTAGGAATAATATGGGATCATAAAGAGGATTTGAGCAGACAACCCAGTAAAAGTTATGTAAACCTCTTGAAGAAGAAAGTTCAATAGTTTTCACCAAGGGGTCCAAAGAAAAAGCTTAAGTGGAAGTGCAGGTGGAAACAGACTTGTCACTCCATCAACACCAGCTGACTCTGAAACTTGTGGATTGCAACCAAGGTTTCCTCTCAACACCAGTACACACCCAGGTGGTCCAACATGAAATCCACACCTTGCTAGGAAGAGTGATAAAACGGTGATCATATAAGATACCTAAGGCTTTAAGTTAAGTTAGAAAAAAACATGTGCTCGAACGTATTGATGAGTAAGAGCACCTTGTCTAGGGGTATTGCCTTATTTCAAAAGCTGGAAGGATCTATGCACTGCTGTAAGGACAACAAGAAATTAAATGTGCTACAGTTTTATGCATACACAATTTAACACCCTAGACATGTTTGTTTTATAATGGTGCTGTATCTTACCCAGGAATGTTAGCTGTTGCTCCTATTACCAGCCACCATGGAGAAGACAGTCTCTGCCCCACCCAAGGGATTTTGCCACTACATCTGGCTGCTATTTGAGCTCCATGGGGTGCCTGCCACATTCCAATGTCTTATGATTGGGAAAGTTGCGTACCCTGGGTGCAAAAGGTTCCCCATTCTCTTCCGGAAAAAACCCATGGTAAGTGACTTTCCCAATCATGACTGCTGAGGAGCCTTCACTAAAAGAGAAGTGAAATAATTGTTTGGACATGCTAACAATTACAGATCATTCATCCCTGATTTTGCTGCCATAGCTGCACCTCTGATAGCTGATAACTAAGTGTTATTTGTGGATGGTGAGAGAATACAATGGTTGATGACACCTTCTCTAACTTGAGAAGAACCCTGCCTACTAAGTTCTGATAGACCTAGAAATCTGCAAATAATTTGCTGCCCATCTGAATGCTTCTTCGTCCTGCCAAGGACTACAGGCTCACAAAATGGGATGGGTGACATCATGAGAGGTTGGGTAATTAACGATCAATTTGTCCCTTAGCAGTGTCTTCAGTGGGACTATACAAGATAGCCGCCATCAGAAAAAATTACAAAGACCTTGTGGGCCATCTCTGAAATGAAAAGCCAGTATCAAAGGCTGAGAGAGGCTGAGGTGGAAGGAGCTTAAGCCTTGTTAGGTTCACCTAAAATCTTTTTTTTTTCTCTTTTTGGACAGTGAAGTCAAGTAGTTTGGGTTTTGCTGCGTTGTCTGGAAGAGGGTTGTCACCATACTTTTAACAAATGAAAGCCCTCTGCCTTTTTCTTTTTGGAAACCATGCACCTTGCTTTTGTGTGCATCTTGGCTTATGCGTAGACTAGTGTTAACTTTGTCAAGCCTGACAGGAAACTCAAGTGTATGGTTTGCAGACAAATGTAGATCTGCAAAAAACCTGACATCCTCAGAATGGAACTCGTCAAAAAATACCATGTGAAGTTGATTGCAGGAATGTGACATTCCTGACTGGGTTTCAAGGAAGAAGCCTGTAGACAAAAGGAATTTAGCAAACTACATACATGGCAATTGGAAGCATATCTAATGGTCAGATGAAATGAAAATGGATATGGACATCAGTGTTATTTTAGGTGTAAAAGGGGAAGATTATATGGGGGAAAAATATACATGTCCACTGTGAAATGTGAGAGAGGACTGTTAAGGTATTTTTTTTTGCCTAGAGACCTTGTTAAAAGACACTTACAAGAACACTTACAATAACCTGCTTCCCTCTGCCAAGAAGCTCTTGGGAGGAACTTGGCCAGAAATGTAAATTCCAGCATAAATAATGCAAACCATTTATCGAGATCTACAAATAAATGGTTAACTTGCACAGAATCATTGTTCTCATCTGGCAATCTCAATGTTAAGACCTTAATCCAATCAAACATTTCTCGTTGAAATGAAGGAAGCAGTTCACAAATGGTTAGGCCCGAATGACCTTGGCACATACGATTGACGAGCTGAGCTCATCACCTCTCACTGAATGGGATCTGAATGCAGAAATCCATTCTTTTCTCATGGAAGAAATTTCAGCTTTTTGTATTCATATCTCATCACTTACATATTCATAGCTAAATACAGTGAGATGTGGTTTTTGTGTTGCCTACAGTGAAAACAAGGATAGGGACAGTGAACATTACAACATTACATTTAGCTGACACTCTTATCCAGCACTCTATCCAGCTTACAGCAAACAGAAAACAAACAGAAGTACATTATGCTATCAGTTATATAGCATAACCTGAATCTAAAATGCTGCAGAGAAATCTGACAAACATTTCCTTTAAACTGTAAAAATGGAATGCAAATTGATCCTTTTTCTGAGGTTCAAACTGAGAGTGTCCCTTTTGGTTTTGCTAATGTCTGGGATCACTCTTATGACTTTCAAATCCCTTTCTGCAGCTGAGGCATATGCACAACATAAGCATTCAAATATGGGATGCTGGAGGGTGGATCTTTAAAGCCTATCTGATGGCGAACTTGAGCTTTGCGAATCTAGAGAGCTCGGAGCTCGACACAGTTGAAATTATTTCCAATACCCTTTAAATCCCTCAGCCCTTATCAATAAATGCTGCCGGTGACTGTTGTGGTTTGTTGTGACACATCTGCTTTAAAAAAAAAATGAAAGAAAAAAACCTTGACAAGCTGAACTACCTCTCAATTACAACAAATATCAGTGCTACAAGCGCCCAGCCCTGACAGCTGCTATTAAACGGAAACATCTGTTCATTCTGAAGAGTTATTTTTGAACCTGGGAATCTAGGGCAGGTACTGTATAATTAGATGACTGAATGGGGGATTTAACCTCTACGTAAGCACTCAGACCAGCATAGACTGATCTCTGTCTTTTCTGGCCCCAGTAACAAAGGAGACCTTTACAGGCGGAGACCTGTATTTTAGAAAAACATGTTGACTTTTTTAGGTAGCACAGCTCAGAACACATTGATAGACTTGTTTCCCAAGAGACCTCTATAGTTCAATAACCCTTACGCACATTCCGATGATATCCATCAAAACACATACATTGTTCATTTTTTTATGTAGTACCACATGCCATTATTTGTATTGTTTACATTGATGATTGATGAATTGTGGCATATTCACAAATTGCATATTGAAATTGCATTTGGATTGGGTCTGCATCGGTTATTTTTATTAAACTCTCCTGCAGCAATTCTCTTGTGCATACTGATCTTGGGTGATTTTTTTCCCCCTTACCATGCTACAGTATAATACTGTAGAATAAGCATTACCTAACTGTCTTGAGCTGCTGCAGTTATAATAACATTTCTGTGCCAGAACTCTCTGGAGTTCAACCTGTACTCACATGATTTTCTTTACAGCATTTCTCCCTTTTAAAAATAAAATCCTATGGGTTTCTGTTAGTCAGGGATATATTAATACAGGCAGTCAAATCCAAAGAACAAATCCCCCTATCATTATGCATTCTACCACCTGGCCATTAGAGCCCCCCACTTTTCCTCCCCTTTGTTCTTCTTCATGGGTCCCCTGCTGCCGGGTGCCACTGAGATCCCACATCCACTTCAACACTCACTTTGCTCTGGATATACACAGGGAAACTCGACCCCTAATCAGCGCACTGTTCGGCCCTCTTCTTCTCCAAAGCCTCTGCCTACTTTCCTCTCCTTCAGCTCTTAATAAATGATAATTCTGTGAATTGTGTGCTGTTGCAGCTTAGTTTCTTTCCAGCTTAGCGTAGTTCTACTATCTATAGTACCAAATATACAAAGAGGATTTACTTTAGCTCCTCTTTGGTTGCCATCAGGGGACCAAGGTAAAATTTCGCTGGTTTTATCCATACTGAAGTGGGGTTTTTTTGTTTGCTTATTTATTTATTCATTTACTTATTTATGTATTTATTTAGAGGGCATACTCTTAGGAGAAAACTAATTATATGACACTGTTCTTTAAACAGATCTAGCTAGAAGGTGCTCTGTCAAAATCTGTCTTGGAGCAGACATACTTCATAACCTTGAATTGCCAAAGCTCTGTTGCCAAGGCATGGTATTGCTGTTCCTTTCATTGTATAGTTCCTTTCATGTTACAGCTGCAATACCGTGCATTTGATCCATGACATGTGGTTTCAATTCAATGGCGCAGATTAACTCAAGCCTTAGTTAAAGTATGTGCAGTAGTGACATAAGAATCCTTGTACATTTAGACATAAGAACATCTGTATACTGTATCACAAGTATCCCAGTTTCCTTGATCAATGAATTCAGATTAGGCTGAAAATGCTCCAATTCTGGTCAAATGGTCAGGAGGGCTACCTGAAAGGGTGTTAGAAGGCCTACAAAAGTCCCAAGATAAAAAAAAAACCTACATTACACTGATAAAGAATAAACTGCATAATCCTCCTTATTCCACCAGCAGTTTAATCCAGAACCAGTATATGAATTATTGTTGTTATATAATTCTGAAAAGAAGTTTTTAATTCCAAGGAAAAATGCTAACCAGGATTCCACAATAAAAGTTTCTTGATTTTCTCTGGAAATGCCCACTCAATGCCAATGGTCATATACAGTCTGTTTTGTATATCAGTCATAAACATTAAGCAAGTTTTTTATATTTGACATACTTTTGATAACATGGTATCTTTATCTTCTACAATTCACATATTCCTGATGAACTTTCAGCTCACAGCACAGTGAGTGGCCTAACTATTACCCTGCCTGCAGTGGTGAGGCGCATAAGGGAAGACAGCATTGGCAGATACAACTGTGTGTTTTGGTATGTAGATGTGTTTAGCGAGATGGTCTGTTGCATAAATGTCCATAGCAAGGTGCAACAAGTAGTTAATTTAGTTAGATTGCTGATGACAGGCTGTTAGGCAAGTAGCAAGCTATTAGTTGCGAGAGAGCCCATTAAATCCACTAACATGCTGAAGGTGCTTCTAGCTGCATAGCTAAAAATTTAGCTTTAACTTTCTGCTATTACATATGTAGTAAACATTTTTAATTTGATAGGCTGAGTTAAATTAACTAAATACCTAATCATTAATTAATCATCATAATTTCTTTGTACTACCATTAATTGAAATATTACCCTTTGTTGATTTAAAATGCATATCTCCACAAAGGCACACCTTTCAAGTCAGAAGATGCTGAAAAGACTAAGAGTATTGGTGCAAATAAATGATGACTTTTATACTTTACAAGACCTAACTACAATTTAGAACTTAATCTGTATTTTGCGTATGGTCAGTGTATAAGGTTCTCACTTATAAGGCACTACTGCAACAAAAAAGGAATAAAACTGTACCTCAAATCTTGCTCCTGTTTTCACAAGTTTGCAGATAGATACTTTTCCAGGTTCAAACATACAATATATGGTACATTAATTCCACTTTATTGAAAAGTAGGCCACAGCAGAATCTGCTTTGTAAACAGGGTATGTAAATAGCCATTTACCTTTATGCTTTGAATTAATCATGAAAACAATTATACTCCCATTATAATTTAACACTGCACTGCAACAGGGTGGCATGTAAATCCCAATTTATTTGTTTATGTCTTGGCACACCAGAATAAAAAGATTCATGAAACTTTTTGAAGGTTTTGCACATGTTACTTTTAGAATATGTCATTTACTGGCTGCCTCTTGCTACTGCACAGACTGCAGTTCACAGTGAGGGTGCCTTCTGAGAAATGCCAGAAAGTGACCTAAATTCATATCTGTACTCACTTTCATATTGCTTCTTTGCTAATCCAGTGGAAATTAAAGTGATGTGTGATTTCACTAATATCTGTCAATGGATGTATACTGCATTTGAAATGCTGCGACCTAAATGCATAGATCTCATCTGGCAGTATTATATCAATTTAGACTTTTCTCTAAAAAGTCCTATAAATATTATAGGTACTTGTGCATTTTTGCGTTCCTGAACTCAAAGCTGTCTAAATGGCATTAATGATGGCAATGGCACGATCACAATGTTCCACATAGCTGGAGACTGCAGAAAAAAAAAAATTGAGATAGTAAAGGAGAGAGAGTTAAAATTCCAGTGGCCTCTGAGCGAGGAGCAGAAAATTCCATCTGCATTGCAGCATTCTGTTCATTTGTAGGAGCCAGAGAGTCCTGCTCTTATTGAAAAGACTCCTCCACTAAACAGCACAGTATATGAAAAATGACGAAAATGCTAGTTTGAGCCAGAATGTGAGCTTGTGTCATGTATTGATTGCTAAGCTTCAGTCTGCAGGGACTGAGCTTGAGATGAAGGGGGTCATAATCAGAAAGCCAGCGACTCCACATTGTCAAAGAATGGACTTCTTGTTTTGAAGGTTGCACAGGCCACAGTGCTCCCTAATTGCTTCAGTTTCATTGCTGGGTTTCAGGCAAGCCCTGGAGATAAAGCGCTGGCACTCTGCATTTTGTTAAGATTAAAATACTGCATTGCAGGCGTCCTTTCCCTCTGAGGTCATGCCCACTTCTCAGAGTAACATATATTAATGGATTTCCTCTAGCGTGCCCTAAGACTCCAAACTAGAAATATGATGTATAGTTATATACTCTCACCTGGCTGTCAGTAAGCATGCATGATCCAAATGGAATTACACTGCTTTTGAGCAAAGAGCGAAGGCTTCTCTTTACATATTTCACCTAAAGGTTGAAATAAAGGATGAATTTTCTTTAAAACTGTATATATGTATGAAAGGGGATTGACAATAGAGATAATTAAACAAAAATATTCTCTCTGGAAAATGCATGCAAAGCAAAATACATGCAAAGTGAAATGCATAGTGTTTAGACTAAATCCTAGATGTGCAACCTCTAGTAAAATGTATGTGTATGGTTGCAATCCAATCACAATGGGCTGTTTATTTAAAAAAAAAAACCAAAAAAAAAAACAAACTTATTGTCTGCTGAAAGGACAGCTTCTCTTAACACAGATTATATGTGTAACGTTACAGGAATATGCATTTAAACGAGGACATGGACTTGTTTTCCCTTTCATGTTTAAAAAAAATCACCACCATATCAATCAATGAGGCTTTTCACACAAGCTTATAGAAAAAACTGTTTAATTTTCAAAATTCTAAGAGGGCTGTGTGCTGAAGTACCAGTGCAATTGCTGATTTGCAATGTCTCAAAAAAAGACTGCACTGAATGGTTTGGTTCAGTTAGGAAGAATGGTGATCAAGGGGGTGGTTAGCACCTGGTTGAGCAGCTGCATGATCATAATCATTACAAGACTTGAACAGCAGCAACAGAGTCAATGCTTTATGGGTATAATAGAATAATATTCCTGGGCCAACACAGGTCTTCAAACTTGCAGTGCCATGAGGTTAGCATCACTGTGCTCAGCTGGGCTGCTGAGTAATTCACAGTGTTCCACATATTCATTTTGCTTGAGAATTATCACTAAAGCCACCCCTCTCACTTTAGAATCTCATTGGCCTTTTAGCCATTCTTTCAATGTATTTGGGCCGTACTGTAAAATAATTGGTTAAGTACATTTATATGCTTTTCAAATGTAGAAACTTGTCAGCATAATTCTTGTATAATTAAATGCTGAGAAACTCCAAAATATCTGCAGTTTGCAAAGAGTATAAGTGGAAAGCCTTTATGGAAAGTTCTTGAGCTTTCATAACTAAATGGAAATTAATTGGTTCTTCATTAACATTCAGAGCATCACAATCAATGCAATCTGAACGTGTAAAGTAGGACACTGCTTTTAATTAACCTATGCTAATTATGGTGTATGCTCGCAATTTGTATTAATTTGAATGAAATATCATGTTCCTGTTAATAAGGATTATGCTTTAATGGTGAACTCATTCTTGGTAGTCTTTCTTAATCTTCCTATAAGAATGTGTGGATGTCGGTAGTTTAAGACATCCTTGCTTTGTAATTATTCTTGAAAACAAGTGCCCAGATTTAGCCTTAAGCCAATTTTAATTGCCCCTTCCCATACAGGGACTAAGAGAAATGAAATAGCAAAGAAACAAGCACACATTGGTTTTCATAAGTGCATAAATAAATTGAAATTGTTTGATGCAGCATCTCTTTAATGTTCAGTAATGTATAATGAGGTTGTTGATCAAGCTGGAACATTCCTTGTCTTGATTTTCAGTTGAAATATTTTGTTTATGTTTTAGCGACAGCCATCAGCCATCACACAGACTAATGTTGCTAAAAAAACAGGGCACATTTGTAAAGGCGCATGTTCAATGCAGTCAACGTTAAATTAATGACTAACATACAGTACAACATGCAGATATCTAAAGGAGGTTATTATACAGTCAAGCTCCAGAAACACCTCATTGTGGCAGTTCCACACATTCCAAAACCCATTAAGCATGATACCTGACCCAATTTATGAGAATCCACGTAATAATGAAGAGCTTTGTTACGATAATTAGAAAAAAATGTGACAACAGCAAAATATGAAATATGACAGCAGAAATTGGAATGCAATTGTGAATAAAATGAATTCGCTATGCATAATAAAAAGAACAGCTGAAGAATTCCAGAAAAAATATAACATGACACTCAGATGTGTGAAAATGTACAAATGTGTTTTGATACTGCTCACGCAAAAGATACTGGCTGGGATTTCCTGAAGAAATGCCTTTGACATATCTTTAAGAGGCAAAGAGATCCAAATGTAGCAGGCATAGTGCAGGATCAGTTAAACCAAACTTGGCATCTGAAGACACAAGGCTTGTTGCTGCATGCAATTTATGGTATAACAAATCTGATGCCAATATACCAAGGCCTCTTTAGTTTTTGTTGGTTTACATTAATGGATTCTCCTGAGTAAAAATAAATACGCTTGAGCTTGCAGTATAGCCCCAAATGCCAATGTTACCATGCACAGAGCTCCAAAAAAGACACCACCCCCTCCTACAGTCAGGACAAGAGCATGATTAGACCCCATGGCCCATGATTAGACCCATGGGGACCTGGCTCTTTAGCTTAGCAAGATTGTTATATCTTGTGCTGTGCCCTGAGACCAGTGATGTGCAGTTTGGAGCCCACAGCAGTCCTGTCTCCATTACACACATAAATATGCTTTAACGTAGTGCCATGGGCTTTTCTTCCAAGTGCAGAGCATCAAAAATGCAAGATGAAGGACCCATTACTAGGCTGCCTTTTCAACGTTTCAACACTATGTGTGCTCTGTATTGTGTACCAGTTAAAATTCTCACTTTTTAAAGCAAACATTACCTTTATTGGAGGTCTTAGTGGACAAATGAACAAATTAGTGGAATGCGTAATTCATCCAATTTACAAGACTTCACTACAATTTTAGCATTTTTGTGCTGTTATACACATATAGAAAGATAATGACATTACACAGGATAAAGAAGCAGTGTACGGTTTTTGATGAAAAACTGTGTGTGAGTTGTAGCCTACCATAGGAAATCCCACACATGTTTGTGAGCCCACACTGCAGTTTTATACAGGCTAGCATACAGTCTCTCAGCAAATCTGGCGAAAACATTAAAACAAACAGCAGAAAGTAGCCATCCTCCACAAAATGTTCCGATGTTGATATCGAAATGAAATCTGTGGGGCGAGCCTGAATTATCACCCTTTGAGGAAAAGGCTCCCCTATTGAGAAAAGATTGTTGTGTGTGACATCTTGCATGTGCTGCTGTGCAAATAGACCTACATGAGATGTGCATGCTATAAACAACTGTGGGCCCTGACAGATCACCATTTTCCCCGGAACACAAAGAAGACTGACAAGCCTTGGGTAATTGCTGAAGCTAATCCCATGCTGTCCAAACAATTTGCACATGCTGTCGGTAAACACACAGGGAGGTTGTAACTATTGGCTCAGTTTGTTTTTTAGATGTGGCCACAGGTTTGTGCAGAAAAGTGGTTATTTTTTTTTTTCTTTTTGGCCATTATAGAATATTTCAAGTGGAGATGCAGCCGGTCTAAATGCTCTCCGTCACTTTTGCCATGTATTTCTGATTCCCGGGACAACACCTCTGCAATGGAAAATGAAAGGGTATTCAGGAGCAAACAGTGTGGAATATGTGCTTGTATGTTGTGTTCTGGTATTTGCCTTTTTCATCACTATAGTGAAAATATTGAACATAATCACACCTAAGACTTCATAATTAGAGAGAGCACAGGTGGATATATTTTGATGCACAAAATATATATTTACATTTAAACCTCATTTGTACATACATATTATGTTGTCTTGTAGAGAAAACGTGTGTTACAGATGACTGGGACCCAGTTGAGAAAAAGGCAGCTGGGTCTTGTGTTTAGTGGAAAATTCTCACCCCTTGGCTGACTTCAATAGCAGGAAAATAGAAGTAACAGGCATTGTAGTGCTGTATATAATATATTGTGTGTTTATTTATTTACCTATTCATTAGTTTGTGCTGAAAACCATGTCTGATGAAAGGCCATGTCAGAGGTCCTTCACCAGGAACTGAATCAGGTTTGGTGGTTTAACAGGGAGCCCTGGTACTACCCCTATGTTGACTGCTGCAGAAAGCCTCTAATAATTATTGAGCTTTTCAAGGACTGCAGCTGAACAGGCTAGAGCCCTGATATTTCTAAAGCAACAGTGTGCAAGATTGCTCTTCTTTGAATGTAATCATTGTGACAATCTGCTCGTTTTCTGCCGAAATACATTTTTACACCATCACTCTAATCTTGGTATTAAGATGGGGACAATAATTTTCTTGTAAAGCACTAGACAAGTGGAAGATTATATTCATATTGCAATTTTTGTTCTCAGCATGCTGAAATGAAAGTAAATGCTGTTTGTGGCTGCTCTGTTTGATTCCTCCAGGCAATGCTTGCTTCTCTTCCATTTTCTCTAATTCTGTCTCGCTCTCTAATAAAAAGACTGTCATCTCACAGCAAAAATTGCATCAAAAGGCCTTGAAGCCGACACAGATCAAGGAACTTGCAGCCATTTAAATCAGTCTCTTTTATACAGGTCTTGATTTTCATTCCATTTTAAATCCTCGTCCCTGTGTCACAGAGAAGGAAAGATTAATATTTATGTAATCAACAGAAGTAAAGAAACAGTGCTGTACTAATTTAATAAATAATTCCTATGGAATATTAATATCTCTGAATGCAGCTATTGGATTTGCCATGCTGTCTCCTTTCTCTCACTCCCTCAGGATACTGGTGAAAATGAAGTTTTAGCATCTCAATGAGTTTTTCCTGGCGAATTTATTTTTTACATAAATATTATTTCAAGAAGAATTAAGGATTAAGGATGAAATCATTGCTTTTACAATTTAAAACAGGGCCAGTCCAGTCCAGTCAAAGGCTGCAGGGGCCTGTGATGTTCATGCAACCTCCAGACATAATTATATGCCATGGACAAGTCAAAGTATCTGTTTTGCACAGCATCTTAATCAAGTGGAAACTGAAAGGCAGCCATTGAACTTGCAGGAATACGGGAGGTAGAGATGGTTTGATTTAGGTTTGCAGAAGTGGCTGCAGCATGTTTTAGAATGTTACGTTAACCTTTTCATCCATGTGTTGTAATATTTTCACACTTGATATCAGATGCTCTATTGCATGATGTGAGTCTTTGAGCTTTTATAGCTTAGTAAGTTCAGTAAGATGGTCTTTACTGAGCTTGAAGATGATGTGGGAGAGGTTCTTGTCCAGTCTTGCAGGGTGGTGTTTGTTGGCCGTAGACTTCTCAGTCCCTGCATGAATGCCCTGCAATAACACATTGTAAAGGCAGACTTTTAACACAAATTCTGCACTGGAGGACAGAGAAGCTTTGATGTTTTGTTGTTTGACATCTGTTGTGCTCCTGGAACTGAATGTTATAGATCGAGAAAACTGATAGTCAGTCACAGTTTGCAATCCCCCCCCTTTTTTTTTGCTTTTTACTGAGGAGTCTTAAGATGTGCATATTGAAGTAATACACTGTAGTACTAAGATATGATTATTTCCTTAGGTTGTTGTATGTCTATGGAATGTGATGCACTGTTTCAGTTGGGAAAAAAAAACACAAACTGGAAGATTCTTTCATTGTTGTTGTCTTCATTTTTTGTGTTTTCCTTTTTTGTTTGTGAATCACCCAAACTGCATAACATTATCAATAAAACGAATGCATGAATGTTTAATTTTCAAAGGAAGTAGTTTCAGTAGAGAGAATTCATGTTAGATTTTACTGACCAAATGAGGGGAAAGTAATAATGAGCCGTGCTGCTCTGCTAAATTGCTTTTAACACTGACCTAATTTTACTTTTTCCTTCACAAGTTTGCAAATGGATTGAGCTTTGGCTACAATTAATTAACAGGAATTTAATGCATTAATTAGAAGAGAAAATGTCTAGGAAGTCATTAGTATGATAGGGATAACATTACCATGGAGAATCAACCAATTGAACTCTCGGTGATAAACAATGTTTTGCTAAGGGTAGGGGAAACATTTTCCTTCTGATTTAATTGAGTGAACACACGACTCGCTTTATTCACCAAAATGGCCTGTAATTACTTTATCCATTTTTCACACTTAAATTGCAGTGCAGTTGGTTTCTGTCACATATCTTTTGCCATTAGTTTAATTCTTCAAATTAAATATAAATACAGACTTTTTGTTGATAACTACAAACACTACTTTCCTCCTCCCCTAATATTTTGGTTTTATTAATAAATTTAAAAATTTTGAGACAAAATATTTTGAATTATGCAAGATTAGAAAATTATGAAATGTTCTGTGACCCTGTGTCACAAAATCAAACTACCACGTGACTTATGTAATAACTGGCCAGAATTTTGCTTTCTTTCCTTGTTCTGTCCATTAATACACAGCAGCGCTATGACAAGTAGCCTACTTCATAAAACAACAGGTTGTGATCGATTGTTCCTGTTGGTCAGTGTGTATTCCTGTTGTGACAATACTCACAAATATACCACAGGAAACTGGGCTGTGGGAAGTAGGGGTGGTGCGGGTTCTGCAGCACCCCCTGTTGGAAAAGACAAACATCACAGCACTCTCTGCCAGATGCAAAGAAATAAACGTATTAAAACATTTTAAATAATTCTCCTTTCGTTATTTACCTAAGAATTCATGGTCAACAGATGTCACATAGCCTAGTCATCTAGTAATAATGTTGCATCATTCAAGGTAGCTAGCTATCACAATGGCACAGAAGCGAATTTCAGATTTCTTTGGTAAACCATCAGCTTCTAAAAAGAGCACAATGGAAGACCAATGGATCCAGGAAAGCATCCCAATGCCTGGACCTGTTTAACTATGCATAGTCTATTTGTATGTTCTTGTCTGCTGTGTGTGTGCACCTGATATCTGCACCCTGTCACAGAGCCAGAGGTTTAAATAATGTCATGTAATGTAATGTATTTGAGCTGTTAAAATATTGTGCATATGTGGATATGTTCTTGTCTGCTGTGCGCGACAGCCTTTTGGACCTATTTAACTATGTCTTGGCTATTTGTACATTCTTGTCTGCTGTGTGCATCGGGGTCTGGTAGTTGCAAGACTGGTAAAGTAAAAAGGAAATAAGAGAGCTTTTTCAATAATCCTATATTTTTGTTTTCTTATCAGCATTACTTCTTGGGGAATATAATTTTGTGATAATTTCATTTTATGCACTTTATTTTGCAAAAGGTATGGTATTGTGAGCTGAATGTGTCATCTCATACCTATTATAGGCACACTTACACAGGGATGTACAGTATATGTACAAACAAATATAAGTATGGGTACATAAACATGAGGCAACACATACATTATAAACAGCAGGTAAATAGTGAAATTGTTGTTGTTTGTCTTTGGAAGCAGGCAACTTTGGTTGTGTTTACAGTAATTCTAATTTAAGATGTTATCAGAAAGATGCCTGCAACTGAGGAAGCTCATAGCCTCAGGCACACCAAATGATCAGGTCATTCTTCTCCTCTTGCTTTATTTTCAAACATTTGACAGCCGCTGTCATCTCCTATTATTATCTGAAGACACACAAAGTAGATGTTGGGTTTGCAACCTCTCCCTTATTCAAAGACTACTGCCAAACACATTTTGCTTTACATATACCTCATATATTTTTCTGTTTCATGGATAGAACTTGTATACTTCATTTTATTTTTCATATGTATTTTTAACTTTCTTTTTATTTTTGCAGTGTGTTTCATTATATACTTTATTCTATCCTATCTTTTCAGAGATACTGAAAAGAATTACAATATACCTCTTTACTTAATAAGTTCTTTGGTATGTAGACACATTTGCTTATGGTTTATTTAGATTGCGATCTATGCCTTGTGTTGTGTATATGGTTAACAGGTGAGGTATAAGTTGATGGAAATGTGATTTGTACTGTGGAAGTGTTAAACAGTTTTTGAATTATTATTAGAATTCACATTTAAATTAATTTTGCTGAAATATGACATTGCCCTGAAGAATAGATGGAATTTTACCCTCAGCATTGAATTATTCGTCTTACATTATATTTAAGTCTTCATGATATATAACATCATAATGATAAAAAGGATGGTATTGTATCTTCATTTTTATTATACATACAGATAAAGTTTATTCATATTCTGCTTCACCAGTATTTCATGTAAAAATACTTTAACAAAAATTTGGATCTTGAAATATCTATTGTTATTATGTATGTCCTCAAGCTTGAAAAAAAGGAAAAGAAAAATTTTTGAGAAAGAAAACAGAACAAGAGAGAATCTTTCTATGAGTGCTGAACATCTTTTTCAAGGTTAATCACAGCAAGTTAATCTGGCCTTAGGTGAGCTTTGATCGTTTTGTTCCAGCTGCTATAGTAACAAGTGATATTAATGAAGCCTGATGCATCTTCATCCCTAAGCACAGAGATGGTCTTACAAACTATCTTGACTCCCTCTCTGCAAGAATGGACAAGAATAGTGCTAAGGAAAAGCATAAAAGCAAATGAGGGAGATTTGATGTGGAGTCTGCATACTAACTGTTTTGAGATTGTTGTTCACTAAAAAAAAAAAATAATACCTTGATGTATTGCAAGTCTATATTCCTGATTCATATAACAATCTGGTCTCACATTTTTTAATTTATTATTTTGTTTAGCTCAGTAAATGATATTGGTATTTCTAATACCAATATTTAAAACCAACATTTAACCATATAGCCTACATATCAATATTAACACATTAACTTGTACAATTAATTATAAAATAATGTTAACTAATTATTAATTTATTAATAAGAAATCACTTTTTAATCACAATCATCTCACACAAGACACAAGGCATGGTTTTTTTTTTAGCTAAACTGGAGTGAGATAAAACAAACCTGTTTTAGAAGGAAGAATAAATAAAGCTGATTCGTGCTGCAGAGGATCTGATTTATGCTATGATTATATGCCATGATGTCACTACATAAATGTCTCAATGTTATACATTTTATTATGACATCATTACATATATGCCATGATTTGTCTCTGTTTGTCAGTCTTCTACGAAATGTAGAGCATGGGGGTGGAGAACAGCCATGGTGGAGCAGGCTTGATAACTATTTACTTTGATGACCAAAAAGCACAGCTGTGTAGCTGAGTAGCTAATGGTACCAGTATTTTATTGATGCTTTAACTGTTACAATTGTAATTTCATTTAGATCTATATTTTAACCTGCAGCAACCAGCCTGTTGAGATGTATTCCAGCTCCAAAAAAGATCTTTAAAATATTTTTCAATGAAATATGCACAGTAGCATTTTCTAATTAATTTGAGTAAAAGCTAGCAGTCTTTTGCCATGCTCAATGATTGTGTATCTTTAAATTTTAAGCTTACTCTGTGGGATCAAATAAGAGGCACTTAAGGTCAACTCATTCCAGACATTCCTCCTTGAATTGAGTGACAAACAGACTCCACTTGTGTTGTCAAACAAATAGTGTTTTAGGGATTAACTAAACTACAGCAAGCGAAAGACTGACAAAATTGCAATCAGGATCAGAATAAGATCAGAACAGTATCGTCTCATGGTTGTGGTTTAGATATTTTCTTGATGATTTCATCCAAAACCTGTTATCTGTTACATTCTAAGCTATGTTTGTCGAAGTGGGTCCTTTTATGTTTAATCTGCTGTTTTGCCATGGATCTACTTTTCAGTTAGTAAATACTTTTCAGAGTAAGCTGAACGAATTCAGAGTAGATTTTGGAGGCATCATTTGTACACCATTTTTTTCCTTGCATGTTTTGTAATTTTCTCAAATGTTGTCCCATACAGTGTCTGTTGAGCACTTAATGCATTTTTCCCCTAAAATAATGTCCTTGTGTTTTGAATTGTCAGACTTTCTGTTGAAACTGAATTTATTCATTGCCTTAATCACGAGCTGATCGTATCTCCCATTGGATCTTGTATGAGGATTACCAAAACAATATTACTGAAAACCAAAATGAAACTTGCAGGCATAATAGCCAGAATAATTCTTGCACAATACTGTGAATAACACTGACTGTTATTGCATGCAAGAGCTTGATAGTTCTTCCTATAGAATCATGTATTTGTTTCCGAGCCGTCCCATATGTGTTCTGGTACTAAACATTCGACATAAGAACAGCAGCAACAAAAACACACATACACACTAGTACAGTATATGTTTAATTATGTGCTTGTGTACTGGTAATAGACAGATGTATACCCACAGAAGAGAGCTGAGCAACAAATTCACTAATATAGCCTTACAATTTTTGTTGTTTGTGACATACTAAAGCTTATTGTTAATGCTGAAAACTCTACACAAAAGGGAATTCAAAACCTTAGTTGCCAGATAAAATTAAGTCATACGGAAATATATCTGTAACTAGATCTGCTAACATGCTAGTGGGAAAAGCAACATTTGCATTAATTACATACTATTGCTGGCAGAACACTTTGCCCTTATGCAAATAAGTATCAATTAAAAGATTTACGGATGGAAAGAATGTTAATAATTAGTTGAAACTGTACAAATTTTATGATAGTATATTGAATTCCATTAAAATATATAGTGACAAAAACCCAAGAGACAATTTTCTTCCAAAGAAATAGGTCACAGATTCAATTACAGTCACTGAAGCATGGACTCAATCTATCATGCCAAATTAAGTGCATTTTAGCAACCTACTTTTTCTCTCTGAATTTTATAGACACATTCAGTAGAGTGGAGAGATTCTACAGAAAATGAATTACTTGTGTTTTTCTCTGTAATTTGTGGCTGTTTTAAATGTTATGCATATAAGAAAATAATCTTCTCCACAGAAAAAGCTGTTAACTCTCAGCTTGTCTTTGAGGCCAACAACTTTACCTTTTCTTTCTTCTCAGCCAAAGTTTCAGAATTGTTCAGACAAATCCATTAGATTCAACATACACAATCTATTTAAAACATCTAATATACATATAGTTGGACTTTGTTTGGACATTGACCTTTGCTTAAAACTCATCCATTTCTCTGTTAAAATAGCACTCATTTTATGACTGAGAAATTCATATTAATACCCTTGTGGAAAATTCCAGACTCCCCTGGCATTACCAGAATAAGGGGTTTACAGGTGAGCTCTGTAAACATTAGGCCTAATTAGATTAAAAAAAAATGTTTGTGGTATATGTATATGTGTATGTATATGTATATGTATATTTTCAGGTGCTGAGGCTAAACAATAGATTAGCTGACTGTGTGAGCTTGCTTTTCCAGATTTTTTTTTCTTTTTAGTAAACATAAGTATATCAGATAAAATATATTTATGTGCATGGTCAGGACATGTCAGAATGGTCAGGTACAGAATACCTCTGTGGGATCATCTTGGCTGTTACATGCCAGTGAACTTGCTAGGATAAGACTAAGGATTTCTTATTTATGTGACTGTTTGTAAGACTGGGTTAATTTCTTGTCTTTTTCATGAACTTCATTTTTACTTATTATAAGACATATTTGCCCCATGTGTAATAAAGAGAAAATTGTGGATATAAGTTGTGGATATAAGTTGGAGATTGATGTAATGGAGCCCTGTTATGCTCCAATTCCTATAATAAAATTCCTATAATGTTCTTACAACAAAAGAGAAATGTTTTCCAATACATTGGGTCATGATATTCCCTACTGCTGGTGCCTTGGTGTAATTACAACATACTGGAATCTGTAACCACATCTGCAGCTACAGTACATAAAATGTTTGCTTAAAAAGTTTGTCTTAGTTACCTCAAATTAAGCTCAGTTAGTAAGCCTTTTGAGAAACAAATATAGTCAGCCAACCTAAGACAGATAATAAATCATTGTTTGATTATTGTGTGTGTGTTACAATTTAATATTTACCATGTAGATTTATATGTTACTAGCAAACACATCTAGGTTTGTAGCTGTGTGACTCATTAGTGAGACTATTTTTCATATAGGATTAATTGAATTTGGCATTGTTACTCATCATGTCAGCTATACTCAAACTTGAACAATTTATTTAATGGCCTGATAATCCAGTGCCTGATGCTGTGTGGCCACCCACATTTCCATTTATTTTTAATATGCAATACAGTAATAATATAGCACTGTGCTTACACTGTAGACAGTTGTGAGTTTGCCGAGATGAACGTGGGTTCTCCTGAGACTACTTCTACAGACCTTTAAAATAAAAGCCAATGGGCTGAAAATGAACTGCCAATAGGAAATAGCAAAGACTACAAGGTATTGTATGGATTATGGGGGGGAAAACTATCATCTTATTATCTTAACATTAGGCAGATTATTTCTGTTTTTTGCTTCTCTCTCTGCTAGCCCCAGCACAATGAAGATGCTTATCTTCTCCTCAGCAGAGATGAAACAGAGTGCAGTCCTAGGGATAATGACAGCAGGACAACTGAAATCTATTTCATCCTGGGCAAAAACACATGCCCTGAGGGGTGTAGTAGAATTACAAAACTGTTTTCACAGTGCTGCATATGTGTAATGCTGAGTCTTCCTGTTTTTCTTCTTTTGCCTCTCCATTTCTGTAGGAGAGTGGTTGAGGTCTACAGAACCCCTTCAGTCAGAGTGCTGTTGAAATTTGACTGTTTTTATCTATGCCTCATGATATCACCAACTGCAAGTGCTCAAAAAGCTTTGCTCATTAACACCGCTGCATGCCTCCCATTCCCTCTTTTTATATGAATATGCATAAGGGCATATGGTGATTAAAATGCTTCAATTATGCTACACATTACATGAAATTGCTCAGCAGGGATGTATATGTCTAGGAGCCAGAGTGAATCGCAGTGTTATATTTTGTTAGTACCAGAAGTCAGCTGGTTTATTTCTTCACTGTCACCCCTCAGAGCTCTTGTGCTCCTGTTTCAAATATAATTCATCCTGCTATGAAAGTAGGAAAGAATAGATTACATTCCCCACACGTCCTTTCATTACTTTGCTTCAAGTCACTTTCACAAATACAAATACCCATCCTTGCCAACAAAACTATTCAGATGTGTTCCTATTTTAAGTTGGCTCCCAACACATATTGAATAGTATGTGGGTATAGCATTTTCTGTAATACTGATCTAAAATGAATGCTGCAAAATATGGTTTCCTTTAATAAATAAATAAATGTATATATAGTCTGTCACTACCAAAAACAACACACTAAAGTCTCTTAGAATTCTAAAGGTGTATTGAAGATGTATCTGATATAGAATTGACAGAAAGTAAGGAATGATCTTGCCATACTAGCCTTCACACTGATGATCTTCAATAGATTTTTGACAGCAACAGATCCAGCTTCCTGTCAGTAGTTGTCTACTGAACCACAGACGGTTCACACATTTCCTGTAAAGCATTTACCCCATGAGCTTTTAATACAGTGTTGCGATGGAAGGACTAATGATACACAACTGTGAAACATGGCTCTGGATTTGTCTTCATTTTATCATATGATTTGCTATCTGTCTGTTTCATATTTCATCAAATGCACTGGGAAATGTTAAACTTCTAGTTGAAATACTTTTAGTATTGATTCAGCTCTTGTTATTCTGCACTCCATTTGATCTCAAGCTGGTACAGTGCTTGATATTCTCCACTGAAGAAAGCTCCATAAAACAGTCTTTAATAATTCATGACACCAGAATTAGATTTTAGCTGCACTGCTCAGAAATAAAAAAATGACAACATTACTTTGTGGAATAGGAACAGGAATGTACCACTTAGTACAGTTCAGCACATTTCACAAAGGAAATTTTCACATACATCGTAAAACATAAATTCAAGTGACATGGACTTACGTATAAAAATATGATTCTTGTTTTTGATGATATCTTAATGCTCGTAGACTGTTCACTTGCACTACACTCATATTTTTAAAGCCCTTGTTTCTACAAATTGCAGTTCCCTTGTTAATAGCCTCGGTAGAAAGAGCTGAGGACAGTTATATAAACATCTTTAATTGAGGCACAAAAAGATGTAAAAAATGAAAAAAAAGGATGTCCGTTCCTTACAAAAGCCCACAACTTTTTCATCTACTGGAAACTGGGATGCTATTGAATATATTTTTCTCCTCTATAGTGTTGATAATTAGAATACTGTAATAAATCTTGTAGAAATCAAAACAGTGAAAATGAACAGATAATCTGGAAAGGGACAGAAACTGTGGCTGTAAACAGTACACTTCTCTTAGATTTCATATTTTTCAAGGATGGAGAGGACAGGTGGAGCTGATTTCCCAAGAGGTCCATACTTTTTGAGTTTGAAAGCAAATTACATTCTAGGCCTTGTATGTCTGGGTCATGAATCTGCTTGGAGGTCTTTTATATGTTTTTCTGTGGCCATGTTCGGCTTTGTGCATAATGTTATTTATTGTCTGAGGAGATGCTGCAGAAATTCAACAGGACTATCATTGGAAATTGCTTTGGGAGGATAATTTCACACCTCCTATATCTACTATAAGTCTATCCAGATGACCAGGATTGTAATGTACTATACATAACCTCTGATGAACGGTCTAATCTTTGATCACTCATTGTCATGTCATGAATATAATAAGAGAATTTGTCTACTGAATTGACACCTCTGATTGGGTCTTGAAAGAACTTAAACAATGTTGCCTGCAAGGTTGAATTCAAAGTGTTTATATTACCAGTGTTGTGTGCAAAAGACATGGATGTTTATGGATCTAAAATGTAATGGAGGAGCCACATGGATACCCCATGTGGCCTAACCTAATAAAGCTGAGCAAAGCATATATGCTGTTTATGTAATATAGTTATATTCTAATATGAGATTTATGAATAACTGATGTACATCAGCAGCTTCAGTGCATGAATATCAGGGCAATAGTGAGCCCAACTTACTCCCAATGAGTAAATTAGTTTCAAATCTGTTTATCCATGCATCATGTATTTTGTGCTTGTTGTTTTTATATGCAAAACATGCAATCTAATCAATTGATTTTACTTGGTTCATTATCCTCAAGGCTTATTTCAGATTGGATTGGAAGTGAAAGTTGTTGATTATTTAAATGCCATTGTAAGAAAGTGCTGCTTCACCCAGGAACCACTGCAATCCTTGAGCAGTTCCATAGCTTATTAACAAAGATAACTGAAACCACAAAGAGGATATCTCATATAATTGCATTGTTGTGCAGGTGTATTATGGTATATTTGGAATTTATAGGGATAACGTTTAGATGAATACTTGGATCAATTTAGCTGAACACACTTTGTGCACATTCTTACTGTGAATATGGAAAGCAGGTCCTGGAATAGACCTTTCATGTTTCAAAATTAACAGTCAAAACACAATCTTGTAATGCTACAGTCAGCGTCCATGGCTGAACAGGTACAAACTCCTTTGGATCCTTAAATCCAGGAAGCTAAATTCTGTTCTTAACTGACGTTCTTTATCTGATATTTTCTATTAGATTGTACTAAAGTCGGTGTAGCAAAGCTGTATTAGTTTTTCTTATCTGATCTGTGAGACTGGTCACATCATCAGTTTTAGGTGGGTGGGGGCAATGTTACCATGATGCATTTGGCACTTGGTGGAAAATGAAGCCAAAGGTGGAAAACGAAGAGTGTGGACGTGCTTAAAGAAAATAGAAGTGTTCACTAAGGCAACAAAATTATTTTCTGCAGGTTTAGAATGACCCGGTATAACAGAGAATACACTCACAGGGGTCTTTGAGTAGAAACATTACAGCTGACTTTGTTTTTGCTTCATTATTTCCATCCAGAAATAAAATAAATGATTAAACTGATTAAATGAATAAAATCACAGAGGTATTCATGTGTGGAAGCAGGCCATGTTAAAATCTGGCAGGTGCATGTGGTTTCCTCTCCACAAGCAGTGTGCTGTTGCCTGTGGTCAACACAAAAGTGTCAAATGGGGTGTGCAAAGCAATCAAAGCAAGTGTACACTGTGTGCAAAGTGGGTAGTTTCACTATGCGCTTGGCAGTCTTTTAACTTGTCATAATTATTAAACTCAATGTTGGTACACAGCTGGTCACAGATTTTATATATATTTTATTCATTATTGACTTATTTCCAGCAAATTTTACATTTGCCCCTCTGCTTTGTTTAACAATTTGTTGGGTATTGATAAGCTGAATCCTCTCCTGTTATCTTTATTTACTTAGATATAAAAGCTATTTCTCACCCTTTTCAATGGCCTGGACATCTAACACACAAAGCAAGTGCTTTAATAGTATGACAGGGTGTGGGTAGGTAATTATACAGCTAACACTAAACTAAACTTTTTTTTTCAACTGTTATGGTCTTAGATGACTTTTGGCCTTTTAATTACATTAATTATTAAGGTCTTCAAGTGTGCATATAGAGAAAATGCACAAATTTGGATCACTGAATTTGGAACCTAAGTAAATAATTTAAATATGCAGTCCTCCTCATTGCCATAATGCAGTCTTTGCAAATGAGGTTGAATTAGGGTGCACGATCAGCATCCAATTACAGGCAATTTCAGATGACACTCACGTGTCATTGTACTGGTGGGTAGTCCTGTCACATAGTTCAGGGTGGCCTTTGCTTGCACAGAAAGATATGACTGGGTTGAATTCTGCTAATGTGTGTAAAGTTAGAATGATACCCTGTAGCTAAATGCATAACAATTAATGTGATTCTCTGTGCTCATTTAACTGCTTTATTTATCCCTCTTTCCAGCTGTAAGATGAAAATGTCAACAACGTAATGGCACTTCACATGACTGCTGCAAATGGCTTTATACAGAACTCTGGACTGGATTGTTTTGGAATTACCCTTCCTCCTAAATACTGGTACCGGTTGCCAGTTCAGCATCTGTAAAGTGTTGTACTTAAACTGTTGCCAGAAGTGTTGATAAATCCCCCAAACATTGACGTTTTGTTTTTTTTTTTTATTATTTAATTTTCCCCTCAATGGTCATTTTACCAACATATGTCGGATTAACTATGATACAACCAGGGAATGTTGTTTTTTATACAGTTGCAGCTATTGGCAAATTATTGGAGCTATCAGGCCAATGCACAGTAGCAGAATGGGGGTGAAGTCACATGTTTGAATGGGAGCCTGAATCATTGTGCTTGGCATACAAAATGCAATGGTGTAGATCCAGCCTGCTCGGGTAATGGGACATGGGAGGAATGGGAGGAAGCCAGCAGTATGTTTATGCCATTGACCTCCTAATCATAGGGCCAGAAGCATGGCAAGCTGGACTTTACTCCAGGGAAAGAACAAATAAGGGGCTCACATGCCTAGATTTGAGCTTCAGATCTGATTTGCTAATGGCCCATCTCTATGCTGCCCTTATACACGGAGACTCAATTTGTTAGCTCCTGAGCGTAAGCAGAATGTTTTCCTTCGTTTGAATTTATACCCTCCTCTCCTCTGCTTTTTTCACACTGCAATGCTTTATTTAATCAAGGATATGAGATACTTAAAGCAAACCTGGCCTGTGTATAATGGGATATGAATTATAAATGTGTGGCATTTTTTTTTCCAGGCAGTTGGTTAAATACAGTGCCCGGCTTAGCCGTGCAGGTTAATTGTCTTGCTTTGGTGCGTCTGCGAGTGATGAAACTTAAAAGCGACATGATTACGATTTGAATGCTAATTTCCAATAGTGAGGGAGGACTAATGCATAGAATGCGTGCCTGGGGTGACTGTTTATATGCAGGGTCATTATTGTAGCAAAACAAATAAACAGTGCATCACATTGGATCACGGTGACGTGATGCACATGCACAATTGGGCCACAGCACCCATACCCATTGAGCCACCTGCGTGCGCGTGCCACAAAACAGCCGCGTTTGAGCCTGCAGTCGCTGCTGTGATACGGGCCGTTTAAGGTGCTTGTAGACCCTTAGGGCCATTGTGGAGCATACCACGCTTGGCCTCTGGCACATTTTAATGCCTCATTGCCTTACAGCAAACAATCATTTTAATTATGCATCCAAGCATTGGTTGGTCAGCCGCCTGCCTCTGAGATTCTGTTTTCTTCCCAGTATCGCAACCAGACCATTTATTCATCTGGAAGATACTCTTGCCCTTGCTACACTTACGAGGAACCAGAACGTAAGTGCACATAACAGGGCAATGCGAACAACTTCAAGTACAGAAAACTTAGAGACCACGTTTGGATAAGTGCCATTACTTCTCACAGCTCTACAGTAGTCAGTCCTATAATGAAAATATGGACTATACTGAAAATAACAACTAGTTTCATTTATGAATCAGTGCATCAATATCCCTAAAATGCAGTACAAAATGGCAAGATGTAAGTGCTACATATAATTGGAATGTTTTCCATGTGGTCCTTTATTGTTTACTCATTTAACCTTTACTGTTATTGGGAGGAGGGACGTGAAAGGAATAAAATCATGAATGATTGTAATCTTAAATTTCTGATGAAAAACATTAAGATTGGTTCAGCTGGTTATTTACTATATCTGGCATTTTTAATGTGAATTGAAGGTAGGCGTTTTCAGTGAGCTGCTTTGTTGTGTAAGCCCGTTTTTTGCTTTTTGCTGTGACTGAAGGCTCTTAATACAAACGCACAGACTCCCCCCACTTCTTTAGCGGGGAGGTTGAATCGTCTTGTGAACATCAGATCAGGGTCATGTGCAGGTCGAAGCCAATTTATCTTGGGTAGGTGCTGCAGAAACTGTTGCCTGGGAAGGCGGTGTCTGAATTGCCTGAAGGTTTCGAGCCAGTTTGCTTGTTGTGTTTATGTATCATTTTGCGAGCCTAACAATGGGTCCAGTCAAACTGAGCCAGTGACCCTGAAGCCAGGAGATGGCAAATGAAGCCACTGTGGAAGACAAGGCCACCACGGCAGGAACGTTTTGTCATCTCTTTCGTTCATGAAGCAATAGGAGGAGACTCTGCAGAGTCTGAAATGTCTTGGAAATATGGCTCTGCTTTGCAGTCATTTCTGCCACACAAGTGTTTGCTGGAATAAAACAATCAGGTGTTCCATTTACTCACAGACTTGGAAGGCTTTGCATCAGCTGGAAAAACAAATTCTCAGCTTCCAATTTTAAACACACTGTGTATGCCTTTCACTATTAGTATAATTAGGGCTTATCAGTTACCATACTTCTGTTTGGCTAAGGTTTTTTTTTTCATATGGGTATCTTTTCAGTTTAATCACACTGTGTTATTGCATCCATGATAGTCTTAAACATGGCTTTATGCTTTGGTTAATGCTTATTTTTGCGATGGTAAGCAAATGACTCCATTGTTTGCCACAGTGTTACCATTTTGTTTGCTACACTCTAACCCTGTCCATAGATATGACTTTATTTTATTTTTATTATCTACGCAGGTGTTGGGAATGAAATTAGGTCAGTTCAGTCCTGGGAAAATGTTCTGTTGAGATAAACCACTGGTATTTCCAGCATGAAGATGAAGCACTTCGATTCCTAGAGCCAAATTCTAAATATTCTGTAGAGCCATTCTGGGAGGCCTCATGGGTGCTGAAACCATATCAATCCATGGCAACGTAAAATCAGGTATAACGAGGCGAGCTCTCCTGTGTCCAGGTTTGCGTGATTACTGTTGCGGACTGCTCTCTGTTATGAATACATTCCTGCCTGTGAAATGTTGAGCAAATTAAATCTAATTCCTGCTGATTGGATTCAGTCATACTGCTTATTATAGACATCAAGAGCCAGTGAGGTATGGCAAATATTTCATTGCTACATTTAATGAAGCTGTTGGGGCTGTTTTACATTCAGATAATTATACTCTGGGATATAATGCATGCCTATAATGGAGCTACTGCTTAATGTCTTTGGGTTTCAGAACATATAGCCTGTACATCATGTCCCTGATATGTATTACAGATACAGCTAGAACAAATGTTATAGGAACAACCTGCTGCACCTAGCAGTTTATTGGTTCAGCAAGGCTCAACAGATGAATCAAGTGAAAAGACCTTGAGTTTATGTGGCCTACAGTCTGCTATAGATGACTGTCTTGACTGTGCAACTGTGTAGTTCTCCCCCAGTGCTATCATATCATGCATAGTAATCAGTGTCACCATTTTCTCATTTGTTGATGTGTTTCTTTACTGTTGTATTTAACACATTAACTCACATTGTAGTTTTACTGAAGCATCAGAAAAATAGACCACAAACCCCTCTGTGAATGGTGTCATGCCAGCACACAGGCACAGAGTTAAGACTTCAAGGTTTATGTCATGTCCTGATGGAAAGACACACATATATATTTGTGCCCACAATGCGCCCATCTACCATATATACATGCACATGAAAAGGCACATTGACTACGCAAGTATTCATCCCACCACCCTGTTGTATTGTACTTTGTAGAATATGTATAGAACCCTCAATATTTATTAATACCCTTGACTAAACAAGAATAATGGATAAACTATTCTGCTTTAAGAAATGACACTTCAATTGCACTACACACTGCAAATTCAGGAATTTTAATACAGCCCTTATCTAATTTTCAAAACAAAAATCAGCCAAACAAATCCAATACTCCAAAATTAGCCTCATTTGAGATTCAGTGGCTTCTGGAACTATATAGAGGGATCTAAAGGTGTCCTGTGTCCCTGTGGCATAAAAGGAGACAACAGATAGAAGAGATTCCTCAGTAGAATGCATTATCATGGTTAAGGTCAGACAGCTCTCTGAAGACTGCAGAAAAATGGTCATTAACCTCCATGGGTAGGAAGATGGCTCTAAAGGAATTCAGATAAACCATAATCTAGCACTTTCCACTGTAGCATCCATTATTAAAAAAATTTAAGGCTACTCATACAGTGGCAACTCTGCAAGGAAGATGCATGTCACCAAGGGCAGCGAGACAGGTAGATTGGGGGGTAATCCTAAATCAAAAGGCAACCTTTTACAGATCTGTACAAACTGGCATCTTCCAATTACAAAGTGTCATAGTGATCAATTTAAATTTGCAAGCGTGCCACTGCACTGCAAGGAAGAAGAAGGCAAGCCACAGAAATAAGCAACTTGAATTTGCCAAACTACATCTGAATGACAACCAGAAGCATATCTTATAGTCAGATGAAATGAAAGTTGACCTCTCTGGACATGCTCATCAGCTTCACATGTTGAGAAGAAGCCGTTCCCACTGTGAAATATGGTGGGAGGTTTATTATGTTTTGGGGTTGTTTTCCATCTGCACGTCCTGGAGCACTTGTTAAGACAGAGGGAGATAGGAATGCACCCGGACACTTTGGCCAAAAACCTAGCTCCCACTGCCAAGAAACTCAAACTTGGCTGAAAATGGACATTACAGCATGACAGTGTTCCAGAGTATTCATCTAAATCTTCAATGGAATGGTTAACTTTTCAAAAATAAATGCTGTCAACTGGTCATCTCGATCTCTAGACATCAATAAAATGAACCATTTTTGCTGTGTGAATTAATGAAAGCAATTCACAACTGAAAACCAGAATATCTCAAGGACCTACAGCAATTCTGCCAGGGGAATGGTCAAAAATCCCATTCAGTAGTGCCAGAATCTCATAGCAAACTACAGGAAGCATTTTGTCAGTGTAATCCATTTCAGAGGATTTACAAAATGCTAATTACAGGGACATGAATTAATGTGGCCCCTGTATTTTCTAAAATAACATCCTTCAGCTGTGAACAATATGACTTTGTTCTGTACAGCGCTGTTTAGATTAAAGTATAACACTTCACTTGTTTTCTTTTATAGCATGTTTTCAGGTGCATGGAATATGGAGGGCACCCTGTATTTGGTAATCAGCCATGTGCCTTTTTTCATTTAGTCTTGTATTGATTGGGGGAAAGGAACTGTGGATTATGATATCCAGATTGAGAAAAGAATTGTATTACTTGTGCAAAACAAGCTTGCATTTTGCCTGGGTTCCTGATGGTACCATACTTGTGCCATCTAGTGTTGACTATGAAGCTGCATGAGCATGGTCTCTTTGTCTAGTTTAACCCTCTCAATCATTTAGAAAAATGTTACTGAGCCCCTACTCTGATGCATGAGATGAGCTGTGATCTTATGCCACGAGCTCTTTGAAATGTGTAATTATGTACAATATCTAGGTTATTTACATCTGAATGAATGGTCATATGCATTGCAAAAACACGTGTCTGCATTGCTCTGTTTCTGGTTTATTCTATTTTGTTGCATTTTTAGAAATGCACTAAAATTATGATTATTTCATCTGAAATGGAAGAAATATGAAACTACAGATACATTGGATTTCATGATAAAGGTTGGTAACCTGTTTTTTTTTGTTGTGGTATAGAATAATTAATATCAATGACACTATGCGTACTTGCCTTCTCAATCTTGCAGTTGCTGTAACCTGCTGGGATTTATGCTGAGAAAAACTTGTAGTTCAGTATGAACTGGAGTAGCACAGAAACATTTTGCAGACCCGTGCACCTGTGCACAGTATAATTTTAAAAAGATTGCTTTGCGCTCAGTGTATCTTTTCATCGTATGGTCCATTTCATTCCAGCTACGGTATTGATCGATGCCATTTTCTGGTTTCAGTGCACAAACCTTATAACCAATTCTACAAACCCATGTTATGAAAAGCAGAGTATCTGAAATCTCTGTGTCCATCTTAAACGTTAGAAAAGGGTGAAGACGTTTTTTAAAACCATAGCCATGCATTATTCTGTGCCATAATGACAAACAGTAGGGGTGTCACTGCATTAGTTGCTATAGTTATATTTTTCTTGCATTGAGTATTGGTGGTTTTGATACCAGTTGGCCCCCACACAGGCCCAACAATCAATAATAAATAGTGAAAGGAAGATGATTCCTGAATGGATGGCCCATGTCATGTGATCTAAGACCTCTGATTGACAGCTGCAGTCCGCTCTGGTTGTGTATGGCCATCCTCCATCAGTCTGGCCCCTGATAGAGCTCCATTGCCAATTTATCTGAATAAGAGATGCACTTGTCTGTGCTTCATTGTGAAGTTGAGGATGAGGGACGGCATATCTGTGGACCTGTCTGTGGAAATGCTGTCTTCTAACCAGCGATCACAGGCTAGGGCAATTGCACTGCTTTTGAAAGGATGAGATATGCAGTAATGCTTCTCATTTATGGAGGCCTAGATACAACACTACAGGTAACTGAATACAGGATGTGCTGTATTTTGTTGATACAAGATGTATGACCAAACATGTTATAAGCATGGGAAGACCTGGAAAACTGCACTCATTTTGCACTGCACATTACAGATACTGAGATTTATCATGGATGTTGTGTTCACAGTTCACAGCATAATTTGAAATATATTCCATCTGCCTCAGTGTTGTGGGTTGTACTCCAGGGGGATTGTCTATTATGAACACATGACTTATACAATCAGCTAGTCCACAACAGCCCCCCATTTGATGCCAAATAATCATGGGAACTGTTATTACTACATACAATAATACCTTGCCCAGATTTGCCCTCATACCCTCACAGTGTTCCAGTAAGGCCTGGCATATGGCCACAGTCCTGAGAATAAATTGAATAGAGCCTGACAGATAAGACTTGCAATTTGGTTTTCCAAAGATAAGGCGATTGAATTAATACACAGCTCCACCCAGTGGTGTTTTTTGGTAATGCATAGAGAGAGGGATTTAGCGGCTTTAGAGGGATGCTATTTTTTTTTGTCATAAGTATATTTTCCTTAGAAAGGTTCAGCATTGATTAGCTGACCACATTACACACCTTATGTAATTATATACATGATGTTTGTTATTATATAAATTATTGTTGTAATTTTACTTTTGTTTTAAGCCCCAGCTTTAAAAACTCAATTTCTTTAATGACACACCACAAAGGTGCTTGGCTTGACATATCTATATGCATACATCACCTGCACAAGGAGAATCTGCTTGGTGTACACTTGTTACATAGATTTTAAGTTGGGAACTCCTACTGACAAGCAAATGTGAAATAATACCAACAGAGTAATTAGGGGGTCTAATGATCATTTTTAGAGTGCAATCTAAACAAGGTGTGTATTTTTCATCTTCCTCATTTATTGCAAGTTTTGTCCCCGATAAAAGCAACAGTTCTGTTTTTACAGCTGCTGTCCATATAAGACATGAGATCTTTCACTTGGCTGGATCACCACTGGCATGGAAATAATTTATTGCAGTGTGTCAAGGGTTTCCGAGGCCATTTTAATGCCACACAACCACTAAAACCAGGCTTACTCAAATGGCTGAGATATCTTGTGAGGGTCAGTTATAGACTCGTTTCTCAAATTCTGTGTCCCTTTTGATCTCCTAAACAAGTGATTCACCAAAATATTTCATTTCTTAAGAGTGAATACATGATATCTGCATAACCTACTGTGTTTTAAAATTTTTATTCATATATTTTTTTAAACTTATAAAGTCATGCTAAACTACAGACGCACAGCATGATTCACTGGTGTAGAAGTATGAATGTATGAAAATAAAGCTGCACCACCTGATGTGGAACAAATATAAAGAGAATTGCTGGTTTGTGAGGAGTTTCTTTCTCTGTTTATCATTGTTTCACAGCTGGATGTGGAAATGGGCAACAGCTCTCAGAATGGTTTTATTGGTGACTGGTTAGAGGAGTGTAAGTACCTTGTTAATTGTACATCAGGATGTTTTCTCTTTTATTGATTTGAAATCAAAATGGTCTTTACTGCCCTCTAGTGGAATATTCCCTGGGTTTTTGGTTCAGTCAATGCACCGATTTTAAAACAGCAATTTTATACTGTATACTTTCCTTTACAAAAAATGTAAATGCTAATTCTATAGCTATTATACTGTAGTTGTATTTGTGATGTACCCTTGGAATCAATCAAAACTAGCATGTGAGGAACATCTTTGAGAACTCATAACTGTGCTGAACTGAACTCATAACAGTATTTCCATAAAGTAGTCAAAGTGTATTTATCTGCATCTTTATCTGTATGAGGCAGGGAATGAATGTTAAAGTTAAAATGTCAATTAGAGGATTCTCAGCCTTCACTCTGGCATTTTTTCCAATAACATCATCAGTTGCACTTTTGACTGTTAGATCATTGGAATCATTATATAAGGGCACTTATTTGGAAGTATTATTTTTCTATGTGACTCTGTTGAGAGGCAGGTTCTTGACTGGTGTGTCAGATTCAGTCAGATATATCTAACCCTTCCTAGAATCATCTAGTGTTGTGGGGTTAATGACTGTTGAGCTGTACACAGTTATAACACAAGGAGCTCACTTTGTAAGACACTTACTGCAATGATTCACCTTGTTATTGACACCTGAGAGTACATTGCAGAAATAAAAATCACCCCTGTGAACTGAGGAAGTTGTGGTAGGGTTGTAACTTCATTGAATGCTAAGACAAGCGGTGCCAAAAATGGACTGTTTTACATACCAGCTAAGTCCTCGCCTCTGCAGGACCTTTCCTTTTGTCTTGACAAAGTGACTGTGCCAACATCCTCGGCTGTCAAGAACCTGGGTGCGGTGCGTGGCCTTCAAAGGCAATATAGCATCAGTGGCATGGAGCTGCAGATTTCTGTTATATAACATCTGTAGAATCTGTCAGTTTCTTACTACCAACTCAGCACAGCTCTTGGTCCAGGCCCTTATCTTGACTGGACTACAGCAATTGTCTTCTCACAAGACAGTGGGGTCACTGTCCTTTTTCCAGCACAGACTGAAAACCCATCTATTCAGACTATATCTTGACTCCAAAAACTCTGATGCTTCCCCCCTCCAAATACTGTGGTAAAAGCTTGTGTGGAAAGCATAAGCATTAGAGGTGAAACCCTGATGACAGTATATAAGCCTTTGCTGCAGAAAAAGTTTGGCGGTCAAAATTCTGTAACTCTCAGAGTTTAAATCGTTACAGGCTTCCTTGCTGAAAATGATGACGGTAAGATATGGCTGTGTGCCTTATGACAGCACGTATTGTGACAATGATTCCCATAATGGCGCCAACAGATATGGTACTAATAATTCAGTGCACAAGAGTCAGAAAAGCTAGCTAATATAGCAGAATTCACTTTAGAATTACAAGTAGCATTACAAGTAACTATATTACTAGGCAGCTATCTCACTAAGATGATTGAATACATGTAATTAAGCTAGCTAACTCTACAAGTCCAGCATCAATAATAACTTGTCACGTCTGGCTGAGCATCGCTTCACTTATCGTGGCCAAGCCAGAGCTTGTCTTTATCATGTGGCTATATGTTTGTAGTAGCTAGCTGTACATGTGAAGACATGAACAATGTAAACATTCCTGCCGGATTAAAGGTAGACATACTCTAGATCAGAAAACAAACCCAAACTGAAATGTTGCCATGGTCTGTGTATGTAACATCCAATCTGTTTTGGGGTCTGAAGTGGAAAACAGGACTGTTTAGACAACAAGAAACAACTCGTTTTTTTTTTTTTTTTTTGGTTTGTGTGATTTTTAAATGTTTAAAAGTTTTAAATGTTTTCCATTTCTTATTTTTGTAGTTGCTGTATTTGTCCCCCTGCCCAATAAATTTGGTTGTCACCAGATGATGATGATAGAGTGTATATTAGTTCTTCCCCAGGTCTGCTCCTTCATTCAATGAACAGTGAGAATCTATTGCTATTGTGTTATCAACATAGTTATTGTACAGTATTGGAATATTAGCAGTTATTGTACAGTATTGGAATATTAGCAGAAATGTGTATGACAGCTTGTTTCATGGGCTAGCTAGCTAAAACTAAACTGCAAACACGTGGAAAACACCTGCAATATCTTCTTTAGGTCTTTCCATCATCTCTTGTGGTTGTTTCACTATAATTGGAAATGTAAAGGGTCTAATGTTAATTATCTAGGTATTTTTAGCACTTAGTGACAGATTCTGGATCAGAATAATAATTTTACAGTAAATGGTTGGGGTTAAGATTGTGGGTGATTTTAGATCTATTATCAAGAGCAGAAAGTAACTGGAGACTGTTGTTGTGATTGGCATTTGGCTCAATGTGAGGGGAGAGGGGTGTAATGTGCATGTAGGAATTCCATACCATTTATAATTATATAATTTAGCAGGGAATTCAAATGGAGAAGGTAAGGAAAAATATTAAAATGGTACAAATGGGGCTTTGTCACCAGAGGCCTTCAGTTTTTCTTGACCACATGTTCCCTTGAACCTGTTTTTATCCAGGTGTTGCCTTAGGCACTCAGTTGTCTAATGATAAAATTAGTGGCTAATTGTAACGTCCTTCAAAAACCATCATTTGGTCAAGGGGGAAGAGGAGAGAAGCCGTGGAAAGAACATCAAGAATGCCCACAACAAAGACCACATCTTTGAGTGAAAGAGATTAATAGTATCCACAGTCACTTTGAGGAGAAATGTTTAATCCTCTTTGTCATTTTAACAGACAAAAAACCCTTTACATGATTTATAGAGAGTGATATCTGCATTGCTCTGCAACTTAAAACGTTTTATATTGACTCTCTATTCAAGTTCATCCTTTTGTTTGCCACAGCAACCATTTACAGTCACAGAGCAGTTGCTCCCAGGGATGCCTAAAGAAACACTGACCAGCAGGTTACGAAAACTGTGTAAGGGTGTGGAGGACAATGAGCTTGCAACAGCATTGCATGATTCTACTTCAGAGAACCTGTGATAGATTCAATACATAAACAATGCATAGCATGGAACATTTGTTTTCAATGTCCTGTTAATATTCTAGTATTGATGTATAAAACTATATTGTAAAATAAATAAAATAAAGTAAATGAAAATCTTTGAATTCTTTTACTGATGTTGAATTATTGTTTTTATACATTTCAGAGCCATATTGTGATGCTATGGCTTGTGGAACTTGCAATAAATGTTACAGCCATAGCCTAACTGACATAGTTATTGTAGAGCACATATAGTGGAATTTCCAGGCATTTGTAAAATTTATGTTTATAGTGCTGTCTTTTCTTATATAATACTAAACTAATGAAACAATGAATTGCTTATCCATGAAAACTGTGGACAAAGGTCCGTAATGATGGAAATTTCACATTCATTTTTGAAAAGGCATAAAAAAAATGATGGCACTATTTGGGATTATCATTTTTCAGTAATAGTCAAATTTTCGATTGGGATATATTTTCATCAGTCACAATGACAGACAGGACTGAAAATTTCTGTCCTCATGGAATTGTGGAATGGCGTACTATGGTGTGCGCTGTTGCTCACAGAACTCATTGTGAAACAGAATTAATGTTAAGGCTACAGCCAAACCAACATATTTACAGATGTTCATTTAGCTGAATTGCCATAACTTTGTAAAATATATACATATCATGTTATTTTGCTAGTGATACTATATTTAATATTAAAGAAACAATGCATTGCTTACCTATGAAAATAATGATGAACAAAATTTATAATGATGGAAATTTTCAACCCTGTGGTGGATGAGAATTTATCCCCGCGGAACAATAACAGCTTTGTGTGCATTTTTGAATCTGCATATAATAAACGGTGGGACAGTTCCATCAGCTAACTAGCTGCGATTGAATTATCTCCCACACACAGCCGACTTTGTAAGTATATCTAGAGTCACAGACGAATCAACAGATGGGGAACACGTATTTTATTTGTTCTGCAAGGAAAACCCATCATTCACAATTTGGAAGTCATCCTAGCTGACACAGTGTAAGTCACTGCTCTGAATTACTCCTCAGTTGCAGATAGCATCAATAAATACTTGTATGATTTTGAGGACCATTTTAATAATGTGATTGCATGTATGTCCAACAATGTACTGTATATTCAAAGTATATGATGCAACCTAAGGTGTATTGCCAACATGCCCCTTGCATAACATCACACACATGTCCGCGTTGTCATTGGTTCTAAACAGTCTGACTGCATTCAGCATGTTGTATCTAAACATTGCTGTCATTTGTGCTTAATTTGTTGCTAATAGTTTATCAACATGGATGACTGGGGAGGTACAATCTGATAATTGTTTAACAAGTAAAACAGATCTATCAACCTCTTGTCAGAGCATGGAAGTGCATGCAGGAAAACAAGTCAAGAAAAACGGAGGACTCTGCCAGTAAGCTTATAATTCAGGCCTCAGAGTCAATGAGGTTACTTCTGCAGAAACCCCCAAAAAAGCCCAACCCACTGTATTGCATAGGTATGCAGTATGCTCCACTAACCCGTAACTTGGCAAAAGGCAGACCTGCTCCCCCAGTAACCATTAGATTTAAATGCAACATATTACATTTTATCAGTCTCCATTTTGCCAGTCAGAGAGAAAAGATACAATTTGAATGCCCTTACATATAAATTCTGAGACATTATAATGACATATTTTTAACTGATAATAACTTTGTCTAACCATCTTTTCTTTTCTTCCTGCTGTGTTTCACTTATTGTGGCTAGAAAGAAACTTTGTCATGAAGTGGTAATTGTTTGAATCTGATTGCAAAAAATCAATGTTTCTTCATAGAAGATCTTCAGCAAGGCCTGGATGGGTTAGGCTGCTCCACAACAAAGCCTCCCGAGTACCTGTCAAGCGAGTGGGTGAGAGTGTGATCATTTTACAAGGAGTCCTTAAAATTCCTCTGATGTATGTAATCAGAAGTGTCGGCCAAATCCACTAATCCTTACTCATTCCATCAAAAGGCTGACCTCTGAGAGGCGACGATAAGCTTCTGCATTTCAAATCTCTCTTCTCATATGCACAATCAATTTCTACATTGGAGGAAATTTCCCACCAAGGAAAAAAGACACGTCCCACAGTTTATCAAGACCTGAGCAGAATGACGTGGGATCTTTTTTAAGTGATTAATTATAGTGGTTTTCCAAAAGATGAAACACAAGTCTCCACAGACTCCTGTTGGGACCAAGGGCTTTGAAAATACAAAGAGTTATTCCTACTCTTTTATATTCTGAGCTGTTGTTCCCATAAAACTGTTGTTGCCTTGAATTTCACCACATAAGAGATGGAGAAAATATGGAGCAAATGCATATATGAGTTGTGTTATAGCTACAGTAATAAGCCATTTTATTTGCAGCAGACATGGTTAATTTCTTAGCTCATGGTTCAACAGTTATGTTTCCACTCTTTTTTTTTTTTTTCAAATCACATCTTCTCCCAATGTAAGCAGCATCATTATGGTGTAATTCAGAGTTAATTCAGCAGCCATGAGCTGTTGTTTCAGTTCATGACTCCCTGTATTTCTAACAATGCTGTCAGCCCTTCCATATCAGTACAAGTAAAGTTATTCCAGTTGTTCACTCTCATCATTTTTGGTGATAATATTGCTGAGAAATGTTATGCTGAGATTGCTTTCTGGGTGATTCTGACCGCAGGTCAGCTGTGTATCATTTCTGTCAGCTGAAAGGGGTCATTAATCTGAATTCAGTTCCAAACACCTCCAATACCGTGCTGTAAAGCATTTCCAATTTGACCTGCTGTGCAGTGGAAAGTGATGGAACCCCAGAGAGAGAGGAATAGGACCTCAGGTACTGGAGTTCTGTATGGTTTCTGTTATGTATTATTGACTTCACATCACTTTATATCACTTATTGCAGTTAAAAGGTGATCCCTTAGAGCACATAATATGATAAACAAACACTTCCTGCAAATTAAAATGTCAACATCAATGCAATGCTTACAGTATTTATGCATATCAGTTTTTCAAGGGATGACATTTATTCAAAATGTCCATTGATGAAACTATGGTGTGGCAGTATTCAGTCGTATCATCACCAGGGCTGGAAAATGCTTGACATGGTCTAAAATGACAGTTTATTTTAAAATTGCATTCAGAAATTAGTGATTGGTTGGATTTGTCCAGCAATGTGACATGATTTATAATCCAAAATAATGCTAAAGTTAGTCGCTCAAATTCCAGTTACAAACAAGGAAAAATGGAAAATTAGTTTTGTGATTACAACAGGCTGAAAATACAGTTTTTGCCCTATCAGTGAAAGTACAGCAGAGGTACACCTAGTAATCTCATATTTTACCTAATAAAACATTGATGTCCCTTTAAAGCCTCCATCTTTCTTGTTGCAAGTCTCATAGACAGTTGCACTTTGGCAGTAATGTCCTTTGCCCAAGATGTATGGCTTTGTAAATATTTAAAATCAAATTTGGCAAAAAGACAGAGATGGATGTGGTATCATAGCACACAGCACTGAAGGAACCACAGATTTTGCTCTTAGGGTTTTCCTTTTCTCTCTCTCTCTTTTTTTTACCCTCCTCCTCCAAAGCAGCTTCATATGTTTATCTCTTCTTCCCGGATGTCTCCATGCCAGTTTATGCAGTAAGGATCATTCATACTGGCAATGCATGAATATGGGAGCTAGGGGTTTGTCCAGGCTCTCCTGCTGTGGACAGAAAGGCCTGATAGAAGCCTGTCGTGTCACTTTACAATGAATACAAACGAACACGCCTGCAACACATTCCAAAGGGAGTCCCTGTTGGGGAAGCATTCCGTTTGGTAAAGAGACAGGAAAAGTGGTGAGCACATATGAGACTGCAGCATGCAGCGTCCTTTGGGTTGTGCAGTTTCACCTATTCCTGCCCTCATAGGAAGGACAGATGTTTTATTCTTGTACAGTTTACAGGCAGTGAGTAAAATGTGTGATTTTATATAAGTTGCCACGTAACTGGGAGATTGCTTAGTTATGCGTGGAGGCCAGTGAGGAAAAAAAGAATATATGAGGCAGATGACATAGTGATAAGTAATCTTTAACCTTCAAACTGTTGCCTAGTCAAAACTCATTTTTTGTAATTTGCAAGCCTGCCAGTTTAAGGAAAGATCATTGATCAGCTATGGATTCTTCTCAACTTGTTTTTAATGCAGCGTCATAGTAGCTTTTTGCACGTTACATTAAATCATGTAAAACATTTATAACAAAAAGACTGAGGTATGGATTTTTTCTTACCTTGATGTAGTTAGTTCTGCATTGCTATCGACTTATTGTCTGTGATTTATGATTTTTGGTTCATGGTTTTTATTTAGAATGTTACCATACATAGGAAACAAAATATCAAGCAATGCTAACAATATGTTTTTCAGTTTATGTGTTTACACAGTCTTGTAAATGGGAAAACATGTAAAAATGTTATAATTACATCATGCATTTAGCCTTCCCTTGAAATCTGTCATTCCTGTATAAATTTGAATATACACCTTGCGATTGGAATCTGTAACTCTATTTATAACTGTGCTCAGTATTGCTGTCTAGTGGGTATATTATCAGTGAATTTTTTTCCAATTATTAATAACTGGGTTGAAGTTTGATCAACTGTAAATGATGCTGCCACTCTTGTGGTTACAAGCTCAGTCACAGACTATGAGTGAGTGACCTTTACTTACATACCTACAGTACTTTACCTACGAGAACATGGCAGCTTTAAACAAAAGAATACATCACACCAAGACACACCAGAGCAGCACTGATCTGGCAGTGCATATAGTGAATGCAGTATATGCTGTTGTAGTGAAGCCACAGCTGAATTCCATTTAATAATTTTGATTATACCACTGTGATCAATTTTAAACCAGTTGATTTTTTTTGACATGACTGAAATTTAATACAAAATAGTCTTGATGCATTTCTGATAGTAATGAACCATCTGTGAATGGTATCTTATTAAACATTCAAAATAAATGAAAACCGATTCAATATCATTGTTGATGAAGATAAATGATCTTTCCCCCCAATTTGTAGGTCACAGTCTACATTGTTGCTTGTTTGGTTGGTATTTAATATAACAGCCGTAAGAGGAGCTGAACTTATTTCTGCACCAGTTATTGAATATACTGTTTTTATGCATACACTGTATTTCTAGGCTGTTGGCACAACACTTAATTAACCCCTTTACAGCCACGCTTAACATTTTGTAATAAATACAGTTTAACCCTGTTACATGCAGATCCAGTTTACAGTGACCTGTATTAATGAAATTGGACAAAAGGTGTTGCTATGAATTGTTTTTGACACAGAGCACCCAATTACAATGAGTAAGTTACTAAAGAGTGAATCCAGCAAGAAGAGGTGTTAAAAAAAAGAATAAAAAAAAAAAAACATTCAGTGAACGTTATTGGCAGGTTTTTCAGGAGAGCATTTTGTCATAGAAGTGGTGACTATTGTATTTTAACACAAGTTTTTTGATAAGGCTACTTGCCCATTGGATTTCTATAATTTTTCCTTTAATAATATATCATCAGATTATTACTGCATGTAAAGCTGCATGGTTAGTATATGTGTGAGCAAAGGTATGTGGCGCTCCAAGATAGAACATATTTCTTTTTTTAAGGAACCTTCTTGTCTGTAAAGAAATGCACAGCTTATCCAAACAGAAAGGCAGCCTGAGGAGGAAGAAAAACACTTTGACATACTTTTTAAAGATATGGTTGTGTTTTGTAAAACTAGTGGCTTGCCCCCCTAAACACACCCTGTTATTGTTTTTATTTATTATGTTATTTTTATTCATACAGCCCTCAAAACCTGTGAAAATATTTTATATCAATTCCTATGAGTCTGACACATTTGTTGTAATTCATTCAACATTGTCCAAGTCCCACAAACATAAAAGGTATGCACACACAGACAATCTAGAGGCATTTTTTCATGATATTTAACTGCTTCTTTGCTTTTATCACATTGCGTTAAGTGACCAAGAAGCCAGCCATTGACTTGTCCCAGCTGATCTGTTTTTTATTGCGCTTTTAACATAACATTTAAATTTTGATGCATGTGCGACAGCTGATGTATTACCTAATTAAGAAAGGGAATTACACAACTCATGCTATCAATTACAGCTTTCCAGTATCTCTGGAAAAAAGGAAACACAGGATAAAGAAAATACAGTTATTGAACTTTGGAAATGAGAATGTTAAATGTGTAAGAGTTGAGGGTGAAAGGCCGTAGTAACAGTGACTCTTTTGGAATATTAAGTTATGTCTCCCCATTGCCAGTGGCTGTAATCGGTTGTTTCAGATCCACACGGTTGATGTATGACCATTAAAGCACCTTGCCATTCATCACTGGATAATAACAAATGTTGTATTTCTGAGCTTGTCATCTGCTTAGCAAAGACTAATAGTTTTAGCTGGGGCCCTGATAATGGCATTTTGTAAATGATCTGGTTGAGAACAGAAGGCACTATGAACTGTATCTGCCTATTCTTCTTTCCATCTTGCGTAAACCATTAAGAAAAGGTTTATGAAACTGTCCACCCTGAGATTGTGCTGAAGAATATATTTCCCCTTACAGTTATAAATCAATGTGAGGCTGTCTCCTTGTGTTGTGTTTACGGCCTTTCGCTTAATTAAAATGGCTTGAATGTTTTGGTGTGAAGAATTTACCCTCAGTTCCACTTCTTGAGTAAATATTTCATGTATGCTGAAGATTCTTTTAAGAATGTGAGTAGAACAGTATTGATGTAAGCACTGGAATCATTTGTAGCTATGGATACACGGATATTCTATTTATTATGACTGGATATTCAGATTTGTGTACTTACCATTGGAAGCCCTGCAAAGAAAGCTCTATAGCTGAAACAATACATTTTCTCATTTACTATTAAGAAAATTCTTCAAGGAACATGATCCAAAACAGAACATCCATAGCTACTACAGAAATGGAGATAGCACCAGAACTTCCTATTACTGACTGGAAGATGAATGAACATGAGGATGGAAAGAGTGCAATATCGATGCATAACAAATTGAATATATGTAGTTCTAGAATATAGATACAATACTGAGCAGAGATAACAGGAATAACAACTGTGGAACTGGGTTCTGCTGCTATTATCCATCCATAAGCACCACACCAGGTGGCGCCACACTAAAGACTAAAACGGAAATGTAACGATTCCATGGTGCGGCCAGTATTTAGTAAACAACTGCGGAGCTGGAAAGGCAGCACGTGTCCCACTTTTTGGAAATCTTTGCTCTGAATTGGGGACATGGTTTCAGTTTGCTGCCCTTGATTGAGCCCAGGCCTGGCGACATGCTGGAGACATTAAGAGCATCTGACGTGCTAATCAAATTGCATAAGAGCTTGTGATTAAAAGTGCGCCAAACACTTCTTTAAATTAGCTGTAGTCTAGCCCAAAAACCCCAGACTGAGTGTGCTGTAAAGGACCCAAGATTTCATTTCTTTCCTCCTTTGTTTTGCTCCAAGACAGATGACTAAATCAAATTCGTTACACAAATATGTATATATTTATAGCACTGTTGCTGATTAAAGAACTGAATGTTATTTCAAATAAAAAGACGGGTATTAAATTCAAATGTACAATGAGATCTCAGCTGAAGCGTTATTGTCTCACTGCCAGATGGAGCGTATGCATTAGCTATGTAGACTTCAAAGCAGTTGGATTGTTGAGAGGAGCAATCAAGCCATCACCATGTTTGAACATTTTCATAAATAAGTTGCTGATACTCCATGTGTCGGCATACATTTGTTCTTTTTGATGCTAAGTGGAAAGCTGAGATAATGTAGTGAAAAAAATCTGACAAAATAACACAAATGCAGTACATATTTATTTATTTATTTTTTACTTTTCAGATGTTGTCCTGTTAAAGTGACTTAGACATGGAACAGTGCACAGAAATGTTGCTCCCTTCACAGTATGGTTAACAATATCATATTAATGTGATCATATAATGCATGAGCTCCATGGCTGCTCCTCACAAATGTTTGTCCATCAATTTAACTTCCAAAAAAGCATGTTTTCCTATCTTTACGATTTTTCAGTCAAATCTGACAGCAAGTGTTGATTGAATTCTGTCTTAATCGTTGCTGCCATATGAGCCTTTTTCTCTCCTGGTTTTCAAATGATAAGATTTTTTAACACAGTAGGTTTTGCATAGATCGCTTGTCTTCACTCCATACACACATATTCTTATGATTTTTGATTTTACTTACTCTGAAACATCTTCAGTTAAAGAAAATTATTTTGGTGTTGGCTGTTGAAGAAAGAGTACTGTATCTAATTAGAACATAGTGTCCTATAGCACAATATTGAGTTTCTAATGTCGAATAATGTCACACACCTAACTTATGGTGCTGTTCGTGATAGAAGAGGAAAAATTACATTTTCATGGCAATTTTAAAATAAGAATAATCAAAATTTTAACAGGTGTTTCACACTGACAGTTTTGATTCTGGTATCACTGGTAAGTAGCAGTCTTTCTTGTGCTGCTTCCTCTAACAGGAAAAGGGCATATGTTTATACGTGAATGTTATTTTCCAGCATTTTCTTTTTCATTGTGGTATATGATATATGTGACTCACTACCTTATTCCTTGCATATCCTCTGACACCAGGACAGACTTGAGCAGGGGTGTCTCCAAATCCATTATTCTTTCTCAGACAACATCTCACTACGTACCGAGGTCAGCAATTTTCCTTCAATTGATTTGTCACTGGGATAAGAGCACTTTATTAAGGCTGTCTGGCTGCAGTTTGTGACATTGGAGGAAATGGATGCCAGACGCGTTTCCTCTGACCATAAGTTGACCTCCGGAGTCATGCGTTAGTGTTTCGATAGAAATGACAGAAGCAGAGGAGATATTCTATCTCTCCCCATCTCTTGACTCCTGTCTCTTTCTCTCTCTATCTTCCTCTCTCTTTCACTCTCAATCCCAAATGAGTGACAAACCATATTACAAAAGCCGTTTGATAACATAATATTTGTATTGTATTTAACGGTTAAGTCTACAGTTTATTGATGTCAAATAGATTACTGAGGTAGATACTATAAATATTCAGAGCCGCTCTGGTACGTTTTGTCTCTAATGGGCTACTTTATAAGTCAAATTTCAGTCAAAAATTAAATCTAAGAGCACAGTGAGTGCATTTGTCAGTTAATATCAACACTGGATGGAAAAAGCCCTATTTTTATTTTTAAAAATCAATACAAAAACCAATTGGATACAGAGCTCTCCTTTTCAATCATTTCATCATTTTGCTTGAGGCATGAATGATGTTTTATGTGTGATGGTGTTTACTATTCACTGGATGTAACAGACTCAGAACCCTGGCCTTAGTTTTATGGCATACATGATTTTTCCTCTCAGAGCGTAATTAGAAGTCAGCGTGGCTGATTGCGACATTGGAGAAGCCTTTGAAGAAGTCTAGAACACCATGTCAGAGGCTTTATTATATTACACCATAGCTGTGTTGTTTTCTCTGTAACTAAAGCATGACACTTTCGTGTTCCAGCAGTCTTTGGAGCTGTGAGAAACTGGGTCGAACGGGATAGAGGAGGAATCTTTTGAGTCATGCTGGGCCAGCAGTTGCTCCTGTGCATTTCTCCTCTTTTTTAATAAGTAATGAGGATGCCGTGGGCTGACAATGACACATTTTGAAAATAGTTTTAATGTTTGGCTTTGAAAGGAGCAGCCAGGCATTGATATATGGCACAAACAGGCATGATGGAAAACCGGTGAATATTAATGTGCTTCTTACTAGTGTTAACGTGGAATTGACTCAAACGCACATTGGAAAAGGGAGGAAAAGAAGTGTTTCTTTTCTGTAGGGTTGGTACTGCCGCTGGATGTGGTAGTGGTCATTGTGGGTGGGTGCGGAAGGTCATGTTGAGGTGTGTCTGAGCAAACACTGCCTTTTGTAAGATAATACAGGGATGGTATCCAAGGATGCATTCAGTCAGAGCTGTGGTTACTGATGGAATCAAACACCTAACTAAAGAAGAGCAAAGGCTGAAGCTGTTGTTGAATTTATTTACCTGTCTGCTAACGTTTTAACTTGTTTAACGCTACACGGTGTGCCAAAGTGTTGTCCTGAGGAGCTAACATGAGCTTTATATCATGTTTGGAGCCCTTTTATTATATCCTTCAATAATGTACTCAACCTGTATTCCTTCAGTAATTACACAGCTGCCATAGATGTAAGCCTTTTGGACAATTCTGTATAAGGCATGCAGCACACCAATATCTAATAATAATGTAGTCTTTAGTAATAGCATGTTTATGATAATCAGACATGGATACTGTCTGCCCTAGAACAGTGGTTTTCAGTTAGGAGTTAGGGACCCGTTGTATCAAATAGTCCCAATAGCTCTTTTAATAATGACTCGTTTGATGTTATCCACTTACAAACTATGGTTCTTTATAATTATTTATATGTGAACTATTGCAGTATTTAGGGTGTTTACTGCATGTTTTACTAAGAGGCATCCCTGCACTTGTCATTTTCATGTCAGGGTCTGAACTCTCTTGAAATTGTGTAGATCTCTTTCTTAGAAAAATTTTCCAAATGAATGAAAATATAACAGGGCATTTGTAGATATAGTAAACTGAGAAAAGCCTCCCTATATTTGTACACAAGTATATGACCAACTCTTTAATTAAAAGTAATAGGCTGACATTTGAATCACGTGGTAATCACCTGTTTCTTCAAAATCAGTGTTCTTTTTGTGTAATTTTTCTGGTAACTTCTGTTAATCTTTAACTGGAAATCATGGTGAAGGGTCTAATTTTACCACTAGGGGGAAGCAGAGTAATATGCTGGATATCACTTCATGTTCAAAAACTAAGGGATTCAAAACTTTCTGATAATGAGATCCATTATTTGTTTTCTGAACTGTTGCCTTTGCGTTAAAGATGTATTCTCATACTAAACAGCTGCTAGATTCTTTTTTACTATTCTGGTCACAACTGGAGGGACACACAGTTTCCAGACATTTTTATATCCCTAACTCAGCCTCTTCTACATATAACACCTGTTTCAATTGATATTATAATATCAGAAATATGGATTAGTATGTCCATTGCATATTTATTCTGTCCATGGTAGATGTAAAGCCCATCAAACATAAAAATCACTGCTCTCTGCAGCAGTCTCTAATTGTTCAAATGGTTAAAAAAATGGTGTTGTTGTCAGCGCTTGAATGTACAGGAATATCTGAAAAGCGTTTCTCTGGAGAGGGAGCTTAAAACAACACTGACATACTGGATTAAACAGTTCCGTTTTAAGAATGGCAGCAGCAGCCCAGTATGGTTGGAAACGCGTTTCATACATTGGGAAAGGTCAATAGTTACAATAACTTTCTGAGCAAGAAAAACCGGCTTTTATGGTCGCAAATTGCTTCCAGATTGTCTCAAAACAAATGGTTACCAAATCATGCTTAGATGCCATTGCAGTACAATCAGACTTGAGACTCTGAAGACTACATTAACGGCATTCATAAAAATCACAGGAAAAAATTACTTTGTTGTGTTGAAGCATAGCGCCATCTCAGATTCATTTGGTGAGAGCATTTTTTTCTGTGTGTTCATCTAAAGACAACAGGGAGCAAATGAGGACTGTGTTTTCGTTCATTGAAGATTCTGGGAAAATAACAGATGAGATGTCTAATCCATATTCCCTGTTGTTACTCGGTGTCTCCTGAGCACGTGTTCAAAGCATCCCTACCATCTAGGATCAGCAGGCCTCTTGTGAATTGCCATCATCAAACTGTGATCCCCGGCTATGATATTTTAACCCTTTCCATCCCAAACGACACCATAAACGACTGTGTAAAACACAGCAGAGAGGGATAGGTAAAAAGAGAGGAATGGTTGGGTTTGCTTGTAAGTATATATGAATTATTTGTATGATTTCACGATATAGTGTGATCAGTCTGCTAAAAGGATGAAAACATGATAGGAATCCCTACTAAATGTTTGTATGCAATGCAAATGGATAACTCATTTTCTGTCTGAATTGTACTGTAACACTACACCAGCTATCAGCTATCAGTTTTTGTTTTGTTTTCCCACTCGAGTGTAAATTTAAAAACTGACAAAATATTGGGTGTCATCAAGAAGACATGATCTAACAGCCGTCTCTCCGAAACTGTCAGCTGGAGTGTAATGTGCTACCTGGCTGAAAGGAACACTTCCTGTATTGATGTGTCACTGACTTTGAATGATTCCGGTGTGACGTCTGTAAAGCGGTGCTGTTGCTCACAAGTTATTTTTTGTTTGTTTGTTTTTGGATATATTTATTCTTCCTCTCAGCTTTGGCAAGAAATGTAGTTTTGGGTAATGGTTTTGATTGTTTTTGTCCTGCGACAGAGTTTTGCACAGTACTAATAAGAATACACAGAGTGAGACAGTGCACCTCGGATGGAATGTGCCTGGAGTAGTGAAAACTGATCAGTAAACACATGCGCGCACAAACGTGCACACACGCACACAAATACATACACGAATGCATACTCATGCACTGGCGTGCACGCACACACATACCGATTACAGAGGTCATGGAAGGAAGTGTTAGCATTGTGAGTGGTTGGACACACATGTATGACCCTTCTTAGAGATCAGAGAGATTGGACACACACACAGCTTTGGTGGTAGTGAGAATGTACCCAGGAGACTGATAGGTCAATAACAATATTAGCAGAAGTGTCCATTAAGGACAGAAAAAGATGCAGCACCTCTCTAAATGTATTTTGATAAACAGCCTGGATAGTATTTGTTTTATCCATGCATATACATCATAGGAACTCACAAGAGGCAGCAATGTATCCCCACAAAAGGTGTGATTTATTTACATGTACAGGGAAAAAGGGTGATGAATAATATTTACAGTGAGGACAAAAACTAATATTTACCAAAAAAAAATTGTAGGCAGAGAGAGAAAGAATGGTCTCGGTCCTTTGCTGCCCTGCTAGGGACAGACAGTATTATGGTCCATGATTATAAGCTAGCGCCTATGCAGTCTGAGTAGCCTGTGGCCAAACGGTCAGTCAGTTCCTTAATGAGACACAACCCTGTACGAGCCCAGCCTTGTTTCTGTCCATTTCTGCTTCATCAGCGCACATCAGAGCATCTGTGTGTCTGTGAACGGTGTACATAATTCTTGAATAGGTCAGGCATACTCTTTCTGCAATGACCTGCCCCCAGGGTCATCTGAGCACTCCTACTGTAACACACACTCCTGCACAGTGTGCTGCGTAGCTGTAAAATTAAAAGCAAATATTAATAATCGCTGCCCTCACGTTGGTATGCCAAATGAAGGAGGGGGAATGGTGAGGGCGGCCATCTACTGCACATTCCAAATTCTGAGAGACTCATGCAAGTTCCTCATTAAAGTTAATGCCTAGCGAGTATGAAACAAACACTCAGAATGTGCTGGCTAATATTCTGGAAATGGACAGCGCTGACAAAAATTCTCTTGATTTACCTCCTGCATATAACAAGATAAAAATGCAGTTTTGTGGAGCTTATTCTGTTTGTATTGTCACTTCCTCAACATTTTGCTTAGAAATGTAACAAAATCTGTGTGGACTGTGTTTACATAATAGGACTCAACTCTAATTACCAAGCTGTTGTTAAAGTGGATAAAGAGGTGTACCATGGGAGGGACTTTCCACTGAGAAATGAATTAAATCAGGGCCTTCTTCAGCAATCATTTTTTGTCTGATAATATTTAGTATTAATTATGAGTTTCAATTAAGTCATTCATATGTTAAAGTCATTCATTTACTTAGTGACACTAAGAATCCCTGAGAGAAGTGCCAGTTGTACAATGGCCATAATAACTTTGTGTCGATTCCACAAAGAAACAGTCTTTTGCTGTGCATAGTATTTTTCAGACTCATAGCACGGATCTTCGATGGTGAGAGCTATGTCTCTGCAGAGTTTCGCTAAATGAACTGTTCCCTTTGGACCCGGTGATAGATGTTAGACAAAATGTGACTCTGCAGTACCTCAAAGCATTAATCGTGATCCCTCAAACTGGTTTAGAATTCAAGCAATTTTGTAAGAACGCAAAAATTGTGTTTTGGTCATTTCAGACTAAACGATTGGCTGCAGTTAATGCTTTTGCATTAAGGAGCTAGTAACTGTATGCTGAGATATAAGTGAGCCAGCAAAGATGGAGTAACCCCTAGGTGGCATTAATACAGTTAACCTTGAGATCTGGCTGGATGGGGAGAAGGGAACAATATTAACCAATCGGTCTGTGTCCAGACCAGCACCATTAATCTGGGAAGATGTCACGCTACACTTACCACTGTCTCTTACCACTTTCACCTGTGACCTCTGTGTATTGTGTGTGTGCGTGCGTGCGTGCGTGCATTGGGTGTCTGCAGCTACATCAGGCAACAGAAAAAAAATAAATGAACTTCCTGCAGAATAGCAATACCAGAACACTTCAGTCGGCATGCATACTGACCACATCTATTCCTTGAAGTACTCCTCACAACCTGGGAAATGCTGGGAATTTCTCCTGCATCAAGTACCTGTTGCTCCTCACTGATTTTTTTTTTTATTCTGCAAAATCAGTAATCAACATTTGGTGAGTGACCCTTTTCAAGATGTGTGGAAAAGAACACCTATTACATTAATTTGAATCGAAGTCAACATGACGTAGCTCTCTGCAGGAAGCTCGCAGGCTCTAAGCAGTTTCATTTCCCTTTCATTTCCAAATGCCCATGCAGACCTTTGCAGCCATCTGCTTTGATTCCTTACGCACCTCCCAGGAGACTGCACAGCCGCTGCATTTCCCCATCTGCCGTTACATAACCAATTACAATGCAGCTGTACCAGACACTCAGTGACTGGTGCTGCCACGACTTCACTAACTTCTGTAAAACACAATGAAAATGAGTATGTCTCACACCAGTTCTTTTACTGCTGTCCAGTTTGATTTATTTAATATTCAATGAGCACAGGAGAGCTATAGGGCAGATTATCTAGCTTTACCGTGTCATATGCAAAATCAAACCCGTATCACGGAGCAGCAAGTCACAGCTAATGCTTAGTCAGGGTGCTCCTCAGTCTGGGCTAAAACGCATTGCGGAAATGCGAGATTTGAGGGGAGAAGTGTTCATTTCTCATGAAATGGATGCATGAAGGACAGTGGGCCCATCACTGCTGGCAGTCTATTTAGGGTAAAACAACAATTGAGCCAAACTAGTAAAGGGAGAACCTTTTGGGTTAAGGCCAGATGGCAGCTGAGCGCAGAAACATTAAATTATTAACATGGTTAAGCATATTTAGTTGGGAGTTTGATGATAAAGATCTAAGGGGAATGGCTTGTCAATCAGTCAGTCAGTCATATAAAGAATGACAGTAACAACACTGATTTATCTTACCTTGTTAATATCAGTTTTTGTTCTGACAAGCACCTCAGTATCATGTTTGAGTGACTGATGCCCTTTGAACTTGTTGGTTGGATAATTCCGCTAAATGCATGCATAGACTTTTCTGGCAGTTTATGCGCAGCAGTTTCACAACGAGGGGATGAGGAGACTTGGGCTTTGGACTCAGAGGAAATCTTTGTTCTCCTGCTTCTGAAAAAGCGGGCAAGGTTCTCACAGTGACATCTATGTGTGGGAAGCCGGCAGCTTCAAGAAAAGGCCTCATTACCATGAGGACAGGTACTTGTTTGATGGGTTCATAAGCAGTTCACAGACAGCGCGGAAAGTAGCACACTTTACAACACATACTGCTCAATGATCCTCCACATCTGAGGCGGGCTGGAGAAGCCAATAATCCCACTTTCAGAACACCGGCCTGTCCTCCGAGTTCAATCTCCGATCGAAACATCAAACCACCACTCTCCCCCACTCTCTCTCTTTCTCTCGTGTGCCAAATAAAAATCACTTACTAGCTGGTATTAGATGTGCTAGCAAAACCGTTGTTACCACTGGGACCCTGGAAGAGGAATCCTTGTCAAATTGTGAAATATTTACCCATGATTAAAGCTTATGGTACAGAGTGCAGCGTTATTAATAAGAGTGCACTCCTGGTCCATTGCTGTGCCCCACCCCAGGGGGGAGAAGTAGCTGAAGAGGCTTTCATGTTTATCTGTGTACCAGAACAAAGCAAGGATTAAGTCTCCCACCTTGATCTGTCAAGCAGGCACATTCTGGAGCAGCTCTCATAGGGACGCCACTGGTTGTCACTATACTTTACTCAACAATGGCGCTGGCTGCAAATCTGGTATGACAATTATTATTACCTGATTGCTACAGAGCATCACAGTTATATGATAGCTCATACGCGTTACATGAAGATAGCCTTCACTTTCATTTTGTTTTGGATTTTATTTATTAATTTCAGCTGATGGCCTTATCTGAAGGACAGTAATGGGTATATTTCCAAGTTGGTTCGATCTGCAGGTTGACCATGTATCACCCTTCAGGAGGGGATTGACCTGATAACATGGAGAAACCCCAACAGCATAACTGTGCCCCTCCTTTCACTAAACCTGCATTAGCAGTCCTACCTGTCTCCAAAAAGCTATAAGGACCTGCACCTCATCCTATTTCAAGATTCCAACCTTTAAATGAGGTAGAAATGTACACAAGCTCTGGAGATGTAAAAGATAAAACTACTACAGAACATCATTCAGTAGTTACGGCAACACTCATATGCTATTTGGACAGAAGTCAATACATGGTCACAGAAATACTTCCTGTTTTTATTTATTTATTTACTTATTTTTAATTTCAAATTGCTAAGCTGAATGTTCTGTTTAAAAAACAATTGTTTAATTGTTACTGAAAGGACTAAGCACATTTTGGATAGATAAAATCTAGGCCTTAGTGCTTTTCTGATGATTTATAATACAAAATTACACCAGACCTTGACTCTGCTGCTTCGTCTATGCAGATGCTGACATTCCTGGAAGCAGGAGCCCAGCTGAGGAAAAGAGCACATATGTTAGAAATCACGTTTCATTGCTCTTGGTGCTTTATAAGTAGATTACTTTTTGTAATTCATTTTGTTGCACCAGTCAATAAGCATCCAATGCAAACGTGGTTCATTTGTATGTGAATTGATGTCCTGTCCCCATTAACTTATGTTTCTAATGCATTCTGGTACATTAGTAAATAGACCCGCCTGATTAATCATTAGTTCATTGGAATCATTTGCTTCCCGGTGCTTAATCGAATCTCTGACATTGGTAATAAGGGCAAGCTTCACCTGCATCGCTGGCCCTTCACAAACAAGTAAGAGTGATACAACAGCTTTTGGTGATTTCCTGTTCTTCTATTCATCAGTGCTTCCAAAGGGATGGGAGAGGAGATTTATATCTATCAAAGGTAGAATGATATATTTACCTGCATACTGGAAAATTAACAGGATTCTCCAAATTTTTAAAATAGTTTGTTTTTGCTTCTTGCACTTTGCACAGTTCCAGTTGCACTTGGTCCTCTTTATCTCTCTTAGTCTGAGTGTGATAATTAATGGCCTTTGTATAGCAAGAATTAAACTCCCAAATAGGCTCTTCACACATTATTTATTTAGATCTAATTAATTGATGTGGACCTGGAATGAATTCAGAAGGGACAGAAAGGTTAAGGTTGCTGCCTTTTCAGAGTGAAGCTTTACATTCTTCAGAGTGGACTGACCACTATTAGTACTATTAAAAAGTAGGCATGAGATTAAATGTTTCATTATTGTAATATTCAGCCATGAGGTCACCAATTGATTACATGGATTAATATCTGAATGCTTGGCTATTAACAAAAAAGTTTTTTTTTCTTTTTTTCTTATCAAAATTCATGAAACCTAAGAACCCTATATAGTGTATCAGATAAGTTAACTGTCTTGAAAATGTGAGTGAGTACGGTGTATTTTGAGTAAGCCATTATTTACACACTAAGAACTAGAGAATCACACAGTTCTTTGTGAAAAAAAAACAGGTTTTGTTAATCTAATTATTTGATCTTGGAAATCAATATCAATGTAATGATCAATATCAAATGTTTTGAAATGCACATCCATATTTACTTTTAGTTTTTATGTAAGATGTTCACAGGAATAATAGTGTCCATATTAGAAATGTAACATCACCTCTTGAATAACACCATGATAGGGCAAACATGGTGAAGTTTGACACTGAATGGATGCACTTTTTCCCCCCTTAAGCTCACTGTTGTCCAAAATTTGAAAAGAAGTACCAAGCACCAGTGCACGAATGATAATGTTCAGCATAAGGACATTCCCATTACATTTATGTGACCGGCCAGAAGATCACTAAGGTTCGTGAATATGATTAAATCCTTTCTACAGGCTGTCATGGAGAAGGTGCTCTTGAAGGGTTCTGCTTTGGTTATGGTTATAGCCATTCATTTTCATAAAAGGGCTCTTTAATGCATTTTATACATGTTTAGTTGACATTTTTGGGCGAGGAGGAGTGTGCTGTGAATAAACTGGGTTATGGATCATCATGCTGAGCGGACATGACCAGGAATAACAAATACCGCCCACACGTCCAGGCACTGCAGGTCGTCACGCCCTCAATAGGCCGGGCTCACAAAGTCATCATGTCTTCCCCCAAGTCCCCCTTTCAAATCCATCTGATGGATGGGCAGTATGGTAGGCCGATAGCCACTGTGACCATCCCTCCCTGTCACATTATCACCACAGCAAGCACTGACACGCACACACTACATTCCCTCATTCATAAACGTATTTGATTATTTCCCCAAAGGCAATATGGTTATATGTGGTCAAGACAGATGATGAAGCTTTGGGTGTTTGATGGGAAAAGGACACTTGTTTTTTAGTGACAGATTTTTTTTTTAGTGACAGATTTTTTTTTTTATTATTATTGTTTGAGGAATATTAAGCGTGTATAAAATTGCTGTTGTTCACAAATCCTTCCAAATTGTCCTTTCAAAAAGTAGAGTTGTTTTTTGTCTGTGTGAGTGTTGATGTACTTGCTCTCATATTTCTATATCATATTTTCTGGTAATGGACACAGATAATTAGGTCCTAAGACATCTAAATTGAACAAGGATTGATGTTCACATGTGTCACAGAATCTGAAGACAGGAGAGTAGCCACCTTTCCATGAAATTTCTAGGTGTGTATGTGAATACGTTCTGAAGACCATTTCCACAGTGCAGTGTCCTGAAAAAAAGGAAAAAAAAAAACTTGCTTGCTCTGTGCTGAATGGATGACTCATTTGTCAGACAGGCAGATGTGTGGTTTTACTAGCAGACTCAATTATACAGGATATCTTGAGTGAACTAGAACACAATCGACTGCCATTGTACGTGTGCCCACCTCATAACCCACTCAATGTGCAGTGTTCCTTTTGCAATAAAATAAACAAACCACCTTCCATCCATCTCCCAGATGGATATTTTTGGCAATCCGATATTAAGAGGGAGAGCAAGAAAAGTTACCATGTTAGCCAGTTAAAAAGCAAGAATAATAAGATGGAGGAAATGATGTCATGGTTAAGTGTTTGCCTTTGTATTTAAACATCCATACAGCTGTCAGCAGACTGCTCCTCTCTGAGAAAAGGACATGGAGCTCCCCAACGCTAATACAAGGGCATGATGGGCCCACCAGCAGTGTGACAAGCAGGTGCTCCATCTGACACTGAAATAAGAACATTTCAGCTGAGTGCAAATTCTGATCTCCTTTAACTGAATCCAAGAAATTAATGAGACAAATTAATGACATTAGACCTTAATTCAATGTATGCATAATTCATAATAATTGATTGCTTATCTGCTTTATAAGAATACCTTTCCTGAGAAAAATGATCCCATTAGTACAAGTTTAATCCATATCAAACCTGACAAAGTGCCCAGCTTTGACTTTATCTCACTGTCTTAAATGTCATAAGCATTTTGAATTGATTATTTTTGCATTAGGATGTGACATTTCATTCATCAATTCCCTCGACTAAAGGGGATGTGTCTAATGTATTTTTCTAGTTGCATTAAAATAATGTTGTTGATCCCTTTTTTATCTCAAGCAGTTAAATTGAAATTTAGTGACACACACACACACACAAACACACAGACTTACATCTGTATATATTTGTAAACTCTTACAGATATATATTCTTTTCCTCTATCAACTCCTTGGTCAAAAACAGAGAAGCAACTAAAGTAAAATTCAAGCACTTATTTTCTTTGCATATATTCTATCTTCATTTCTGCTTGGTAAGGTTATTTTAGATTCAAACAATAATGGTTAATCCTAGAGTAAATATCTATTTTACTAGCTTAGCTAGGTAATAATTTAAGTAAGGATTATACTAGGATATATATTATTATATTTGTACTCAAAACTTCAGAATAATAGAATAATAAGAGTTTCCCTTTTGATATTATATGCATTCTGAATGTATAGCAAATGAAAATATATGGTTTTTGGATTTAATTTAATTTCATGACTTAATTTTTTTCATTGGAAGCTTCCCAATTTGGCCCTCACCAGCTTTTGGAGCCCCTGAACTAGATCGTATTACCTGAAATAATGGTTAATAATGACTAAGGTAGCCTCCAGATACAGCACTCTATGGATTAGGGAATGTATACTGAAGGTTAGGGCTTATGGTTTTTCAGCCAGTCAAAAGTTGGCACAGCTGCAATAGCATGTTAGTGCAAAAGTGTTTATTTTGTAAAGTCCAAAACAGGCAATAACATGAAACCCCAAGAAGTATACAAGTAGACTGATAGCTTACAAAAATAGTCAAATCTATTTACATCCAAAAAATTCCCCAAGAAACTGTTGAATTTATCTATATATTTTATACATATCTACCACTATGTAATGAATTGAAGGTATTCAGAGATACCATGAATGTACAATATCAAAATGTACTGTTGTATCCCAGAGCTATAGGTGGAACCCTTTGCCAAGCCTATTTTCAGAATGTTGATGAGAGAGGGAGTAATTGAGAGCATGAATTTATTCAGGCTGAACCCTGATGAATAGGTACAGGTCAAGTTTTTGCTACATAGGTACCCTTAGTTAAGTGTTTTCTGCATAAAAAGAGACTTGGGTTGCAGTATGTTGAATGGGATTGCTTTGTTAGGTGATGTGCCAGTCTGCCTGAGATACTGATGTACCCATCATCAGACTATTAAGCTCTTAAGGACCATGCACTAATTGCTGGAGAATCAGGTAATTTAAGAGTTGTTGCTCTATCCAGGAGTTCTCATCAAGAAGAAAATATGACTACTCACAGCTTAACTGCAAGGCCTGTAACCATGCCTTCCTGCTACTATGTATTGCGGAGTAATTTTCCAGAGTCCAGCTGTTCTCAACCATGGGCCTGATGAGTGGGCATAGTTCAGTCCTGATTGTTAAGCCTTTTGTACCACTTTTGGATTTTTTGAATTCAGCTGCCTTCCTTTTAGGCTTTGCATTATCCCACACATACATCAATACCCGGTGGAATGCAGTTTTGCTGAATGCAGTGCTTTCTGTCTCAACTTTTGTACCTTGGTGATATTCTAGTCTTTCCTTCCACCTCAACAACATCTATTCAAACTGGCCCTGGGATACCAGGGACAACAGTGCCTGAATGCGATATCGGAGAATTTCTTGAAGGTAAAGAACCCAGGGCATGTAATTTCCCCATTGCCAGCAACCCCAGCAAAACAGTCACTGATATTTGTGAATTTGGAGCATCTAAAGTCATCTAAACATCAATTTTAGGCCTTGAGTTGTTACAGGTGTCTTGTTGAGAGATATGATAGCCTAGCTGCTCCCCTGCATCACTGTGTGACCAATTTTATTGTTTCTAGGGAAGAGAAAAGTCTCTGTAAAGTTACTTGAAGATTCATGGATAGAGGAGTGTGAATAAAGTCTTCCTGTCTCAAAAGCAAGATTAGTGTCAGCACTTGGGCTGGCTTTCTCTGAGTTTTGTCCTTGACATAGAAGACAGTGACTGTGGGCTGGGATCTGTTCCCTTCCAAAAACACGAGGGAAAGCTAAAGCCTATATCTTAAACTCATCCAATGGCTGAAGCTGACAGAAAGAATCATAACTAATTAACAACTCTGTAATGCCGTTTCTAGCACTGAAATGGTCCATGCAAAATTTTATGAGTACTTGTTGCAACAAATTCACTTGAAACGGTTGACCGATTGATTTTCAAGCAATTTCACAGACAACTACCCTCTTTGTTCATGCCTTATTTTCCCTGTGCATTTAATAAAGTGGCCTGAAAAGCACAAGTACAAAAGCTCAAACAGGACACTGCTAATCGCAACAAGCACCGGTGCCAAACACGGCAAACAGTGCTGAGATCGCAAGCACACGTCTAGATGAACGTGTCAGTGCACCGCAGTATACATGGCAAAGGGACTATACGGTTCCAAATGCAATGCTAACACACACCCCAAAGTACACGTCCACACATGAAGGGAATGAATAATCATGCTTCAGTAGGGTGGCTGAGGTGTGGCCTGAAGCGGTGGGTTTTCAGTCTGCGGCAGAAGGGGCAGATTCTGCTGATGCTGTATAGGTCTTATAACTTACGTCTGAATCGGTCCCCTGTTTTCTACTGTAATGTGTATATGTTTTGATATATTTAATATGTTTCAATCCTCACTAGTTTTCATTATTTTCAAAATTTTCATTCCAGGTTAATGTTACAAAATGTGTTTTGCCTGAACATTACATTGTAAACCAAAGATGTGACTCATTTATCTAAAACTGGGTATGGAATATCTTTGGAGCATCACTGGAAAATAAGCCTGATCTTAGGTGGTATTAAAACCAAGTGGAGATTCTTAGTAAAAATTTAATTTAGCTACAGTTCTGACATGTTGATTGATCAAAAACCTGATGGCAAAAACCTGCCTTCTTTACCATCTCATTTATCCTGTGCAAAATAGTTTCAAAATCAATACTGGGCTTGTACACAATCATTTCTGCCACAGGCACTTAAAATATATAAAAGAAAAAAACACCTGCTCTCTTTGTAATGGTTACTAATTTTTTTCCTGTCAGAGCTGTTTGAACACAGAATAATCACTCTTGATATGACTGCAGGGCAGTACGGATTGTTGTACAATCTATTTACAGATCCTCTGAGAGGAGTCAGAAAATGAAATAGCCCCAGACCAGACAAGCAAGCCATGGCGATATATCAGAAGCTTGCAGCGCTGAGTGCACATATGTACGGTAAGAATAAATGTATCTTTGTTATTTTGGTCAGAGCTTATAACACTGGAACGCTCAATGAATAAAGCATGCATGTCGAAGCATACGTCATGCAAGCTGTAGCTTATAGTGCAATAGCTTTGATAGGCGTTGCACAGGGTTAAAGAAGCTACAACACTGTACTCTTCTGTATAGAATTTTAGAGTTATTGTACTGATTTATACATTGGCAGATTCTGAAGCACCTGATTATTGTAACATTTATTCTATACTGAAAACAATGAAGCAGTGTGTGATGCATTGACATTTGCTCAAATATGGTCTGGCATTTTATGTTTGCAATGTTCTTATGGCCCTCTTATGGCCTATATGCCTTCATTGACCGTGCACTGTATGTCACTCTGGGTAAGAGCATTTGTCCGATGGATGAAAAACTTATGTGCAAGAAACAGAGAGCCAAAATGTGCTCATCATTGCACTTAAGGACATTTATGGACATACATATTTTTGTTTTGCCAGTGGCCACTCTGTCTCTCTGTGAGTGAGGAACATTTCAGGGCTGCTTTCTATGCTACAGCTGAAAACAAGAATGATAACTTGTTCTAAATGAGTGCAGACCTGATCATTGAATTTAGTAGTACGGTAACCCATTCATGTGGGTTTCATATCTCTGGGTTGTCCTTCTGACAGTGCCTCACTTCCTGTGTGGCTAAGACAGTATGAAGAATTTACCAGTGTTCTGGATATAGGGAAGACAATGTTGCTACTGCTGCTGTCCTCCCTTGGATCTGTAACAATCCCATGGTGTCAGATAATGCACCTGAACAGCGGAAGAGTATACATTTGCAAGAATGCGTAGGTGTCCATACTGAATGATGTCCATGCTCTCACATTGTCACTCCTAACAGGCCCACATTTTGCTTGCAGGTTATTTATACCTCACGTACATACATTCCTCCACTGCCACTGTCAACGCAGGTGCAGTAATGGACACAGTGTCTCTGAAGTCCTCCGTTATTTTAACATGCCATAATGGCTTTTGCTGGATGATTGGTTTGCTGACTGCTTCACACCTTGCTGCCCTGTCACATTTAAGACCTGTTACCGGGGCAGGCACCAGTCCACTGATACTGGCTTGGTCTTCCCCCAGGCAAGCCCCAGGGACCACCACCACCCCCTCCTGATTTAAAGAAACACTGCACTTGGGGCTGAAAGCAGAGATCAAAGGCTAACAAAGTGTAAAATGGATGGGCCTGTCCACACCTATAGTGCTGTCATCTGAAGCTTTTATTGAGAGTGTTTTGCACATTTATTACAATGAATCAGCTCCCTTGTCTGGTATCCACAATCAGACTTATCATCACCATGGAAGAACAATAGAGTAAGCCCTTATTTACTAGATCTTTGATCACGTCGATCCTGAAAACGGGTCATTACAATCACAGTACATGATATTAATTTACCTCTGTTTGACAATAGATGGTTGTGAATTTTTCATTGTTTTTGCTACAAGCTGACTGTTATCCCAGTGCATTTGAAATCCTTTCTGGTTCATTGAAATGCAGACAGTAGGGCAGAATTCAGAGTTAGTTAGATTCAACACTGAATCTCAGAACTGAATCTCCCCCAGAATACAGATGACTTCTGACAGTTAACTAGTCAAATTAAGGATCTTACAGATTTGATTTGGTTCATTTAGATGGAAGGAATATAACATTTGTTATATCAGCTGAATTTCTCAGTTCATCCAAACAAAAGGGCGGGGGAGATGAAGAAAATATGAATGGATGAAAAGCAAAAGTACAAAAGAATGGGGCAATGTAAAGATATTTTCACAATACTAGACCTGACAAAAATGCAGATACTGTTCAACAATGTATGAAAGCGAACACAGGGAAGTTTTCCAACAACGTTGTCATTTGTTGCCAAAGATAGCAACCCCAACACTATTTAAGAAACAGACAAAAACATGGTTTCATTCTGCAGTTTGCACAGAGTTTGAAATGTACAATATACATGTATAAAAATATTGATGAGATGTGAAAAAGTGAGAAGTTGTTGGAAATGGCATAATAATTAGTTAGTCTGGTAAAGTCTGATTGATGGACTTTAATTACCTGCGTGTTATTATTTCAGAGCCAGACAGTAAAAAAAAGTTGTTTCCTCTGTCGAGCTGTACAAATTCATTAATCTCATTAATTTGCGGAATTAATACAATTTTATCAGACATTCCAGCGCTGCTGGTGGCCGGTCCCATGAATCTTGGCTGTCGGGCAGAGGGGGAAGATTAATCTGGATACACTTCGCGCTCATCTGCCCCACCACCCAGGGAGTGGAGGGGGGCTCCTGATATATGTAATTATGACATCTGCTTCTTTTCTCACCACCTTCCTGTAAGTGCAAAACTGACAAAGGAATAACAGGTTTAAATGTGCGTTAACACCAGGATCGCATGTATAATTTCAATATGGCAGAGTGTGATGAAGATAAAATTAAGCCCTAATAAATCTGTCTGGCACTTGCTGTAATTGAAACCTGGCAGTACGCAGGGATTGAAGGGGGTACTTTGCTATATTAATTTATGTTATAATTTACTGCAGGTTCAATGGTCCTTCTGAGTTTCTTCCTTCAGCTGACATGTTAACGTTCCAGATATTTTAGTCACAATATGTACACGTTACGTTAATTACAATTTTAATTAAACGTTTCACCATCTGAGATCCTTTTTCTCTGAATGGTTTTGCCACCTTTAATTCATTGTTGAACTTTCATGTTTAGCACAGGTAAAAAAGTTCAGTATTGTTTAACATTAAAGACCACCGACATATGAGGTACGCCTACTTTATTTTAGTGCAATGCTGTGAGCTACAGATATAGTGCATTTAATCAGCTGGTTGAGTTAACTACATTGAGCTCACTTATTAACAGAAATTGAAAATGTTACATTCTCTGTCTTCAGTTTAATCGAGTCTTCCTTTTTTTTTAAATTTTGTTAAGGTCTTCTGTGACCAAATTTCATAGCCATTCATTGTTGATATTTTACCTTAAAAGAAAACATAATGCTGAAAACATTATAATCCTGTATAGTATGTGACAATGGCTCATAAATTATTCAAGAAACATTGCACTTTATATACCACAGATTCAAGTTGAATAAGAAGTTTAAAAATGTGCATGCTGTGTATGAACTTTTGCTTTAACCATTTGGTGTAGCGTACAATGCAGACTGCACTCTATTTAAGGGTTTCAAAATGCATTTAAATGAAAAAACCAAGTAGACCAAGTAACCTCATGTGTGGTTGTTTTTTTTTCCTCTCCTGCACATTTGTTTGGTATATAATTGATAACAGTGTTAGGCACATGCAAAAACAACAACAAAGTTGATTTTAAAGCCATGGTGGTTTAAAACATCAGCAGCAGCGTTTCCATGAATTCCATGAATGTTCATGATAGATTATTTCTCGAACTCTCCAGTTTCCCAAAACTGCCATTAATGTTCCCTGTGTCTTACTCAGTATTACAGTGGACAAGTCCCCCAGTCACCACTACACTGGCTTCTGGAAGAATACCTAATATGCCATGCAGTAAATTTACACATTTGCAGGTGTGGTACCCTGACGTTTTGTACATTAGATAATTGGTTAGTTTGGATTTTATTAGAATATTCAGTATAAAATGAAAGTAAACATGTGTAAATGGTAAAAAATGAAAAGAAAGGAGATATTGTGGAATACTGCTGTCACGCCTGCATTCCTATGAGTCTTGAGGACGACTTTGTTGCCTGACCCTGCCACCGTCACCAGCCGTGGATACCTGCTGAGGGATGGTGACATGGAAAGAAAGGGAGAAGGCAATGGAAACAAATTCAACTGTACAGCAAATACAAAGAATCCAGTACAAAGATAAGCATGCAAATTACAACACCATGACCAAATCAAGTGTGTAGATTAAGTGCCAAAATCAAATAACACTACATGACCCCACATGAGAAAATTCTCTTTCCGCTGATGGAGAGAACGCAGGCAGTGCAAGAGCCCACAGTTCCCAAAGACAGGATGAGCTGGTATTTGAAATGAATAGACACAAGGAGAACAGTTAAATGTAGCATAAGTGATTTGTATGAGGCAAAATGAACATCCACACTAAGTAAAGAACGGGTTGGTTTTGCTAGTATGTTGGTAGCTTGGAGTGGTGCTCACATTGCACCCACTCTTGTCATGTTTCTGCAAACTTGTGGGAATTTTTGCAGATGCTTGAAAATATTACCTGTCAATGAAAAGTGGTATAGTCATGCCAAACTACGTGAAAGGTTGTATGCTGTTGACCATACTGGACACAGCTTTGGTGGCATCTATGCCA